>NC_137202.1:12219298-12691798 GCF_960531495.2 Zeus faber | reverse complement strand
TGGTTTTGTATCGAGGGCATCCAATGAGGCTGTTCTAGGCTTTGGGAACTTCTTTCTTTTGACAGCGTCCACATACTCTGCGAACTGGCCAAACCTCAACAGCACACTATTCCACAGTGTTCTATCCCTGTGGCCACAGCATAGTATGGCACAAGAGATGAGCCAGTTCAAGTGGTGAAGTGGTCCCTTCTTGTCAAGGCGGTATTGAAGACAAAATGCATAACCCCAGAGTTACTCCATGTGCCACATTAAAAAGCCACTTTTAAATATCAATAGAAGCTGCTTAGGTGCTCACTTTGAAATTCTGTGGTAGATTCTCTGGAAATGGGGACCAAAAATACCTAGAATGGACTTTGTCATCTTCCTAAAAATAAACATTTAGATGTTTCAGCTTTCTGGTTTGACTTGGTTTGATATTTTTCAATTACTTCTTGATGTTGATGGCCATTGTGGTGTGAGCATGGTGTGGTTTAAGCAACTACACCTGTCCCGGGTCTAGGTAATTGGGGCCCAGGATCAGTGTGGATATATACCCTTTGCTCATGATTCGTCTAACGAGCAACAGGTAAAACCCCCATCCACACACACACTTAGGAAAGGAGCCCTTGTCATGACATGCTGTCCATCTGCTCCTGGGCTTGTTCCATCTAGCCCACTGGTTACAATAAACTTGTGGTTTCCACCCCGTCGTCTGTGTCTCTGTGGCGGAGGGCCCTGAAAACGCCACTCAGATGGCATGTGGCAGCTAGAACTGCCACCGCTGAACAGGGACTCTCCAGCACGGGGAAGGGAAACAGAAGCTCTTCTGTTTCCCTTCCAGAAACAGAAGGGCCGTTGGAAGACGCCCAGGAGCCACCAGTGGGTCAACGGGTGGCCCCAGCACCAAGCCTCTCCTAACTAGCTGCAGCAGCACGCAGGGGATCTGGGGGAGAAGCAGCCGCAGCAACCACCACGGGTAACCGCCTGCAGCTAGCTGCTCTGCCCAGCAGCCACCGCCGGGACCATCCAGCAGCCCAGCAGCCAGGCCACCCCTCCAAGCAACCCCCGCAACAACCAAGCCCAGCCATGCTTTCACCAGCCAGCACAACAGCCCGAGGCCTCATGGGGCCTGGGGCCTATGGGAATCCTGAGTCTGTATTTTTAGGTATGGGAACCCTCTGGCAAAGTCCATGCATTTTTTTTTTTTACTCTTTTTTCCTTTGCTTGGGTGGGGAGGGTAGGTCTCCCTGGCCAAAGCTTGGTGTCTGGGGTATGTGTTGTGGGGATGGTGTGGTTTGAGCAACCACACCTGTCCTTGGTCTAGGTAATCGGGGCCCAGGATCAATGTGGCTGTATACCTGTTGCTCGTTAGACCAATCAACGAGTGTGTGGCAGGCAGAACTGCCACAGCCATGTCGCATGGTCTTAAGTTTTAAGTCTGTATACATTATTATTTTTTTTTTACAAAGTGGGCTTCACAGCTGCTTTCCTCTACAGGATGCAGTCATGGTTTTAAGTTTTTATCCTCTTAAACCATTTTTCAGTAAATCTGCATTTCCCATGTCTTGTCATGGTCTTCGCTAACACATCCCAAACTTTTTCTAATTGAACTTAATTTTTTTTTCAATGTTAATGTCAATGAATGATGCAGCGCTGAACAGTCTGACCGGAACACTGTGTTGATAGGTAATTCTCATTGTGCAATGTTGTAAATCACACAAAGAACCACACAGACACAGCTAATAATGTAAATTAAAGGATTTTTATAAGTATAGAAGACAGCATGTCATTTTCTCAACCAATCAGAGGACATCTTAAATTATAAATTTCCACTTTTTCATTCAATTTTAGGCCCTGATTTTAGTTAATCGATATAATGGCAGATTTGAGAACTTACCAATGGGAGATTTATTTTTATAAACAGTAGGTATGATCTGTACACAATGTGCAGCACTGACGTCAAAAATAATCATCACCATCCCAACTCAGACAACTAGAGGTTGTGTTATGTTGAGATCATTTTTTTCTCTCTGGAAATTTAGATGCCAGGATGAGGGCTAACGTAAAATACGTTAGTCAGAAGATAGAAGTAAGAAGTTATTGAATTGAGTGATGTAGACTGAAGTGCAATGATTACAGTTATTATTTAGGAGCCCGGGCATCTGTCCATGACATTTTTGTGTGTGTGTGTGTGTGTGTGTGTGTGTGTGTGTGTGTGTGTGTGCGCGCGCGCGTTTCCATCTCTCACCTGCTGACTGGGTCGGAGCGATACCCTGGCCTGCGTTGGAAGGAAGGAGCTCAACTGGCGCTGGAGGAGAACTTCTCTCAAACACCTCTGAGGAGGTTGAAAAACAGAGGAACAGAGACGAAAAAATGAGGACAGAGCGGTTGATAAAGGTTGATAGAGAATGATGAAGAATAGAAGGTATCAGTGATCAATCACATTTTTTTCTCGTTTTGTTTTTGCTTTTTAAACAAGGTGAGTTAACATGATTTTTGAGAAGAAACGATGATCTCCTCGTGAAATCAAATTGACGTTGTCATCGCTATCACAGATACACTGTAATGGAAAGTCGTACTGTATGATGTATGTTTGACGGTAGAAATGAATTTTCAAAACCATTGACAATTGACAGGAGAAAAAAAGGAAACATTTAAAATATAAACCCTACACGTTTGTTTGTACTGGAAGGCACGTTTTACAAAAAAAAAAAGGCCAGATCCAATGAGTGCAGAGTATTGAAAGGACAGGAGCGAGGCACCTGGGAAACCTGCATCCATCCTGACAGTGGACACCCCTGGAGAGAGCTGGGGCTGGATAGGTTCTAACACTGGCCTATCACTAACCGCGGGGACTACCAGCTCCTTCAACGACAAGAGACACACAACACCAGCACACAGGTCAAGCTCATGAGTGGACTTATATGCTGCGTTTCACGTCTAGAAGTCGGGGAGGTTCCGCCGGGCACTGCCAACGCCATGCGACATACCAGCTGTACAGTAAACATTAGCAAATGAGCGTTTCGCTTGCACGGCCGCTGAGAGCATGGAGAATTAAAAAGCTAAACAAATCACTAGGTGAGTGAGAAAGGAAGGCCAATGCTCCTGCGTGAACGTCAAAGGCCGTTCTAATTCGATAGGAATCAAATTGGATTGGAATTTAAAGCACCTTTTCAAACAAAGACATTTCTGTGAAAGCAGGACCGCGTTACGGCTTGCCGCGGCGGTCGGTGTATCTTCTAAATACTGATTGAGAAGCTGCGTGAAAGCACGGAGAGCGGTAACCGAGCAGCGGTTGTTGCAAACAGGTACGGGTGACTCCTCGGGGGCGGCTGCCGACCTGAAGAGCCTGGCTCGTGGCGTCCTGCGTCATGCAGCCACGTCGCCGACGTCATGCAGAGATAATGCTGCCAGAGCGTCTCTGTGCATGCAAACTGCGTTTACATCGGAACACATTTGAAAGAGCACAACCTACCTGCTCGGGTGCAGTTGTAGCTACTGACCAAATAGAAAAAAAAGAGGATTTTTTTTTTTTAATAGGTTTCTGATATAACACAAAAAGAATGCTGTTCAGCAAGGACTTCACAACAACCGCTATGAATTATACATGACATCATTTAAATTAAACTTTTAGGCCTGATGAGTACCAAAACATAGCTTTTGAAGCTATGTTTTGTAAAACATTTTGATGACTTGCCATTGCCGATTAAGCACTGATCAAAATCATGAATCACATTTTATGTTTAAAAACCTTAAACATGGCAACATGAAACATTCAGAAACATGTTTGTATTTGTAAAATTACCACTGTTATGTTCTCTATGTTTTTTTCCACGTGACTCAATCATAGAGCCGGGGGGGAGTGGTCTTGCCCTAATTAATATTCATGAGCCGAACATTTTCTGAACCCTTACCTTTTATACATCAGCTCATTTTTCACAGCGAAAGGCAGAGCCAAATTCTCGACGGGTTAAGTCGTAAGCAATGGTCGAAAATACTGATGTTTCCAATTTCTGTCCAACTTTGCAGCAGATCGATCAGAGAGAACAAGGGCCTCCACTGGGGTTAAATGACACCCATGCCCCCCCCCATCCCCCCCACCCCACCGGTCTGGGGGCTAATCTCACTAAGCCCCCCCACGCACTCCAAACAACTGCCAAGGTGTCAGGTTGACAGGCGCAACATTAGCCTCTCGTGGCGTCAATACACTAATCTATGCTGCTGGGGCGGCGGCTTCCAGTCATTGTTATTATTTCTACGACGCCCGTCCTCGGCGCAGTCGGGATCCTCAGAACGCCTTTGCTCCAGAGAAGCTTAGCGGTAATTTGGACTCTGTCTGGCTCGGGCTCAGACGCTGCCAAGTTTTCTCCCCCCCCCCTCCCGCTGCCAAGTCCTGAATAATAACTGGGAGAAAGAATGAAGCCTCGCACCCCCTCACCCTTCCCTACATACACGCACACAAGCCTACTCCCACTCTCTCCCTTTCCCCAACACATATTAGATAGCATTTTGTATTTCGCTTTGAAGGTGGTTTGGGATGGGCTGGGCGTGCGGCGGGCAAGCCGATGCATTTTAATCCTTGATCGCTGGGAACATGAGCAAAACATTTTCGTTGTTTTATTAAAGGTCTCGGGTTTTGATTACAAGCGAGCAGAATCATAAATGAAGGTGTCTGATGTCGCCCGGGTGCTGTTGTTGGTTAACTGCACGTTGCTGCTCTTTTCACCAAAGGAGAAATTTGCTGCTTCCTGACACGGTGTAATTTGTAAGTCACAACTTCACCTTTTAATCAGTCATGCACATTACAAGGTTTTGCACATTTGCCCGTTCATATCAGGAAAAGTCTTGATGAGTCTCACCTTTTGGGTAAATTGAAAGGAAGATGGACAGCATGAGAACATACAGTATATCACACCTAAATGATGCTCTGGCAGTTTGAGGTATAATGTGCATGGATTGGTTGGAAGTTCTACCTCTGCAGCAGAACAATAACAAAAAAAAAAATGAAATTCACGCTCATCCTCAGCTCACCTGGTATCACCTCCTCGGGGTTCCCGAAAGCCTCCACGGGTTTTTCGGGCGTCGGCAGCGGAGGGGGCGTGGTCGCGGGCTCTTGGTAGGTGAAGATGGGCTTGTTCACGGGCGGTTTGGGCAGGACCGTGTAGCCCATCCCGCCGGGACATATCTCTTTGAACTTCGCTACATGATTAAAGAAAAAGGGATTATATGCTTAGGATGTGCACAGTAAATGTCAGTCAGGTAGACATTTGGGGTGGTTTATTTCGACGAAATCGAATGAAGTGAGATCCTCAGATTATGTGTTTTCCACACTACAACTTCTCTTTGATGGAGTGAATAGATTTTCCTTTTGCTGCAGGATTTAAAAAAATATTCATTAGAATACTAACACTGAGTTAAAGGACATTATAGGCCTCATCAAAATGCTTTGTTCATAGGACAACCTTGCTGGTCATTGAGAAACTTACCGCTCTGTTGCAGCTTCTCACTGTGCTTCAGTGCAGTCCAATCGGGCACAACGATTATATGCTACAAATGATGGGTGCACAACCTACATTTTAATAAGGGTTGGGTTGAAAAATGAAGAAAATCCACTCTTGTTTATCGACTTGTTTCTTCTTCATCAAGAATGTTTTGCCTCAAAATCATTTCATCTCCTCAATTTAGGCTCAGTTCTGAGAATTTATGCAGCCCTTTTCGCAATAGGGACAGAAGACGGAACAGTTGGCATTGAGTGTGCCGATAAAAAGAATCAGGCTGTCAAGTCAGGCTGTTTTTCAAATCCCAGCGACGGACAATTTAAAAACGTTACGACCCCGGTGAGCGGTGCAGGGCTTCGTTCATTTCCCAAATAAATGAGAACGAACCAAAGACTGTCGCTACAAAGTACCGTGCCCGGCTTCCACATCTCTGCTTTTTCACATCAAGGCATTTCACAAGAATTTATTTTCCTGCTATCTCAACAAGTTTGCAAAAGCCTGCCGCCAAAACATTTCTTGTGTGGATAAAAAAGGGACACTTCAGACATCTGACAATTACGATAAAGAAACTATCGGCAATTTAACGCACAATGGGCGGTGAACAAATTGCGATGATTCACCGGCGAGCCCTCGGCAAAGGCCCACGACACATTGAACACATCATCAAGAGGATCAAATATGAGAAGAAAAAAAAATAAACAAAAATTGCGGTGCCATTCCTTCCAAGGTGAATCATGAAATCAATGCATTTAATTGTTCCCTCTGTTCTGCATCGCTGTTTCTCAAGCCGGCCACTTCATAGGAAACTATGAGGCTGCCAACTTGGAGAATCCAAAACATGTTTTTTTTTTCCCACTAATTGTCGTTAGGCTAAGGACTCCAGAAACAAGAGATGAAATGGACACTTGTTCCAGACTCCCCTGGCAAAGCAGGACGGTAGACTTGGCTTAATAAACACATTCAAAGTGTGTACCGTCTAAACAGCAAACAGCGCCGTGTTTGTGCTGCGTGGAGCGGCTGCCGCAGTCAATTAAAACTTCAAGGAATTCAAAATAACCGTCACCCCGCAAGTAGCTGGTACTAAAGGAACGTGGCGTGCCAGAGCGAAATGGAAACCAGGTAAAGGTGAATTTTAAGTGGCTACCATGGAAGAAGCTGGTGTAAAGGTGAACTACAACATGTCTAAAAGCAACTACTCCACTAGCAAAGCCAGGAATCTCATGCAGACAGAAGAGGTAGGTGTGTGTGTGTGTGTGTGTGTGTGTGTGTGTGTGTGTGTGTGTGTGTGTGTGTGTGTGTGTGTGTGTGTGTGTGTGTGTGTGTGTGTGTGTGTGTGTGTGTGTGTCTGTGTGCGCATGCGTGCGCGTGTGTGTGTAAGAGGACACAACAGAGGTTTGTGTGGGGTTTTTTTGTGTTTCCAGGTGCTGTCATTTTCTGTCCTGCTCACTGCAGCAGAATAATGACCAGTGCAGGAAAATTGCCGGGTGCCTTTTTGTGAGCTCTACCTGTTGCAGGAGGGACACCACATTGCTCGTGAGTCAGATTTTTTTTAAACTATTTTGGAGAGTGTGTATTGGGGGGATGTTCTCTACATAGACTAGTGGTGGCCAACCTGTGGCCTGTAGCCCACTAATGTGGTTACCAGATAAAGAAATCAAGACTTAATCAAATGTATTCATAAAAAAATTATATTCATATAAAAATGATTATATATAGTATTAATATAATAATATATATTATATATTGGTATTTTATTAAAGATGAAAATAAACAATAAATTAATATATTGTCTTAAATTATGCCTTTATGTATTTTATATATATGTTATGATATGTCATATATATTTATATGATATTTATCATAATGGTCAAATAGGTTAATGAATTATTATGCTTTTATACCATTTTAGGATACTTTCGGCTAGTAGTTCCTCTGCAGCCTGCACGGAATAAAATCGCACGCAGGCACAACATGTACGTACTGGTAGTCCACAAGATGAACTTCCTTCAAGTCATTCAATTAGTTTAATGCTGTGGTGAGGCTGATTTAAGGGAATAGCATCACTATTTTAAACACATGTATGACAGGAAATCCCCTCTGAGGATTTTTATTAAATATTTCCCTTACTGTCACTGACATGGTGCAAAATGTATGTATATATACATGTGCATGTTATTCCAAAGAATGTAAACAAATAATGGCTTCCATAATTGTTTCTTAGTGGACTTTATGGACAAAGAGACTACCAACAGCCCTTTCTACGTTAATATATAACGTAAGTAAGTATATTATACTTACTACAGAAAAGCTACAAGTCCCTGTGTGGTTCCTCTGAGGTGTCTGGCGTGACGGGTGCCCTTACCTGTCCCTGGGAGGGGGCACTTGTCGCAATGGGGGCCCCAGGCCTTGCCCACGCTGCAGCAGCACAGCTGTTTGCTCAGCTGAGCCGACACCGGGTGCAAGCACTGCCTCCCCGAGCCCACCAGCCGGAAGCAAGCCCCCTTCTCCTCCTGGACGGCGGCCACGTCGGCTGAGGAGGCACGCGGGAGGAGGAGGACCGAAAGGTGGAGGAGGGTGGAGAACGAGGTGGGGATGGGAGGGGGGTTGCAGGTGATACATATATACATGGGGGGGAAAGAGAAGACAGGAAGCCAAATAAAGCGGACCCCTTCACCAGAGCAAAACTCTTCCCACCCACGACCCAAATCCTGCGACAACCCCCAACACATTGCAAAAATTGAAAACATACATAAAAAGCATAACACAGATATGAAATCTCACAGTGACCGCTGCAGCCGCCACCGAACCGTTTCATATTTTCATGTTTTTTTAAACTACAACAGAGTCAAAAGACACAAAAAGTCAAAAGACAAAGATGCACAGGCAAAAGCTTTTTCTAGTGTTGGCGGAATAAAAACGAAAACCTCAGGGCTTCATGCCGGTGCCTCATGCATTATCAAACAAAGTGGGATGTGCGCTAAAATGGAAAGGCATGCAGGGTTTAGTCTGTGTTCTCAGAGCGTTGCACATCATGGAGAGGTTTCAGCAAGTTCTGGTAAATAGCAAAACGAAATGGATGCTGGAAACCAGCAGGAGCGTAATGGAACAAAGACAGAGTAATAACCTCCCAGAGTATTGGTCCATCATACATAAATAAACATGCAGCCATGTTCATTTGGTTTCGTGCAATTTCCATACCAAGCATTGAGCTGCTGGATGCCGCTCGCTATCTTAGGAACAGATAAAGTCAGAACTTATTTCCAGACGGGCAGTGAAAGCACACTGCAAAAGTTCTGCAAGACTAATAATAATGTACAGAAACTTGTCCTGAGATCTAACGCTATTGAATTGTAGCCTCCTAGAAGTTTGCGTGCTACGATGATGTTGTGAAACAGACAAGGACTATTTGTGGGGACATAAAAGGCTGTAATTTATATTCTCTTTTTATTGCGCAATATTGACTCATTTAGCCACATTAAACTCCCCATTTGTTGTATTTTGAGTGTGTTCACGGTTCATGGAATTCATGGTTCCGTGGTGATGTGACACAAGCACTCTTCAGACCATTATTCTCCCCTCTCTCGCCTCCCCAAAACCACCTCATCTAACCCTGCATATCGCCGACTTTATTTCTTTCAGTACTCCAACCAAATTCGCCCCCTCCCTCCCTCCACCACCTTTGTTAACAACTCAAAATCCTCACCACCCTGGTGAGCGCTCTCAAACTGTGTCTAACAGCTCTGACTCCTTCACAGTCACACTGTCAGGCTTAGCCGGAAGGAACACGAGTCTGTCCGACCAAAAGGTTCTGTCTGATTAAGCAGGTCCGCTAATAATTCAATAACAGGGCTTTCTCAAGCCCGTTAGAGGTTGAGGGAAAGGGAAAAAAAAACCCCAAAAAAAACAAAACAAAAAAAAAAGACAGAACGAGAATGTGGAATGAAGGTGAGGGAGAGTTCAACCGGATTATTCTGCTACCTCCCAGAGTCCGTCCTCAGACAGCGGCAGGATCCTGTCCAAAGTTTTCATGGCGTGTGAAGTTCGGGCTCATCGCCAGTGGAGATGAAAGTGCATTGTTCGCTACAATTTCTTTTGTTTTTGTCGTTTAAACGACTCCCGGAGTGACTCCGGCAAAAGAGTCGTTTGTTCATTTTGTTTCCGATCGCAACTTGGTGACCGCAGACACACAGGCGTTGTGGCATTCACAGGCCTCACCTGTCTGTCTGGAGAATGGATCCTTGAACCCGGATTAAAAAACAAGCTCCTCTAGTTTTGATTCGGCGAGCGGGAGAGCGAGAGGAAATCTTTGACCCGCAAACTGGAAGGCATCTGCTATAATTCACGACAAACGTGACTGATTTACACTTTGCGTTGCCTTGCAAATAATCATTTTGATGGAAGTGAATTATTTGGGCGTGATTTGAGAATTCCGCGTCCGGCAGAGTTGAACCGACTCTTCTTGAACCGGAAGGCCTCCATATCTCACCGTGCGTTACACACCAAACCAAACCCAACAGACGAAGGTTCAACAAAAACACGCGTCCAAACTTGTCACATCGTGGAAAGGGGGGGCGGGGGTCCACTGCTTGACTGCAGCACAAATGGAAACGTAGACAGATGTTTAGTCTACACATGGGAGGCATTTCGAGGAGAAGGATGTTGTGGTTCTCTGTTAGTCGTTAAGCGGAGGTTTTGTTTTGGCGTTTACTGTTCAGGTCGGACGTTGTTAATGTTGCACACATTCTGAGACACGAACGGGTGCTGCTCCGATTCCTCCATCGATTTGAAAAGCTGTAAAATCGACACTTTGTTCGGAACCGTTTCCGGCTTAAATGAATTACCACCATAGCCACAGATGCATTGAAATATTATTCTGAATTTTCTGGACTATTCTTGAAATATATAATAATATAATCGATATAGAATCGTACCATTCTCGTCCATATTGGATTGAATTCTGACTTTATTATTAGATCAATAAATCGGATCTGACTATAGATTGTGTCTCCTGTGATAGATAACACCACTCGGTTGACATACAAGGTTTAAACCTGACGACCATTATTGTCCAGGTGTGTGAGAGGGGTATTATGGGCTGTCGCTAGTGACTTATCTCCGGGGGAATTTCACACATTTCCCGCTCTTCCCTTCGGGAGGACGAGGACACCCCAGGTGGTGAGGTTCTGAGCCCTGGATGACGTGATGAACCGTTGCTGTGTTTTAATGGGGCAGAAATGAATGGAGGAGGGCTTCAACACACCAAACACATACGTATCACACGCGCACACACACACACACACACACACACACACACACACACACACACACACACACACACACACACACACACACACACACACACACTTTTGAAAGCAACACAGGGCCAAACAGTGTTGACAATGCATCAGGATTCAGTGACATCTCAGATCAACTGCTGTCAATGGGGAATCAGTCCCAATGGGAGACAGAATCCTTCCTCTGACACCTTTCTTTACTTCTTTCATCCCCCCTTCTTACCCTATTCCGTATTCCTCTATGATGAATTTTCCCTCTACACCTTATTCATCTACTATACACCTTCTCCCACTAACCCTTTTTCCCATACATTGTATTCCTCCATTCCTTCCCCATCTCTCTTTTTCCATCTATCCCTTCCCCCTCTATCTGTTCTGCGCCACCACTTTCCTCCTCTCTCCCTTCTCAACTCTACCATCTCCCTCTATCCCTTTCTCCATCCAGCCCTTCACCATCCATCTCTTCTTCCTCCTCCCCATCTCCATCGATCACTTCTCCCTCTCTCCCTCCCTCATCAATCCCTCCTTCCTCTCACTTTTCATCATCATCTCTCGTTCTGGCTCGGAAATAAATGAGTCCTGTCAGATTTGAAAACACGGCGTGCCTTTGTGCTCCATGCTTGAGGGCAGGTAGGAGTGGAGGCCTTATTAATATGATAAACATCATGCATGGACCATGCACTTCCATTTGTTTTCCCAGCATTCATATGCATGTCATCAACCATTTGGTTCGAGTAGCATTCCCAGCAGTCCTTGTTATGCCCGTTTCCTGGTCACAGTCAAAAAACATTGAACCCATGTTTTTGATACAGAGTTTCTTTGTAAAATTAACCTGAAAAATCCAATATACAAAAGGTAGGAGAGGTTTCGAAGGGGTCAAATGGCACCTTTAGAAAACCGGCATGCAAATGTAATGCATTTGTAATGTTATGAGATTTTAGTTGCCACGACACCATTACATTTTCTGGATTTGGTTGAATAGCAATGTCAGGTGGGAGTGGGAAGGTTGTGTTTGTATGTATGTGCATGAGGCAGAAAGAAAGAGTGAGAGAGAGAGAGAGAGAGAGAGAGAGAAATAGAGGTAGAAACTGATGTGCATCCAGAGGGTGCGTGACTGGAGGACTTACGTAGGCAGGTGGCGAGTGTGGGGTCGGGAACGAAGCCGGGCTTGCACATGCACCTGTAGCTGCCTGCGGTGTTCACACACTCTCCGTTGGGACACACCCCCTGCAGCTGGCACTCATTTAGGTCTGTCAATAACACAAAAGCAAATAAAAATCACCATGAAGGAATGTCTGCTCAGCGTTCGAACCCGCTTCCTCTGCCAAAGGGGATAATTAACTGCGTCAAAATTGAACTCGCACCCAAGGACGCTCGGTGTTGAATAAGCAGCTATCACCTTTTTAACAGTGGTGGAAGTTCAGACTTTCTATTTGAGTAAAAGTACAAATATACAGACACAGAATGACTCCAGTAAAAGTACCACATTGACATTTCTACTAGTACTGGCTCTTGATGGATTGAAAGTCAAAAGTCTCAAAAACTGAATTTATTACTTGAAAAATTTAGTCAAGTACAAAAATAAAGTACTTGTACTTTGTTACTTTCCACCGCTGCTTTTAATGTGTGCGCACTTAATTTATCTTTTTAGTTAATAATAATTAATAAATAATCCAACCCTGTTGAAATAACAAAAAAATAAAACAATCAGGAAGCTTGTTAAATACTCCTTTGATAAGACAGCATGCAACACTTCCACCTCCCCATTTCAAATTGTGGAATTGTCTCGGTTTCATTTGGCAAATTCAAATCACTAATGTGTGTCTTTTTATGGACCAGGCCTCAAAAGTGAGCAGGTGTCGGGATAATGAGGCCAAGAAAAATGTTCCTCAGGGATTCCATCTGCTCTGTTTTACAGGGTCCAAAATGCAGGCAACATTCAATACCGCTGAGTTCTCGGCTGCTCTCTGCGGGACGTACACAGACCAGGCTTGGGTCCGTGCACGTCAATGAGAACGACTTCGGCAAACGACTCCACCGATCGCCGAAGGACATTAATGACAGACGATTTTTCATATTCTTTATCCGCCAGGAAAAATCCTGTCGAGCATTGAAACAGTGTAAGTGCAGTTTACCGTGTTGGACAGATGATGAGATAGAGAAATGACTATCGTATATATACAGTATATTTTTTTTAATACCATGTCCATCACTACTGTATGTCGCAAATCAGCGGTAGAACAGCTTTACGCGCCACTGTGCTTCACGTTATCTGCTCGTGGGAGCGGGTGTAAACAAACTTGGAGGGAAAGTACTCATTGGATGGATTATAACAACATTCACCCGCCTGCTACCACGCCGCATAATAAGGTACATAAGGTGAGGGTGAATTAAAGTTTACATCTTACATTTTACTAATTGACATCTTAATATATGTCTCTTATTTTGCCTCTCCTGTGAATTTCAGAGTCCCGACAAGCTCCTTCCCCTGCTGCGCCATCCCTTACCATGTGTTTTTCGTCGTTAATATAAACTATTTATTAATGGAAAACACAGAAACGTGCCGTATCGCAATTCTGGCAGGTTGGCCACGTTGGGGAATGGAATGGACGGTGTTTAATTTACAAAATGAAGGCTCGTGGGAAGGCAGAAATAACAAATAAACAGTCAGCCTCTCTCTCTGCCGAGGTCTGGCTCGTGCGTTTCCGGACTCCCGCACACACCAACCTGACTGCAAAACCAAAACGACATTGAAGGAAACTCCCCCCTCCCCGAATCAAGCCAATCAGCGGCGCTGGTTCCCTGACTCAAAGCAGGTGTGCCGACACGGGGAGAAGCCCCTGCCAGCGTCTGCAGACCGCGGCTTAACCATGCCCGTTGGCCTGCCATGACGATATTTATCGCTATCGAGATATGAAATAACCTGCATCGGGATAGATCGGGAAACATCGGGAAGATTTTGAAAAAGAAAACATGACTGTTGTTTTTTCCCTCTTGTAGTAAATGTGCCTTTGTGTTCTTCTCACCATGATTGCGAAGTGAAGTGTCTGAATCAACCGCGACCACAGAGATGGAATGCGACAACAACTTTGACGCATTCAATTACGTTCTATGTGAGCACACGCCCCAGCGTGCACGCGCCCTCCCCTTTCCTGATAGCATCATCGGCGATCGCTGGGGAGCGCAATTGGACGATTGAACTTTTGCATGACTGCCCAAGCTTAGCGCAGACCTGTTGCTCGTGCTTTCTTTTCTCCTCCTTCCGCTCGGTAAGTGGAATTCGTTTTTCAAATTTTATTTAATTTTTCTCAGTACTTGATTAGTTACTCAACTAAACAAGATTTGTTCATTTAATTCAGTTAGTGTACAAAAGTGCGAACGAGGCAGGACTTCCAATCAACGAGAGTCAGAGTCGGTTTGGCTTGTGAATGAGTTGTGAATGGAATTCTCACAGGAATCATTTAATTCTGTCAAAATTATTTTATTTTGGTGGAATGCAAACTAATATTCATGTATTACGCCAAATGCTTTTACCTTGTTTTACACCTTCATTGATTATTATTAATAATAAAAACAATATCATAAAACATTTCAGTTCACAAGTTGAAGATGCTCTTACTCCCTCTTTCGCTCGCCCACTCACTGAATCAAAAATTAAGGAGCTCGTTGGGCTTGTACCTGGATGGAGTGTCGAGATTCTCCATTGAAAGCCCACCGAGTCGTTAAGCACAAACGACCCTTTTGCCAGAATGACTCCTGAATCCTGATTCACAGCCTTGTCTCTGCTTGGCCCAGTGCCTTGGACATTACGGTGACGGACATTTCACTTCCTGAAACCTGCCTGCCTTACTTCCCCTTGACAAACACCGCAAAGGAAGATCAGGAGAGCTGAGGTCTATTTTTCGTATTCCATATTATATTATGTTATAGCAGGAGTCTAAAACTACAGGCCCGGGGGCCACATCCAACCAACGGGACAACTTAATGTGGCCGCTTAATTAATCATGGGTCTGCCCAATCAGCCTCTTTAGTGCCGATTGGTTGGACCCGGCTGGGAGAGTTTTCATATATGTTGCTCTGTCTTTCAGTGGGGATGGTGAAGGTGCTTGACGCGGAAACGCCTGCAGTCCAGAGCGCGTCCGCGAGAAACAAACTCGGTCCACTTATTTGATTTTATGTTCCTGTTTTTCCATGAGCCTTTGTGTTATTCTTATGAATAAATTCCTCGCCATGTCGGCGCTCCACCGCCTGAACGACTCCGTCTCCCTCCCTCATGTGGGTAGAGACTCCCACAATTATATTATATTTTCATATTATAAATATTTGTAAATTAGTCGTACATGATTAGTGTGGCACTGAACAAAAAAGTTCATAAACCCTAATACCTTGTTTTTCCTTTTCATGGTTTTCGTGATCATTCCTTTCATAGGTTCCATTTTTGTTTTACTTTCTAATTTGGAAAGTAATCATTGAGGTTTGCCAAATAGTAGCAAAAATAATATATATCTCCAATATCCTTAATAAGCGCCAAAGCAGATTTAAAAAGGCTCCTCCCTGACACTCCTATCGCAGCTGCCAATCAGCTTCTGGACGGAAACACGACCTGATACGCTATAAAAAGGCTTTCACCTCACGCCCTGAACACAAAGAAAGGTCGTTTTGAGGTATCCACGGGAAGCTGAAACATTTTCCTCAAAGCTCCCCCCAAATGCTAATCTGTATTCCCTGGAAGAGGAATCACACAGTTAGCCTTTAAGACAACATTTTTTCATATCTCATCTCACTCTGTGGCAAAGAGTGGGGAGTAAGGAGAGGAAGCTGGAAGATGGAGGGCACCATGCTATTGGTACACTTCTAATTGACCAGCGAGGCGCTTCATCCATCTTTCCCGACCGCCTATTGGTGACGGAGCATGATTGGCATTGCCGATCTGCTGGGAGCGCGGGTGAGAGCTGAGCCGCTGCCGTGACACTACTGGAGAGGTGTGTGTGTGTGTGGGTGTGTGTGCCGTGCATGGTGACACACACCCGAATGTTTGTTACATACCATGGCCTGAAACAAGCTTTAGTGCAGTGTGAGAGGAGGAGCTGCTGCTTCAGGTTCCCTGAGTGAAGATGCTGAGCAACATACACACACACACAATTGCACGCACGCACGTCAGTAACCCTAACAAAAAAGTTGCGTGATATCACATGTGAAAACCACATGTCATCGCACTCTGATAATGATGCCGTCCCCCTTTCTGGATTTCCCTGGTGCTAGGGCGAGGCTGACCACTCGGGACAGAGCCTTCTCGTGGGCTGCCTCTCGTCTGTGGAGTGCCCTTCCCAGACACATCCGGGAAGCCAGTTCCACCACCCCCTGTAAAATGGCTCTCAAGACTCTACCTTTTCATCATTGCTTTTCAATAATCACTACCCCTTGTCTCACCTACACCCGACATTTAATTTGCTGCATTGTCTGGGTTCTTCAACTTAGTACGGTATATTTTATTCATTTAAGATATTAAAATTTACAGTATATATATATATATATATATATATATATATATATATATATATATATATATATATATATATATATATATATATATATATATATATATATATATATATATATATATATATGACATATACACTATATTTAATATATTAAATGTTATATATATTTTTTAGCTTTTATAACTTTATATTTTAATTTTACTTTATGCTCGTGCCTGCCTGATTTGGTTTCGCTTTACTTTCTTGCTTGTTTATAATAAAAACAGAGCATGCACAGACTGTACTACTGCTTACAGATAAGAGATAGGTGTATAAAAGAGATAACACTACATGGGTGGGTTAATTACTCACATACGTGAGAGAGTAAAAGTGTGTTCATTTTTTACCTTAGAAAAAAACTCCTACAATCCCCCAATTTGATTTCCGTTTGTCCTTTCCTCAACAGATGTATTGGCACCACATCTGGTTGTTAATAAATAGCGACACACACTCGCACGCACACACACCTCCATCCAAATTAAATCAAGATCCAGGGACTGCGGAGTCCAGAGAAAAAAATAAAACATGCAGCAGAGGGAGTAGAAATAATAATAAAGAAATCGAGAGGAATAGGATGTGGTGAATCATAGCAACTTAGCCAGAAGGTTGAGTCAAGGGCTTCCTGTTCTTACACACACACGTGCACACACACACACACACACACACACACACACACACACACGTGTCAGGCATCGGGAGATGCCTGTCACGAATAAACACTATTATGGAGCACCAATTTCATTAAGTATTTATTATTTATTTATTATATTCTGCTTGATTCCATTTGACACACTATGATTTTGGATGACTTATGATTACAATTTATTATTGATCATTTATTATTTCTATTTACCTTTTTAACATTAGCCCATGGAAACAACAAGAAATTCAAACACTTTATTCATTCACACCACGTCATTCAACCTGATCACCTCACCATGTGATTTCTATCATTAGCTTTCTCATACTCAGATGTGCTAATCGTTGAAATCATCGGTTTATCGATCGGTTGGAGTGAAAATCTGCACATCTTTGGCACTACGTGGCACATGGTTTCATTTCAGTTTAAATTCGGGCCAATACATTGTAGAAACTGAGAAGCAGCGATGCATCCAAGTTATCCAAAATAAAAGTTTTGTATGTAAATTAATACGATGCAAATATTAATGCACTGGTCAGTGTGGCCATGTAAAAAATAAAAAGTACAACACACACACACACACACCTCCTCAGACTGGCGGTGGTCCAGTTCGGCAGCAGCAGCCTCAGCTGCCCCCTCGGAGCCCTTCACCCCCCAGCCACAAGCCTGGCAAGCACCGCAGCGGTATGGCAGGAGGCCATGGCCGACAGGGAGGGCAGCCCCCCCCCCCCGGCTGCGCCCCCTGCTGGTGCTCTGAGTGAAGGCAAACCTTCTAATATTGGAGCAGGTACAGGGAAGGCAGCTCCCACCCACAAGGTGCATATTAATTGCTTCAGCAGGTAAGTTACACCAGTAACAACACTGCGGCACAGCAATGAATATAGTGGCAGCAAAAATGGAATTCAGGAATACATTTTTAAACATTTCTTTTTACAAATATTTCCTTATTTGTAAAGTCAGACCACAGCGGCATCATGTTAGCTTTGCCAGAAATGCGAAGTGAGTTTCCACAGTGAATACAGAATGTGGATTTGTCCCCCATGACTTGAATTGAACCATACGTCCAATTTGGAGTAAAGGCTGGACGGCTGCGGGAATGAAACCTACCCAGGTCCTGCATGAGGGGTAGGTTTCAGTATAACATGGGGATAGACTTGTTGAACTATTCCTTTAAGAGATATCGAACTTCACTATGGAACAGATTGTTCTAAGCAAAGTTATTATCATCCGTCAATTCTTTCTCCTTCCAGACCACAGCTCTCTAAAACAAGCTCTCCGCCCCGGTACCCCAGAGCAGTGGGAAAGGCCCACTTGCCGGAGGGCCTGAAGTAGCAGGTAGATCTTCCACACAGCGTTGTAGATATGGCGGCAATGGGACAATATTTAAACCCAAGCAGATGTGCACCCATAGAATCCACTGTATGTACTGTGTATTCATCTCTCTCTCTCTCTCTCTCTCTCTCTCTCTCTCTCTCTCTGTGTGTGTGTCCCCGCACTTTCCCTGTTGACTTTGACTGTTGAGCTAAGTTTTGATTGGCCGGTGAAGCCGCTCCGAAAGCCAAGCCAATTCCTATTCCGTACGAGTCCGAGAGTTCTCTGACTAGCACCGCCGCTTGTGGACGTCCCCGCTCGCCACAGTGACCTCCCCACGCCAATCCTATTCAATACTGATTAGTAAAATCCATAAACTAGCTCACCAGCATCCCCGCCCGCCCCCTCACCCCACCTCCCTACATCCCATCAGAGCTTAATATATCAGGACTGATTGCAGAACAATGAGTGACTTTAGGGCAATCAAGATGATTGCAGATGAGTCGCCGGGGGAGGAAGAGGAAGATGGACAGACATGGAGGGAGGATAAGACTGTCTAAAAACACGGAATGACAGGGAGTGGAAGCCAGTTGAAGGTAGACTTTAATTAAAGGGGAATTACACCCATTTTCAGCATTCAAATGCCAAAACTATACCCCCTCTGAGTTGTTACGTGTTCCATACAACCAAGTTCTCCGTAAGAGGCCCATAAACGCGTTCCACTTTGATAAATTGATTTTGGAGTTTATTTGTTTGAGATATCTGATGACGTAATGGGATGACGAAATGTAAAATGAGACTCTACTGTGACTCCACTGTGATTAAGGGCTTTCGAAATAATAAAAAAAAAAGATCAAAATTACATAATGAGATAAATAATAGAGAATTAACAGCCTCTCCATCACAATGGAGGTGGTGCTGCTTCACTAGAGGGCGCTCTATACAGCTGGAGGCCATTAACTGCTCTTTGGAAAGGGGTCATCAAGCATTTTATGTACTACGCCAGTGAAAACAAACAACAAAGCGCATGAGAAAGGAGGGGAAAGAGAATTTCCTTGTCAAAAAGACTTGCGTGTGTTCCCTTTTCTAGCCGGCCCACCCAACACATGCACACGCGGGCGCGCGCGCACACACACACACACACACACACACACACACACACACACACACACACACACACACACACACACACACACACACACACACACACACACACACACACACACACACACACACACACTCTCTTTCTTCTACTTCCTCTCCGCCTCATATGGTGACAAATCATTTGTTTGAGGCTCATTTCTCTTCGCCAAGTCCCTGCTGTTGTGGCGCGGGAAAACAATAGACTCAGTTCCCTGCACTGCTCGGTGGCGGCTGAAACAACGTGCGACATTGTGGGTTCTTACCTTGGCAGTGAGAGTTGATGGGCTTGTATCCCCGAGGACAGTCCATCAGAGGGATAGCTGGAGGAAGAGAGAGAGAGGGAGTGAGAGAGAGATTTTAATGTCATGAAGATGAGTGATTAGGGTAGTGCAAGTACGGTTCTGTTTCTTAAATTTTAGCCATCAACTCCATTAATTTGCATGAATGCCTCTCGTCTATGGAGTTCCCTTCCCAGACACATCCGGGAGGCCAATTCCACCAGCGCCTTTAAAACGGCGGCATTTAGAATTATATGAAATGGTACCAGGAGCTGAATCCCAGCTGACCACGATGTGTGGTCACCGTTCTCCCATTCTGGGCTCTCAATCGTCTCAAAATCATCTCAATCACCAAGTGAAGCCTTCACTGAGGTGTGTGCTATGAACAGTTATAAATGATAGGAACCAACATTTTAAGGTCTGTGGTGAAAAACAGCAAAGACCGTTTTGTAAGAGTAAAAGTTTCTTTGAGGGAGAGCCTGAGCACAATCATCAATGTTGTTGTTGAGCCTTTAAAGATGCATTTTCCCGAGTGTTTAAATCTTCATGGCAACACGTGCATGCAAACGCAACCGAGCTTGCATGCATTCACACACTCACACCTTCCAAAATGCCAGACATGTATTCACGCTATTTTATCTTTGGAAGGTTGATGCTAATTACTGGCATTGTAAAAATACCATAGAAAGGAGCCAACATCTGTTGACAAGTGTTCTGGTTAGGTTCCAGACGGGGGAAAAAAAAAAGTGGGAGAAAGGGAAGCAAAAAGAGAAACCACAGATATAGAGAGAATCAATGAAGCCGAGGGAGAAAAGCAGAGGCAAAGAGGGAAAAAAGTAAAAAGACAAAAATGAGGTCCAAGCATGTCAGATAAAAAGAGAGAGAATAACAGCGGCCGTAATGCACAGCTGTAGAGAGACAAAATAAAGGAGGGACAGAGAGAGTCAAAGGTCCGGTCCTGACAGTGCATAATCTCAGTTCCAACCCTGTAACGCAGACACAAACTGGGTATGAGGTACAAACTGAAAAAGCCACTGGAAGTTGCTGCTACTGGTAAGACGGCTACTGCAGCATCAGACAAAGCCATGTAAAGAGGCTTTTTTTTTACCCACCCCAGCAGTGGGGTGGTACCCAAATATCTGAAATGAGATTGCTAACTTGCTCAACGGGGAACAACAAAGCAATGTTTGTTGTCGTGCAAAGCCAATTTTATTTACCAGCTACAAGTGTCTCCAGGATACAATGGGGCAGTTCATGGTGGTCCACACACATGAACGTTAACCTCAAGGCCCTTGCCATTCCCGGGGAGGGACATTCATAGGGAGAAGGAGAACACTGAGTCTTTGTAACGCCACCCACGGAAGTCTCTCCTTCGAAAAATATGAGGCCATGATTAGTTATTATGGGAAATGAAGGAAACCCAGAAAGGTTGTTCTGTAAGGTGCACGCCATCTTGTGAGATTTAAGATCCATACTATAGTATGTTTCTGACTAATCCCCACCAACCAACCATGTGGTTTTCTCCAGAGAAAACAACAACAACACAATTTGAGGGCAATATGGTTTTTGATAGGCCTTCCAAATTGACTCTAAAAGACGATACAGAAGGGAGACTTCACATGATGTACAGTTGCATCTAAAGATGCTCTGATGTGAGAGAACGTGATCTGACCGGTCAAATCAAAAAGAACAAAATCTGTGTGTGTGTGTGTGTGTGTGTGTGTGTGTGTGTGTGTGTGTGTGTGTGCACAAAGGCTACCAGGGAACTCTGCAGGAAACACAGCGCTTTAATACCTATCTCGCTGCCGCCGCCTGTTCAGTCGAACAAATGAACTTTTTAAGAACTTCCTCTGAGGCTATTCATGTGAAACTGCCCACTCATCCACGATCCACTCCCAGCTCCTTTTCAGTTGAACTCGTGGGTGTCGGTGTGCTCGGCGCACACACACACACACACACACACACACACACACACACACACACACACACACACACACACACACACACACACACACACACACACACACACACACACACACACACACACACACACACACAGACTTTCCCAAGCTCTAGATCTCATGGCTCTGGCTTTGAGGAGAAATTCCATAAATCTATAAAGGGAGCGGGTCTGGAATAGCAACCAAAATGCAGAGCAGAGCCCCAGCACGGCTCAAACATCCCCTGCCGCCCGCCAGCATCTTCTGGCTAACAACTTCTCTAAAATTAAGCCAGGAAAGAGAGGGGGGGACACACAGAGTGCCATATAGACATTTAGAACCCACCCCTCCTGGAAATAACTCCAAGGGTGAAAGTCACACGTCTGTTTGTACCCGGGTAAACACAACAGCTATATAATGTTTCTCACTCGCTGTGTCTTTGCGTGTTCATTTTCGGCACTGTCAACTGATGCCCGCAACAGAGATAGAAACACGGCAGACTGTATTTAGACCCGTATAAAGGGTGTAGGTTTCAGCGAAGCAATCTTGGAGCCTTGTCGGCCCGTTGAGAGATGCTTTGAATGTGATGGGAAACTACTGCATGGATCATTTAGGAGAAGGATCTACGAAATGTATGTATGTATGTATGTGTCCATCTCTCAGAAGGCCGGCATTGTGGCTGAAACTTAGTTACGCTCCAGATGTATTCCTGGGATGAGGGCTATAGGAATTCCATTTGTCCAGCAGAGCACTTAGTCATGTCACTTCTATGTTAAATGGAATGGTATGGAGCTCTGGAAGGGTCTCCACCACCACTCTGCTCAATCATGGCTCCACTGAAACATTTAGAGCTGTTTCTTATTATTATATAATGTCAATGGGCTTTTTTTCTGGGCAGCTCCAAAATTATTCTGTGAATATCATTTAAATAAAGAGGCAAATAATTATACTATAAATATTATTAATAGATCAAATTAAATCCAATTATCATCAACCTTTATGAAAAAATGTTTATACTGCATGCATGCTATAGTGCATGCTTCCGAACACTATACAAAAAATAGCTGTTCTAAAAGCTGTGTAAACACTGGCGCATATCATCATTTTAAAACAGAGAGCAGGACAGGCCTAGTTAACATGCCTGGCTCTGTTCAGGAGACTATGTCCAAATATGGACAAAAGACGACACATGACATAATACTTGGCTGAAAGAATTTAAAGAGAGAAAAAAAGGTCAACAGAGAAAGTGAGATTCTTTGGGAAGGATGTCATAATGTGAGTCAGAAGCTGATACCCACTGGGCCATGTTTTCAGAGCAACTGGACCGTTTTGGGGAATTACCGGACAGGACGATATTGTGAAACTGTGGTTGAATGAGTTGGCCATATGAGTCAGCACAATCCAACCGGCCATGTGTCTGAGTTCCTCTCAGAGGAACCCCTGAATCATTTCATACACCCGGATGAAGACGCACTTTAGCTGTCACTTTGTGTCAAACGTGTCCAAACCTCCACTTTCCTGGATGAAGCTGAGGAATGGAATAGTACAGGCATTTTGTAAAACATGAAAGAGCAAAGCTGTCAGCAGTGAATATTACAACCTGATGAAAGAACTTATGATAGTTCTTGTAACCTAGTGTAGAAGATTTCAGGTGGTTGTCATATGAGTTTGAATGTACAACTATGGACACTCAAAGTGCTTCACCTGTTCCATGCCTCACATTCACCCATTCATGTCAGTGTCAGCCATGCGAGGAGACAACCAGGTCGTCAGAAGCTCTCAGAGGTCTTGATCAAGCACACGTGAGCAAATTAGCCAGGAGCAGCTGAGGATCTAAATGTATTACCCTTTAGGTTCTTTCCATGATGTTGCATCATGCTATAATTAACATATCCTCATCTGATGACACACAATTTTGTAGTCTAAATCGAACACAATGAAAATGTGCACTACAACTATTCACTATTTTAAGTTTGAAGAGATTAAAGCAACACTATGTAACCTATTTTTAACCTTAAAATAACAGCTTCAAAAACATTTTGATGGTACACTGACTTGTAATATGGAGAATGGTGCCTCTTTCGTTCCGACCCATCCCCAAGAACGCCTGTTTTTGCACTATGTAACTGTTCTGGTGCGAAACCTTGGGAAAAGTGTGTTACGCTTTACGGCACTACGTCACTTCCTTGATGTTTGGTAAAATGTGTAAAAAACACAAAAGAGATAAATTATAAATTGGCCGGTCAAAATGTCCGGTAATAATGCTTGTACAAAATGTAGCTGCTCCACCTGTCCGACCTGAGCCAATCTAGCAGGCCAAGCACATCTGGTACCTACACCGGTAGCAGGGGGCCCCATCCTTCCCCGCCCCCTCTCTCCGGAGGATCTGTGGACTGAGTGCTCGCTAAAGCGGCGAGGTCTGTGTAAGGCGCGCTGTAACCTCGGTGTACATTATATCTGCATTTGTAACATAGACTGTTATTGAAACATGACCAATACGGTTCAAATTTGACTGGTAAAATAATTATTATTTTCGGACAGCGGACGGAGTTTTACGACAGTGGTGTAAATTGCATTTGCACTTAGAAACTAGAGCACCAAATCTCAATTACCAAAAGTTACATAGTGCTCCTTTAAGTCTGAAATACTGTCACTGACCATATACGTAGTTCAATGTAAGGAACTGCAGCTCTATTTAAGATGGACAATATTTGAGTTAGAACCAATAATAATATATAAGTAATCACATCGACCAATTAATTGTCAATGATGAGTCAATGATGAGCAGAAAAGTATGTATACACAGTATACAGAGAGGTAAACTGAACTGACCAGGAAAGACCAAAAAAAAATCGAAATAAGTCAACAAATCAATAAATCTCTACCCTTGCCACTGTACTCACATGGTTTCTTGGGACACTTTTGACACTTGTGGAAGCCCCAGGACGTCCCGATGGTCCCGCAGCAGTCCTCCTGTTTACTCAGGCCTGGCAGAGCCTTCCCACACTAAATCAAGAACAGTATGAGAAACAGAAAGAGATCTGTGAAAAGCTGAAACCATGGAGTTTCTTTATGCAGTTTCCAAAGGTACTTTAGCCCTCTCTTAATTCATTGAGATGATACACACATTTAAATTGTGTGGCTCAATCAGGGAAATTAGTATTCATCCTCCTCGTTTGGAGGAAAATCTGTCTGTAAATTGTAAACATTTGCTGAATTAAACCAAATACACTCTTAAGTTGGGGCAGCCGCTATTGATTTTTGGAGCAAATGTGGTCTCTATTCATCATTTTTAATCATACTGTATAAGACAGTTACTCGAGCGGATTTATAAAGAGCTTTTATTCGTGCCAGAAATGTAACAGCGTTTTCCCTCTAATTTGTGATATATTCTCTCTTCTGGCAGACTCTGGGAGGGGAGTAGGCTGGTTCTTTGTTAAATGAATCAAATGCCGGTGTCTAGTTTGGCCCCGTTTTGGAGCCGTTTGGCCTCCCGTACTGACAACGGAGCAAGAGAAACCGAGAAAACCTCAACTCTATTCTGGCAAACTGGAAGTGGAGCAATGGCATCTGAGGAAGGGATGTCAATGTCGACTGCTGGCATGTACGCATGTTCCAGCAACGGAGAGGGATTCACAAAGTAAGAGACAAACTTTTCTAAGCCAGCAGCATAGTCATTTTCTTTGACAAATACAACACAGCGACACACACAGATATTGTCCAGCGCCACTCAGATGGACACAAAGATAACAACTTCTACCTTTCTTGCCCACTGACCAGGGCTTATCTTTATGTCGCCTGTCTGACCGCAAATTGTAAACCAAACTGAATGGTGATCTCATTCAGATAAGCTGAGCGACCTGCCAATAGTGCTAATAAGTCTGGATGTATTATAGCACTGAGGTGGGTCACAAAGGCATTTTTCTGGCATTTTTCATTTGCGTGAGACGCAATCTCAATTTCTCAATTTGATATCATCTAAGCTGAATAATAAATGAACTGATAAACTTTTAAGAAAGGATTGATCCGTAAAATGTCATTTACTTGACACAGTATTTCGTACCTGAACGAATCCCCATTACTTTAGACGGTTGAAGAGTAAAACACTTTACATAGCTACCGATTTGGAAACATATACCCTGATCTGCTTTCACTGTTTGTATTTCACTGTCACTTTAATATTTTGAGAATAAATCCATCTAGCTTCATTTTTTACCAATGGTTAATTCCCTGGCTTTGCCTTGAAAGTTGTTGGCTTGATCTTTCATTCGAGATGGAGCTCTGCGTGGCTCGTACCTGACTCCCCGTGGTCTCCTGGAAGCAGCGGCCCAGCTGGCTCTTGGAGATGACGGGCTGATAGGAGGGCACCTGGTAGCCATGTTGAGAGGGATAGACGACGCTGTGGCTGTGGTGCTGGATCTTCTGGCTGCTCTCCGTGTGATGGTAGCTGTAGCCGCCGGAGGAGGATGAGGAGCCCGAATGGGGACCGTTGAGCTTCTGGCCACCGTTGTGGGCGACATCTAGCTGAGAGACCTGGTGAATCTGGACTGACGCCTCTGGCGGGTGCTTGACGTGGATGTTGACAAAGCTTGGAGGTAACTTCACTGGATGGAGGAAAAAAAGTTGATCACTGTTGGTTCTTTGCTTTTCATTCAAGCAAAAGACCACATTTTATAAAATAAAGGCACTTGTGGTGATAAATCTATCGCGTGAAATTTGGTCTCCACTAAGAGAGAAGGAGAATTACAACATGTGCAGCGAGTTGGAAATACATGAAATGTCGGACTTCTCAGCAGCATCTTCCTGTCGCTCTACCGCTTGTCCATGAAACTGCAAGAGGGCAATCGTTCTGGACTGTGAGACCGAGCCAAAATGCCAAGATGGCGCCAGTGTGTTTGTTCGGCTGTCGTTGCAGTCTACCTGTCTCGTCTGGTCTATGTGCGATCCTGCTTTGTTTGGCCTTTTGAGTACATTGGGTCTGTTTGCCTTGTGTACAGTGTCCTTGTCTTGTGCTTTGTCTCTTATATTGAATTTTATCATAACTGTACAGCATCTTCTTCAAATCGTGGAGGGAGGCCAAGAATTCTGGAATTCCAGAAGGAACCAAGATGCAGGCAAGCATTTGTCAACATGGTTTGGAAAGAAGGAAACATCACCAAATGGCAAAAACGTCTGGTAAGATGTTCTCTCTGTTCTATCACATGTCAAGTCACACACTTCATTTATAAAGCACATTTCATACCAGGGCAACACAATGCGCTTAATTCACATAGTAGTTTCCTTTTTTTTCCATTCAATAAATCTTAGATAAAGAATCTTAAAATGACATTTTCAAAAAAGTTACAATATCCTGGATAACAAATAAATCTTAAAGATGCATAATTCTCTCACCTTTTATTTTTAGACCCTGACAGTACTAGAGATGGATGGCATGTGTGGTTAATGCTAAAACGACTTGAGTAATGGCTAGATGTGATATTTTCTTTCGTTTTTGGTCAGAAAACTATTGATTCATAGACATTTTACCTACCCCCCCATCAAATTTCTGAACATTTCCAATTACACAGGTTTAAATCCAAAAGCTGTCCAATAAAACCACCTTCTCCGGCTTGAGTATGATGTGTATGATGCTTGCTCAACGGCAGCTGAAATACATGGAATGACGCCAAAAAGCTGTTCTTTATCGGCTATCAGAATTACCCGATATGTTTTTTTTTTTTTTTAAGAAGTCCTATCCTCTTAAGTGTAACTTGTAAGCATTTTGAATACTGCTTGTGTAAAACGCAACGCTATATTTCATTACCAACCCTTCTCTTACCAGAATTCTGTCCATTGCTGTAGGTCAGAGGCAGCGTGTGTGTGGAGTGGACCTGAGTTTGGCTGTAGCCCCCTGACATCTGCTGTTGTCCATTCTGGACGGGCATTTGGCAGAATTTTCCGGTAAAGTTAGGTGGGCACTGACACTTGTCCCTGGCGCTGCATTTGCCACCATTTATGCAGGGCAGATGGCACACCACTGAAAAAAAAAGACAATAAAACACACAATCAAAACACATTTCACCACCGGGTACAACTTCTGGACCCAACAACCAGCAAGGTCACACTCACACATTTTCATTCTGTGCACGAGCGAGAACACACGCACACACACACACACACACACACAGACACACACACACACACACACAGACACACCTTTAGAGATCTGGAGGACCTTTAGGCAAAGACTTCTCACAGACAAAACAATCACTCGGTCTCCAGCCTTGTTTGACATTTATTTTAACAGTTTTCCTTCTCCTTCTGATGGATCTCTCTTTTGTACTTATGTAACATGTCCAAGGAAGCCTGGACATTGCCAAACCTTCGAGTGGACATAAACATGCTAATGATTCGCAAGAGGAAGAAGGTTAAAAAAGGGCTTGTCCTTTGTAGCAACCACCAGCACAGCCTTCTCCTCACCACCCCACGGAATTAGACATTCAGTTCAGCGTGTTGACCAGACCCCATCGGACCCCTCCTCCCCATATCACCATCCGCTCACCATCAATATTCATCAGCACAGGACAGGGGAAGGCAAACGATCCATTACACCCGCAGACTCCATAATTCCTTGGCATACCTTTGTTTAATTGAGCGGCCCAGATAATGAATTCATGCATTCCGTCCAAGGGGCTTGATTTGGTTCTAGCACTGACATGCGGCAAACTGTTTGAGAGGACAAAGTGCTCAAGCCCAGATAAGGCCTGTAGTGAGGTGCTGGATCCAAGTGACAGAGGATCAAGCCTCTGCCCCCCTCCCCCTGAGAGCAGCACTAGTCAGCAGAGAAGGTAATCATACGCTCAGCATGTGTAAACACCAGGCGCTCCAAAGCATCTCTTTGGACATGGAAAGTAATAAGTGCTTAATTGACCGAGTCAAGGCTCCAGCCTGTCATGCTTTTTTTGGTCTATAGTCATGACAACATGACGTTTTCTCTCAGTCCAGGCTTTACAGCTCATTTCAGCATCTGTTTCCATGTGTTCTAGGCACACAAGAGATCTCTGCCCGCCTGTCTGTCTGTTGTCTCACTCTTGGTTGTCATCTACCCGAGACTTATTCACGCCAAGGGAAGGCAAGACAAGACTCTCAACGATGTGGATGGCCAAACCTAAATGGCAAGATCCTGGAGGTGTGGCTCCAGAGCTGTGACCAATAACAGCTAATTGCCATCATTGAATTACCTTTAGGTTACACAAAGACTCTAAGACACATTATCATTATTCTAAAATTATAGCATTGATTAAGCATGTAGACTAGACAGTTATTCATTAAACATGTTGAGTTTTAGTCAGATATAAATACTGCATCTAAATGTATGTAGGATCTTACAATAAAAACAAAAAATCACATAATTCAAATCTTTGGTCACTGCCACAAAAAGCTCAACTTTTGTTTTTTTGTGTGTTCCTAAAGGACTTCCACCTCAGGACCTCAACCCCATACAGCAGGATGTCCTGCTTTCCACAACAGCAAGAATTTTCAGAATCTTATGCAAATGGGATCAAAACCCACAATTACAGGCCAGGCTTATTGGTTGTATGCACCAGAGGCGTCAAGCAGTGTTTGCTACAAGAGGCAGTCACACCAGGTACTGAAGGGGTGCATCAGATTGACAGTAACGAAGAACCAATGGTGCAGGTGGTAGTTTGCTGTGATCTAAAGTGCAATATGTGAAATATGTGTAAATGGAGTGTGGGTCTGTGGCACAAATCAAGCTGTCAATCCTATCTGCAGCTGTCTGACAGATACAGAGCACGGCAGGATCAGGTCTTTAGTTAGACCTGACCCTGCCACGATCAGCATGTCTGTGTGCTGCTCTGATTCTGTCCAGATCTCAACAACGCCTGGGGATGGTAGCTCAGGAGGTAGAGCTGGTCGTCTAGTAATCCAAAGGTCGCTGGTTTGATCCCAGGCTCCTCCTGCTAGCATGCTGTAGTGTCCTTGAGCAAGACACTTAACCCCTAATTGCTCCTGATGGCTGCGTCCGTCGGTGTTTGAATAATTGTAAGTCGCTTTGGATAAAAGCGTCTGCTAAATGACTTAATGTAATGTAACGCCTCAATTTGTAGTCTATGTTTGTATGCATATATGAAAGTATTTGAGTTTCAATAATGCATACACATGCACACATGTGCTCATGGAAACAAGCACACAAAGCATACTATGCAGGACATAAGAAATGTAGTTTAGATTTTTTGTGTGGGGTGTCCCATGTATGAAAATACAAGGGCCGTGCTGCAATGGGAATATCTTCCCACAGTGCACCTTAAGTCCATAATGTCTCTCAGGGCTTGGGTTGCGAGGTGGCAGTTTCTTGTCAGCTCTGCACCCGTCGGTCTCTATATCCTGACTGCTGCTGAAAGTATCTGCTGCCAACTGGGGAGAAACTGGCATTTTGTACCTTTTTCATGTTGCTGTCTGAACAAGAATAAGGTATTATTGTCCCCTTGTCCTTATCCAGTCACCGTTGAGCACGTGAGAGGAAAACAGTCTCGGCATTCAGCAAACTGGGATTAAAAGTAGACAGGAATTCCTCAGGTGTACCGGACGGTTGTTCCACATATGTAGTTTAATGTAATCCCACCTGAAAGATTCAAAGGCAGGCGAGGTTGCTGGCTTCCTCCTTGAGCTTCACCTTTAGCATTTTTCCTGTACGATTGCCAGCTTTTTATTCAAAAAAGGGAAATATAGCTACCCTGCAACAAGGAGGTATTGATCTTTTTTTTTTCTCAGGCAGCCAGCTTTGCATGCAGAGAGGTTTCCCGACTATTGCCATAACTAAAACCACAGTCTTTTGTTTACTTTGGTATTGTGCCTCCCAGAAAAGGACTGGGTTTTTTAAGGATTTGCAGTGGTGACACATAATAAGCGGTAATAAATCCATTTCTCCCCAAACTGGTCATTATGGTGACAATAACACAGTCTGAAACCTCATCCCTGTCTCTCATTCCATCTTGAGGTCGGTGGTCATTGAGCCGCAACGGTCTACTCTTTTGATGTCTTTCTCTCTCCCTCGCTTGCTACAAATCGGTTTCTTCCCTTTATTTCTCCCCCGCTCTTGGTCGGTTTTAATTTCACTGTGTCCCTCCCTTTGTGTTTTATGCCCTGCTATCACTCTCTTTTACTCTCTTACTACCCCCCTCATATTTCCCCCCTTTTCTTTCTTGAAAGCCTATTGATGTGTCTGCTTTCAAGCCTTTTTATTTTTACAGGTCACATCAACCTTAGCTGAGATAGGTTGGAGATAAACGATGAGATGTCAACTCAGAATGTGTGTACAATCAGATTTTGTTGTAAAAAGTACTTACTTACGAACATTTCCACGGACTTAGTGCCATCCACTTGTTCTATGGTACTATCAAAATGAAGGTTGTTGGAGAACATGCAGGATGGCCTTCTCATAACATAACTTGGACTTGTGTCTCATGTCTCGTCCCAGATGCAAAATCAGTACCACACTTCACATCAGCAACAACAACAGATTTTAACCATGTTGTTTTTGCTTTTAGGGGCGCATTCGGCTAATTACGCTAGTGGGAGAAACGTGTCTTCAGGGACCATGCATCATTATCACAGTTCAGTGGGGACAGCGCTTGATAATTATACTATACTAAAAATTATTACTATAGCTTTATGCATGACTATACAAGGAAATAAGAATTTGCTTTAACAGCAGTCTGCATTGACTTACTCCCTAAGCTTACATTCACCAGTTGAAGCACAAGTTTCCCCCACATAAAAGAAGGTCTATGAAGCTGGGGCTGGAACCGGGGTGAAGGCAGCTACTGTAACTCGTAGCAGGAGCAGTTTCTCGATGTGGCGGGCGAATGAGTCAACCGTCAAAAATCCATTGTATAGATGCTTGTTGCCTCTGCGGCTGAGACTTAATCGCTCTAACGGCGGATGTTTGTGTAATGCTGTGACATAGGTATCTCTGATCCGATTGAGGAGAAGATCTTCTGCAGCACGGTGAAACAGACTGAACTGACGTTGCCTGTTAATAGCAAGATCAAGAATGACCTCCAGTTCAACAACCCTGACCAACGACCAACCAACAAAAACACCAAAAAACTCAACAGGATAACGAATGTGAATCAAACTGCTGAATGACCGCAGTTTGGACACCATTTCATATGATGTTGAAGTAGGCATTTATCATTTGGCTGCCTTTAGGGCAAACCACGGTCGGAAGTGTTTCTGGGCAGAAAAATGCTGTAGCTGCGGCCTGTTTGTGATAAACAACCTCAGCGCGGTTGTGCTGAGCGTGACAGGTTTCGAAGAACCGTCAAAATTTTTTGGGGACAGGAAAACAACACAAATAAATGACTAGAACGATCCTAAGATAAGAATCATCACATATAAAAATCTCTGGTTTATGGTGACTGATGCTGAATGTGTGTTGAGGAGCTGTGGCCAGAGTACCACATCAAATACAGCATTTTTTTTGTGATAAGTTGGGGAGAAAAACAACTAGAAATGAATAGCATGTAGTAAAAAATAAACCCTCTAAGGTTTAAGTATGAGGTCCAAAGAGATAGTGCCCCATAAAATGTTTTTCTCGGGAGGGAAGAGCACTAATCCTTTACGAGTCCTGCAGAATTTTTCCAGAACTCCCGAGGGATTCGAAGAAAACACCAGTCTGTCTCTGACCTTCAGGTGACCGTCACAACTTGAGATTTACTTTGATATGAGACCAATGAAAAAAAAAAAGTATTTAAATTCTAAATAAGTAAATAAATGCAACTGGTAGATGAGACTCAGAGAGACTGGTCCTCCCTAATAAACTGGTCATGAGAGAAGAGCATCTGGAGAGCAGAGCATCAATCCCAGAGAAGGCTGAGAAGGTATCCAAGGTGGTCGATGGTCAGCCCAAAAAAAACTGGTTCGTAAATGAGCTTTTTTAACCGCCTGCCTGTTCAAGCTAATTTCTACCCAAATATTTAATTCAAATTTAACTCACATCAACATCACATTTCATTTAAGTAATTTAGCAAACATTTGATCCAAAGTAACAGTAAAACATTTTGTCAATATGGCCAGACACTGTATATCATAACATGATATACACAAGCAAACACCAGCAGAGTCAGTCAGATGTTTATCTACATATATATATATATATATATATATATATATATATATATAGATATATATTTTCATCTCTCCATATTTTACTACCCTTGTCTCTCGGTCTTGTCACAATATGCCCAATGTCAATGCCTACAATAAATTACACTCCAAACCGAGACACAAATACTTGAGATGCCTTGTTAAGCAGCTAACCCCCATACACAGTTCCCGAGGTGCATTAAAAATAGGTTTCTCGACTCGCTTTAATACACAGTTTAAAAAAGGGATAATTAGGAAGGAATGGTGTTCATCAATTGGATTACAAAAGCAGAGAGAATCAATCCAGGACAACAACTCTCAGTCTTTTTAAACCTTTTGTCAGTTGCTTCTTGGTCGGGTCAAAATTCATTTTGGTGTGTCCTTTTGGCCTGAATGAATTGCTAGTCGCAGTGAAATAGTAGAAGTAGTGTTTCATTGACGCAGATGAACTGCTCCGGCCTCACCCATTCACAACTCTTCTCACTTGTGCACTGCAAACAATCAGATTTGGTAAACAATTCAGGAGTTATTGCCACACTGTAATCTATATAATATATATAACATAAAATAGACACACTTATTTTGTAGGGTTTCAAATTAAACTCAGTTTCTGGGTTTAAGTCTACATCAACAAAGAAAAAACACACCAAAACCCTCTCTGGTTCCCTCCGTCAGAACGTTCTGCGTTTGGGCACCATCTCCAAAGACAAGAGACACAAACCAGCCGCTCCAGAGTATTAATAAGAATAGCAACATATTCACATTATGAGGCATGTGCAAACATGCACACAAATATCCACTTAACCACGTAAAGCCATGTATGCAAGAAAGGAGTGTTAAAAGAAGGGGGGCCAAAACTTCTTAAGCCTCAGCAGCAACCCATGGCTCTAAAGTTTATGGAAATTTTGTAGAAAAGAAATGTGAGTGAGAGGGGAGGCGACAACCTGACAGTGTGCTAATTGGAAAGTAATGAAAGTTAAATAAAATCTGACAAGGAGGAACTGACAGCTAGCAAGATGCCCGGGATGTCTTTCAGCCATCCAGGCCCAGCACCTGTGCAGTGTAGACTCCATAGCATAATTCAATCTGGCAACCAGTCCCTGGACAGTCCCCTCTCCCAGTAATTTATCGTATATCCCTGTCTTCCCAGTCACTCATGAACACACCGCCACGTTCCTGTGTCCCAGACTAAACTCATTGCTGCCTAGTGCTTCCGAGTGCCCCTGAAAGCAGTGTCAGAGAAAAATGTCCATTAGTGAACTCTCTTATACAGCCACGTACACACGTACCGTGGAGTCTTATATTTTCCCCCATCACTTTATCAAAAACCAACTCAGATCATGAGTCCAATATACGTGCAAAGAAAGGTGGAAGTTGACAATATTCGACTTGACCAGAGCTGCCCCAAATTGCACTCGGCAGAATAATGTGATTTATTTTACACACGCATGCACGCACACACGCACGCACGCACGCACGCACGCACGCACGCACACACACACACACACACACACACACACACACACACACACACGCGCGTATACTGTATGCGTGTTTGGCATAAACAAAAAGAATGCCATATATTTGAATATTTGGCAGCAATACAATAAAATAAAGAGGGCTTCTGGCAATAAACACGGAAAATACTTTCTTTTAAAAGTAATGATACCGCACAACCTTCCTAATCCTCCAAACCTTTCGGTCTTGGCCAGACCCTCCTAAAAAAAAAAATCGACCGAATTTAATCCCAGTGTAAATGCTGTGATATTGTCTGGACCCCGACTGACACTAAATTAGCTGGCAGCCAGAGCCGCCTTTTAATAAGGGAGTGTTGGAGTGGCGGCCAGGAGGCTCTCAGTGTTTGGACAATTGCCACCTCTGAACACACACACGCACACATGCACCCACGCACAGACACACACACACGCACACAAACACACATAAACACACACCACCAGTAGCCTGTATGCACACAAGAAAAATAATCATCAATTAATTTGTATTTAAAATTTTTGTTTTCCCTTCCAGACACTCATCCGGACGTCCGGCCCTCTGAAAGAAGGAACGAAGGAGGGATGGATGCCTGGACGAATCAAAGACGGTAAATGATCAGTCAGAGAGAGAGGAGGATGAACTGACAGGGATAGAGAGCATGATAGAGATGTATAAAGTAATAAAGGGGGAAATTCAGACCTTGGCAGTAGGGGGTGTCTCGGTTTCAGGCTAGATGTGGACGTAGTGTGTGCATGTGTGTGTGTGTGTGTGGAGGGGGGGCAGCCCCTAAAAATGCCAGGCAAGCCTGAAGCCCCCCCGGCCCTCAGCCAGGCCCTCAGCCAGCCCCTCAGCGCTGACTGGGCAAGATCAACAGTCCACAAGGAATGTGGTGAAAAATAGAGCTCCTGCCGCTTGTAAATCAGGCCGTCACTGCTTTGAAGGGAAAAACAAAAACTTTTTTCTCTTGCCCCATCTTGGATACCTTTATTTTCCCCCAATTGTGGTTCAATTCCCAGTCTCAATGGACACATTGTGTTTTAATTCCCCCCAAATGGTAGCAATTTGAATTCAGCACCGCACATGAACACAGGCTAACCTTCAGCAGAGTCTTTCCAACGTGCACACACGCATACGTAGTGGCACTGTAGTTGAAGATACATACACAACAGTAATTAGGGAAGTAAAAAAAAAAAAAAGACAAGAAAGAAAGCAAACTCAAACTAAAAGGGAATTCTTAGTTTGAGTAAGTCGTCAATACAGCTGCCATCTTTAACGCAACTCTGCTTTTTGGCCGTGATATACATGTTATCGAGCCCAAGCGCAATCGCAGCGTTTCGGCTTTGTGGGCAAGTCTAAACAGATGCGGCGCTTTATCCCGTTGCTTCTTCCTGCAGATCATAGAGCAGCTTCGCCTCCCCTGGAAGAGTCGATCTAATCGTGGAGGTATGACAAGGGGTGTGATTTACACGCACACAGAGCACCGTGAACACATCTAAACAAAAATGTAAGCCTTTAGGGCTTCTTCAACACCCAGGTCTACACCTCCCCTGTTCCCTGCACTGCTGCAAGAGAGAGGAAGACAGATGGAAGTGAAAGACAGAAAAAAAGGCTAAGGGCAGGAGAGGGGGGGGGGTTTGCTCATGTCAAAGAGACTACATTTTCCAGCATAATCAAAAATTAGTAATATTCAAGCAATTCTATCGACCCCATAAAAAGAGAAGCGTGTAAAATGATAAAAAAAAGTACAGCTCTAGAAAATTTGGAGACATTAAAAGCTGATAAGGATACAGTGGCTGTAAGTAAAATGTTCCTTCTGTAACTACTGTTGCAGAAGGAGCATCTGAAGCAGGTCCTTAGGTTTAGATTAATATGTAGAAAGAGAGAGAAGGAGAGATAAAGACAGAGGGGGAGAGAGAGAGAGAGAGAGAGAGAGAGAGAAGGAGAGACTCTTCAAGAGAGTCTCAGGAGAGGCGTGCCTGGACGGGTACAGTAGGTTGCAAACAAACACCAGCTGCCTTTCTTTTATTTATTTTTTTTACTTCTTATTTGTTCTCTCTGCTCAAAGTCACTGCAGAACCTCTTGAAGAAAAAAAAAAACAGGCTTATCAACTAAGCGTATAAAATGAGAAGAGCAGAGCTAAAAATTTGTGCAGGACCTGCATCAAAAATGTGCAAATAATTCTATATCTTCTTTATATCAAAATATTTCAAAAGTATATTCATGTGGCAGAAAGAAGCCATTAGTTCAAACAATACTATAATACTATATGCATGTTGATCTGTAACTCATGCAAGCCAGCGTAATTTTCTTACATCAAACTATGAAGGAAGGAATCTCTGTCTGTGTCGACTGTATGTCCTCCAATTATCTTGACAACGGTTCATCCGATCTACTTCACACTTGGTGGGTGTATTGCTGGGGACCAAGGGACATGAAAACAATTGCCTTCTTCCATTGCTCTATTGTCCAGTTCTAATGCCCTCGTGCCCATTGTAGGCGCTTTCGGTGATGGACAGGGGTCAGCATGGACACTCTGAACGGTCTGCGGCTACGCAGCCCCATACACAGCAAGCTGTGATGCACTGTATGTTCTGACACCTTTCTATCATAGCAGCATTAACTGTTTCAGCAATTTGTGCAACAGTAGCTCTTCTTTGGGATTAAACCAGACGGGCTGGACTTCGCTCCCCACATGCATCAATGAGCCCATCAGTGCCCATGACCCTGTCGCCGGTTCACCGGTTGTGCTTCCTTGGACAACTTTTGGTAGATACTGACCACTGCAGACTGCGAACACCCCATAAGACCTGTTGTTTTGGAGATGCTCTGACCCAGTCGTCTAGTCATCACATTTTAGTCCTTGTTAAAGTCGCTCAGATCCTTATGCTAGTCCATTTTTCCTGCTTCCAACACATCATGTTCAAGAACTGACTGTTCACTTGCTGCCTAATATATCCCACCCCTTGACAAGTGCCATTGGAACAAGATGAGCAATGTTATTCACTTCACCTCTCAGTGGTTTTAATGTTGTGGCTGTATATTGAGGTAACTCAAGTAAAATCTAGTCAAATGTTCTGCAAAAGTTCCATATTGCATTAATGTTTCTATTGAATTTTTATTGTGCTACAGTTGAAATATTTAGACAGAAGGATCGATATAATGGCAACATCACTAAACAATATCAACTGTTTCTCTAAATATTAGCTCATTACTTTGAGGTTATTATGAGTTATACTCTAGCAGCTGTGTGACAGTGAATTGAAATATGATGGAAGATCAGGATCAGGACCACTCCTTTCCGGATGCTACTGGGTTAAAGATCTAAATTTGGTGTCCTCTAGGCTAATGGTAACCCAGGCATAATGATGTGTTTCGCTGAGTCAGTCAGGAATTCTCCCCACGTGTCTGCCTGAGTCAGGGGGAAGGAGAGGCAGCCGAGCTCCTTATAAGGTCCAAGGCAGCTTTGACACTGAGTCTGTGCAACACATTAGAGATCACCCACCCAACGTGTTCCATTATAGAAAACAATACTTATGATATCCATACATTGAGGTGTAAAGAAAAATGCAAATAAAAGGCACAGCGTTTCATAATATTGTGACTAAGAGTTATAGAAGTTAAACTGTCCTTCTTGCCGCTCAGTTTCAATTGTGACTTCAAAAACAAATATTATATTAAGCTGCTTTCACGTGCACTGCAACCCTGAAATTTTCCGGACAATACCGAGCTGGATGTATGAAATGTGTGTGCAAATGTCCAAATAAGTTGGACCGGACATTAATCGGACTCTACCCAGTCAGCACCCTAGTACAAATTTTGCGTAATGTCCAATTGAGGGGTATGTGTGAACAGAGCAGGTGATTGTCCGGAGAATTCACAGTGAGCGAGTGGGCCAATAGGAAGGCTGAAGTGGCGTCAGCCAATGGGGTTTCAGCGTGAGTTCTGTTTTCCGTGCTGTATTTACTCCATAACTGATTTCATTATCAGTCCACCAAAATCTGTTTCTGAACAAATTTGAGGTGAGAAATAAGCAATCCAGTTGCTGAATCTTCACTCAAATTAGATCTATAGGAGGTCATTTAAAGGTTTGTTTTGACTTTCATAAGGCAAGGGCTTGCATCGGGACAGTGCACGCAGATTTTTTGTTTAATTCAATTAACATGGGAAAATAAAATAAACAATATAGAAACATCTACAATAAAAATACAATTTTTATTGTTTTTTATTTTTATTAGTTTTTTATTTTTATTATCACTGAGTGTACGTGGGCTGGTCCCCACCTCGAGCGATGCGACTCGACCGGATGGACTGTCCTCAGTTTGAGGGATCGCGAGGGAACGTGCACTTACATAAGGTTCCTCTTGTGCTGGTTAGTCCCTGCCCTGGAGTAGGAGCTAAAAAAGCTCCTCAAAACAGTTCTAAGAACTACGAACGTTCCTAGTTCCTGCAGTGCAGGAAAAAAAGATAGGGGCAGTTCCTCCAAAACTTCTAAGAACTCTGAAAAGGTTCCTGTGGTGCGAAAACGCCGAGAGTGACATCATCAACACGCCCATTCGCCGAGGGGGAAGAAGGGTCATTTATCGCCTTAACATACGAGGACAAAGAAGAAGAGGAGGATAATACATGTTTATATTGCGGATACGTCCTAATACATGGAAAAAATGTCACATTTACTGATAAGTCAGGAATCTCGTCCGCCATCTTGAATGTGCTGTAAAACTCTGCACTGTCATGCGTCATTGCATCACGTCCTGCCTCCTGCACGCTCTATCCAGGCTCTGCTCCTCACCTAAACTAAACTAAGTATTTCCAGTTGGTGTGAACGTGTCTCACACGGACAATCTCAAAGTTGTGTGCTACATGTGTGCAGGGGAAACTCCAGACAATGTCCGGACCTGATTATCTGGATATTGTCCGGCGTTCATGTGTAAAAGCAGCCTTAGATAATGGATGAACCAATAGTGGTATCTGTACCAGAACTCTGATACAAATTGCTCTACCTAACATCAGATACTCAAGAAAGGAGTCATTTTCCTGCTCTAAGGAAATAAATGGATTAAATGAATCTAATTTCAATCATCCAAGTCTATACTGTACCATTCAGTCAAAGGAATGAATGGGCTGGGTACTCCCCTAGCTGTGATCCAAAACTACTTGACAGCTATATACAGTATAACCACCGTACATAGCTCATGCACTATAGGTTGATCAGGACTGCTTATACTGGACATAATTATGCCCCTAGAATGTTCCTCAATCTTCAGTGCTTTACATCCGATGTTTAAAGAAATGATCCCATGTACAGTCCAAAGGAAAGTGAGGAAAATGGAATTCAAAGCCCAGATAAACTGAAGAAGTACTCACCTACTCTGAAGTTGGGGGCAGTGAGTGTGTCGGTGGCATGTCCGTTCTCGCTGATGATGGTGGTTGTGTTGCCCAGCTCACAGTTGTTGAGGCACCGGCCTCCCATGCAGGTTACCTTGCAGATGGTGGGCGTGAAGACCACCTTTATCCTCCCGGTGTGGTTGCCCACTGTGAGTGGCGTCCCGAGGCAGAGCAGGGAGAAGAGGAAAAGTTTAGTTCGTCTCAGACCCATTTAACAGCGATGAGTGCTAGTCTGATACAAAAAAAAAAAAAAAGATGTGCGGCTTAATGCCAACGCCAAAGAGATGCCACCGTGTATTTTTCAATTTTGCAAAAACATATGATTATCCTTCCAATATGTTTGATCCCGCCCACCCCAATCTGTCTTTCTTCCTCTCTTTCTGCGTCTAAATCGAGTGGCGTCTCAGAGACATCAGCAGGAATGGCAAAGGGAAAAAAAGAAGAAAATCCTGCCACAGAGTAAGAGCTCTCAGCAAACAAATCTCAGGAGATGTACTTCAATTAATCACCAAAACACAAAACACAGACCGCCTTCGCACTCAATCTTTTATTTATTTTTTTGCTCTTCCGTCTCCTCTCATACTTTAATTTTTCCCCACCTCCTTTTTTTTTTTCCTGGTACTGCCTTCCACCAAACTATCCTCAAGGTTTTTCGGGCGGACAGAAAAAAAAAAGAATTCCCAAAAACGTTTGCCGCATGCCCACACAGACGTCACCACTGTGACTCAACACTCCACACAAAGGATGAAGTCACAGCTCCCCCACATATCTGCCTCTTCCCAGTGCCCCCCACCCAGCCCACCTTTACTTGAGAGACAGCACAAGCTTACCAGTGAAGCAAAGTAACCGCCGCGGTGTGTCTCATTTTCCCGCTTCTTTCATTTACAAAAACACTCCAGGTCTTTCGTACCCGGTGCTCGTTCACCTGATTTTAACCTCCTCGCTCTACTCTACTGGATCTGTCAATATCCCTCCTCTGCGCTTTGGCAGACTGATACCAAAAAACCTCCAGTCCCCCGCATGAAAAAAAAGTTGTCTGGGCTTTTTACACCAGACAGGAGGGAAGACGCAGGGAGTGCTGCCAAGCAGAGAGTAGGTCAGTTTTTTAAGCAGGCAAAACCACTGGATTAGAAGCTCTGGCTTGACAAAATATTTGCTATAAGGTGCAAAAAGTTTGTAATTAAAGAGGTGGAATAAATATGATGTGGTGGTTAAAGGCCAAATGCCAAGAGACTGCTGGTTTTGAAAATATGCCAGAATTATATATAGACGTCAGAGCCGAGTTTGAACGCAGCGCTGAGTGTTGGAAGAACATTCCCAAAGAGAAATAAACAGGAAAATTGATCTGTGAGGAAAACTTTTGATGGCAATGAAAAAGACATCCTGCATTTTAACAACTACCACTTTTAAGGCTTTGTGGATGCATTCAGTTCAATTCTTGACTTTCTTTACAGCCCAACACACATCTATCACACAACACAACTATCAAGTACCAAATCCACAACTTATTTCCTACTGAAAGCACAGGCATCATATTACCTCTAGCTTTTAACTGTCCCCTGTTCCACCTGGGCTTCAGGTTTCTTCTGTCTGGTGTAGCAGGGCTACCACACAGTCCAGTATTCTCCACCCTCCATCCCCGGCACAATGTTACTTTCCAGACAATCTCTCAAATCATTCTGGTTCTCTGCAATTGCCGACCTGGTTTTCACGTCTTGCGGCTGTTTCTGTCTGTCACCTCATTTCAATGTTACCTGAAAAAGCATTAATTTTCCCTTCCAGGAAAAGGCGTTCCCTTCCACCAACCTGCATTTTCCAGGCTTGAGTTATTTATGATGCCTGATTCTTGACTTAAATACGTTGCATATCACATAAACCATTATAGAACTTTTTTCCTAGGCCCTGCATTGCCAACGTCACATAAGACCCAATCAATGTAGAGGTTTAGGGAGCTTCTTCACCACTGTTTACCGTCAATGGTGGGTAAGTATTTTTAACTGTGGTAAAGGTCTGACATTTCCCAACACACAAAGATCTGGAAGAGGATTTTATCCTTTCACTGACAGCTCTACCACCTCCGTAGGCCCTAACTTCTGTACTTGACACTGTGTTGCACAGCAGATTCCTGGCTGCGGCAGTGTTTAAAAAAAAAAAGAAAGTGATGGAGTCCAAAAACCTTCTCCTGCCCTTTCATTTGTTTGCTGTTAAGTGTGTGAAATCATTTGCACATTGTAAGCTGTCAAGCATTATGCCGATAAGGCTGGGTGGGCAGCATCTGAGATAAGACAATGAAAACAGCCAATCTTGCAATCCGAAGGTTGTTGGTTTGATCCCCAGCTCCTCCTGCTAGTACGCTGTAGTGTCCTTGAGAAAGTCACTTAATCTCTAATTGCTCCTGATGGCTGTGTCCATCAGTGTATGGATATTTGTCAGTTGCGTTGGACAAAGTTTGAAGTAAAGAGACAATTGACAGTTACTAGGAGGGGGGTGGGGTTTCACTTGGGTTTCCAGTGGACCCACAAGAGGACCAAGACATTCCTGCTGGGACATACAGAAACATCAGAGACTATATGCAGTAATAGAGTGAGTGATCCAACCACTATAAGTGAGGGACAGCCTTTTAGAGACTGGGAATGGCTTTCCCAGATATGGCACCGCAAAGCAAACTGCTGTCAAGCTGTCTGTCATGGGGCACGGGGCTGACAGCAGGATTGCGGTCTTCCGAATTTAGGAGTGCAACCATGTCTGCTATTTTCACTAAGCATACTCACAAGCACACACAGACAGGCACAGACTTCCTCCTGGGCTAAAACCAACAGCGACATCCCTGGTAATTTAGCCTTGGAGGCCTAACATGCTAATCATGCATACTCTACTCAAGTCAAGTCAAGTCAACTGAAGCTTATTTGTATTGGACATTTCTCCATTTACAGTCTAAAAGGTCTTTACAGGCCACATTCAAAGGATTGTTTGACAGCATCCCCTAACCCCAAGGCTTTAAGACGGCAAGGAAAAACTCCCAAACACCCAGATGAGGGGCAAAGAGACCCTAAGAAGGTACGCACAAGAGGATCCCCTTTCTAAGAAGTCTAAAACAACTTCAAATTGGGCAAATATACATGGCAAGACAAACAAGAGAATAACAGTCAGATACAATTTAATCTACCATGAAAATCCACTTGTAGTAAAAATGAAAGTAAAGTACACAGTGCAAGACATCCATCATTAACATACGGTGCTTTCCGGAGCAACATGGGTCATTGAATAGTAGCCAGGGTGAAGTGTGAGGATTGCAAACAATGTGTGGTGATTACGATCTGCGAGGACACAGGTCCACTGAGGATATTTCTGTCAGTCAGTGAGTGCCTGCCTTGCCTGGATCTGCTGAATTGGGGAGAATAGCCCGGTTAATATGCGGGCGATTGTACACAATTATAAAACAAGTTTGAAGTTGATCATTAGTTTGTTTGAATTTGTCTAGTGCTAACAATGCATGTTGACAGCAAAGCTCAACCCACTACAATGTATAAGCGTTCACCAAACAATGAAATCTTACATGCATTTCACCCAGTTTTTGCATGTATGTATATACCAAAATTTACCAACGGTTTTCTGTAGTAAAGCCTTCCATTATCTGCAGTGACAATAACTTTAAAGTGATAGAAAATGGTGGTGTTTCATACAACATCTGCTTTGACATGAACTGTATAAATTAGAGGGGAACAATTTTTAGAGGTTGAACAATTTGGCTCATGCACAGTTGGGTGGCGAAGCGCACTTTGACCATAAACCAGGTCTACAACAGTGCCGCCTTGATGCCCCCTGGAGTGAGAGGAATGAGAGCATACGTACTTGCAGAATATCCACTAATATTATTGCGTCTGTCATCTTATCCATTAATAAGGCCAGTCCCTGCCTGCTTGTGTGGGAGAGCCAGAGCCAACCATTTAGTCTTCAAATTCTTAGAGAAATATTTACCAACCTACACATGCATACTGGATAGTCTGAGACTGGAGCCAGGGGCATACAAGTATGACTAGCCACTGGCCAAATGCTGGTAGATGTTGGGTCTGGTAGAAAATGTTTAAATCTGAATCTTTGCGGTGTTTATGTCTATTTACTTTGCCATGTTGATAATTTCTTGCCCAGGACATGTGTGAAAAATGTTAGTTGAAACTTTGAACACACCTCCAATGCATTAATAATGCATTGGAGCTATGAAGAAATATATTCACAAAATAATGGGAATATTAAAGTAGTGCCGCTCACAGGCATTAAGATCTTTTCTTGAATAGGGACGTGCAGATACCGATACTGAAAAGCAAGATCATGTTCTATTTTTTAAAAGTTGTGATAATTCTTTATAATAAATAATACATTTAATCCTGAAAATAATAAACTCACAAGGTCTTCGAAACCTTGATCCAACTATAATTTAACCCAAAATGATCAGTATAATTTAGATATCGGTACTCAGCAAAATTCAAAGAGCTGGTACTTAGTGTTAGATTCTCAAGATAAACTGCAGTGATGCATCCCTAACCACAAGCAATCAAGATATATATTCAAGGTCTCCGAGTCACCTGCCGTGGCTTATTCATGAGTTAGGTTTCCGGAGCCAGGTAAACACAGGCTCCACCATACACAGAAAATGCCATGGGATTCCATCTTCTGTGCAAGGGCCATTGAGAAGAAAATAAAAGCCTTAAATAGGGTGAGGTTCAGGGAAGATAACAGGCATTTGTTGGCACCATTCCACACTCACCTCCACCTCCCCCACACTCCCATTTATATCTGTACAAGGCAGTTGTTCCAGAAATTGAGGGGTTCTCCCCTGTATGACACAGTTTATCGCCAGAGCTGTCATTTCATTTTCCCCTCTTTCTCTCAGTCTCTCTCTCTCTCCCTCTCCCACTCTGCCTTTATCTGAAATTGCCCTTAGAAAATGAGACTAATAATTCATTTTCGACAGCCCCGCACAGCAGGCAATGCTTAAGTCTTTATGCCATTACCACTGGGTCGGCAATTTGAACAAATCCAATCGCTGCCCAACTTCAAGCTCCTCACATTCCCTCCACACCCTCACAGCGTTACAGCAGATGTGATGTGCCGCATTTGGGAGTCTGCGAACGTCCGCGAGTGTGTGCGACTGTTTAGAGAAAGTGGGAGAAAGAAGCTGAGGCTGGAGGCTGTAGGGAACAATTACCAGCTTTTTTTTTATCTCCTGTCATGGCAGACAAATAGGCAGACAAACACTGGGGAAGAATGGTTTTTAACATTCAGAACAAAATCTACCCATAGGCAGGTTATAGCCAAAATGTGACGAACGTTTTGACAGGTGGGAAATTGCTCACCTTCATACATTTATTTTTTTTGCTGTTTATTTTATTTATCTGGATCTTGCTGCAAGCCACACTATAATATTACCAATCTGCTTCTCTCACTAAACCTTCAGATGTTCTGCCTCTTCCGTATGTTAAGACAGGGTGATAATTGCAAACATTGTCTTCAGGAGAGCGAAAGGAGTGGCGCACGGCACTTGCACGCACAAAGAGGATGTATGTGGACCTATACGCACAACATTTTTATATGAAATAATATATTTCTGCTGAAAAACTGCATATTTCTTTCAAATGTCAATTTTCAGATTAGAATGTCTTTTTTTTTTTTTTTTTTTTTACAATTCGAATAGCATTCAAATATCGAACCATCGTGTGACAGCCCTACTCTACAGAAGATAACACCTTGCCTTCAGTGTATGAACATGAAAAAAAACAGGAGAGCTACCCAGCCCACTAAAATGACAGTTATTCAGGTCATTCCCAGCGGTACTGAGTCTCCTGCCCACAGGAGGGAAAAAAATGAAAGCCAATGGACTGTACAGAAAAAAATAACACAAGATATGCTTTGCAACTAGTGGCCTTGCCGATAAATTAAATTAAATATAAATCAGTATGAAACCAGTCTTAGTTGGCTGACCCGTACCAGCTATCGAAGTGGGTTCATGTATTTATAAAGATGCCAAGAATATTATGTATATTATGTTTTATTTCATTTTTTATTGTGGGAGATGTCAACTTCATGCTTCCTGGAAGGTCCTCAAAATTGCCCGGATTTGTGATATGTCCACTTGAAGGGCCTGCGACCAAGGGAGGACCAGGCGCGACCACGTCTGCTTGGCAGTGATTAATGGTTAGCAGGGGATCAATCCAGCAGGGCTGAAAAAACAAGCCACTCCTGGTGTAATTGGCTTTACTTGGATCGGACACATTCGCTGGCATGACCGCTTGCTTCCCACTTGGCCCAACACTGCGGCCATTAGAACTTCCAAAGCACAACACTCTATGTTTTTATCACAGATTGCTGTCTTTCTCTATCTACTGTATCTACTAAAAGAAATCAAATACTGATGACAGCCGATGAGATAATAGAAACTCATGTTTGTATGTTTGTGAATTTTCTTGGCACAAGTTGTGACAGATTGCAAAATACTGGAATTCCTTCGACCCACAAAATAATCACAGTGTAAATATATATAAATCCCTCAACCACCGGCAGATTGAACTTGGCATCAGGTTGAGAACTTTGGCTTTCTGAAGAGGCTTTCCGTATACCAAATCACGGATACATGGAAGTGGGTACTAGGGATGCAGATTTCACCCCACAAATGTTCATCAATAAGAAATTGATCACATAAGGCAATATCACAATTACATGAGTTTAAAACAATTAGCGGCAAAGCTTTAATAGTAATTACTTAAAGTGTTGACAAGAATAGCCAATGGCTGACAACGGCTCAACGTTTTTAGTAAATTCATTTAAAAAAATAGGTCATAGAGCCCAGGAATCTAGTCCGTTCGTTCAGCTCTGCAGATTACGCTTTCCGACAGAACTGAGTTTCCCGTTATTTTTACAGCTAGCGACAAAAAAAAAAGGATTGTACTGTAGGAACATATGGGTTTTTACACGGTGCCCTCTGGTGGCCAAGTAAAATCCTTGCATTTTTATCGTCTTTTGTTTTGCTTGACCGACATGACACACAGAAGAATAATTAAGTCATTCAAATTTTTTGTCATTTTCTTTCACAATTAAGTCCTGCATAGGAAAATTATGCAGCTTGAATAGGAGCCTAACATTTTTAACCAAAATATGTGGAATCTAATGAACTAACTTGTTGTGAAGGTAGATGATATGGTGCAGCTAACAAGGCATTCTTTCTACACACAAAGGCTGAGGCAACTTCATCCCATTACCATTTCATTTAGAGGATTATACACCTATTTACAATATCTATTTCACAGGATTGTTTCATTCCTAAAAATCTGAAATGTGAACTCTTTACTAATCTCAGAGTAGAGATCTTACTCCGATTATTGGTATAGTAGTATCCCTAGTAGTAATAGTGTAAGATTTGCCAACAACAACCGACACATTCCACAACTTCTCAAATAATTTTCTGGGTGATCCATTCTCAAAAGGCCACCCACAGTCATCTTTGTTTTCCTGCTTTCCCCCTAAATTTCACTGAGAAACGGTGGTCAGTAATTGAACGTCCAGACTTGGCAACAGCATGGCAACCAAAGACAAAGGCGGAAACAAAGCAGATTCCCACAGGCTCCCTGCTACGACAGTGTTTGAGAGAAAAAAAATAATGAAACAACCACACAAATCACCTTTTGAGGAAGACACATTTTCAATACAGATAGCAGACTCCCCCAATGGACATGTCAAAAGGCTATAGTTGCTCATTGGCAAAGAGACAGATGAGTGTAAAGAAATTGTTTTCGTTTCATGGTGAATGGGTGAGACAGCATGGATAATCACTTTTTGCTACGTAAAGTATTCAGAAGAGCTTGAAATGTTGGTATGAGATAGTTGTCAAAAATGTACGACAAAAACATTGAGTCGATCAACAATGCACAAAATAGCGGCGGTGGAGAATATCACTCACCTTGGATGGGGTTGTGTCCCACCGTCAGAGGGATGGGACTCTCGGGCTGAGGCTGGACGTGGGTCTGTGTGTGTGTGCTGTGCATGTGGTAGTATTTGGGCTTTAACACATACTGCTGGCTCTGACCCGGGGGTCGGGGTCGAATCCTTGAAGGAAAAGCAAAGAGAATACAAGAATTAAGCCATTTTTCATATTGCCCCTTGATACACCATTACAGTAACATTATGATAGATGTATTGTTTTTGACCTGTGTATACATGTGTGTGTGTGTGTGTGTGTGTGTGTGTGTGTGTGTGTGTGTCTGTGTGTGTGGTCCTGTGTGAATGTGTGAGATGAGGGCAAGAATGAGTCTAGAAAGTCTAGTCTATAAGATTGTCAAAAATGAATTAAGGATGTGGTCACGAGCAGCCATCCAAAACAAGCTCCCAGCACAGTCCACATTATGCAGACGACTCTTCTCAACATCCAGTAGCACAGAGTAAAGACTGACTTTACATGGCCCTCATGTGTGTTTTGTATGTATATACTGTGTGCACCTGTGTGTGTGCACGCACCTGTGAGAGTGTGAGCATTCTGATGCACAACACGTCATCTAGGTTGGCAACAAATTCACAACAAAGAAGAATCAGTCACTTTATTGGTCAAGTACATTGTGCATACAACCAAAATTTGTCTTCTGCTTTAACTAATCCTAACGATGAAAAGTGGGAAGCCATAGCCCAGTTCGCAGGAAAAACTAGCTCCATGGTGAAGGGTAATGATAGGAGTGTGTACCTGACATGAATGTACTGTATATTGGCAGGGGCGGTGTGAACAATAACTCAGGACGGGAATTTGACTCCATCCCAGGCCACCCTGTTCACTGTGCAAACCACCAGACCGCTCATTTTGAAGGCTAACCCTATTTGTTGTTGTAAGGAGTACCAGACTAGTTATAAATTTGGCCACTACACTATGTTAATCTGGGGGTAAGGTTATCCAGATAACAAAATACAAAAAATTGGGACTGACCAACAAGTAGTCTATCTGAATAGTGTGTTTTCAAGGTATGCTATATGTCTATGGGTGCAACCTCAAAAACTAACTAGGAATACACCAATCATAGCACAAACACATGTACAAGGTAAGACACACAAAACAATTAGCCTACACTTTTTAACAAGAGAATGAGATAGAGTTAGCTCAAGCGTTCAAATAATTATATTTAAATTTGAGCATCAAGCATATTCACATACGTCATCATCGGTACGCGCACCCTCGCACAGGGGACACTGTGGCACGAGTCCTCACCCACAGTTGGTCCCGGTTCAACTCCGAGCCGGGGCCATTTACCGCATGTCATGCCCAAAGAGGACAACATACCCTCAGGCCACCGGGAAATGTCCCGGTGGCCCTGACGGGCTGTCCCCATGTCTATATTGGTGTGGGAGGAAAAAGGAACCCAGGGGAAATCCACATGAACCCCGACAAGAACATGCAAACTGGACCCTGTCTGGTTTGAACCCAGGAAATCTTACATTCGTCTATGAAAAAAACTAAATGTTTTTAGGGCGAGCTGGCCAAGGAAAGCTGCAAAGTAACATGCCATATACAGGTCGAATGGCAAGGCTGGTACTCATTTGCCCCAGTTCCGCTGTGTATGTATTCCCATGCAGTTCTCTGTAATTCTGCTTAATTATTACGGGATGTTTCCATCTACTGCCACCAAGTGTGGATTCCAAATTACAATAATATACCAACCCCGAAACATAAATTAATTGACTTACTACTGGACCTGAATGTACTGTTTATTTGGATAGAAAGGCCAGCCCAGTATTCTCCTTTCAAACATGCTTAAAAGCTGAAATTGAAGCACACTATGGCACAGGTTTTTACTCATAAATCATGCATTTATTTTCCCCTCACACAAGGTCAGAGCTAATTGAAAGAGATGGAGTCTTTCAGAGCAATTTAGATGGTGGAGTGAAGAGGGTGGGGATTTAAATATACAACAGTGACAAAAATGTGCAATTGCCATACCAACGTCTAACGCATAAAAAGAGCGACCATAAAACAAAAACAATGATAAGTGTGCATGATGTCATGCATTTGAACAAAAGAGAAAAAGTATTAGTCACAATTCTCCTTCCTGGAAGATCTAAGATGGCTCAAAAAAGGTGACAGCAGTCTATACCGTTTATTCAAGGAAGGGTGATAAAAAAGAATGGCAAGAAAATATGTGAACCCTGTGTTATTTGGTGAGATTAGATAGATACTTTATTCATCCCCTGAGGGAAATTGCAGAATTATAGGTATCTGTCAGAGTTGAGCACAGTGACCGTCATGCATTTTACATTGCTCATGCTGCATAGTTGCCTAAAGTCTCATATAATGCAGGACTGCAGACACTACTGAACAGGCTTTTTAGTCAGGCAAACGCAAGTCACCCATATTCCTTTCAGTGATGAGACAAAATAAGGAGGAAAAATGTGTGTGCCAAAGCATTTTGCATGTAAGTTAAAAGTGTGACACAACAGACAAACCAGTTTCACATCACACAGGGGTTTATGTCGAAGTATAACTTCAAAGTACAAACACCTGTGAAAGATACAATTTTCAATAAAGGAATAATTTTTCCATGAATGCAAACACAACTCAACCTTCTTTTCTGTGGCTGATATATTTTTTGTAGTTTACAATTCAGGCAAAATAGCTGTGGGAAATAGAACTAGGACCCAAATGCAGACACTAAGGCGGATGCAAGATTCAAAAAACAGCAGTAAAGTTCCAAAGAGGGATAAGAACAGAAGAAGAGAGGGCAACTTGGGTAGAGGAATGAAGTGGGCTGATTTAGAGAAGCGGTCAACTACTGTGAGGATAACTGTGTTATCTTCTGATAGGGGAGGGCCAGTGACAAAGTCTATGGAAATGTGGGACCAGGGTCCATGTGCGACAGGCAGGGGATGCAGGAGACCAGATGGGGCTTTACAGGGGGTCTTATTTCAGATAGACTGAGCAGGCAGAGACAAATAAGCGAGTGTCCATCTCCATGGCAGACCACCGATGCAGGAAGGACATGGTGCAGTTAACCTGGACCTGGGATGGCAGGTGAGCTTGGAGGAGTGAGCCCACTGAAGGACTTGGAAGCGGACAGGGTCAGGAACAAACAGTCGGTTAGAGGGACCATTACTAGGATCAGGCTGAAGGCATTGAGCCTCTCAGAATGACCTCTAAATCACCCAGGTGACAGCACCGACGACACAGGATGTAGACAGAATGGTGTCAGCATCGTGGGAGCTCTCTGTAGCGGTGAACTGGCGGGAGAGGTTTCAAGGTGTTTAGTTCTTTGAACCAGGGCGGTATGAAAGGGTAAAATTGGTTCTTGTAAAAAACAGAGCCCAACTGGCTTGTCTGGATTTGAAGGCACATCGCCGTCCGGATGTACTCCAGGTACTTGTGGTCTGTCTACAGAATAGGTGGCTGCTCCATCCCTTCCAACCAGTGCCTCCGTTCCTCTTCCTCCACCGCCAGCTTGATGGCTACTAACTCCCTATTGCAGATGTCATAGTTCCTTTCAGCTGGCAACAGTCAGGGATAGAGCTTCTGGTCTGCAAGTAAGCGCTGGGAGAGAATGGCGCCCACCGCCATATCTGGGACAGCAACCTCTACAATGAACTGGCAGGAGGGATCAGGGTGAATCAGGACGGGGGCTGATGTAAACCAGCGCTTCAGGAATGCCTCCTCAGTATCAGGAAACCAGGTAAAGGGGACAGGGAGCGTGAGGTGAGGTCGGTGAGAGGCGCAGCCAGGATGCTGTAACCCTGGATGAAGCAGTGGTAAAAATTGGCAAACCACAGGAATCGCTGCAGCTCCTTTAGAGTGGTAGTGATGGTATTAATACCCCCGAGATAATGTAACCAAGGAACGTGACGGTGGAAACATGGAAGTCACATTTCTCTGCTTTGACAAACAGCTGGTTCTCAAGAAGCCATTGGCGGGCATGGAGAACATGTTCTTGCGGAGAACGGGAGAAAATTAGGATGTTGTCCAGGTAGGCAAAGACGAACACGTCAACATGTCACAGAGCACATTGTTGATCAGGGCTGGAAAAACTTCCGGGGCATTCGTGAGACCCAAAGGCATGAGCAAATATTTTTAATGTCCACTGTGTCTAATGTCTTCCATTCATCTCCTTCTCTGATGTGCACTATAGATTGTGGGCGTTGCGTAAGACGAGCTTGGTGAAGATAGTAGCGCTGGATATAAGCCCAAAGGCCGAAGAGATGAGAGGCAGAAAATACAATTTTTTTTGGTAATGTCATTAAGGCCTTGGTAGTCAATACAGGGACGAGGGAGTGCCTTGTCTCTCTTGTCAACAAGGAAGAATACGGTACCTGCTGGAGATGAGGAAGGCTGAATGATGCTGGCAGCCATCCTCGATGTACTTATCTATGGCCTTCATCTCATGACTGACGAAGGTAAACAGGTGACCACGGGGTGGAGAGGTACCAGGTAGGAGGTCTATGGCGCAGTCATATGGATGGTGAGGATGTAGTGTGGTGGCACGGGACTTACTGACCACATCTGGTCAGGTCAGGTTTAAGTATTCAGGCCAGACACTAGACAGGTCAAGGGTCTTCTCTGGACTGATTGGAGCTGGCGCTGTAGGACTCTGAGCAGATCTAAGACAATGGGCATGGCGATATGGACTCCAGTCTATATGTGGGTTGTGTCTCTGCAGCCAAGGATAGCCCAACACCAAGGGAACATGGGAAAATTAGGAAGACAGAGCTGAATCAGTTCATGATGGTTGCCTGATATGAGCAGACTGATTGGGACGGTAACAAGAGACACTCTGGAAATTAGGTGGCTGCCCAAAGCACTGGCATCCACGGGAGCTTTCAGAGGCTGGGATCTAATGCCCAACTAGATCAGCAAGCGCAACACTGAGCCGATCGGTGTCTGCTGGCTCCTTATTTGGTCAGTTCGAACTGTAAGAGTTCAGAACTAGATCCCCAATGCAGACACTGAGGTGGAAAAAGGGGTGAAAGGGGGATCAGAACAGAATTACAGGCAGGCAAAAGGGCAGGCCTTGATTTGGATCAAACTTAAAAGGAAAACTAAACTTGCTAATAAATACACACTGGCACAGTGATAAACAAACTGACAGGGCAAGCGACAAGACAAACTGACAGAGGAAACCAAACTGCAGACTTAAAGACCCAAAGACACAGGTGAACAGAATGAAGTAATTGACACAGATGAAACAGGAAGAAGAAAACGAGAAGACTCAGATAAACAAGGCAGATATCTATACGACAAAACCAAAATGACACTAACTACACAAAAACAGATCACAACTGTGACAGCCTTTCAGATTTATACCCCGCCACCCGCCATGCCTCTTTCACAAGCAAGTAAAAGAGGGCTAGATTAAAATTTAATGGATCATTACAGACCACAATAAAGATACTACAGAATCTCCTCTGCAGCCCAAGACACTCTGGGGAAATTATTCCCCCGGACAATTTCTTTTTTTTTTTTATTAAGGATGAAATGTGGGGGAAGCTAGGAGTCACGAAGTAATCAAAGACAAAGAAAATACGCCAGAAATATCAGAGAAGGGAATCTCTGGGCCACTTGACAAAGAGGGTACGCAAGGCACTGAACTCAATTTATATCATTGTTTTGTGCCCTGACTGTTTGACTCTGATGAAGATGCAGTGCACATTGAAACGCTTGTAGCTTGCATTTAATAAAGAATTATATTTATTGGGTGCTCTTACATCTTCTTTGGATTCGGTCCCTGTGAATAGGCCCAGGGATCCTTTCTCCTGCGATATTGTCCAGTTGTGTGAGAAACTGTCTGCTGTTGTGAAGTGACTGAAGCCCATATCCCCTTCACATACCTCCAAAAATATATAAGTATAAGTAGTCAAAGTCAAGAGTTTCATTAAGGTTCTAGAGAGAAGAGAGAAAAATACATTCAGGAATTAGGTATTTCTAGTTTCAATATTAAAGTGCATGGTTTATGGGCACAGATCAGTATGGGCAGATTATGGGCAGTAGATTTATTGGAGCCCTCAATCTGTCTTAAGAAAAAAAAGTCACTAAATATATCCATCTATGACTTCTGACTGGTGAAGGCCCTCGGTGTGGCTGACTGTTAAGATATTTCACATCATTTATCTTTCCAAATAGGTCAGCCATATACAGCCAACCCTGTTTACCTAGAGACTAAATGCCAGAGCTTCGCTCACAGTCACATGGTGCATGTGCTCTGAATTCTGATCATGCAGTATGACTTTATTATAGATAAGCAGCTTATCTCCCCCTCTCACTAGTCTCTAGGGATGAATCACGAAAGGCAAGATAGAGGGAAGATTGTTAACATACACTACATGGCCAAAAGTATGTCCACGCTTCTTCCAATTAGTTTCAGCTATTTCCCCAACATAGGGTTATAAAGTCAAACACATAACCATACAATATCCATAGGCAAAACTTGGCAAAAGAATGGACCGCACTGAAGAGCTCAGTGGCTTTCAACATGACACCATTATTGGATGCCACCTTCCCAACAAGTCAGTCAACCATAAGTGCTGTTATTATAAAATGGAAAAGTCTAGGAATAAAAACAGCTCAGCAGCAATATGATAAGCCATACAAGTTCATGGAATGACACTGTTGAGTGCTGCAGCACAGAATGTAATGTCATCAGTTGCAATATTACATCATTGCAACAAACTGCCTCTGGCAGCAATGTTAGCACAAAACTGTTCATCAGGATCTTCATGAAATGTTTTCACACAATGAAGCAGCTGCACACAAGCATAAAATCCCCATGCCCAATGGCAAACATCGGCTGGAGTGGTGTAAGGGTCCCACCATTGGACTCTTGAGCAGTGCAAAAAAACTTAAATTTAAGTAAACTTGAGTAATGAATCGTGCTTCATCCGGCAGACCGGGTGATGAGGCTGGGTTTGGCCCATGTCATAGAGAACTGCAAATGCCTAAATGCACAGTGCCAGAAATGAAGTTTGGTGGAGGAACAGTAATGGTCTGGGGCTGATTTTCCATGCTTTGTGCAAGGCCTCTTGAGTCCTAACAAAGCCAAATCAAAATTATACAGCATATCATCATAGCATGCTAGATGATTCTGTGCATCCAATTTTGTATCAACTTTTTAGGGATGGCCCTGTCTTGTTTCAGTGTGACATTTCCCTGTGCTGAAAGCAAGACCTGCTGTGGAAGAACTTGTGTGGAAGAACTGGAGTGGCCTGGGCAGAACCCAAATCTTTTAGACAAGGAGGGTTTCACCTTTAAAATGATTTGTAAAACAACAAACAACAAACATGCCTAATCTTTACATCCACGCCAGAACTTACGCATGCTCTTAAGACTGAATGAAAGTGAATCCCCGCAGTTGTGTTCAAACATTTAGTGGAAAGCCTTCCCAGAAGATTTTACAGTGGCAAAGGGGGGGGGGGGCAACTCCATATCAATGCCAATGTTTTTAGGATGAGATTTTCAACGAACAGTTGTCAACGTACTTTAGGCCATGCAGAGTAAATTGCGGATATTCTCTGGTGATAGTAACATATAATATAATGGCCAATGACTGTTGTGTTACTCAACTCACTTCATTAATAAGCACTATATGAATATGAACAACGATAACAGTGTCTTCAGTGACAGCCTCAACATCGAACTGCAATTTCCAAACCCCAAAGCTGATGGCACTGTTTACTACTCATCTGCATTAAAATTAATTGTAAATTGACTCTATGGCTGGTAGAGAAAACAAACAGCAGGATATGAGTTGGAGTGACAGGAAGAGAGTAAGGGAGGAAGAGAGAGGGATTTTTTTTTTTTTACGATTGAAGAAAGGTTCAGTATTCAAATGAAGATGAGGGATGAAGGGTCTAAGCAGAGATCTATTTCAGAAGCAAATGTAAATCCCTGGGGCCATCCAATTGGATGATGAGGGGAATCCCACCTGAAACAGCAAAACCGTGTTAAAAGTGACCTGCCCACCACACCCCCAATCACCAAATAGAAATACAAGAGCCAAAAAGGAGGAATGGACGTGGATGAGCAAAGCAGGAACCTTCAAATAAAAAATCTCCTTGGTAATAGGTTCTTCGACTGAATGACTAATGAGTAAAAAAAGACACAAATGCTTCCAAGAGCAAAGTGCACTTAGTATAAACAGTGAAAGAGAAACATACTCTAGCATTCTTGGTTGTGACATGGGTGGAGGGATTAATGTTAAAGGACTTCTATGGATAGTGTTAAAACTCTCTTCTTTTTGAATGACAGTCTGTATCAGAATCCTAGTCATCCGCAGGGCCTAAAAAGTGGACAAGGGTAGAAAGCAGGAGAGCCAAAGGGGACATGGAGGAACAGTTGCTTGGCAACCGGGTCATATCTCCAGCTCATCCATAAGATAGGCCCCTCTGGCATGTTATAAATACACGCAACACGATAGGCTTGTAAATAGCCCTGCGTCCAGCATACTGTCTTTAATAGCCATTCTGTTTTTGTTACGTAAGGTTATGTGAGTTCTCAGTTTACAGTATGGCTGTCTACTAGATGTATTATTTATACATGTGTGGTTATTGTGTAGTGTGTGTTAGATTTTTACCCTAAGTGTGGATTCATTGTTTACATTTTTGTAAAAGCTTTATCGACAGCGTGTTCGGACAGGGTTTCATTGTTAGCTCCCATGTCCTAGTGTGTGAAAAAATACTTCAGTTACGCCAACAGCCATCAGCCCACAAAATTAAAGAGCCGGGGAAGTTATCCCTTTACAGTCTTCCATAGTGAGACGGGAGGTCAATCATGGGGACTGGAGCCAAGTCAAGTCAATTCAAATGTAGTCCTTTATCACAGTTTCAGTCGAGAAGGGCTTTGGAGGACAGCTTGATGGAACCATCTGACCCTCAGCCTTTCGATGACTAAGGAAAAACACCCAAAATCCTAAAGTGGAGGGAAAAGGTAGACACCTTCAGAAGTAATTCCCCTTTCCAGGATGGCTAAGTCTACAGTTGGTGCAGAGTGGACATATAGCAATAAGAACGGGATAAAAGAAAATGAGGTAAAAATAAAAATGGAGACCTGAAGTAAAATTAACCACAAAACCAAAGTGTAGTATTGGCCAGAATGAAGGAGCAGATAGGTTTGTTGGAGCTCTCAGTCGGACAATGTTTTGCCTAAATTTGATATCGACAGTTTGTTAAACACCTGCAGACACAGTAACCCTCCTCAAGGGTTCTGGCTGTACAGTCCTCAAGTCTGTCTCAGTCTCAGTTCTTGGTCTACATTTACCCAATTTCGGTATCCCACTCCCTCATTTTGCACCATCCATCATTTGATTCTTGACATTATAAGCATGGTATAATCATAGTAAATCAACCAACCAGATGGCAAGGGGAGCCCAGAGACTTTATTGAAACCTGGATTGGTTACAACCCCCAGGAAAGGAGAACAAAGTGAAATCAATTCTGTTTACTCATTTACTTACTTCAGTACAACACAGCAGTAGCTATTGCTGGGATTAAATCGCTTAGCTCAATTAGTTAAATACAATAGTTTTAAGTAGTGAAAACTAAGAAATTAAATAAGTGTCAATATATATCCACAAGATGTAGGTGCTAGAATACCATCATGGCAGTAGTCAGACATCATTACAATATCATAAAAATACATTTGGTCTGGAAATATATTTTGGCAAGAAAGAGGTGTCAGTATATATGCATGTGTACCAGGTTGAGAGCACCACTAAGTTAGTACCCGTGACACAAATTAATAGTCAAAGTGGAAATAGTGGGAAGGTGATGAACAGAGTGTTGGGCCCACGTGTTGGACCTTGTGCTGTACAGATCGAGAGCAGCTGCTTCATTGTTTACGGGAGTGTCGCCGCAATGGGGGAGATAATATGCACCGATTACCATTGACACAGTTTGTCTGTCTTAGCTGTTCCGCTCCGCGAATCTCTGCCTCTGTGTTTTAGTTTGGGCGCAACTGCCAATTGCCACTCCCCGACGTTCCCTCAATGTCTGTTTCAATCCAATACGGGTCAGTCTGCCGTGCAGAAATTTCAGCATGCCATTGCAGCCCTTATCTCTTTGATTTCATCTCCCCAGCTAGTATTAGGCTGGGAGCAGGGGGAGGAGGGTGTCATTAAAAGCTCTTTCATTGAGATCCGGAAAAAACATATGGCACACCCCAATGAAGTGTGGCAAACAGATTTTCGATGAAGGGAAGACTATTGTAATGCAACGTGTACTGCAAGGGGTAAAGGGGGTCACCTCAAAGTCAGAGCTTTGTTCTGCCTGCAGGCGAGAGCAGACAGCACCAAGCAATGCAGGATTGTGTGTATGTGTGTGTGTGTGTGAGTCAGGGGATTTCTATGGATTTTCTTGTTACAATCTAGCTATAATCAGGAATTTATCCTGCACACTGGGGGATTTTGCTACTGGTGACAGGCGTGCACATTACCAGGGCATTAAATGAATGCAATAGCAGCTGAACTTTCAACGTACCAGCCAATCGGCAGTTAAAGCCCGAGCAGTGAGAGAGACCAGCAGGGGAAGGAGGGAGGAAAAGTGAGGGGGAGAGAGAGAAGAGAAACTGTGAGGGAAAGAGATGCTATAAACATAGGATCTTATTCCAGTCTCAACAAAATATCTGGCACGACTGGGTATTGCTGGCAACGGTTACGCAATTAAATTTTCAAAAAAGAAAGAACACAAACAGTAAGGAGAGACTTTTGAATGGGATCCAAGGAATGGTTACAGGAGTCCACTCGTCTTGAATATTAGTAAGGAGATCTCTCTAGATTCTTCTCTTTTTTTCCTCCCAAACAAGAGATTAGGAATGGGGAGGGTCTGTTCAGTCTCAGACCTTAAACACTTGAGATTCTCTGGCCGTGCTCGCACACCGTGCCGCCTCGGCCCTCGGCACTCTCGCTTTCCAAGTCCTCCTTCCTCACCGCAAGAGCCGACACACTCGGCTCTACCGTGTTGAACCCCGTGAACCTGAGCAGAGCCCGACTGCACAATAACAATGCTGCAACGCCAGGGCGGGCAGGCTTCACATCCAGGGAAAGGGAGGATATCCCAATATGTCAGCAGCTAGTTACTGAAAGTCAGGTCTTTTGGATCAGTTAGTTACAGCAATAGCAGCACCCAACCTAGCGCAGATGTCACAATTCTGGAGCAGGACCAAGAGAACATTTTTGAGCGAATGCATCATGGATAAACGGAGACTGTAAGGCAGTGGTAATGAGATATTTGGGGTATTTTGGGCCATGTATGCCGTTAGCGGATATACACCTGAAATCAGGGCTCACTACCATATTTGTATTAATATCTACAATTAAAACAAAACTGATACCAAGAGCCATACTGTATCAAACAGGTGAGATGAAAAAAACACCTTATTTTGGAGAAAAGATTATAATGTCAATCATTACCTGCCGTAAACTAACATACCTAGTCTACACTATTTAGTAAATATATTTAAATTTAAATATGTGCTCAGTATTGGTCAATATTAAGGTCTCATCATTAATAATTTTCTCATCAGCAAAGGAAAAAATGGTATCATTGTGTCTTTGGTGTGGCTGTGGAGGTCTCAGCCACCTGCTCTCCAACAACAGCTAAAAGTGAGTGTCAGAATGTGTGTGTGTGTGTGTGTGTGTGTGTGTGTGTGTGTGTGTCTGTGTGTCACCCTGTTGTACACCTCCTCCCCCCTTTCCCACCACCCACATTCTGACTCAGCCCCCACTGCTGCTGCTATTCCCATTCATTCGCAATTCATTGGTATTATCATCCAGCACACAGCGTAGCCGAACCACTTCCTTTCAGCACATTGAGAGTTGAAGACAGACGACAGCACTTTGTTTTGTGCTTTGCCTTGACAATTCATTGTGGGATACGCTTCCCAGCAAAATGTGTACTGTATGCATACTAGGACATTTCACGGATGTAGTATAACATCCATCATACTGTTTAATACATACCGTGGTCCCAGACATGGCAAAAACCACCCCCCTACTAATTTGCTGTGCTAAACAGTATGCTAGTATGCCATTCCAAACAAGGCATAGGTTCTACCTGAACCTGACCCGCACACTACCCAACCCCTGACAATAATGCCAGTGAGGGGGAGAAAACATGGAATGGGGGTAATGAAAACACCTCCAGAGAGTCATTACTCACCAGTGACCAGCTCCAAAAAAGCAAACGGGCTTACGGACAGGCACCCTAGGGCTTCCTGTGCTTCCCCTATCCTTCCGAAAGGATCGGGAGACTTCAAACCAGACTTCAGAACGGCAGCAGCTGGGTTTACACTCTGCGATGGAGCCAGACACCACAGGATTGACAGAAAATACTTCATTTGTCAAGCAAGGTCGTACAGTTGAGGTTTAATAGCTTTGGCGGTTTATAGCCCGAGTGTCAATGGACGTCCTCACGCCTACCCGCTGTGATGCAGGGGCCAAGGAGGAGACAGACTGACGGGCCCCACGTTTACTTGGTAAAGCCGATGGCTTTGAGAACAAAGGAGCCTATAGAGCCACCTGCACTACCCGTCTGCTTCAGATGTTTCCCCTAGCCTCCTTTTGGATTTTTCCCCACTATTTGAGTGGCTAAAGAAAAAAGAAAAAAAAAAAAAGAAAACAAGCCAGGCATGTAATTACTCCTACATAGCACAGAACAGAGGGGCTTGTCTTGGGAGTACCAAGCAGAAATATATTTTTTCTGGTTGATTTTCTAATTTTCTTGTGGACAAATTGCGTATATTGCTCTTTTGACTAACGCTTGTGCTTAATGTGCCCGTACTTGGCTTTGAGTTTCTTTTATCCTCCTTTTGTTTTCGGTGAAGTATATTTTGACCAGGTGACCAAAAGGGGTTCTAAAAATGTATATCAGTTTACATGGTGATTAACTCTTGGGTCTCCATTGCACATGATAGCCCAACTCTGTTTTTGAAGAACACCTAGACCTCCCAAAATCCTTTTTGTCCCTGGGTATCAATAACTGATTTCACACACCTTTTTCTGTTCCGTTAAGTCACAGTTTAAAAGGTACTAACATAAGCGGGGGCTTGTTTTTCACGAGGCTCCCAAACAATTAACCGTAGCGTGTGACCCCAGCAGGTGAACCACAGTGGGGCCCATAATGTGTAGTGTTAACCCGTCTGCTGTGATTTATGGGCTAGAACGGAGTGAGTGAGGAGGACTGTACGCTTGCAGTTCTGCCTTGTAACCACGTGAATCGGACAAGCGCTCACCCTACAGCTGGGCACCTGCAAAAGATGCTGCCGATATCCACCTATGGCTGCTCACCCCCAAACACTGATGCATGGTGGTGGATTACACCGCAAGTCCCAGAACTCCATTCAAAACTACAATTTTTTGGTTTGTTATATTTTACATCTGGGTTTACCCTCATCTTTGCTCTAATGAGGTCCCATTCTTTTCTCCAAAGGTTGCCTCCTTCTGATCGAGATTGTCCTTGGGCAAGACAACAAACCCCTAACTGCACCAAATGAGCCAGTAGGCGCCTTGCACGGCTGCCTCCATCATCGGTGTATGGATGTGTACAAGATGGGTGAATGTAAGGCAAAATTGTAAAGAAAGGGTGCTATATCTTTAAAAGCAGTCCATTTAACATTCATGCTGGGAAAGGCTGACCCCACCACCAACAATGAAACAGCATATAGAGGAATGCTTGCATATCGCAAATACGTTAAATGGCTGCTCCATAAAAAGTGCGAGCCAAAAAAAAAGTATAATATATGGGATTTTTTTTTTTTTTTCAAAATTATTTTATGGATTACCATTTTAATTGACAGGAATCTATTTTTCCAGTGGACAGAATTGGAAGAAAAATGGAACTGGTACTGGATTCTTGAACGTGTTTAAATTAATATCATTGTTCAGCGTATATTTTCTTAATTTAGCTCTCAGGGGGAATTAACTCTCCTTTGTTAATATTCCAAGAACCCTTGTCACTAAGATGCCTGATGTTTTGTAGCTTGGTGCCAAAATGCTCAATAACTGGATAAATGACAATCATATCTTGAGATTATATCTGAAATCCTTATTTGCATATCAGACAAATCTTATACAATTATATTCTCTTTATGTTGATTAAAAAAAAATGCATCTAATGCATACCTCAACTAATGCGATTACAAGTTATTGACCTGGGAATTATTGTATTTTTTTTATATTATCAGATGACATGCCCCGCTATTGCTCAGAGCTATGGGAGAATGGCTCCCTGTGAGAGATAAATCCCCTTGGAAAATTGAGAGCAGCTTTCGAGGACACAGATCTGGTAGCAATTATGTTTGCCTGCGGAATGAAGGAGAAAAAAAAACCTTGACGTTTCACAACGTTACAGTAAAATGTATTCATTAACATTTTAAATATCATTCATCACTATCAGATCCTGGTGCAACGTGGGCCAAAATGACTTGGAACAGTCGGTCAGGTGATTTCAGAGCCCTCCGTCAACACACTGCCCCACATGCGCATGAAAAATTGGAGCGTTACTTAAGAGTCTGGTTTCCCTCCTTCCAGACTTGACGGGGAGGCTTGCATGTACGATCACACATTTTCCAGCTGTCTGCTATAGTGACAGGCAAAACAAACCAACAGCTAAGGCGTTAGTGGCATTGGGAGTGTGGCATAGTGAGTGTACTGGTTGGATAACTTAAAGTAGTACTAGCCACACAGTGAGGGATCTGGGTTGTTTTGGGTTTTTTTGGGTTATGTTTTGATTTTTGATCATTAACTTAATCAAAATTCTCTTTGCTCATATCAGCCTGATCATCATGGACAGTTTGCTCAAAGGGTCCTTAGCGTTCATTATGCTGTCAAACAATGACTAGGACACCTTACACGTCGCCTGTGTGATTATTACCAACAGATGAGCCCAAGACATGCCTGGAGCTGATGCTTGACAGAAAATACCATTGTGATTCAAAAATAATAAACAGTGAAAAGGGACAGAGCAAACACAGATTTTTATGGAATGTTTTTTGTGCTGTGATTTTCAAACAGCTACACGACAACTAATAAAACAATTTCTCTGGCAACATTTGCAATGAATATAGATGGGATTTGGTATTGAAATTCAGTATTACAATTTCCAAATTTCCCAAATTGTAAACACTTGTCTTTAAAAATAGGTCATGCCTATGGCCAGTTCCTGTGTGAACTTTTAAATGCAACATTCTGCTGCACTTTATAATGAAATTTTAACCTTTGAGAAAAACATCAGCAATGCTCTGCAGTCAGCAGTTATCTGCTTTGCTGATAACCTCGATTTTACAACATCCAATGCAGTCGTTTTCTTCAACTCAGGAGCCATGGTAACCATGGAAAACACTTGTCCCTAGGAAGAGAAATGGATGTGAGGAATGTTTGTATGTGACGATGATACTTACTGTTGCTGGATGAACCGAGGTGGGGGGCCTGCTTGAAGCTGGGGGGCCTGCTTGACGGTCAACCTCATCTGGGCCATGTTGCCTACTGGTGCGGGTGCATGGCCGTACGCTTGTGGCGGCACCTGCTGTGGTATTGGCCTCTGAAGTACCACGTTGTGTTCACCATTGTGTCCATTGGTGTGTCCGTTGGCATCTCCATTGGTATGTCCATTGGTGTGGCCATTGGTGTGGCCATTACCAGGCAGCATGGGGAAGGTGGAAGTGGATGCCGTCTTCTGTTCGCATGCCTTCCCGCTGGATCCCGGCTTGCAGACACAAAGCTGGGGCCTGAGGCACATTCCTCCATTCTGGCACTGGGGTATGCAGTTGGCTACATCACAAAGCCCAGACAGAGAAAGAATAGAGCAAGGAAAAGAAAGAGTAAGGAGAGAGAGTGAGTGGGTGAGAATGGAATTGATTGAATACAGGATGTGGACATGAACACAAATATTCAATGAAAATAAAATCTCTGACACTGGCAGGTATATCAACAAACTGGGTATATATTAACAGATGCATAAATGGAGATGAGCACACTTTGGTTGTATATGCCCAAGGTGTGCTAGATACACACATATACATGCATGTTGCATGGAACGTAAAGTTCTATGGTGTCTAAGGTGACCCATATAATAAATTTTAAAAACACTCTTGTGATATATCAGGGTATATCAGGGTCATTCTCAGGTCAAAGATTTTGACCTGAGAATATTATTATATTATCTAAATTATAATGCACATTATTATCTTTAATATTATTATTATTATTATTATTATTATTATTATTATTATTATTATTATTATTATTATTAATAATAATAATAATAATAATAATAATAATAATAATAATAAGAGTAGGAATAATAAATACAAGCCAGATGGAAGAACCCATGTAATTGACAGAGGAAATCATCTGCACCACAACCTTCCTTAAATATACTGTATCTGCACTTATTTGTACCTGTTCCGTCGAGGCAGAGACATTTCCACGCGAAAATGGCCTTTACAAATTCCATGAACGCAATTAAATCCAGCCGACAAACTGCATAATTCACCAAACTATATTCTCTCCTGTAATGTGTGCCTTAGATTTGTATGCATAAAGGAGAGAAACTTTGACTTTTCAATGAAACTCAAGGTGCACTTCCAGGGCAGTGCACCGGTTTGAATAATTACACACGTTTCTTGATGTAAATTGCGCCTGAAACAAGGTGTAAAAATCTGGCTCTGGGTCAACGTCTTACAACAGCGGCCAGGTCTCTGTGCATGAAATTGCTGCCGAGTGGGAGCCCTGTTCATACTTCTAGCTGCAGATAAACCCAATGAGGGTGTGACTCCTCTGTTATGTATGTGCCAAATTGCTAACAATACTGAGAATATCAGAGAAAATATCACAATACTTTTGGATGAATACCTCAGTATCAATAATTTGTTGATATTTTGGCAATGACTATTGGTGCTTTCGTGAGATATTTACAATCCAGAAACAATCATTAGTGATATTATGACCAAACAGGTAAAGGCATTGATTAGAATAGCTAAAACATTCCATGAAGATGGGGAAATTGCATTACTTTACTGTAACACAGCCCTAAAAACAACATTGGGATTTTGTTTCTTATTGTGAATTTGTCATAAAACAAATTCACAATATTACGATAACCAAAATCTCAGGCAGTATCTCATCTCATATAATGATATTATAACATTATATTGCTCTGCCCTACTTCCGAGAGTACTGTAAGTAGTGATCCTAAGTTTGAGAAAATAATTAATGAAAGAGTGGTAAAATGCTATGTGATGCACATTGAACACATTGTGTGTGTAAAGCTAGAGCCACATTGCGTGATTTTCAAGGCCAGTTCGGCGACGATTTCAGATTGGGCTGAGTCATGGTAGTCCAGGGTAGTCCAGGGTAGTCGCACTGTAGAATCGCAGCTGCCATTGATATGTTTGTATGAGTGAAAGATTCAAATCTGTCTCAAAACTATCCCAATTGGCCAGCTCACAATTCAATCAAACATGTTTGATTTTATCGGGCTAGTGTTTCCATAATCATTTGGTGTGTGTCAAAGCCTCAAATTGCAACGGCAAACAGCCAATGAGATTGCGCGCCTGCACGATGACAAGGCCAAAAAAAGCAGCACGTGGGTGAGTAAGGACTTGGACAACTTGGACAGAAATGGAAGAGCGACTTGTGGAATAGTGGCAGACACATGAGTGTCTGATTAGTCTAGGTCAGCACTGCAAGTGCCCTGGTGGCAAGCTGTATGGCATCCATGCTGTTTTTGTTGTCGAAAAATCGTAAGATATTTTGCCTCTTCTGACAATCTCATTCTCGCGAGTGCCGGAGTACCACAAAACTCTGTCTGTCTGTTCAGAGCAGTTATTATGTGTGTGTGCGCAGAAAACAAAAATCTGCAAATGTCAGTTGTTAAATCTCTTCACTGTCATTCACGATGGAAGAAAATCAGATACCGTGGCCTGAGCTTAAGGTGACGCTGCTCCTTTGCTCGTCAGATCTTTTCCCTGCCACTGCAAAGCACCCTTCCTTAATGAACAAAATGCAGAGGCTGAAGGCCCCTTTTTCCAGTCACCACATCAACAGGCACCGCCGAGGTGCGGTTACCTCAACGATGACATAACCTCTGCCTCTCCGCACCGAGTTGTGTTAAGAGAATTTTTTTCAAAACATCCCTGCTGCGATTTGGAACATTTTCTGCCTCCTTTTCTGACACGTAGAAACAGTATTCGTTCCAATACTCCGCATACATACACTCCTAACTCTACCCTCCAACCCCTCCTCCTCCCTTCCTTCAACACCTTGGCTTGTCTAGAGCCGAGGCTGCCACCATCTGTTTTGAGAATAGTGTTTTTCTGTCTGTCTCGCTCAAAGTAAAGTCTGTTTAGCGCCGAGGGATAAGAGATTTTGGCGATTTTACCCACGAGTGTAGATCAAAGATGGGGAATAAATTACTCAAGGTGACGTTCTGACTCATTTAATCAAACCACATTCAAAGCTCGCTGGCAGGGAGCTTGGTGAAGGTCTGCTTGTGGTGCGCAAGAGTTAAAAATACCAGCCTACATGTGTGTATATATATGTTTGTGTGTGTGTGTGTGTGTGTGTGTGTGTGTGTGTGTGTGTGTGTGTGTGGCTGTGTTCATGTGGCGGGGAGTTTAGGTGAGAGGCACACACCAGGAGTTATGTAGGCGTATAATGACTTTCTTTGTGTCACTGCCTTGATGCAAGGCCTAAAAAATTCAAAGTGAAGGAATGGAATTGAGTAAACTTAGAATGGGTAACGGCAGCAGATAGCCTCTTTAACTTTGCGCAGGGCCCAGGCAGATGTTTACTGAATTAAGAAGCAGGTTGCGAGGAAAAAATATGTCATCAATACATGGGAAATGACTTTTCTGCCGCACCGTGGTCCTCGCTGAACCCTCCGGTCCAGATCGGTTCTGAGATAAGGCACCTGTTGATATTGATCCGACGGTTCCCAGGCCAGTCTCTTTATAGGTCCCCATGACATAATTTCCAGCCTATCCAATGAGATGTTCATGCATTTAAAAAAAAATATTCTAAGGATTATCTGGAGGGCGGATGGGGGGTGGGGTGGGGTGGCTTCAGAAATATATGGAATGTCCATCAGAACACCTGGTAAGTTGCTGATTCAATAGTTTGGAGCTCAATGCCTGGTGGTCAAACCCATTAGAGTCCAATATTGTGTCTTCCAGCAGCGCTGACACAGGAGCCCGTTACAGTGATTGCATTGTATAAGGTGAATGGAGAAGCTCGGTAAATATTCAAGGGGCACTTGGGTATATCGTGAGTCGATTAAGGCTCGAATCTTGCTGGGTATTGGGTCTGCCTGAAGTACACTTTCACTCCATTTAACCATGGCTGCAGATAAAAAAAAAAACACAACAAGACAACAGCCTTTGAACGAGTTCCTCTAAAATTTGGTCAGGGCAAGATCTTATCATCAACAGCAGGCACAGATTGAACATTGCTCATTTTTTCCCGGTGGCCATAGACACTATTGTCCAAAGCAGGAGAGATTTATAGTGGGTGCTGTTAGTTGTTGTCATATGTATACAGTACAGTATATGTATTGTATATAAACGCGCACACACACACACATACATATATAGTATGGCTCTGGAAAGGGGAAGGAATAACGCTCTGCAGTCCACTCCCAATGACAGAAAGGTAGAAAGTGTGTTATGTAAGAGGGGAGGGGGCGAGGGGACACAGACCTCCAGGCAAAAAGTGACCCTAAGATATCAAAATATGCGAGGTATGGTTGCCAAAAGTATCAACACTTAGATACTACTTTGATACCACGTGTTTAAAACTATACAATCTCAGTTTGACATTTGATTGTATCGAAAGTACCAAAGCTATAAAAAAAAACTGATCTACTATCAGACGTTCAACCCAAGGCTGCACAGATGAAACAACTGGTAAGAAAATCAACTGGTCCTCAACCTGTAGCAGGCCCAGTGGACCCAGTTACCTCCGCTGGAACGGGAGGGCAGCCACTCTTTACAGAGCGCAAGATTGATGAGACATTCAATTGCGATTAAGCAAATAAAAGGCAAAAATATTTGTGACATTGTAATGGACCTTTTTCACAAAGGCCATAGAAATCTGCAGATATGTTATTATTGCCAACAAGGACATGAAAGCACATGGCATTCTGGAACATGATAAAAACAATGTCTGTTGGACTTTTCTTTGACTTTTTCACCTGAGGATAGAGAGACAACTAGGAGACAAGAAGACAACTACATTGGAGACCAATTATCTTAATAGTCAGTGTTAATGTACTACTCCAGCTTGTGTCTTTGATAAAACACATTGCCTCTGTAGTGTTGATTTTGTTGGTAAAAACTATGACCAAAAAGAAGTTGTCAACGACAAAAATATATTTTCCTTGTTGAAAAGAAATGAAAGATGCAAAAATCGAAAAAAAAAAAAAAAGCTTAAATATGGGGTTTCAAAGAGGCATTTCACCTCTCATCTAGATTTAATAAAAAAAAATGAAATAAAGACAATTTATTTAAGCAGCACACAGCAAACTTTGCAATCCCGAACAGGATCAAGTGGATAAGGAGGAAGGAAGTGAGGAAGCCGATGACTGATTTGGATTTGTCTCGTGGGGCACGACTGGTCTGAGGATAAAGTTGCGGCTCCAGTTTCTTATTATTTATATGAATGAATGAAATACGAATAATTAATAGTTAATTAAAGGATCCTAGACTTAAACGTATAGAAAAACAATCACACACAAATTGTTTGCGATCTGGTGAACTAGACAGATACATTTATGGAGAGTAAACATAATAGTAAACATAATGTATAGTTGATAAAAAAACAACAGAATAAATAAAAATAGATAAACAAATAACAAAATCAATTAAACAAATAAATAGTAATTAGGCTTCAAGACCTACAGTGTACATGTAGTCTTATTTAACACAACATTGTCATTATACAGTATATCTACTGACTGAAATTTGACTAGAAATTAACTGACTTAAAACCCTAATAAACGTGCTTTAATTAGATGCATAAAAATGCTTTAATTCTGCTAACTACAAATACAATGATCAAGTGAATAAAATGTGACTCTTGGTGAGAGCAGAAATGGGACTGGACAAGGCTGTTAAAATGTGTGATATCCATTCATGTGGTGCTCTTTCCAATCTTTCATCACAATTCTCAACAGTTGAACGACTCTGACGATAACCCTAACACAAAATTTTGGAGGCAGAATGGAACGCTTCCTTGGCAATATATGTTTTATGTCAGTGTTAACTCTAGCTGATACTAGAATCAGCTACGATAAGGGAAAAAAGGGGGGGCTTATTACTATTCTAGGGCTGTACCCGACTGTCCCCCAATGCAAATATCCGACTATTCGGCAGTGTAAGCAGGGCCAACTCGGCTCTTCCTATAAGCCAGATAGGCAGCCGCCTAGGGCACCATCCTGAGGGAGGGGCGCAGAGAGGCCGTAATCGGCGCGTGTGTTTTTGTAGGTTCATTTTTTTTTACATCTGCTTGTGGAACGAAACAAGTGCATATGGAACGGTATGGAGCGTAACCGTGCCTAACGGGGACACTTACTCCGTGACTCTCTCCTTGATCACCCCCCTCTCCATGCTTTATGCGCAGAAAATAATCTTAAAGAGTCTACGAGTTGTGACTCGTTCCTCCGTGCCCCGTCCCCACCCTGTTTATAGTAGTTTTTTTTGGAGGAACGGGGCAATGGGGATCGGGGCGCACGGAGAGCTGTGTTTGCGGACGATTCACACATATAAAAATGTATTTATCATTCCCGTTATTTATAATTCCCCATTGAAATGTTATCCCTGTGCATTTTTTTAAGCTTCTATCTGTTTCATCCTGTTATTGTAATGCATATCGACTGAGAAAAAAAGTGAAACAAATGACTGCTCGACTTGAAGAATCTCAGTCGACTGACGGGTATCCGACTGATGATTTCGACTTGTCGACTTTCAGGGGGCAGCCCTAAACTATTCATGGTTTTTTTGCCACAGCTCTGCTACCTTCTTTCAAGTCCACTGGAACAGCAGAATAGCAATTTGCTTACAGAACCTGCCATCCCAAGTTCATTTCAGGTGAACTTTGTTAGTGCATTATCCAATGCAATTTAATAATCTGCAGACATTTGACTTCATCCACAGATTCTGGAGGAGGCCGATTAACTACCCGGAATGTCTCCTCATCATCTCAATTGAATCATGGGCCATTATGCGCAAACAGAGGAGTTTGAGATCAGAATCACATGTCCTACCTTGGGATGCCAAGACACATCCAAGCAAACACAGATCTGGGGTTTCGCAGGGCCAAACTGAGGTTCACGCCAAGTTCTTCCTGTATTTTTATGTCTCAACAGTAGGGGGTGAGTGCTGAGCACATATTGAAATGTAAAAAAAATGAACAAAAAACTATTTTACTTGCTAATATAAATTGTCATACAGTTAATTGCGATCAACAATTGAAGGGTCTCTTTTTTCCCCATTTTGGCGTAAAATTAAACTCATAATAATACATGTCTATCAATTACAATAGAGCCATTAATGGGTATTGAAGATTGGAACATAAAACTTGGGTTGTAATTGGAGTTGTAATTTGGGTTAATTTTCCTCAACCCAGCTGATAGAAATGCACCTAATTTGCATTTTATTTATTGCAACATTTATTCCTACATTGGTTTAAAATACCTCTTAAATTTGGATGGAAACATACGATTAACTAACGATTTTACAAAAAGATTGTGATCCGCTCAAATAATTGAGATCAGGCGATTATGAAATAATTGAGCAGCTCTATAAATTGTATTGAATACGACACACAAGGACAAAAGGAAAAGATTTATTTTCGGCTCTTTCTTAAGCCGTGGTGTTTGATGTCCTCCTAAGCCGTAGTGAAAGCCATGTAAAGCCCTGGGCATGCATTATGTGTGACTTAACATGGGAAATATCCAGCATTAAGCACGACCATTTGTACAGAGGGGACTGGGGTGGATTTTCACAGCTTCTGACCCCGTTACCCCCAAATGCTCAACAGGCCCGTCATGGTTGTACATGGAGCAATAGAGGGGTTGGTGTGAAAGACAACCTAAAAGAGGACTTTTTGCCCGATTGCTAACAGGCTCCCATTGGCCGTGTGCAAAGTGGTGCCAGAACAAACACAGTTCACAAAATAAACTTTTGTTAACACGTGGTGCATGGTGGTGATGGTGTTAGTTCTAAGGGAAGGCGGTAGAGTGGTGGAAAAAAAAAAACCTTGGATTTACAGCGTCAAAGTCAAGGAGATAGACAGCCCCCCGAAAATGTATTCCAGCAGCAAGAACGGCCTGCAAGATGTATGACTCACAATAGGTGACAAGGCTCAACTCAAAGGATTCTTTCCATGACACAGAACTGGAAAGATGTTGCGCATTCTGACATTAACAATTAATCGCAGCTAGATCATCATATTTTAAAAAGGTCCCATCCACAGCAGGCCATTGATAAAAGATTAACATCATCAAGAGAGGGAACGTCTTTGCTCAACGCCTCCCCCGATGCCTTGGTCCAATAAATATTCCTGCTACTGACCTGAACCCATCACTCACAGGGACGTGGGACGTTGGACGTCTACAAATCTACAAAAAAATAAACATATACAATTTTTTCTGTAGTATTTAAGGATCTGAGTCCTGCTCTACCGAAATACTACGGCAGCTTGCAACTGGTGGTATGGCTGCCTCTGATCCAGACTTCAAACAGGCCGTCAAGGCTGAAAAAGCACCGGGGGGGTGGGGGACTCAAATCCAGAAGCCTTGCGCAGCATTTCCTGTTTCCGTACAAACCAAGAACTCCCCCTTGACCCATGGTAAATGGCTACACACACACACACACACACACACACACACACACACACACACACACACACACACTCCTGTACCCCTTCTCAGATGCACCTCATCCTGGGGCATGAGCCCAGGGGGATCCTGGATATTGGCAAAGAGCAAAGATCTCCCAGAACCAAACCGTGCACAGTTGAACACACTGTTACACACCACTTAACACTCCCATGGCTGGCTAAACACACGGTCATAAACACCAAATCAAACTCAAACACACAGACACACAAAGACACAACATGTACGTTTACTTGCACATTATGTTGACGCTAACGTTGTGAGAGAAATGAAAACACTGCGAAACACATGCCAAACTATGCCTGGGACTCTGATCTAGCACGGATCAGAGTCAAAAGTACATAAGGGGACCAGTCAAAAAAGGTTTTTCTTGTCCTACCTCACCTGAAAAGGATGACAGCTTAGTAAACTTGTCATCAAAGGGCCATCAGTTGCAAAGAGGCAGAATTAGTAATTTGGTGTCCCCAACTTGGATAATGACATACAAATTTTTGCTATAAACAGTTTTAAAAATAATTTTAAATTTTGAAACTTTGGTGGCATTAAATGTGTGCACTGGCGATTAAGGAGTCAATGTATTTCCAAGGGAAATTGCTAAAAAAAAAAACGCTAGCTCCTGGAGGTGGTCTTTAAAGGGCTAAGGTAAGGACTGATGGAGCCCAGATGTGTTGGGACATAATAAAACTCAAAGAGTCCCAGGGGTCCTACTGTTCCTCCCCAGAGCTTGAACCCAAGTTATCTTTTCCCCCGAGAAGGAGGACCACCGGACTGGGCCTGGGGCCATCAAAAAAGCTGTCTGCTTCTTATATAAAAAGTTGGCAAGAACCCATGAAAGTGATCTGGCTGGTGGGTCCAGGCCAAGGGGTTTAATTCGGTCCAAACCTATTCCTCTTTCTGCCGTATCACAGGCACACGCAGCATGCACACGTGCCGCCTCTGGTGTTCCATGAGGTACATATTGCATGTGGGATTTTTCGATAACGTGCCCACAAGGGTTAATAGATGAACCGACATGGACACCTCCACAAATGTCGCGTTGTCTCAAAACCTATCTGCGGTACTGGTTGCCAACTTAACGCTCATTGTTTGGACAAGATAATAATTAATTTGCACTTCTTTGCAGAAGTGTAATGTATATGTATTTGTGTAATAGCCAGGGCTGGCTCTTCCTATAGGAAACATAGAAACTCTGTTTCCTTATGGAACAAAACAAGCACCGTGCGTAATGGGGACACCTCCTCCATCTCTCGCTTACCCCCCTGTCTGGCTAGAGCCGGACATGGTAATAGCAGAGCTCTAGTGGCTACGGACGTCCTGTGTAGTCATCGACCTTTTCATCTCTACATAATGCCAGTGAGTGAGTGTGTGTGTGTGTGTGTGTGTGTGTGTGTGTGTGTGTAGGTGTGTGTGTGTGTGTGTGTGTAGGTGTGTGTGTGTGTGTGTGTGTGTGTGTGTGTGTGTGTGTGTGTGTGTGTGTGTGTGGGTGTGTGTGTGTGTGTGTGTGTGTGTGTGTGTGGGTGAGGTCACAGCTGGAGTATGGGAACAAAGAAATCAGCCTAAGGGATCTTGTGGTAGTGATTTAAACACGGGTGGGAGTGGGAAGTGGGAGCATAGTGTGTATTTCCCATGCCATGTAGAGCCTTGTGCCTCCTTTGCCTCCCTCCGCACCTTTCCTCCCACCTGACCATTCCTGCCTTTTTAGGACACGACGGTGTGAGATGCATTAAGAGAAACTACAGCATCAGGACAATGAGGCCAATGTCCTAAACCAGACATTCTCAACGTTGGGATCATGGGACCTTTTTAAGACTCATATATTGATATATATACAGTACGTCATATGTCCATCAAATAACGATATCATAATTTCTATACATCTATTGGTGCTCCCTCCATGATCTATGACAGTGGTTTCCAACGTGGTAATCCTTCACGAGATTCCACGGGGTCCCCAGCAAAATGGATAATAATTAATGGTTAAACGATGACAATGTACAGTAATTTATGTTTTGATCACAGTTTCACTGTTATTGCCATAACTTTATTATAGACAGGTATGGTGGTTTGGAATAAATCATATCTAACAATTTGAGTCCAAGAGACAAAATCTTATCAAATGGGGACTGTGGCCTAATGCGTATGAAATTGAGGCGCTGTGATATGAAAAATATGACAGAATCACTTTGCTGTTAGGTCATAAAAGTTGCCTATGACATTTTTGCCTGGTTTTAAAAAACCAGCAGAGAGGAAACTCACGCTTGGTACACCGCTGCGATCCTTGGGCCTTGCTCCATCCATGACAGCACTGTCCTCCACAGACATTCACCCTGCCAACACAAAGCATCGAGGGGTCTAGTAAAACCAAAATCCTCATAAAAAAAATAAAAATAAAAACATCCAAGGGTCTCCCATTGGCACAAGTTATCAGCAACTTGTGCCAATGGCTCACTCTCGCACTTGGCCTTGAAACAATCTCTTGATGGCAGGAGACTCTCTCTATATTGTTTCCATCCTTTTGGGTTTGAAAACAAAACATACGCAGAAACATAAGCATGCATCACCAGTGGGGTATTCCAGGAGGATTGGGGAGTTAACTTGATATTTTAATTTGAAAGTCAAGCAACTCTGAGAACATAACAGATGGCATTTTTGGTGTTTTACAGAAGATGGCTTTTAGAGTTGTAGGCTGTGAACACACATCGAATTCACACAGATCAGAGGATGAGTCAACTTTAATCTCTGGAGTTGGAATCAGCTATTTTGGAGCCAAAACTTGTAACAAGCGCCTCATTACGCTCAATTAAGTCAAAATTCAAGTTAAAGCTCAGGGCTTACCACCCTAGATGTTGGGTTTATCTAAAGCAGCGCTTGAAGCTGGAGAACCTGTATGTTTAAATACTTTACACTCTATGCCCACAGGTGACCAACTGTGAAAATGGCCTTACTTTGTTGGAAATGGGCCCTCAAACTAATGAGTTGAGATGACGCTGTATGAACAATAATGTGGTGTAATATTTTAGCTTAGACTATCAGCCTAAAAGTTTAGAATGGGTTAAGAAGGTTACTTACCATACTGACTATCATTATTCCAGTATTTATTTTTCATTTCGGAAAGAGGAGCAGACAAAAGTGCCAGTTTAGTGATTAAAAAAAGAAAACAAATCTTAGACTCTGGTTCTGTTAGTGGGGACTTTTGGGGTCTCGTTCAACAAACATTAACCCTTTACAGTACACAAGTAGTATAGACTTGAAGTTAATTTGAACAGTGTGATGCCATGCTGCTCTGACACAGCTGCACACGAAACATGAATGACTAAATGAAAAATAAACAGCAAAAAAATAATAATAATAATTATAATAACAAATGATCAATAGCTCCACAACTATTCCCCGGGTGTCTTACCCTGACATTTGGATATGGTGGCTGCCGCTGCTGCTTTGCCGCACGATCTGCTGGTGTTGCTGCACGTACCGCGCGTCCTGGCGCACCGGGACCGGACCGGCACCGGCCTGGGTTCCCATTCTGCGGTTCCGAACCGGGCCGCCCAGCCGCGCGGACAGCTCCACGCTGTAGGAAGGCGGGAGCCCCGCGGTGGCGCCGGAGCGCGACGAGATAGAGCTGACGCGCACCGCGTCCTTGCCTCTCGGTCCGGGCTGCCGCACGTAGAGCGTCCTGAAGCCGCCGCTCCGCGCCTGGTCCGCGGAGAGCAGAGCCGGCGAGAGGAAGCAGCCTATGGAGAGCAGGAGGTCCCATCGGATCCAAGCCATAGTATCCACAGTACAATACAGGAAGAAAAAAAAATTAAAAAAACTAAAGTGAAACTTTTTTAAAAGCACTTTCTTAGAAAGTGCGGCTCAGGTTTGTTGAGTTTGTCTATGAACTAAAGAAGAACAACCCCTACCACTCAGAGAAAGTTAAAAAGTTTTAGATCCCTGAGCATTTTTCTCCAGACACCCGACCCACAAACCTAAAACTAATAATTTTCCTTTCCCCGCTGAATGGCTCGACTTCTACAGAAGTTTTTGGGGGTTTTTTTGTAAAAAGCGGCATCCAGAGACGTTGAACAGCAGCGCGTCCCGGGGCTGTGCGTGTTTCTCCGCCGCTGTGAGGACGTGTGTGCGCCGTGGATGAGGCTGAAAAGTCCTGAAAAGTTTGGGAGTTGGAGGTTCGGTGTCGGGGCTGAGCAGACGTGACGTCAGAGGGGGCGGCTGCCGGAGCTGGACCCGGGGGAAGAGAAAGTTGGGGAGGTTTTTTTTTTTTTTAGTTTTTTTGTTTTTTTTGGAAAGGGGACACGGGGATGGGGTTCAAAAGTTAGAGCCAGGGGGGGTTCCCAAACAGAGGCCCGCGGCCCCCTTCTCCCTCGAAAGAATTGCATGGGGGGTCCACAGCTAAGTTATTATTTATGTATATATGAATGTATTTATTTATGTATTTATTTATTTATTTGTTTGTTTGTTTGTTTGTTTGTTTTTTTAATGCATTTTATTAACGGCTTTATTTTTATATATTTGTTTTACATATTATGTACACCCCAATATAAATGTATATTAAAATATGATTATTGTATGTATTTATTTATGATTTATTATGTATTTTTGTATTTTTTTTTATTAAATATTAAATAAATCAATGATTTTAATACATCATTTATCATATACAATTTTGTCAGTAATTCTTCACTATATACAGTATATACTGTATGTTCAGGTAATGATATGCATGTATTATTTCTCACAATGCTTAAAAAAAAAATACTAGTGTACTCATCTGTGTTTCTATAATAATGTTAATGGTAACGTGCAACGCCGCTGCGCTGGTCTGGATGTGTAGATCATGCTGTTTCGATCACGTCTTGTTCTCTTAAAATTCGCTGGGACTCATCATTTGACCTGTTCAATCCAAAGTTAGGCCCCAGACCTTCTTATATTTGGTTTGGACTCAGGCTCCTCTGATGCACCGGGGGGAATGTGGCTTCCTGTGTTCGCCATCATTCACTCCAGACGACAGATGGAGTGACTCAGGACGAGGCCTTCTACAGGGCCAAGGGCAGACCAAAATAATGTCCATAATAATAACAATATTAATAATGACCTGGAGTCCAGCCAGGTGCACTAACATATCCAGAGCAGATATCAGTGTTTAAAGAAATTGTGATAAAATGATTATTATAATAATAAGTTTAAACTAATAATAATAATAATAATAATAATAATAACTGGAGCCAAAAGGGAAAAGGCTTCTTTTGTCCATTAAGGGAATGCAGGAGGCATCTGCTGCACCATGTGTTGCAGTTCAACTGCTCCAAACTATCACCGTTCTCGGCCACTCTCTCCATATTCTAAATTATTTAAGTGCCGTTTGTCATTTGTGTTCTAATGGAAACTAAATGCCGGTGGGAGTTTAAGCACCGTTTGGAATGCATCGTACTTCCATCCATTCATCTTTCACTCATATACTGTATGACTCAACTGTGATTCTACAGGAAATGTCTAAACAACAAATGTGTTCATCTGTGATAAAGTATGACTGCCTGTATGCAACACGTTGTACAGCTCTGTGAACCGCAGGAACGGTGCTTCATTTCTGACGGCTGGGACGTGTTTATGGGTGTGAATTCCACTTTGCGTCTGTTATTCCACCACGAGTGGTCACTTTGCTCCGGGAAGGATGTGGTCCGCGAATGAAAAGAACAGTCAACCTCAGGTGAACAGTGAGAGTGTCAGTTAATGGTGTTAGCTCATCCAAGGCAGTTCAGGACTGTGACTGTTAACTCTGACCAGACATTGTTAAATGTGGTAAAACTTTGTGTTTGAAATAGCCAATTACATCAGCATTAACTGGAAAGTTTATGCCGTGCGCGGACATGGAAGCTCAAACACAAACCGCTTGTTCTCGAGCTAATAGCTAAATGGAAGACACGCAGAGTCGAGCAACGTGAAAGGCTTCGGTTTAGTTCCCCTTAACAATGCTTATTTTAAATTAGACGTTGGAATAATTCAGGTTGGACGTAAAAGCCTTTACAACAACTATTTTCTGTATTCTGTGCGTTTCCAACCAGTAAAAGCTTCTTCCATCTACCCAGTTAGCCAATATATTAGCGACATTCTAATGCTAGCTATTGAACAACAACAAAAAAAGCAACATTAAACATACATTAAAGTATTGAACTCACCACTCATATAGATTCTTCCTCTGAGGAATACTTTGCTCCAGAGACATGTTTCAACAAAAAAAAAAAACTCCCAGATCTGACCAAAAAAGTGTTTTTTGATCAATTGAGACAGAATAGATTCCGATGCCAAAAAACAACCCAGGTTGACAGCTGATGATCAAGATTCGAGCAGCTTTCCTTTAACAAGCCCAAATTAAAACACCAACCGACATCCTCTGGATAGTACACTGATATATGATAATAATAATAAATAATAATACAAAGAAGCTCAGTGGGAAACATAAGGTTCCTGTTCAACTCATCGCTGCATGTGCACAGAGCTGCATTAATCTATTTAGACGCTGTTTGCAAATATATTTATGTTTAAGGGACACGGTTATTTTCATTTTTCATATTCGTTAATAAAGTATAATATGACATACAATATATTAATAAATACAACATTACCCACCACTCCTGTTCCTCTCTTTCTCTCTTGCTTTTTTCTTTCTATCTCTTGCAGTCTTTAACTAATGCTAAAAAAACAAAAAACATTGCAACCTTCTTCCTCTCTGTTGATGTGTGTGTGTGTGTGTGTGTGTGTGTGTGTGTGTGTGTGTGTGTGTGTGTGTGTGTAAATGTACATACAGCAGTAGAGAAAAAAACATAATATGTAATTATCTATTATATATGTAATACATTACATATATAATATATATAAAATTTACTATATACTGTATATGTACCGTATATTTACATTTTATACCTGTCAGATAAACTTCTCGAAAAATCTTCCCATGCGTTCTGACCATGTGATTCGTGCTACATGATCATCCTGTACATGGAAAATCTTTTTAATCAAACTATCTTGAAGTACAGGCACGGTCTCCAACCACAACTTAACTTCCACAGAGATCCAGCTTGGACTTTCACTTGAGTGCATTGCATAATAACCTCACCGGGGATCCCAACTCCCTCCCAAATCTTCTTCCATGCATCATTTTTTTTTGTTATTATTATGTCTCTGTAAATGAACAGAGTCACATCGTAAATCACGCAAGCAAGCTTCTCCTCCATTTTGGGAACAAACTTTTGGTAGGAACCAAGGCCAAGGGTTTGTTCAGGGTCTTTTAGCGGATGGAAATGCATTAACGCTGTTTCGTGGCTAATTGACATAAAGTTGAAATCAGTTCAACTTTCTCCCATCGCCTATTCTCTAAGATGGCGTTGCGTCACTTCACGTCGCTCTCCTTCGCTCCTCGTCGCCATCTCCGATTAGAAATGAATGACTTCTCGTCACTTCGCCGCCGTGTCCAGTAAGAGTATTGTCCTGATTAGATTATATTAGTGTGGGGGTCTCTGCCCACAGGTAAGGGTTTAGGGAGGGAGACAGAGTCTTTCCAGCCGCGGGGCGCCAACACAGCGAGAGTCTTTATTGTCACTTTAAACAATATGGTACACTGGCCACAAGTATATATAACAAAATTATGATTATTATTATTATAATAATAATGAGGTGGATAATAATCATCTCAGGCGCAGGAGGAATGGCGTTCCGCTGCTGACGAGCCTGTGCACCGATCCCCTCTGCAAGACAGACAAACATTAAGAAATCCATCTGCCTCGAGTCGGCCCAATCAGCGCCGCGCGGGTGCTGATTGGGCTGATTCGAGGCAGCTTGGCGGCTGCGGGAACGGGAACCGTGCTGTCGTCCGCAGCAGCCGGTGCTTGACCACAGCCCTTTGTCCGCCACAATTAGATTCACTTTTATTGTCATTGCACAAAGAACAAGTACTGAGACAACGAAATGCAGTTTAGCATCTAAACAGAAATGCAAGAGAAGCCGTAAAGTGCAGAGTACGTATAAAATATAAGTATATGAATAATATATAAATAGAGTTAACAGTAGTGGGTATTGATATACTAAATATGTACAGTATGAACAGAATTAACAGTATTGACAGAATTAATATGAATGCAATAAAATATATACAGTATGAGAAGTATTAACAGAATGATGAGCAGTATTAACAGTATTTACAGAATCGATATGGATGCACTAAGGTATATACATTAAGAGCTGTATTAGCAGTATGAATATGCTACAATATAATTCAGTATTAACAGATTGACATTAGTTTAAGCGGTTAGCAGGTTAAGGTGCAATGTGAAATGTGCAAGTTCAGTCACTGGAGTGCAGTTTGTATGTGTAAGGGGGTGGGCAGGTATTCCGGAGGTGGGTGATTTTTAAGGTGGGGGGGTGTAATCCAGGTATGGGGGGGCTGTCACCGTGGTGTAGAGTTCAGCAGGATGACAGCTGAGGGGAAGAAGCTGTTCCTGAACCTGCTGGTCTTGGAACAGAGGTTCCTGTAACGCCTCCCAGAGGGGAGGAGGGAAAACAGCCTGTGGCTGGGGTGAGAGGTGTCTCTGGCGATGCTGCACACACTCTGCAGGCACCGCTTGTTCTGGAGAGCCTCAATCGTGGGAAGTGGAGTGCCGATGATGTGTTGGGCAGTATTCACCACCACCACCACCACCACCTTCAGCCACCTGCCAAGTGGCAGGTGGCTGAAGGTCAGGGAGGTCAGGGACCTGGAGGGTCTAGTATAGAGATTACCTGATATAAATGAGGAAGCTAGCAAATGATTAGGATATTTGAAGAGCAGACTATGGGAAATGTAGTATCAGTAGAGGACCTGAAAGCACTGTTGGCATGAGTACTGGGGACGACCAAAATGGAATGTATACTGGAAAATGGAGGCCTAGGCGTGATGAAAAGGACAGTGGATGGGGATGAAACCACGTTAGACACCTTCAGACAGAATATATGGTGCGCTCTGAGGGAGGAGTACCTGACCCAGATAGATCCAAAAGCACTAAAAGATCAAATGCTGGGGGACTCAGATAATCCCGCCGCCCACATCCAAGATCAAGTCAGATGGTGGCAAATGGAGACAGAAAAGGACCCAGAGACAGACCCGATATTATCAGTCCTGTTCAGAAACTCAATGATTGAGACACTACCGGGGCCAGTGACAAAAAAACTGGATGATGTGGTAGGACTGACCACATCCAGGAGCCACAAGGAATACTGTGACTATGTCATTCATACAGTAGACAAATACCGCCAAAATGAACAAAAACTGGCAGAGCAGAGCAAAGAAATACGAAGGAAACTGACTTAGCTCCAGTTGGAGGAAATAACATAAAAGAAAAAGAGAGGAAAAGAACACAAGGCGTGGTGAACACTGCCGAAACAGGCACCATGGCACCAGTCGCTCAACCCGGTCCCTACCGAGTGCAGCAACCACAGGGTCAAAGAGCACCTACATAGACGCCTATACTCAAAATGCAGGGCGAGCCCTAAATCAGTGGGATAGGCTGAAAATTGGTCAAAGGGGACCCCAAAATAGAAATCATAACCAAAGAGGACCAAGGGGTCCACAAGGCAGGTGTCGGGGCTGTCACCAACCAGAACACATCCGTAGACAGTGTCCTGTCAATCCATGGGATCAAGGACAAGGACAAGGACAGGATCAGGGAGCTTGGCAACAGTCCCAGGGGAAGGCCCCCGAGGGCCCAGCAAACCCCTGGACAGGACAGGGTTACTAGGGGTGCCCAGAGAATACAAAAGGGGAGGGTCAGCTAATAGCAGTAAGTGAGCCGGCTGATTAAGAACCTATGCTGCAGGTTTTTTTTAAGGAGAAGAAGAAGAATCTTTAATCATCACACAGCACACCACACTACAACACATGCATGCACACACACACACACACACACACATGCACATGCTTTGGATGGTGGCCGGTGAAATGAGGCCTCTGCGTTTAACCCATCCTGGCTTGTCCTTCCTCCGGGGGCACAGCCAGGAGCAGTGGGCAGCATTCGTGGACGCGCCCGGGGAAGGTTCAGGTAAACAATAGAGGCACACCAATGATGATAGATGCAAGAGCTACTTAAACATGTGTAAGTCTGAATTATGCCTCTCACCTCGCCCAAAGATGCAAAGAGACTTGGATTCTCGGGACGAACGCAGCTTATACCTATGACAGCTCCGGTAACTCTTCAAAACACATGGCTGTGACCAAAATACCCACATTAGCATCAGAAAATACGCCAGTGAATTTACTCGGAAGGGATGCATTATGTAAAATGGGTTTGGAAATAATGTGCAACACTCAAGGAGTGATATAGAAAAAGCAGGATTATCTACACAGATGCCAAAAAGGCAGGTGCATGCACAAATTGTTTCTTGCATAGGAGAAATTCGACAGCCAGTGGATCAAACTGTGAATAAATGGGAAAAGTTTATTAAGGCACAACTTCCCAAAGCCAGAGGATCCAGACTAGGTTATCACTGCACGCTGCAGTACGACCCAAACCATGATCCAATATAAGAACAATTATGGCAAACGGAGGCAGTAAGAAGCAAAGCTTTGAGACAATCACAATATGTGATAATTGGCTCACAAGAGACAGCAATAGAGGTTCAGGATCAACCACAAGTGTTATAAGAATTTTATATGTCTATGTTTTGCTGTACTTTTTACATGAACTTGTGTCAACGAAACTGCCCCATTAGCGAGACTGTTTCATCAGAGGGACCCATGCGCAGGCATCGCGACATCTGCTGACCGACATCTCAACGACTCGTCAGCTTCGCCACTCCTAGAAAACTGTATAAAAAACTCAGACCTCCAGTGAGAATTGAGCACTTAGTCTGTGGCACTCTGTTGTGATGTTACACTGAAACTGCTCCTCTTGTACAAGATTTAATACTTTATTAACCTAAAGTATTTGTCTCCGATTCCCTCTGTAACGATTAGTCCGTCTACAAACAAAGTTTATAACAATTTAACTTTAACATTAATTTGACGGCCAACATGGGGCTCCAATATCTTCCTCTTCTCTCCAGAGTATCGGACCTGAAACCTTGCAAGGGGGACTCCTAAAGAAAGTCCTCAGCCGCGGACCGTTAAAGGTTCGTTTTGAGCAACAGAGGCCAGGCTCCGCTGGAGAGTGGAGCAGTGACGGAGCCAGGACTACAGAGGAAAAGAGATGGGTAGGAAAACATCAAAAGGTAAAAAAAATATTCATTTAAGGGTGAAAGCCCGGTTCTGGGAACCAAGCATTTAAAGGGTGAGAGGCCCGGTTCTGGGAACCAAGCATTTAAGGGTAAAGGGCCTGCTTCTGGGAACCAAGTATTTAAAGGGTAAACTCTGGAGTCAGGGACGCGGAAAGACGTTGTTTGGAAGGACGTAGACTTAAAATAATCCCCCAGGTCCTGAGTTAACCAAATATCGATGAAAGCGCTGACAATACCAAAAACATGAAATTTTAGGTAACGTAAAAATTAACCATAGCTAATATTTATGGCCCCAATGAGGATGACCCAAATTTCTTTCAAATATATTTTCAAAACTTTTAGAATTCTCTGAATCAATTATTATATTGGGAGGAGACTTCAACACAGTACTTGATCCAAATTTAGACCGTTCTCAAGCCAGAAATATTCTCAAATCCTGGCGTTCGACAGACACTATAAAACAATATATGAGTGATCTTGCTCTTGGGGATTGTTGGCGATCAAATAACCCACATTCTAGAGAATACACATATTATTCACCCCCCCCCCCCAAAGTTTCTCTAGAATCTACCTTTTTTTGAAAAGTACCTCCGCACTGTCCAAAATCACTAATCCAGAATTCCACCATATTGTAATTTCCGATCACGGGCCGGTTAGTTTCAACCTGATAAATGAAACAAACTGGAACCCTCCCTGCATGTGGCGGTTTAACACCTCACTTTTTACAGATAAAGAATTTAACCATTTATTTTCAAGAGAATGGACTTCCTTCATTGAACTGAATGACTCCCCAGAAATATCACCATCCTTACTTTGGGAAACAGCTAAGGCAGTTCTAAGAGGTAGTATTATTTCATTCTCCACTCACAAAAAAAAGAAAGGACAAGAATGCCAAAATAAACTTGAAAAGGAGTTGCACTTCCAACAAGCCCACTCATCTTCTGAGCAAATCCGAAATGAGATCAGGACAATTACATCTCAACTTGAAACTATCATCCATCAAAAGACACAATTCCTTTTGCAACGAACAAGAACAAATTATTTTGAATTCAATGACAAATCAGGTAAATTTCTTGCCAATCAATTGAAACGTGACAGAGAAAAATAACTTATTACAGCCATCAAAGATTCAAAGGGTAGAATAACATACTCTCCGCAAGACATCAATAACATATTTAGAGATTTTTATAATAGCCTATATCACTCGGATAATGAATCGAATATATCAAACATTCACTCATTCCTTGATGATATTGACCTTCCCAAACTTTCGACGGAGCAGGCTACCACCTTAGATCAACCACTTACTCTTGAAGAACTCAGGAAAGTGCTTCTTTCTATACCCAGCAATACATCCACCTGGATCAGTTTACCCAGTGGAATTTTATAAACACTTCTGGCCACTTATCTCCCCATTATTCATCAGAATGATTACAGAAGTCAAGTCAACCTCCAAAATGCCTCCGCACATGAATACTGCTCTCATTTTGGTTTTGCTCAAACCCAAAAAGGACCCAACCCTCACCTCCAATTACAGACCCATAAGCCTTATTAGTTGTGACCTTAACATTATAAGTAAAACACTAACCAACAGAATTGAAAAAGTAATTCCATTTATAATTCACCCAGATCAAACGGGCTTTGTCAAAGGCAGACGCTCATCCAGCAATATGCGTCGTTTATTCAGTCTGATGAGCATATCTAAAAGAAACAACTTAAATACTATTATTGCCTCTTTGGATGCCGAAAAAGCATTTGATAGAGTTAATTGGACATATCTCTTTTCAATCCTCAGCAAATTTGGCTTTGGAGAATCCCTCATTCAATGGATCAGAATCCTCTACAACTCTCCATCTGCTTCTGTCATCACCAATGGTTACACTTCACAGCGCTTCACTCTAAAACGCAGCACAAGACAAGGATGTCCACTCTCCCCCTTACTATTCGCCATCTTTATTGAACCCCTTGCGGTGGCTATCCATCAAAACAGTAATATTGTAGGCATACAAACATGAAATTCTGTTCACAAAATCAGTTTGTATGCAGACGATATCCTGTTGTACATACGGAACCCAATATCATCCCTACCGAAGGTGTTCAGTCTTACATCTAAATTCTCAGCTATCTCAGACTATTTAATAAATTGGACTAAAACCACAGTCTTACCACTCATTAGGGGGGACTGTAATGCTGCAACCCAGAAACTTCACTTAACCATCACAACGGGCAATATTAGATACCTTGGTATTGATATCTCCCCCAATCTATCAGACTTGTTTACCCTTAACTTCTCTCCATTCCTCAAATCCATTGAAGAAGCACTCATTCGATGGAACAACCTACCCATCTTACTAATTGGTAGGATAGCAGCAGTGAAAATGAATATACTTCCAAAAATGAACTACATATTTTCAATGACCCCAGTGTAACCAACAGTACATTTAATACTCTCGACTCAATAGTCAACAAATTTTATTGGAAATTCAAGAAACCGAGAATTAAACTAGCAACACTACAAGAAAACAAAGACTGTCGAGGCCTAGCAGCGCCAAACTTTAGATACTACCATCTAGCAAACCATCTTCAATTTATAATTAAATGGTTACAACCAGAGCAACAATTGGCCCGTGGATGGCGAGACATTGAACAATCTGAATGTCAGGAGTTATCATTATCCGATCTCCCATTCCTTACCGAATCTATAAGGAAACATAATTGCTTTAAAAACCCATTTATCGCAACAACTCTGTCAGCCTGGTGGAAATTCCTCAAAGTCAGTGGTCACACTCTAGCTCCAAACAAATTGACGCCAATCTGGCACAACCCAGATTTCTTAGTTAAAAACAGACCAATAATCTTTAGGTCTTGGAAAAGATAAGGAATTACTCATCTGGAACACAATTTTGAAAACAATTCCCTCATATCCTTCCCAACCTTAAGCTAAAGTTATAATATCGGTGGCCACGGCTTCCTTCAATTCCTTCAATTACAGCAGTCTCTAAAAGATAACAATCAAATTGAAGAACAACATCCTACAACCACCTGAAATGATTGAACATCTCACTCATATTTGTCACTTGAAAAATCAGTTTTCCAGAATATACAAACTTTTATTAAAAACAGACGACACCTTCTCTTTACCTACAATGAAATGGTAAAGAGACCTTGCTGTTCCCACCGATATCAACCTGTGGAAGCTTATTTGCAACAAAATCTTTTCTATATACATTTACATTACATTTAGTCATTTAGCAGACGCTTTTATCCAAAGCGACTTACAAGGGAGAATAACATTCAGCTACATTGCGACAGAGATTAGTGTAACAACAAATACTGCAAGGTGGTGCTAAGTAATTGTAGGTTAGGACAGGAGGTACTCACTGAAGAGCTGGGTCTTCAGGTGCTTCTTAAAGACAGAGAGGGAGGTCCCCGCTCTGGTCATTTTTGACAGCTCGTTCCACCAACGTGGAACTACAAATGAGAATAGCCTGGATTGCCGTGGCTGTATGGCCGGCAGAGCCAGGCGACGCTCGTTTTCTATGACCCGCAACTCCAAAATGCAACTCATCCAATATAAGATTTTGCACGGAGCCCATATCACAGAAAACAAAATGTTCAAAATGGGTTTTGTGGATGAAGACATTTGCTCTCACTGTTCCCTTGATACCAGAGATGACTACCTCCATGCCTTCTGGCTCTGCCCACCTATCGTAGCATTCTGGACCAACATCACCAAGAAGCTATCAACCCTTCTGGGTCGCAGCATTCCATTCTCCCCGTCTATATGTCTTCTCGGTGACCTCTCCTCAGTCGACCCACCACTGAAACACCATCAACCCATTTTGATCGCCTTAACAATGGCCAAGAAAACAATATTACTCAATTGGAAAAAGAGAGATAATCTCACCACATCCCAGTGGTTGCAGTTATTAATAGATTACATCTCAATGGAAAAACTATTGGCAATATCCCAAAACAATGTTGATTCATTTAATGAAATATGGGGGTTCGGCCTGTGGGGGTGCCATCTGCCGCCCTCTGTTCTGTAGTCCGCATGCTCGGCAGCTGGGGACTGACCAGGGGCCAGATGGGGGCACGGAGCTGCCTGACATGGCGGAGGCGCATAGCGAACGCTCTGCGCCCTTGGCTGATCGCTGTAGGTTGGCTGCCACCAGGTGCGGGAGGTGGGCGCACTGGGGCGCGTTTGGGTCCAGGGGGAGGGGGTCTGGGTGGTTGCTCCCCAGCCTGCTACGCCCCTGGGTCAATCCGGTCGTGACCCTATCTCTCCCAAAACTGCCCCCCCGACCGCCAGGGGGCGGTCGGGTGGGCCCCCCCCCCCCCGCCTGGCTGGAGTCCTGACGGCTTGCACCTGGTGGCTTGGGGAGTGCTGTGACCTGGTGGGGCTAATGAGAGCTCCGCCGGGTGCCTTCCGGGACCCCTGGGGGGACTGCTTGCAGTTGTGGGTGTGGGTTGGGGTGTGGGGGGAGGCTGTTGGCCTTTCGCTTCTGCGGCGTGGCTTCTCTGCGGCGGGTGCCCTGGGTGATGGGGGTGGGGAAAGGCCTGTATACCTGGCGGCCTGCTGGCATCGCCGGAGGCAGGGGAGGACTAACATCGAGATGCCCCGTGCTGGGCACACACTGCTATGTGTATGGGCACTTGGCACTCACGCCGGGCGGGGTGTCTGGTCGGTTGTGGTCGGGCGGGCCTCTCCTTTGTGTGGGGCGTGGGTGGACGTGGGGGTCTTGCCGACTCGCCCGTCAGGCGGGCGGCTCGGGCGGGGTGTTGGTCTGTTGCCGTGGGGCCGTGATCCGGCCCGTGGTCCGTGCCTTGCACCCATGGCCCGGGTTCTGTGCCAGCGGCTGCGTCTTGTGCCTGCAGCTGGGGGTTGGTTGTATGTGTGCGCCCCTGGGGTGCGGGGTCTCCTCGTGCTCCCTGGGACTGGCTCATGCTCCTCGGGGCTGGCGTGGGGCCACGGCCCTCTGGCTTCTCTGGGGGCCCGAGGCTGTTGAGTTCCGGGGGGCTTCGGGGCCCCTTCCGCTGCTTGGAGGCGCCACGACATAATACCCACCTTCTACACCAGTACCGATGGGGATAAGTCATGTACACTCACTTGTGGACATCTTACACACACACACACACACACACACACACATACACACACACACACACACACACACACACAGCTGCTTCAAGTGCACCCCAGCACCCTCCTGGTTTCATTCCTCTCCTTTCCTCCCTCATTTGCTGCCATAATTATGACAGGAAGAAGCCACGTGACCAGTTGTAGTTCCAGTTTTCTTGGACCTAATTCACTGTTTTTCAATACATGTTGTCATCCAGTGTTCATGTTTTTGTGTAAATGTTGTTTGTTTCTATGTTTATCTGTCTCACTGTGGTGATTCTCCCCGTCTTGGAGTAGTGATCAGATGTTTATAGACTCAAACATGATAAATAGTTCTCCAAAGAGGGGGGTTGGTGATGACTCTCCATAACCAAAAACTGTGCTCTTGTCATTCTACAAGTCGTCCACAGGACAGAGTAATTGCAGCAGTTCTTGATGACTTAAGAATTAATACAGAGTTGCATTGCAGGTTGAGAACTTGAACTCCACTTGCAGACTAACTCTGTCCTAGATGCAATGGCATACAAATACTCTGTGTTGTATGCCCAGCATGCTGACAGCACAGGTTAAAAAAATAATAATTATTGAAAAAGCATTACGATTTTCAGGGAAAGTTAGAGGTAGAAGAGTGTAAAAGGTTGGTGTCAGCAATAGATGACAGATCAAAAGGGAGAGAAAAGCTGAGACGAAAGAATGGGTATGAGGAAGTGAAAGCATGGTCAGCTGAAGCAGAAAAATACATAAAGGACAGCAAAGACAAGGAGAAAGAAAGGCAGTGGAAGAGAAAGAGAGAAAAGAAGCCAAACAAAAAGATAAAGATAAAGAAAAATCAGAAAAACCAAAGGTGACTGACATGTACACTGTTCTTTGTTCCTGCCAAGACAAACAAAGGAGAGAGTACGTTCCTCTGGGTGCCCCACCACATCCTCCACCCTATCCTGAACCACCAGTCTTCACTCCTCATCCAATGCTCTACGCTCCAGTTCCTCCAACCTCCTCGGAACCACCACGTCTCAGCCCACAGGCCACAGCTCCTCCAGGGCAGTACCAATCTGACGAGACCCCAAAAAGAATAACTCGCAGCGGTAAGTCATACAATCCTTTTTCCTCACCGATCAAAAATAAACCATTGCCGCCAGAAAGAAGGCGAACCAGTCATAATATCCAAACAACATGCACCCAAGTTTATCTGCTTTTGTAAAAAAAAAAAAAAAAAAAAAAAAACACCTAATCGCCACGGCACAGCAGGCTTGCGCGTCATAAGGGAGCACGCCCTGCATGTCGAAGGAGTGTAACGCACAAAAAAGAAAAAAGGAGGTGAGTGACACTTTTGTAATAAAGACGGAGAGGATGAGAATAATGATGGTCATGCTTCCGTGTATTTCCGAGGAAATGCACCTTGAGGACAAGGTGGCTGGCGAGGATGTGGTGGAAGTAGTGGAAAAGGTGGAGTGGGAAGGAGGAATGGACACGAGAGAGACGATGACTGCTACAACTGTGGCAGATCTGGACATTGGGCAAGACATTGCCGATCAAGGAGGGAACACAGAGGTGGAAGAGGTGGAGGAGGAGGAGAAAGGGGAACTAGACCGAACAATGACTCGCATCTGGCGTGAATGCCAGAGAGAAAAACAGGTCATGCACCCACACACACACACACACCCCTCACACACACACACGCACACACGGACTTGGATAAGGGCGATTCAGAAAGAAACCCAACCTAGGAAACGCAGACATGATGATTAGACCTGTATGAGCAGAAACCTGCGATTCGGGAGCATGCAAATCGATTATACGGGAAGAAAATGCAGACGGTTTAAAAATATCTAAAGAAAAATAAAATACTTAAATGAAAATAATTATAGTAATTAATAAACTATTAAAATAACACCACGGGGATCATTTAGGACATATATTTGTGAACTTATATTTATATAAGTGTGAACCCCGTGCATATCTATTGGCTGCAGGATCAGGATATTAGTCTGCCTCAGTGCATGAAATTAATCATTTTGAGACAAAAAGAAAATCTATTATCCCGTACAAACTATGATTACAGTAGGCCAGGAAAAATAATGTAACGTGCCTAAGTCTAACAAAGAACTGCACTGAATTTAATCTAACAGTTAATATTTTCTTCTCTGCATAGACTACTGTACCTTCTGTAAATTTGGAGCATTCATCATAATATACTGCAAGTGCCTGGATTATTCTGCTAAAAACAAGTCTTTATCAAGAATTTATCAGTCTATACGCAAACATTATGAAAAACTCATCTTGTATTGCACTCAATTTAGGTGAAACATCACCTGACCTCCAAGTGAACATAATATATTAGATAAAATGTAGAATAACAATAAAAAACAAACTTTAAACATGCGATTAACAATAAAAATAGGTATTACAACAACATACTGTTAGACAATAAGTGTAATTAACAATTAACTGTTGAATAAGCCAATAAATCATCAAGAAGTTAGAATAAATTGCAAAATACACTAACTGAGAATTAATTTAGAAATAAAGAAAGACCAATCGCTAACTACTCGGCAAGATTAGATACAATAGCGAGAGCATTACCGCCGTGCTTACAAGCTGTGCAAGCAGCAGCCCTCACGATCCAACAATCAGCACCAATAGTGTTGTTTCACTCTCTGACGTTAAAAGTTCCGCATGCAGTCTCAATGCTTCTCTTACAGAATAAAATCGCTTTCCTGTCCCCTGCCAAACATCTCGGGTGTATGTTAGAACGATGTACCACTCTGAGTGCATCCACCCTTTTACCATCTGCCGCGGACAGGGAGACGCATGATTGCATCTACCGATAGTCAGTACACTTTCGCCACCCTACACGTCTTCGCGGCACAATGGAAGAACAGAGGTATGGTCACATCCACGGGAAAACCAATTACACATGCGGAACTATTATTAGCACTACTAGACGCGATTCTCCTACCAAAAGCTCTAGCAGTCTGTAAATGCGCCGCACACACCAACAGAACAGATCCCGTTTCACAAGGCAATCGCTTCGCTGACGAGGGAGCGAAACTCACGGCCACCTCACCACACATGAACACAGACACATACACGGCTGAAGCTGCGGTGACGCATATACATACGATACATGCAAGAGACGGCTCCCGACAACGAAAATACAACGTGGAAAAACAAGGAAGCGAGATAAACAGATAATGGCATTTGGAAATGACCAAACGGTAAACCTATCCTTCCTAAATCTCTTTTAAGATTTGCAGCTTTTTTGCAACATACGGATTTCATAATTACTCCAAAAAAATGTTGTGATATCATGTCAAATTTGCTCCAAACAAAACGCACAGGGCAGATTACGACCAAAGAGAGCTACCTATCCGTTTCAAACAATATGCATGGATTTTATAGAACAAAATAAAGCAGAAGGTAGGAAGTATTGTTTAGTGATAATACCAACAGTAACTAATGATGCTATCACGGTGGCCACAGTGGCTCTGGCTACCATAAAATCACCAAGAATCGGGTTTCCAGAAACTATATATTGTGACAACGGTCCACATCTTAGAAATCAAGTCATATCAAAATTATCAGAAATATTTGGCATACAATTAAAATGTCATTGTACCTACCATCCACAATCGGCAGGTCTGGTAGAAAGGACTAATGGAACAATCAAAGCTAAATTAAGAAAAGCTATGGATGAAACAGGGAAAACATGGTTTGTGTGTTTACCAGCAGTAGCACTTAGCTTACACATTTTACCAAGTACCCTCAGCATATCACTATTTGAAATGTTATATGGAAGACCTTATAGAATACCTCTCATAGAAATGAAACGAGATGATACATTTACATTTACATTTACATTTAGTCATTTAGCAGACGCTTTTATCCAAAGCGACTTACAAGGGAGAATAACATTCAAGCTACAAGATTCATTCAAGATACAGAATTGACAGAAACAATTGTTGATTACATGAGTAAAATGTTGTCTCAAAGACTCATAGAGAATGCCATGACTAAAACTATGCTGTACACATGAGTTCCTAATGACGACAACAATGACAGTACAAATGCAAATTATGGATTTCTGATCAAACCCAATAAGGAGGATTTTAATGATCTAACCCCTGTTAAGGATATGCTCAAGATTGCAGGTTCAGATGTCGATCTCAACATCGCCGGACTCTTTGACGACACCAGAGTCTGATGGCCAAAAACGAAAGTTGACACAAACCACACCAACGGAAATTCTTACAATCACACAAAAGTTCAATTAGATAACAAGTTTTAGGCATTATGAAGAGTTTATAGAAAATCTCCAAAGGAAGTTATAAGTCTCTGATGGCATAATGTATGCAGCCAATTAAGATTGTTTATCTCAACTATGAACGTACATGTAGAAGGTTGATGTCTTATATTTTGTTTATCGTGCTAGGGAAAGTCTTACCTAGGCAGGGAAAGGTCCAGCTGTAGCATCCGATGGGACAACCAGTCTGTGTTGGATACCGTTTGATTTTTTATTTTGGACCTTCTTCCCTCTTATTACACAGAGATTAAGAATTGTATTATTAATGTTGGGTGGTCGCCTAGGCAGAGGGACTGTGAGAGAGTTTCCCTGTCTGAATGGATATTGAGTTTAGGAAACTGTATAATTGTACTGCCCGGCAGGGTTTTTGCTCTCACACTCCATATAAAATATAAAATGTTGTACTTGGAATAAGCATAAACAGGGGGGAATGTTATAAGAATTTTATGTCTTTGTTTTGCTATACTTTTTACATGAACTTTTGTACAAGGTATGTGTACTTTGCTTTTCTTATAAAGGCTAAATAGAGTTCATGTCTTTAAAAGACATGAACTACTCACTTTCTGTGCCATAATGTGAAGAGGAGAAAGGCAACATGTCTCGACCATCAGATAAGGGAACTTCAACAGACGACCCGTCTCAACGAAACTGCCCCATCAGCGAAACCGTCTCATCAGCAGGACCCATGCGGAGGCGTCGCGACATCTGCTGACCGACATCTCAACGACTCGTCAGCTTCGCCACTCCTAGAAAAACTGTATAAAAAACTCAGATCTCCAGTGAGAATTGAGCACTTCCTCTGTGGCACTCTGTTGTGTTGTTACACTGAAACTGCTCCTCTTGTACAAGATTAAATACTTTATTAACCTAAAGTATTTGTCTCAGATTTCCTCTGTAACGATTAGTCCGTCCACGAAGTTTATAACAATTTAACTTTAACAACAAGCACATACAATACAAAAATGGCACCACATGCCTAAGATAGCACCACATGTCACCCTACTGATAAACAAGGGGTACAAAAGCTAAAGATTATATATGTCCTATATGACCTATATGATGAAACAGAAAGAGGAGAAAGAATGGAAAGAAACAGATAATCCTCTAATACTCAGATCAAAATTCAACAGTCTCATTAAAATACTTTGTTTCACAGAAATGTCAGGGGAACTACAGGAAGTTGTGATAGCAGAAAAACAACAGATGCAGGAGATAGGAGAAAAAAGCAGACAGGAAGTGTAGAGGGAAGAAATGGAACGCGTAATCCCAGAACAGATATGGTCCAAACATGACACTGATGTAGGATGGGTGAAATCGGCTCTCCAGGTTCTGATACTGGTAAAACCAAACACTGCCACAGAGACTCTATGACAGTGCTACAGAAGCTAGCGATGGGAGGACATAGAGTTTCCCAGAAAAAAACTACAATACTGCCAACTAGAGGTAGAATACTTGGGTCACACGATAGCCCATCAAACGAAAGCAATACTGTAGCTCCTAGCCAGCTGGAAGGAATCAGCAAAGCCCCACAACCACAGACAGTGAGACAAATGATGATATTTTTAGGAATGACAGGGTTTAGCTCAGATTGGATCCAGAACTATGCCCTAAAAACCGCCCCACTCAAAGAACTAATGAAAAGTGTAGACCAGACAAACCTGCATGCTCGGTTAATATGGAACAGCGACGCAGAAGCAGCCTTTGAAAATATAAAACAGGAAATGCAGGGAGCTAGCACATTAGCAAAACCAGATTACACCAAACCGTTTTTCTTGTACTGAATGTGGCTAATCGTAGTCAAGGCTGTGCCTCAGCTGTTCTTATGCAGGAAACATGCAGTGGCCCCCTAAAGCGACCAATAGCATACTACAGCGCCAAGTTAGATGCAGCAGCCCAGGGGTACCCGCCATGTTACCAAGGATTAGCTGCCATACTGTATGCAAATTACACAGATTCAACGATTACAATGGGGTATCCAGTGACGATATATACCCATCACAACAGAAACGGTAGAACAAGGAAGGTTTGTGCTAACCAATGCTAGGATGTCACAATAGATTTAATGTCCACCTCTATAGTAGATGCGGACAATGAGTAATTTGTGGATGGATCATGCTTCAAAGATCACATTGGCAACCATGCAGGTTTTGCTGTGGTACGGCTCCAAGCAAACCAGCAGTTTATTACGATTCAAAGTGAGGCCTGTCCACAACCTTGTTCAGCGCAGTTTGCGGAATTAAAAGCCTTAACAGCAGCATGAAAAAGCGACGGACGAATAGTGAATATCTATTTGGATTCTGCATATGTTCATGGCGTTTGCCACCTGTTTGGGGCAGTGTGGAAACAAAGAGGATTTAAGAAAACTGATGGTACTCAGTTTCGTCAGAGTCAAATTTATGAGTTGATGCCAGCATTACTGTTACCAAAATGAGTGGCAATAATCAAGTGTCAAACACATAAAAAAGGAAATCATTACGTAAACACAGGAAATAACGCAGCTGATGAGGTGGCGAACCAAGTCTTAAAATGTGCAACAGCAATCCAAGCGTCGTCAATCATGCCTGAAGTGTCGCCAACCATAGACGACATCATAGAAATGCGGGAGAAAGCAGGCATATACGAACACAATATGTGGCTAAAAAGAGTTGCTAGGCGTGCTGATAATGGCCTATGGAGGGCCCAATATGGACGAATATTAGCACCTACAGCCCTACTAGGAATCTTCATCAACAATGGCAATGGTTTTGACCATTGCGCAAGGGGGGGGGGGATGGCGAGGAAGATTAAAATACAAGGATATTGGTCTCCATACCTTCAAACAATTATAGATGTGCGCTTAGCTGAGTGAAATTTGTACCCAAAACAATGTGCGGAAAGGCATTACTACATCATTAGGTCTTAGTGTTAGATTATGTAGATATGATCAAAAAGGTCCATGGTAAAAGATACATGCTGGTGGTAATTGATAGATTCAGCAGATGGGTAGAAGCAGTCCCATCAGCAGACCTCTGAGCAGGAACAGTGATACAATTCCTAACTAGGGAAGTAATGACCAGATTTGGCATTCCAACAGAAATAAGTTCAGATAATGGATCATCATATATACAGAAGACAGTGAAACAGGTGATGCAGTCCAGGAGGAACCAAACCTCTCCCCGGAATATCCTTTTGGTCAAAATGCTGCTGATATGTTGATGGCAGGAAAGGGGTGTGTGTGCCATATTTCATTCCCAACAATACCACACCAGATGGAAGTTTCACTTTAGCCATGAATAAGTTGAAGAAATTAAGACAGGAAGTAAAGGCCAATGCGGGCAGAAATGCCCACACCTGGGATTGGTTAGAAAACAGTCTAGAAAAAATGTGGAGCCATGTTAACAAAAATAGCAATAGCAGCAAGAGTAGAGCTTGTCATAGTTGGAATAATCTTCTGCTGTTTGCTTACTGTACTAAGGATCTATTTAACCAGGATATTGGTTGATCAGATGATAGTCCAGGCGGCTGTTCAACAGGCAATTGTTGTTGCTCATCACCGTGGAGCAGCCATTCCGGTGAATGGCAAACCAGGACATCATGTTACAACCAAAGGACTCCCATGCAATGGGAGGGTGGTCATCTCGACCGCCCATATCGTAATTCTGAGTGTGAATGGCCGCTCAGAATTGATGCTGAGTTATCCTGCAATGCTTACGCACAGAAGGTCTTCATGAAGTAAAAGCACCTGATCAGTTAAGGAGAGAACATCCTTGAATTACAGCTGTCTGATGTTTTCAGGACCGAATCGGGTGACGGGAGATAAACATACATATGTATATGTGCATATACGCATGAATGTTTAGAGCACAGTCGTGGATGGACGGTTGCTCATGACAGGACCAACACAAAAGAAGACGTATTAAAACTGTTCCAATTTGTATCTCAACTGTATTCTACTTTTACTTAACACCTGCTATATAAAGGTTTATATTTGGTAATCTTTTTTTGTTTATCCCACAGAGAAGATGGTTTTGCATATTTTTATCTATCATGAATATAGTATAAACAGCTTTTTCTGATAAGCAAATATAACCATGCATTACAATGTTTTCGTATTATTTGCAATGCATGTAGGCAAGAGCCCCCAGAAGATTCCTTCAGGAGATATCCACTTAATTGCTTAGTGTGTGTTTTTATGTGTTTTTGTGTGTGGGGCTAAGTGAGCCCCAAAGGGGGGATATACAGTATAATTTTAAGCTAAACTAAACATGTTTTTGCATTAAGTATGCCACATTTAGAAGTAGATGTGGAAGGCAGTCAGGAAAAGGGCCCCCTAGAAGGGGGCCCCCATAAATCATCGAGAGAAAGGAATGCAGGAGGATTTAGAAAAAGATTCTATATATTTGAAAACACTGAAAAGGGAGGTTTTTTTGCAAAAACAACCTGGCTTGTTACTCTGTAATAAAGTCTACCTGCAACTCAATCCACCTCGACAGCTTGCTTTATTTTGTAAACAAATAACTGGACGTGCTGTGCTTTTATCAGACTGGGGAGACAGAGGTTGATTCTGATGGCTTTTGGGGGGGTGTGGGGGTGGTCGTCGTAACTGTTACAATTGTGCCAATGGTGGAGGTGGACGCGAAGGGGGGTTTAGGGGAAAGAAAGTACGTACGTAAGTTGTACTTCTGATTTGTTACGGAAAAGTCCATCCTCATTAAAAAGATGTCTCCGCGGCCACAAAAAAGTTGAAATTGGCTATTAATTGCACTAAATGGCACTGGAAGCCATGTGTTCAGTGCCAACAATGTGCTGAATCTCTCAACTCCTCTTCAGATCGGTGGTAGAGGGCCACTGATTAACACCTCAGCATTCAAGGAACTGACTGTGTTCAACAGATCAATACAGTCTTGTTTCAGTACTTCATACTGTTGTTTCACAACATCATTGGTCTCTATGTGCACTATGATGGTTTTCACAGTTGGATGTGCAGCCACGACATGTCCGATTCTTTTTGTCATGTCAGAGACTATCCTTGAGAAAGCAGAGTATTTTGGTGTTCTTACTGCACGTGCTTCTTACATCTTTTACAGCTAAGTCACCCACATTCAGAGTTTGGGGCCCAGTTGTAGCCTTTTACTTTGAGTTACTCTCAGTGTTAACCTTGCTGTGTGAAGATGAGAGGTTTTCCAGGTTGTCAGATGGAGATCCAGGGTCCTACAACAGTCGAGAAAACTTGTTCTCCAGTTGCACACTGTTGTTGGGGAGGTTTGTTGGTAGTTCTCCCTTTCGCAGCTGTCCACGGTTGTGTCCAACCAAAGACAGGGGTTGAAGAGGCGCTATGCCTGGATGATAATGCAGGCCAGCTGGTCGCATCACAGATCTCAGGGCACTGGGCTCTGCCTGTTACTCATCCTCTCATTTCCTAGGGAAGTGATTTACTCTTAGGCTTACCACAGAGAGGGTCCCAGGGAGGAGATTTATGACCCGGTACACAGCCTTCCTGTTTCTCGGTCGTCTTATTGATGCTTATTAGCCGTGTGTTAAAATGATCTTGTCCACTGTTTTGAGTAAAGTGGTGCCATTCCCATATAGTCCATCCACTTCCACGTTCACTTCTAACCAGTGAATTGTGGTTTCCAGCACTGCAATTTTCTATAGAAGTTTGTGGAAGTCGTCTGTGGAGAAGGGGGGCATCTTGCTGCTAATTAGCTTAGCTTAGCTTACTGAAGCGGGGTGAGCCATGTTTACTCAGTTTCCTTATGTGTCCCCCCACTTCTCAAGCCAAAGTTTTGCCCTTGGGCTGACCCATAAGGTAGGGGCAATGTGGCGCCCACGGAGATCCCAGGGTCCAACAGGTGTGCTGTTCTTTCACCTGTGCACCTGGACTGAAAATGACCTCTGTATTTATGACCCCCCCTTCCTTTATTGTTATTGAGTTGTTGCTCTGTTAATAAAAGTTGTTAGTTCTATTGCAAAACAGCGTTCTTGTTCTCTTCATGTTGCTTGCCACAGTATCAGCGATTTTATTAACCTGTGGGCCGTAGCCCACAGTGGCCTCAGGGGGTACTGCAAATGTGCCACCAAAAAAAGATTGTAAACATTTATTATTTGTTGTGTAAATTTGGTAATTGCTAATATTTGTTTACTTTTAATTTTAATTTAGGACTTTTAAGATAATGTAATAGCATTTTTCTTTATATTTTGGTTGGGTGTGGGCTGTAAACACTTTCAAGTTTTTCAAGTGGGCAGAGAGTTTGAAAATGTTGGGAACCACTGCACTAAATAAAATAAATCAAAATAAGAAATTAACCCCTCAAGAAATAAACAGTGTAGTTATATATAATAATAAAATATTATAATATGAATATAAATATTAATATAATAAGTTTATTATAAATATTAAACACAGTAGTGACAAATGCCTAAGTTCATTCATTATTAGGGGGTAAACCACTGTCTAAATAAAATGTAGTAACGATAAAAAATGCATAATTGCAAATATTAATAGAGCTTATTGTAATTGGTTATTGCATAAATATATTATATTTTAGTTCTTCATTTGTCTACGTTATCTCTGTCTCTGTCTATGCTTTCTCTTTCCATGTGTTGCATTTCCTGTCTGTGTGAATCCACTGCACATACAATTTATTCAACACCGATTAATTCAACAACAATTTAGCGACAGAATGCACACCCTTCTGATTTACAACGTTATTAACAATCACATTTATTTGCAATGAAATTGTTGTTGTTATGATGTTATTTTTACGTTGAAACTCCATCTCGGGATGAAAGGAGATCCGGTGCATGGAGGCGAGATGACCCCACCCCCCCACGTCCCCAAAAGACTGAAATGAGGATTTTCACTTGTTTCACTGGAGCCAAAGGAAGCGGAGTCCTCCTCCGTCATAGGCCACCTCTTGTTTATAGAAAGAAAAAAAGACATCAAACCTCAAGAATTTTCCCTCCGGACAGAAAGCAAGCGGATAGGTTGAAGTGAAGTGGGACGTTTTAGCGATATAATGAAAAGAGATTACGAGGCCGAGACCCAATGTCGTGAGACTGAGACAAAGTTTGGGCGTTGTAACAAGGAATCCGGTGACCACCACGAACAATCGAATCAAGATTTTTTGGGGAGGTAAGCGATGGTGGTGGTGGTGGAACATGGCAGCACTATAAAGAGCACGGCGAGCCGACGTGTAATCGCTGTCGGCGATGATGCAATGTGAAATAGTTGTTGAAGGATGCAATCCTCTAGACGCTTCGCCGGTATCTGGGTTACAGGAACAGGGGATAGCATTCGGAATTCGGAAGGGGGGGAGGGGTCCGTTAGTCTCAGAGAAGGGGAGAAAAAAAAACGAAATACAAAAAACAAAAAAACCCTCACAGGGTTGGGACAGGAAAAGGACTCCAGGGTCAGATAAGTGTCTTAACGTGCTCATGGGAAGGGTCACGTCATGCTTTGGTTTTTGGTTTCTCCCTTAAAGAGAGAGCAACTCAAAGATCTGTTTGAGGAACGAGACAAAACTTTATTCTTTGTGATCCCAAGTCCCGATCCTGAGTGAGCCCTGCTAACATCTGGTATGAGTCATTGTTTTCAGTTTGGGATGTTGAAGGTGTTTTAGGGGTGATTTTCACTTGTGGCCAATGCGGTGTCCACAGCTTTTAACTTTATCGGGGCGTTCCCACGCTGTCCATCAAAACGGTCGTCCTTACAATCTGAAATGGGTACACCATGGAAGGTCTTAGTTATTTGAATTGCAATTTAACCTGTTATACCTCTGTGAGTGTCTTTTTATTACCTGTTTTTAGCTTTTTATTCTTCTTTTATATAATGGGACAGGTTATGCATCATTTAAAGCACTTTTAATTGGCTTTGTGTATGAAGTGTGCTGTACAAATAAACTTGCCTTCCCTCAATCGACAAATAAGAAAACTAACAGCTTTGGCAATCTTAAAAATATTTAACGTTAACTAATAAAAAATAAATAAATAAATCAATAAGGCTCTTATTCCCCAAGCAACTGACAAACTGTCCCCTCTTTATTGTGATATACAGTTTACACCGATCAGCCACAACATTAAAACCACTGACAGGTGAAGTGAATAACATTGCTCATTTTGTTCCAATGGCACCTGTAAAGGGGTGGGATGTATTAGGCAGCAAGTGAACAGTCAGTTCTTGAAGTTGATGTGTTGGAAGCAGGAAAAATGGGCAAGTGTAAGGATCTGAGCCACTTTGACAAGGACCAAAATTGTGATGGCTGGACGACTGGGTCAGAGCATCTCCACACCAGCAGGTCTTGTGGGGTGTTCCCATTATGCAGTGGTTAGTACTTACCAAAAGTGGTCCAAGGAAGGACAACCTGTGAACCGGCAATAGGGTGATGGGCGCCATTGACGGCTCGCCCGTCTGGTCCAATCCCACAGAAGAGGTACTTGTGGTGTGGGCATGGTTTGGTTTGAGCAACCACACCTGACTTGGGTCTAGGTAATTGTGCCCAGGATTAGTGTGGCTATACAGCTGTTGCTCATTAGAGTAATGAACGAGCAACAGTTAAAACCTCCAGCCTCACATACACAGGAGAGGAGCTCTGTCATGACATGTTGTCCATCTGCTGCAGGCTTGTTCCAACTTGGTGGAACAGTTAATGCCGCTATGATAGAAAGGTTTCAGAACATTGCTTGCTGTGTATGAGGCTGCGTAGCCGCAGACCGGTCAGAGTGTCCATGCTGACCCCTGAAAAACAGCCAAAGCGCCTACAATGGGCATGTGAGCGTTAGAACTGGACCATTGAGCAATGGAAGAGGGTGGCCTGGTCTGATGAATCACATTTTCTTTTACATCATTTGGATGGCCGGGTGGGTGTGCGTTGTTTACCAAGAGAAGAGATTGCACTAAGATGCACTATGGGAAGAAGGCAAGCCAGCAGAGTGGTGCCCTGGACAATGTTCTGCTGGGAAACCTTGGGTCCTGGCATTCATGGGGATGTCACTTTGACATGTACCACCTACCTAAACATTGTTGCAGACCAAGTACAGTACAGCCCTTCATGGCAATGGTATTGCCTGATGGCAGTGGGCTCTTCCAGCAGGATAGTGCACCCTGCTACACTGCAAAAATTGCTCAGGAGTGGTGTGAGGAACATGATGTTTAAGGTGTTGACTTGGCCTCAAAATTCCCCAGATCTCAATCTGATGGAGCATCTGTGGGATGCGCTGGAACAGCAAGCCCAATCCATGGGGGCCGCACCTCGCAACTGACATGACATAAAGGATCTGCTGTTAACGTCTTGGTGCCAGATACCATAGGACATCTTCAGAGGTCTTGTGGAGTCCATGCACCGGGGGGTCAGAGCTGTATTGGAAGAGGGAGGGGGACCCATAAACATTAGGCAGGTGGTTTTAATGTTGTGGCTGATCGGTGTCTATAGACCTGAAGTAAAATAGCATTGCACTTTATCCTTTCTGGTCCCTGATGTATTTATCTATACCCATGCTGTATTTATTTATATTTTTACCCTACATGACCTCACTGGGGTGTTTCTCCTCAGTGCGCTGACTGCTTTACGAGGCGGCTGCTCTTGACTTGGGGCAGCACCCAAAATCTCAGAGAGCTTGAACAAGCAGACCTCTGTTTTCTCACCTCAAAGGGAGTCCTCCTAGAGGCTCTGACATAATAGTGGCTGCGTCAAATAATTCCAGTAATTTAGAGACTTTTTTTTTTTCTCGGAATACTGCTTGGAACATTTAAAACAACATTACAAGATAGGCTTTTGACTTGTGTCACACTTGCCGTGTGCACGTCCTGGGGATATGTCTGTGGGGAAAAAAATGACCTCCAGAGGGGTATTTTCTCATCTTTTATTACAAGATGAAGGGACATTTCAGATGGAAAATACTCATGATAGAATACACAAACTCCTTTAAACTGTTGAAATCCTGTCATACACTAAAGAATTCCTCCCGACACGCATTTGTTGTAAACATTGTGTGACACGTTCAAATCCATCAAATCGCAACATGACATGAACCTCCATTACCGGTATCTGTGCGCGGAGCTCGGCGGATTGAGATAGCGCTCACGCTCGTATCTACCATGTAAAAATTCCTTCACTTCCTTATCAGTCATCTACAATTGGCTTTTTTTTTCTCCCTCTTGGACACAGCCAAGCAGGAGGCACTGCTGGTCAGTTGACGTGATATAGGCAAAAAGAAAAACATCCTCTCTGTGATGGTCATAAAAAAGGGAAGTAAGATTAAAAAAATAAAAATAAAACAAGGTGTCAAGGTCATTTAGCCGCCGGCAGAGAGAGAGAAACACATCTAAGAGAAGATTGTTGAGTCCTCCTCCCTGCCGCGGCCAAGGGGCATAATGATGAGGGACCTGGCCGACGCTGGATGCATCATGAGCCAGTGAGAGGTGTGTGTGTGCGCACAAAAAATACTCCTTCTATTCCAATGCCAAAGCCTGCGTGCTGAGAAGTCTATGTCAGTGTGCATGCGGTGGACGTTTGAACCTGTGTGTGTGTGCTTGGAGATGACACTTTCATGGCCGACTGCCCCTGCAGTGATCAACGTGCACGCTCAGGGCCTCAGCGTCTGGAATAGCTCTCAGCTTTCCCCTCATTCTTACACCTCTCATCCTCACAGCGGCACAGACACTTCTATTTTTTCGGGGCGGGGGGGGGGAATTGGGGTCTCAGAGGCCCCAGTCCACTGTAATAATAATAATAACAATGGACCACGGGCGAGAAAAGGTGTTTATACTGTTGCAAAGGAAACATTTCATACAAGTTATGTATTTTTTCATGCCGTGACAGTAAAAGTGTGAGTCAGAGTTCTCCAAGGGCCGGACACTACAAAACATTATTCTATAGTGATACAAGTTGGCACACCGGCTCTAAAACTATTTGACCCTTTCTGTGGTGCTGAAGACTGCGGTCCATTTTGAAATGGAAATATAACTCTTTCCAACAAGGGGGAAAAATTAAAAGCACATTATGAAAATAAAGCTTTTAGATACCCTTTGGGCTTAAAGTCATGAATATAGATAAAAGTTTGAGTGTTTGACAGTGCTGATGTTATGTTACTGTGAGGCCAACACAGATAATATAAATTCCACTTCAGTGATTACAGTCATTCCATTGATTGAATAATTTTGCATCACAAGTCAATGTCCGTAGATTTGCTCAAGTTCAACTCAGGAAGGTCAGGGATTCTAAAAAGCACACAAGGATCCAGCCGTGAGGAGTCTCTTTTCTTTTGAAGTCTGTGACTGCGCAGTCTCTCGGGGTGGTCAATCACTCTGAGTGTCCGCGCAGCTCGCCGCTCAGCTCCTGCAGCTCCGTGATCCGCCGCTCCAGCTCCGAGACACTGGAGCTCAGGTCTGCATGGATTTCGCCGGTGGTGACATCCGTGTGCGTTTGCTGGGGGGGGGGAGTGGGGGGGGGGGGTAGCGGGAGTGAAAATCTTTCTCAAACACACACTGCACGAACACTCGCAAAAAATCATAGTTCATTCAGCTTTAAGGACTCGGGGTGAACCGCCGCGCTGAGTTCCCTGGAATCGACGGTACCTTGGCTTTGGTGGCCAGACTCCTCAAGCTGAGGCGTGAGGAGGAGAGCATCTGGAGAGCTTCCTGAATGTTGCTCTTCTTCTTAGCACAGCTGATGGCAACTGGGCAAAGGAAAGGGGGGAAGAGAGATTGAGAAAGATGGGGCGAGAGAGAAACAAATGAGGGCAGTGAGAGAGGCGATTCTCGGTTTTGCTTTAAGTCCTCGATGTGATTTCCCCCCTGCACTTCGTCCTTACCTCAATGCATTTACAATGTCTGTCCATGCTTATCATACGGGATGAAAGGTGTGTACAGAACGGAAAGAGAAAAATCCGCAGGAAGTTTTAAATGGTCCCATTCCCCGCCCTCAAAAAAGAAAACTTGTGAGATGCCCTTGCTTTGGGACCTTGCGGTGAATGGACCGCACGGCAATGCAGGAACGCCTGCAAGTCCGGCTCACCCTCCCTCCACCGGTGAAGGTGTTAAAAGAAAAGGCTTGGCAGCCAAAAATGCAATAAATGAGTGCCATTTCACGTTATTGCGTTTCCATTTTAACACTGCTTCACAGATCTCCCAGCGGAGTGGAGGAAAAAAAAAAAAAAAAAAAAAACCTGCCGGACTGAACATTTCACAGATTCCAGGCTGCCGTCGGATGGGATGGATGACCGTCAGTGTGAATGGCAGCCAACAGTAGACATAGCGTGAGACGATGATGATGATTCATATGTTTGAGGGGCGTGGGGCGGTTGCCTCGACCTTCTGGGAATCAGGAGGGGATCTCTTGACCCCTCCCTGACCCCAGCAGAACCAACACACTCGGTATTTGCAGTGAACCTCCGCTGAACGGACGAGGACACAAGATGCCATAAAGGGAAGGGCAGCGAGTGCAACGTGTCTCCAGAGGCTCGGTGATGAGGTGTCCCTCTTCACCTTGCGGGGTGATCGTTATCCGCAGAGTGACAGCGAGAGCGAGATTGGGTTTGGCTGCGTTTAGAAAAATGAAACGAGCGAAACAAGGCGTGACGGAAGCACAAGACAAAACAAACAGCGAGCCAGAGGAGAAACCATGAAAAGCCTTCTTGATGATTTAAGAATGAATAAAGAGTCGCATTGCAGGTTGAGATGTTGAACTCCACTTGCAGATTAACTCTGTCCTCGATGCAATGGTATAAAAAAACTCTGTGTTGTATGCCCAGCATGCTGACAGCACAGGTTAAAAAAAACATTATAATAATAAAAAAAGTGCAAGAGGAATTATTCCATCAAGTCTCTTTGGATAGAAGAAGAAGAATCTTTAATTATCACACAACACACTACAACACACACACACACACACACACACGCACACGCTTTGGATGGTGGCCGGTGAAATGAGGCCTCTGCATTTGACCCATCCTGGCTTGTCCTTCCTCCGGGGGGGCAGCCAGGAGCAGTGGGCAGCATTCATCGACCTGGTGACGAGTGTCCATCGCTGGTCAGACGATGATGTGTGCATGTTTTTGGTGGGGGGGGGGTCCTTACTGACGTTAGGTGGAGGAAACCCCATGTGATCACAGGGAGAACATGCAAACTCGAACCCAGTTACTTCTTGCTGTGAAGGCAGGAGTGCAATGCACTGCGCCACCGTGCCACGATAAACCTACTGTATGAATTGAAAGGGAAACAGTCGGTTTTGAGGCGCAATGTCATAGTAGATGGCGCTGTATAAGATTTTAGAGATCATCTTATCGCTTATCACGATTGCACTGATTCTGTCTTCAGGACATATTTCAATCAAGAGTGTAGAACAACAACACCAACCGGCTTCAGTATAGCGAGGACACACAAACAAACACACGAGTGTTGCGTCTTGGCTGTTTTCCCAGCTCCCTCCTGCTCTGGTAGAAGCAACATGAACAAGTCGGCTCTTGTTGAGAACATGTAACGATGGGTTCGTTCACGCAAAAGGGAGAGAAAAAAACCGAGCTGGCTTCAGCGAACACGACGACGCAAGTTCAGCCGGAAAACCCGCCGCAGCGGCTCAGTGATCCGACAGGTCGGAGTTATCCGGGGAGCGGATCTACAGTATGTAAACATCAGAAGTTAGAGGGATTAAATCTCCGCTGCCACGATAAGCTGAGTTTCTGCGAAATCAGAGTCCTCGGCGCATCCCGACGTCCGACGACCACCACCAGCATGTGCTCCGGACATGACACCCACCCTGCGAGCCTCGCCCTCAGAGCCATGTGTTGGGATGACTGAACTCAAGTGTACGCGGCGCTGCACAAACTGTTTCCGCCCAGTTCCACCTGCGCTGGTGTGAATTTATTCACACGTGGAGGGGAGTTTGAGTGTGCGCTCAGGGGGGGTTCTAGTAAGCAGATTTTTGTTTTGCCACTGAAGAAAATATACATTCTGTATTATAACTATACTTAACTCTAAGTGTCGTTTGTATACACGGCTCCAATAAACAACTCATTATTCACACTGTGACAATATATAATCACGGTGAAGGGATTTTAAATGTAAATAATCGACTTTAAAACCATTTCAAGATTCAAGATTCAAGATTTTTTATTTGTCACATACATATACATACTTTCATACATATATGCAGTGAAATGTAGTTCAACACTGTTGTGTGACTTTTACTTCAAAGATTCTGTTGCATCTGAGAGATGCAGGCACGCCGGGACTGGAAGGACGGGCTTTTGGAATACAAGCACCAGTGAAACGCGGAGACAATCATCGAACTCGACAGAAAAGAGAGGTGAGGAGAGATTCAGGTGGCGAGACGAGTCAGAATGTGACCCGGCAGAGCCGCATCGACGCGCCAGACGCGGCACATTAATAATTAGCGACCTTTAGCGGGCGGGGGCGGCTTTAATCACACCGCCGTCACCGTCCCTGACAGCCAGATGAAACCGTCCGGTTCTGGAAGAGACGCATCGCACCTACATACACCCTCTGCCGGAAAGCTATTACTAACAGCCCATCATCGCGACAGATTTATGGATCTTTTCCCCAGGTGAAATTATATATATATATATATATATATATATATATATATATATATATATATATATATATATATATATATATTATAATATATCACAGAATTTAGGAAGTCGCCTCTGGCAGAGAGTTCTAACAAGAGCTCATAAGAAGCAGGTCAAAACAAACTGATATTGCATGATATTGCAGCTGCTCTGAGGCTACGTTACCATCCCTCCTTCCCTCCCTCCCTCCCTCCCTCCCTCGCTCCTCCAGTGCTTCTTCTGCATTCCACTTTGGCTGAAAAGGTCACAACGCGTAATTTACGAACGCCATTCATCTCTTGACCCTCCCTCTCGCACGGCTCCAGTCTAACTCTTCTCAGGAACCTCCCTGCAAACTTCCCTGTCCAACTGATTGTGTGTGTGCGTGCGCATAGTGATACGAGGCGTGTTCGCGTGCGAGCGTCACACTGAAACGCGCGGCCGTCAGGGTAAAATGGCCGCCCAGACGGAAACAGAGAAGCGTGGCTCCGCGGGGCCACATTGCTATTCCTCGCGTGTTGCCTCCGTGATCCCTCGACTCCGCGTCAGATGTTTAATTCATGGCAGCGTCCCGGTGTGAGGAAAATCAAAACAACACCAAAAAAAAACCAAAAGAAAAAAAACAAAAAACTAACCCCAGTGATTTCTGGAGATTTACAACTTGGACGGAGCCCGGGTACAGGACTTCTCTCCTTTCGTTTCTCCATCCTTTGCCCCCTCCTCTGCCCTTTAATAATCCCGAGACAGAAAAGCAAATCCAGGACTAATTGTTTGGAGCGTGGATCTCAGCTCGGCCAAGGGCGACGGGATAAGCGGGGCTTGTTTGTCTTCCTCTCCCCCGGTACCGCCGCCGTTCATCCATCACGGTGGAGCGGCAGGCGACTTGGGGGGGGGGGGGGGGGGGGGGGGGTGGCGTAGGCAACGTGACATTAAGCCTGATGGAGCGCCACCCGCCCCCCGTCCATCTAAACACCAGATAGCTGCCACGCCTCACGCGGGGCGTGCCGAGAAGTGGGGGCCGTTATCTGTGTTATTGCCGCGTTATTGTGTGCGCGCGCCAGAAAGACCGAGATACGGTGTGCGCCGGAAACGAAAAAGAATGGCAGTGGTGCGTAATTGTCTGTGAGGAGACGGGCTGAAATAAACAAACCGGAGGGGAAAGCTTCAACGGAGGGCTCTGGGGGCTGCTTCCTCTAGAAACGAGGTTCGGAGCACTCCCTTCCAAAATGATTATTTGATGTGGTTATTTGGGATTGGTTTGACGAGTGACCAATGACCAGCCCCTGGCGGGAGCAGACGTGGATTCAAAGTTTACCGCAACTTCTGACTTGCTGAGCTGGTTATTAATGTTGAGAAGATCAAATTCCTTTTTCCTCTTTCATTCGGTGATCAAATCCCTCAGTGGATTCAGATCTGAACGTCACCCTTTCACCGGATCATCGCCGCTACACACGGTACACACAGTACACACAGTGGGCTGATTGCAACCATTTCAGAATGTGGTTACAAGAATGAATACAATCTCATCCAGTTGGTTCCCAATCATATTTCTCCAAGTTTTTAGTCCCTCCCACCGGATCAACTTCCTGGAAATGGTGCTAAACACAGTGATCACATTGGTGTCCCTTGAACACATTGGGGGAAGATGGGATGGCCTGATGCTTTCTCATGTCATTCGCAAACAATTTTATTTGAATTTCCCGTCCACCTACACCTGAGCAAGATAACGACTCAAAGGTTGCCATGATTTGGTGCGACCATTGCGGATGTCTTTGTATAGTAATAGTTGTATTGTACTGTAATAGTATTGTATAGTAATAGCTTTGTACAGTACTGGATAGTAACAGTATTGCATAGTAAGTAATGGTTGTATTGTATAGTAATAATATTGTAAATTAGTAATAGTATTGTATCGTAATAGTTGTATATTAATCGCATTCTACTGTTATAGTTGTATTGTACACTGTAATAGTTGTATTGTACAGTAATAGTTGTACTGTACAGTAATAGTTGTATTGTATAGTAATAGTTGTATTGTACTGTAATAGTTGTATTGTACTGTAATAGTTGTATTGTTAGTTATAGCTGCATTGTACTGTAATAGTTGAATTGTATAATAATAGTTGAATTGTACAGTAATAGTTGTATTGTATAGTAACAGTTGTATTGTTAGTTATAGCTGAATTGTACTGTAATAGTTGTATTGTATAGTAATAGTTGTCATGGTGGTGGTCTTACCATTGCCCAGGTCGACAGCTCTCTGGATCACCTCCTTGAAGGTTCCTGGGTCCTTCTCCCAGCCGCTGCTCTGCAGCTCACAGCGCTGAGCCTTGCTCAGGAACTGAAGCGCCTGCAGACCAGGAGACAGCGTAAGTCAGAAAACAGCATTTCCCCATTTCAAAAGAATCAATGAAAACCAATTCTCAACTAAAAAAAATTGGACTAGATACATATATACAGTAAACATGCATATTCCAAAAAACTCAATTCTACACTCCATTCTTTTTCATTTTATTTTCCAAGAGGGGGAGAATCCCCACGGGTGAGACAAATAAACATAGAAACAAAGAGCATGTACATGGAAAAACATTAGCATAGAAACATCAGATGACAACGAGGTATTGAAAAAACAAAGTTAATTAAGTCCAGGAAAACTGGAACAGCAATTGGGCACATGGCCTCTTCCTGTCACAGTTATGGCAGTAAATGAGGGAGAAAAGGAGAGGAATGTAATCAGGAGTGTGTTCAAAGCAGGTGCTGGTGGTGTGTGTGTGTGTGTGTGTGTGTGTGTGTGTGTGTGTGTGTGTGTGTGTGTGTGTGTGTGTGTGTGTGTGTGTGTGCGCCTGTGATGAGCCCGCCTGTCTGTGTGTGTGTGTGTGCACGCACGCGCGCACACAATGTCTCCACTGGTGAGTGCACGGGACTTGTCCCAATTAGTTCTGGTGCATGAGGTTGGAATTATATCGTAGCCCCTCCAAGCAGCGGAAAAGGCCCCGAAGCCATCCCTGAGTCCCGCACCTGTATAAACACTTTACGACCTCAGCAAAAGTTCCGAGCACCGTGCCCTGGAGCCACAGAGAGCCCGGGAGCCTGTGGAACACCACCTACACACGGCCTTGAGGCGCATAAACCTGTCCCACAAAAGACGAGGAGACCCTTCCCCCCTGAAGCGCACACATGCAGCCCACCCCCACGTGCAGGCATAAGACGCACCCACAGGCGCAAAACCCGGGCCGCGGACGCCAGGCAGGGACCACAGGCCCGGAGCCAGACTGGCACCCCGCCACAACTGCCCGCCCCGCAGGCGAGCCGTGTGGGACTCAGGGATGGCTTCGGGGCCTTTTCCGCTGCTTGGAGGGGCTACGATATAATTCCGACCTCATGCACTAGAACTAATTGGGACAAGTCTCGTGCACTCACCAGTGGAGACATTGTGCCCACGCACACGCGCACGCACACACACACACACACACACACACACACACACACACACACACACACACACACGGGCCCCCACGCCCACCAACGACCTGGGCAAAGGCGAGGCCCACCATACTGCAACCGGCTAGATGCCCCCCCCCTGGCCAGTAAAAATGTATACTTCAAAAAATTATACTATGATACAAGTTTTCTAGATTAACCAAATTACATCCATTTTCCTGATTTGGATGAACCAGCAAACCTTTAAAAACTCTCTCATGCTACACTGGCGTGGTGAACTGATGAACTGGGACCACAGCAGGCACCAGTAGGGAGCAAATGACAAACGACATTCCATTCCGTTCTCAGGATAATGTCATGGTTGAAGTCATCTAAGGATGTTAGAGGAATGTTAAAGGACGCATACCGGCGTAATTACTAGTCTGCACACGTTACATTACCCCTGACCATTTGCCCGATGATAGCTGACGTCAGATTTTTAATATCTATTCGTCGCACTGACAATTACAGTAGATATCTTTGTCCAAGTTTGCATTTGTGAATTCCATTAAAAAGATGGAAACACTCCATTGATTTAGCACAGAATTAACAAATACAAAACATGGCAACATTGTCAATATGACAATTGATGAGTCAGTGGGAGCAGCAGTGAGATTATTTGAATGAAGGCTTCTCATCACGTCATTACAAATCCAAAACCCTATAGAGACTGTATTAAAAATCAAAAAAAGGGAGCTAACACCAGGGAAATGGTCATGGGTAATGTCAACGTGTGTGCTGACTATTAAACCTGCTAGAACTCGATTATAGCCGTATGGAGTGTGAGATGAACGCAGACCTTTTGGTCGTCCTCGGGGTCGGTGCTGTGGCCGTTGCCGTAGAGCAAGGCATACTGCCGCCATATCCGAGCATCGGAGCTGTGCCGGGCGGTGACGTGGCCCAGCAGCTCCTGCAGGTTCGGCCGTAAACTTTCTCCTCCCTGCCCTTGGCTGTCCGTCAGGTTCTCCACCACGACCCGCACCAGGATCTCTATCACCTGGAAATGTAATATAAATCAATTAACATAACCTTAATATGTGATGCAGAGTCCAAATTTGCAGCAGTGGTTTGAGGCTTGTGATTTTACTTAAACCTCCATGTGTGATGACACATAGGGCTTGGACATTCCGAGTCACAACTCAAAGATGTGACTAATATAAGAAGAGTGACTCAGACATATTGCGTGAACCTATTTTACAGCATCTCCCACAAGACTCTGACATCCCACTACTCCAGGCTCATACCAGTGAAAAAGGAAATTGTCTCCATCTGGTGATATATATTTAAAAAATGTGGTGATTGTTGCAACCGACCACACACAAAAGCAGCACATGTCCTCTGGTCACATGGTGGGATGGGACCGAGTATTCACCATGTCTGGGCATCGTAGATTTAAGTCGGAAAACAGATTTTGCTTGACTCATTTGTCAGTGCCAAAATCAAGGAAAAAAAAATATATATATATTGGCAATGTATAGGCAGCCAGGATTTTTCTCCAGCAATTAAAAACAGTGCAGGGGAAAACAGCCCACAGGCCTGAGCGATAAGAAATCATCATTTCCAACCGCCTTCATGTTTACATACATGAATTAAATATTTACTCCTGGGAATGGTGAGGCGAGTTTCATCTGATTAGAAAGTTAAATTGAGTAGGAAATTGAACGGCAAAGTCGGAATTCACGGTCTCACACATACACACACACACACACAACGGGAAGAAAGGCTCAGACTTCAATAACCGCACCGTACTCGCATCAATAAACCAAGGTTGCAGCACTCGCCTGCAAACCCAGATTCACAGATAGACAGACAGACAGACAGACAGACATGTTTTGTAGTTTTAGAGTGACACCAAGCCACTCGAGTGACAGCCCTGAGTCTGTCTTAAAATAACAACCTTTCATTCAAATTTGAAGCTATTTAGAGTCACGTCACAGAAAGCCGACGTCGTCACTTTTACACTAACGCCTTTCATATCATGAGTGAAGGGAGGACGGGGTGGAGCTGGGTGGCAGCAGCACTGTGTCTGAATCATCGCACATTTGGTTGTTATTCACTATGAAACATGGTTTTGCAGACGACGTAGGACACCCAGGCACGGTGACGTGGTTAAGCTGCCGAGACTCTTTCAAGGGACAGCCACACGGAACAGGACGCTGGCCGCGGACACTGAATACCGACTGTATGAGCTAATTTATGTACATTCATCAAGTGTTGGGGACAGGCTTCCCTCCAAAGTTGTTCTGAACCTTTCTATAGTTATATATAGTTATAGTGATGGTTCCCTTACACATAAACACATGAAATGGGTCTCATTTTAACAAACCTTTGTTTATCATATGATCTCATAAAATCCCAGCTTCGGAGAACTTTCTCTGGAATCAGAAATGCTTCTGGGAGGAGTATTTCTTTCTGAAGATACGACAAATGACTAGCCTGCGCACGTAATGAGGATTTGCACAAAATGAACACTCGACATCCTTCCAATGACATGAGGACCACGATGCATTTGCAAGTCGCAATCCATCGCTTAAGTGCTGATAAATGAACAGATATAAAATCAGATAATATCTCGTGGCTTCATGGAGATGGAAAGAAATAATAATATCCAATTACAATTCCTCCTGGTCGTGTTTCATAAATGAGGATCATGGTCGCTCTCCTGTTCGTGCTTCGTGCAGTGAAAATAAAATAAAGGACCCACTCGTTCCCCGGCAGAGAGAGGGGACTCTTGCTGTGAAGTCGTGTCATTCTTCGCTTTTGACCTGACTCGGCATTTTGTTTTGAATTGTTTCGATTGCCACAGGATGAAATATCAAAAATCACCGTTTCAGTACATATTTCAACCTAGCCTGTATGAATAACGGTTATAACTCAGAATGTTTTTATGCATCCTGTTACAATAACTATAATGAAATTGTCATTTGCTATGTTAACTTCACTATGGAGGTGCATATTATAGACAGAACCTTTTGAGCAAAAATGTGGGTGTAGAAAAGGACAAATAGCCATCTTGGCAAACTATTCCACAGTTCAAAGTTCAGAGACCTCCCTCTTTCTGCAATTGGTCCAACCGTTACATGGAGGGTGGCATCAGGGTTGAACAGATGTAGGTCTCCTCACATTAAGTATACTGACAACATGTTTTGACAACATGGTAGTTCTTTTACAGACACCGGGAAAATAACACTCACAGGATTCTTCACTAGATACACATCATCAATTCTATTACTAAACAAACAGTGCTTCATTTTAAATCTTATGTGAGCCACTGTGTTGCAGTCTCTCGTGCCCTGTCTGCTCTCATGGTGAACTCCATGCAATCATTCATACTCTTTTGCATACATCATTTGTTGTGTGCATAGTTTTCTTTGAAAATCAGCTCAATAATGTTCAATTTGAGCTGACAAGTGTCTATGTGTAAAGGGGGAAGCTATCAGGCTCCAAACCTTAGACCCGCGGAGCAGCAGGACATCACCGGTGAATGTGTGTTTACGAGAGTGCATGTGCATACTGTTTGTACCCTACCTGTGTGTTTGTGGGGGGATATTCAATCCATCTGTCTCAACCTGCCATCTCAACACTCTAATATAACATGCCAATCTCTCTCTCTTCTACTTCCCGCCTTTCAGGTAGTCCAAGCCTCCAAAGCGGAGTTCTAGCTGATATTTGCTTTCCGGCTGCTCTCTCACCCCGACGCTAACAAGACAAACTCTGAGCAGCATCCGCAGTGACAATAGGATGAATCGAATCAAAGGCTGCGGAGCGCTTGTGCATACTGCCCATTGGAGAAACCTGCAAGTCTGCAAGGCAAATCTGATCCAAACTGGGGAGTTCGGCTGCAAAGACGAGAAACTGAAACCCGGCCAGTCTCTATGGAGACAGGTCTATATTCGTAGATTTTATTACTTTATTCTTCTTAAAAATGCAGCTCAGACACTAGATGGGTCTTTTGCAGTGAAGGGTGCTTCGCTTGCCCTTGCGCTTGGAGGGAGAACGTTCATTCTCCCGAGGCAGAGAGTGTAGGACAGGTTGAAAATGATCACACTGATTTAATAACATTGCGTTAGGGTTATTGCATCTGGGAACGGGGGCTCTGTCCCCTCCAGTCAGTGGAGGGAAGAGTCCGCGGGGCAGGGAGACGGGGAGCGAAGCACTGGTCTAATAATAATACGCTTCCCATTGCGCGAGCAAGGGGAAGGGAAAGAATTTGACGAAAGCCTGACTCAAAGCTTCATGGTTACCCATTTAGAATGAATTTTACTTAATAAAAATGGAATATTGCATTTGGCTGCATGTGTGGATTGATTTCCTTTTGTCTAGACTCTGGTTATCTACCAGCTTACTAGAATTTTTTCGCCCAGAGAGTGGTGGTCTCTACTCGACTTTGTTTCAAGACAAAGAGGAATGATTTTGGGCGACTGTGATTCATCAATGTTGTCGTTTTTATTCTTTCTTTTTTTTTTTTAATACAGTGATACTAATTTAGATATTCTTGGTTGGCGGGTATATATATATCAACTTTTCAATTTGGATCTTCGGCAATTCTGAATTTCTTAAGATAAACATGATTAGGAGGTGTAATGAAGTCGAGCAAAATCATGATGCGCCATGTCATCGTCATTCTGGTAAAGATTCCGAACCTCGCTGTTTGTTTGACTCTATTATCACATCTTTTCATGTTAAACTCAACTAGCAGGCTGTTGTTGCTGAAAATAAAACGCAAGGTAACTTGTAAATGTCCAATTTCGATTTTTGGATGCAGATGAATAATTTTGAGCACCTCTCAAAGTAGATGTGTATCCCATTTGCAGTCTAAAGAGATATGTCTAAATGCACATGTGCAAAGCCCCCTATGCCTAAACACCGATCAGCCACAACATTAAAACCATCTGCCTAATATTGTGTAGCTTCCCGTCGTGCCGCCAAAACAGCTCTGACACGTCGAGGCATGGACTCCACAAGACCTCTGAAGGTGTCCTGTGGTATCTAACACCAACACCTTAGCCGCAGATCATTAAAGTCCTGTAAGTTGCGGGGTAGGGCCTCCATGAATCGGGCTGCTTGTTCCAGCACATCCCACAGATGCTCCATCAGATTGAGATCTGGGGAATTTGGAGACCAGGTCAACACCAAGTCAACTTTGTCGTGTTCTTCAAACCATTCTTGAACACACAACGCAGGGCGCATTATTCTGCTCAAAGAGGCCACTGTCACCGGGGAATACCATTGCCATGAAGGGATGTACTGTACTTGGTCTGCAACAGTGTTTTGGTAGGTGGTCAAATGTGTCAAAGTAACATCCCCATGAGTGTTAGGATCCAAGGTTTCCCAACAGAACATTGCGCAGAGCATCACACTGCCCAGAGCATCACAGTGCTTCTTCCCATAGTGCATCCTGGTGCCATCTCTTCTCCAGGTTAATGATGCACACACACACACCCGCCATCCACATGATGTAGAAGAAAACCAGGCCACCTTCTTCCATTGCTCCATGGTCCAGTTCTGATGCCCACGTGCCCATTGTAAGAGCTTTCAGCGGTGGACAGGAGTCAGCATGGACACAATGACCGGTCTGCAGCTACACAGCCCCATACACAGCAAGCTGTGATGCACTGTGTGTTCTAACACCTTTCTATCGTAACAACATAACTCTTTCACCAATTTGTGCTATAGTAGCTCTTCTGTGGGATCGTACCAGATGGGCGAGCCTTCGCTTTCCACGCGCATTAATGAGCCTTGGGCGGCCGTGAGCCTTGGGCAGCCGTGAGCCTGTCGCAGGTTCACCAGTTGTCCTTCCTTGGACCACTTTTGGTAGGTACTTGCCACTGCAAACCAGGAACACCCCACATGACCTGGAGATGCTCTGACCCAGTAGTCCAGTCATCACAATTTGGCCCTTGTCAAAGTGGCTCCGATCCTTACGCTTGCCCATTTTTTCTGCTACCAACACATCAACTTCAACAACTGACTGTTCACTTGCTGCCTCATATATTCCACCCCTTGACAGGTGCCATTGGAACGATAAGATCAATGTTTTTCACTTCACCTGTCAGTGGTTTTAATGTTGTGGCTGATCGGTGTATGTGTGAGTGTAGGGAACCTTTCTATCTCGGCCTCCATTACATAACCATTTAATAAAAGACAATCGGAGCACTTCTCTCCATCGCTCTGTCCTGCATGTTGGAGAAGAAGCTCTCTTCAAAATATTTTTTTTTTGGTCACAAAAAAACCCCAACCAAAAACAAAAAATATTAACATGAAATACAAAGGGTTGTTATTGTGCTCGAATGAGGGGGTGGGGCACATAGACAGCATGACAGACAAGTCATTCCCAAGAATAGATCTGATTAAAAGTTTAAACGACGGCAACGCAGCCAGTGCAAAACAACTACTCAAAAAATGAAAAAAGGTGCGAGCCGGGGCATCTGCAAAAAAATAGAAAGGCAGGAACAGGCTTTTGATGAGAAGAGACTTTGTAGTTACGCCTCCAAACACATTTTGACAAGTTTGTTTCCCCAGGAGAAGTAAAAAAAAAAAAAAAAAAACAAAGGGAAAAGGAGGACGAGGTTTTAAATCTTTACGACTGATGCTGGCAAAAATCTCTGTCGCAACACGACTGAGAAACAAAAGAGCCGGTTGAGAACCCCTTCTGAGGGAAAGAGGCCTTGCAAACTCTTGACGTGAGGGGGGGGGGCTCGCTCGACCGCTTTGGGCCGAGAGCCTGGAGGCCAGGAGCGGCCGGAGAAGAGAGGATCCAAGTCCGCCACGCTAATCCCAATTTCTCTGAGAGATCTACTTTACTGGAGTTGGCAGAGGCTGTTGAGAACGGTGCCGACCTTCCTCCACGCGTGTGCTTCTTTGAGTCTCGGGCCTAATTGATGGGACTGGCGCTGAACAACAGCAGAAGTAAATTAATGTTCTAGGCGCGGGGGGTAAGAAAACAACGTGCCAGGAAAAAAAAAAAAAAAAACAAGGACAGCGGTGGATGGAAAGACTGCGGTGGTGGGGGGGAAATAGATTAAAATGTAATAAGCTCATCCTACTAGTCACAATAGAGTTTGAGAAGATTAATAAAGAGATGCAGTTCCCTCTAGAGATAAAGTTCCTCGAGAGTGATGTCAGTGGAGTCGTGGGCGGAGGTGATGAGCTCGGCGTGCACGGAGGAGCGTGCACGTGCACGTGCGGCGCGGCTCCGCTCTCGACAGCCGAGCGGCAGTTCAGAGCGATGCCTCCGTACAATTTAATTGCTCATATTCCCGACGACCGCAGTTGTCACGGGGGGCGGAGCGCGGGAACAGCAATGCTCAAAACGCTACTGCTGGCCGTGTTCTCGATTTGAAGCGGCTCCTGTTAATGTTGATTTTCTGTTAATTTTCTCCTTAGCATGCGTTGGCGGATATGCAATTAGCGAGATGTGATTCAATGAGGCTTTTCACCTCCGTCCCCCCCTCGTAAATGCTTTTGAAAGTGCAACCACAAGGAGATTAATTAGGACTACGGGAAAGAATATACAATTAGTTTGTCTTTTGAAGAGCCGGGTTATTGCAGGATGGTTTTGAGTGTTGTTTGGAGTACCTTCATCGCCGCTTATGGAGGAACACGCTTTGAGTGCATCACAACACTGTTTGGCCCGGTACACGCAGCATCACTTCCTGCTTTGGAGCGCACCAGAGTGCCGTGTCCCGTATAATCCAATCATCTTCTAGACTCGTCAAAATCATATTCAAGACATTTTAAGACCCCAAATTCAGATTATTGGATGTTAGACTTTAAGACTTTTTAAGGACCCGCGGAAACCCTGTAGAGCCATGAAACCACTGTCATGGGAGGCTCACCAGGGTTTTGGCCACGTTTTTGCAATTGTCTTTATTTTATTCATTTATTTTATTGTATTTGGAACCAAATGTCCTCCTACCGGTATTACGTCATCTATTGCGCAAAAGACCTTCTGACCCAACCACAGAATGACATGGATTTGAACCCCACCCCAAAAAACACTGCAGCATTGAAGAGGAAGTTAATTTGACAGCTAATTTGATTTGTATATTACACTAATTTGAATTGCAATATGTACAAGGCCACATGATAATAAAACAAAAACTAGTTACCAGGCGCACCATCCGTACACTGAACCCCTCTTCTGGGAGAAGTTTGTTGCAATTTTGTTCTAAAGGGCAGTTTTATGAAGTACTAAGAAATGGATAAATCCCCTTTCTCAACAGATCTAAAAACCAAATGAACAGGATTCAAACGGTGAGCCAGACAACCGAACTAAGTCAATTTGCAGGGTTGGCAAAAAAAATAAATAAATAATAATTAAAATAAAGTTCATATGGAAGGCACTCAAACTTTAAATCTAAGGCCCTCCTTTCCAAGCCTGTATGATCTGTGTTAAGCTTCTCTCAAATGAGGTACGGAGTGAAATGAAGAATAGAAAAGGTGCTGGGTAGAGTGAGCGGACAAAACGTAACCGTGTCCTGGGCGGCGGCCGTCTGAACCTGGTCCCCTCCGTCATCCAGCCGCGAAAGCGCGGACTCTCTCCTGGAGCGACTCCAACGCCGTCGGAGAGTCAGGAATCTTTAAATCGGGAACGTTCTCACGCACACGACCAGCCACTCGGATCAAACGGCGCCATATATCCTCTGTCCCACGAGGCGATATCCATCCCCTCGCTCCCGACGGCAGGTCAAGGCGGCTTTTCTTATCAGTTTCAGCCCGGGCTGCGTATGATGGATTGTGGGTTTTTTTTGTTGTTTTTTTTTGCAATTTCTCTCTCTTATATATATATATTTTTTTTTTCAAGGATTTGGGGGTTATTGATTGGAGAGGGTCAATTTTGTTTACCAATATCCCACTTCAAGAGAGACTTGTTTGCTAAATATTTATTGGATTTCATGTATAATATATTTCTACTTGTGTTCTTTCTTGGTCTCAAATAAAACTTCAGAGAAATCCATACGCTGGTGAACTCCTGCAAGTATTACTACAGGCAAAAAATTGTATCTAACACCAAGAAATATTAGGATCGAGCTGTGAAGACAACTGTGATGCTGTGTGTCCGATACACCAACAGCTGTATCAGCTCCTGGGAGATATTAACCAAGTCGGACTTCGCACTCACACTCCTCCGGGGCGATGAGAGGGAAACAAGCCAGAGGAGTCCATCAACATGGTGTGACGACTCCCACATCCTCCAAAACAAAAGAGCCGTCTATTTAATTTAGGAAAACGCTATGAAAGGACTGCATCGGTGGCCACAAACACCTCAGATTCATCTAGTGTCATGAACCCTTTGTCTTCGGTCCTTTTACCTCGACGTCCTTGTACTTCTCGCGGATGTCCATCAGGCGGTGGTAGGCCTTGATGGCCTCGGCAAACTCCCCGATGTCAACGCAGACAGTGATGAAGTTCTCCCAGATCTGCCAGTGCTCATAGTTGCACTTCAAGGCCTCCCGCAGCGTGCGAAAGGCCTTGACCCTGTCGGCGAGAAGACACAGGAGGAGGGAGAGGGACAGAGAGGGAGGAGGGAGAGACAAGGAAGGAGCCTCTCTCAGTTTCCTGTTACATCGCAGATCCTCCTGTTCAATTTCAAAGTGCTGATTCCCCCCACCCCCTTCGTCTATTCTACAATCTCACCCATATCAAGTAATAAGGAAAACAATAAAGACAGCGTTGCTCAAAAGAGAACCCAAACTTGAACAATACATGCAATGCTACTTTCAACACAGCTGGCAATCATATAACCGAAGGTGGCAATTTAGAACTTTAAACTTTTTAAACTTTTTTTTAACGAATAGTATTGGTGACTATTGCTGCGTATTTATTATACAGACATAATGGAGTGTGTGATGCTTTCTTTTCATCACCCTTTCTTGTTCCATGTGCCAACGCTCATATCAACAGAAGGTTGCGTAACTTGGGACACACTTTTGTACCGTGACCTAGAGGTGATCCTGATAGGAAATTGGAAAAAGATTTTGCACCCTTTTTTTTTTTTGTAAAGAAAGTTACATATGAGGGGAAGGGTGGAATTGAGAAGGCGTGGGCGCCGTCAACCCCCCCCCCCAAAAAAAACCTGGTACCTCTCACCTCATCCCCACCATTAGAGAAAAAAAGAAGAAGAAGTGCTTCGACTGGATTAGAAGCGTTACTAACCACCAGGGTTTAATAGAAGCTTCCCTACTTTTTTAATTTCAGGCCTGAAAGCACAGAGGGCTGATTTGAATAGAAGCGAATGAGCAAGAGGGAAAAGGGAGAGAGAGAGAGAGAGAGGAAGAGAGACGAGGGAGAAAGAAAATCACAACAGGAGTAACTGCCTTTTACCTCTTAGGTAATCTGCTTTAAAAGGCAAAAATAAAGTTCCCGCGTGTCATGACAAGACATTGCTGTCGGAACAGTCAAATTACTAGTGAACAAATCACACGCAAAACATACTCCTCCATCTCCAGGAAACATGGCTTCCACAGGGTGACATTGGGTTCGTCAGATGAACCTGAGCTTGATGAATTGTGCTGTGGGGACGGGTATGATGGGGCTTGAGCTGGAGATAGGTGGCCGGGTGTGGGTGAAAGACATCCCACGAGTGGAGTAACAAGCGTAAGTGTGTGTGCGAGAGAGAGAGAGAGAGAGAGAGAGAGAGAGAGAGAGAGAGAGAGAGAGAGAGAGAGAGAGAGTGTCAGCCCCACGGAGGCATCAATCCAATGCCTGTGTCGAGTGAATCAATCAGCGCTATCAGCACAGCGGCCGGTTCTGTTGTCCGGCTGATGTTGTGTTTGATAAATTCGAGGTAATGTCCCTCTTCAATCAGCTGCCCTGTCCCTGTCTTTTTTTTTTCTTCCCCCAGCCAACTCTGCACTTCTCCCCCTTCAACCCCTCTAAACCCCCTCGCCCCCACCCCCCCCCCCCATTTCTCTGAAGCCTCTTACAGGAGACCAGGGCTCCCGTGAACCAATGCTGCCAAGCTAAACAGGGAACTGGTGGCTAATTCAATAGACGTCTGAGGTGGATTTGTGTTCATTCTACGTCTGGGTAGTAGACGCATGTGTGTCCAGGTGTATATATAAAAAAACAAAAAAAAACATGGCCTACGAAGGCGACTCAGAGATAAAGATGAGAGATGGAGAAGGAAAGCAAGGAAATCATAACGACAGAAGGAGGACAAGAGAGGAAAGCAGCGACATCTGAATTTAAAGGAGAAAGTGAGAAAAGGCTGAAGTCATCGCAGCAAAGACCAGGTGATTGACGGCGAGACGCTACCTCTTGATCCATTTCCCCCGACCCCGGAGCAAACTGCAATTCAAGCTTCAAATATAGCCGCGAGCAGTGATTAACGGGACGCAAGCGGCCTCATACAAGAATCGCCTCCCGACAGATTCTTAAATACTGTTGCTGGCGCATGCTGCGGTTGCACTGACATGGTATAGGTTTGAATTTCCTCAGGCACAACGCTAATTATAAGTATCTGATTTACAAGATTTGGTTACACGCCCTGCGGTGGGAACTCCCAACAAGTTGCCATGCATGTTGAGCTTTGGTGGTCCTGATTTCCATGAATATCTATTGCTACTAAAGTATAATTGACAGAGGAGCTTTGAGAGAACAAATACGAGGATAAATAAAAGCTTTGAAGGGCCTTCATAAGCAGTGTCCTAATATGCAAGTGAGTGCCGTTTAGTCAAATCATTCTGACGGTCAGAAATAATGTCAAATATTTTCTAGAATCAGTCGATTTATTCAATGTTCTTTCTATAGTACCTATTACATTAAGGCATTTAATAACCTTTTACTCTTATTTGCCTCCACGATGCAATGCATCTTAACGTGTTGGTGTTAAAGCTATGTGTTAAACCAGAGTAACACTGTACAACATACATACAACACAAGTTTTGCTATGTATATTGTAATTCCCCTGTTATCAGATGCATATGCAGATATTAAATCAGTGTGTCTGTTATTCAGTATTATATTATTCAGACACACTGATTGAATATCTGCATGTAAGTTTAATAGCTTCTTTTCTTTATTTTTTTTTGTTATTTCAACACCCTAATTAGGTATACATGGAAACATACTCTGCAATGTCCGGGAATACCGAAAACCAAAAAAGGTGTTTTAACTTGATTTTCCACACGATGCAAGCAAACCAAGCGTCAATGAGATTTTGTCTGAATTCCGGAGAATTAAACCAACATTCCCTCCGTTGGTGGAAAATAAATTCATTGAAATTGTCTCAGCACACATTTGGGTAATGAAAAAAAAAATTCAAGTTCCCACTCGGACTGTTCCAACGTGGGCAGAGAAGCGGCGGGGTGGCAAGGTTTCCTTCTACTCACTTCTGTTTGAGGCGGATGTAAGCCGTGGAGAGGTTGTTCCATGCCTCCGCATTCTGAAAAAGGGAACACGTAAACTGATGGATAAAAACTGTAATGGGAGCATTCAAGAGGAGACGTCAGACACCATAGGTTGTAGGAAGGCATGAGGATTTTCAGTTTTGGCATTACCAGCATGACTCCCAAATAAATTTGCATTGTTTTTGTCTAGTCAGGAAACCACTGTTTGGGATGACATTACACTTTAAGTTACTCAAAGAGAGAACACTGCTTAGGACTCTCTTTGCACACAAATTCAGCATCTAGATATTCTGTTATTGGGCTGTTGGAGTAGAGGAGCATAGTGGCATTGACCTGTCTCAGGAACAAATGATTAGATTTTTGGCTGAATGGCTTCTTCCAAACATTTATGTCAGTATATTCTGTAACACACACACACACCCAGGTGCGTTGGTGTGTGTGTGTGAGATGGAAAAGGCTGGAGAACAAGGGAGTGGGAGTGACAAGCGACAGAGCTATGGCACCGCTACGTTCTCCTGGTGTGACGATAATTTATTTTAGCCCAAGGTGGGAGGGGAGTACTTACATCTGGCTCCAGTCTCACACAGTTCTTGAAGGCCTTGGCAGCTCCTTCGTAGCCCTCCAGGGCAAAGTAGGCGCAGCCCAGGGAAAACCAAACCCCGAGCTGACGCGCGCGCACACACACACACACACACACACACACACACACACACACACACACACACACACACACACACACACACACACACACACACACACACACACACACACACACACACACACACACACACACACACACAGTTCAAAGAAAGTGGTGAACCTGCGTGTGATGTTCACAAAGATGCTGCGCTGTGTACTGTGTGAATGTGAAAAATGTTCGAAGATCACAGGAGGAAAATCAAACAACAACAAAATCAGCACAAACAAATGACCAAATAATCCGGTCCTGGGCATGTTGACGTGGGCTGTCATGACAGAGTGCTTCCTTTTCAATATATGCGGCGCAGCTGAGGCTCTAAGCTGCTTGGACCTCTGAGGTCGTACCGTGTCCTGACCTGCATTGGTTATATCCTGTTTTCCATTAAAGTTAAATCAATAAACCATTAGTAAGTGCGGACATTACTGCAGTATGAATAAATAATCCTCAGCGCCTTCACATATTTATTCATTATTACACTATATGGCATTTTATTCATTAATGCTTCCGGAACAAATTCCAATATGTGAAAAATGGCATAAACTAATCGTTTACCAGGCACCAACGCGTTCCCTTGATTCTTTATGGAACTTTGCCATTCTGGATTTGGAGTTTGTGTGTTGCATACTACTTAATGATATTGTTAAGGACTAAAAATCTGTATCTCAGTGTAACAATATGCTCTTAACAACATGTTCTTTTAAATAAACTACATACACTTTCACACAACAACATACTACGCTTAAGAGCTATACAAACAATGCTGATTTGTTTAAAAAAAAAAAGTAAACCATGACTTTGTTCGACCTCTGGGATGATGATAATTGGCAAAACCCAATATCATCTTATTCTGGTCATACACTTTATTCTGATTAACGTGTGCATATAAACGTACTGTGCTGTGTCGAGTACGGCGAGATGTTGCAATTTTTGTCATAATTATAGTCATAATGACATAATGAGAACTGATGCATAATTCTCACTATCAACATCCAGATCAAAGCTGGTCTGAACCGAAACAAACAACTTGAAATTGCTTCATAAGTTTAGCCGGCGGTCTAAAGATAAAGACTTCTCATTCAAGAATATGGAATATTCTGCTGAAGGTGTGAAAAGGCACATGTTGGGAAAAATTTCTATGATAATGTATATGAACTTAACTGATTATCAGATTATTAAAATGTTCTAACCATAACCCTGACAGTACACTTTCAAGCTGAAAAGGAACTCTTGGAGAAGATTCCCCCATGATTAACGTTTGGTTGTTGGAAAAATAGTAAATAGCTAAATACAACAAAATAGCAAAGTAGTTAGCAATATGGCTTGGTAATCAAAAAGCCATCGCTAAACACAAAACTATGAAGTATTGTCATATGATATTGTTGGATTTTCTCAAGGGTAAGGAAAGATGCACGCTTGCTCACGCCTCTCACGCCTCTCACAGAGAGAATTGACAGTTCAACACAGTGGCTTTGCGACTGACTGTGGTCACAGAATTAATTATGCAGGCGCTTCGTTCCAATTGCATTGGCTAGACTAACCGCTGTTTACAGTACCTGCATGGAATTGACGCGCAGCGACTGCTCGAAGCACTCCACGCACAGCTGGAACTCCTTGTCACGGAGGTGCAGCAGGGCCTTGGAGCGCATGGCCCGGGCGCTGCGCTGGCTCGACAGCTCCCAGGCTCGGTCGAAGTATTGGTGATCCCTGAGGACGTCCCCCAGCAGACAGTACAGGCTGGGGGTCTCCTTCTTCTCCAGCTCCCTGCGTATAATCTCCTCTGCCTGAGGGGAGGGAGAGAAAATGATTAAGAGTCTGAAAGAGGAGGGAAGAGAAGAAGATGGAGGACCTAGGGATGAGGAGAGCGAGGGTGTATTTATTATAAAAAAAAAAAAAAAAAAGGACGTCAGGGCAGGCAGGGCCGGCTCTAGCCATTCTGTCGCCCTAGGTAAACTGTCGACAGGGGTGGGCTGGGTGGTGGAAAGAAACTGACGGAGAAAGTGTTTCCATTACGCATAGTGCTTGCTTTGTTCCATGAGGAAACAGAAGAAAATAAAATAGCCTATATCTAAAAAAAAAACAAAAAAAAAACACGGCTCTGCCACACCGATCACACCTGGGTTGGCACCATGACCATGGGTAAATGATAATGACGGGGGCGGGGAGCTTGCGTAACAACTGCGGCAACCTTCAAACGACCTGTAGAAGGAAGGCTGGCATTCCTTGACATTCTACTTACACACTTTGGATTAAGTCTTGTCTGAGACCGCAATACACATCACTTATTGGCGGATGCTACGCAGGCCCAGATCAACAAGGAGCGGTTCCCTCGTCCACTGTGCCTTGTCCAGGCCGGACCCAAAACCAACACACACAGCTTAGCAGGAAGGTTGGTTCCCAGGGAGGCCCATGGAGTCAAAACACTGCTGTGTGAGGAGAATAATGAGCGGATTCCTCTGGTCTGCAAAATCCCTGTAGTTCAACTGTGAGATGGAGGCCAATCCAATTGGTGCTCAAGTTGAGGGCCAAGGGAGTTTTGGTTTTCACCACGTTCCCGGGCTTGATTCTCTTGTCAGGTGTGATGTGTGGCCAAGACTTCCCAACCTCCTTAAAACGAAAACACTACCCATAGTGGACCTAGAACTTGGAACTTCGTCGGAGACAACCGATATCTTGATTGTGAAGTTATTGAGACGTTGTTTCTGACTTTCGTAAAGACTGCTAGTTTTCTTGCAAAACAATTATGAAACCATCATCCGTGAATATTAAACACGTACTGCACATTTTGACGCAAACAATTCTAGAGTTTCCATGTAATATAAATACAAACCTCAGAAGCAGCATGTAATGACTGATCAAATAAAATTTCTGTGGCTATTTGACTGCGTGACTCCACCAGTGAGACAGGATGGTTTTAACAAATAAATGACATACTTTAGTGGAACATAATTGGAATGCCTGAAACTGTTAAGGTAACTGGAAACAAAACCTAACCACGGGGAGTATGACAAGAGCGAACCACTTCTCACTTTAAACACTGGGCCCTTGTTATGATCTGCGCTGCAAAATAAGCGTGACTGGAACAACTGGGCTTAGTGTTACACAAGCGAGTGGCCCTACAACCATAACATCAGCTTGACATTAGCGTTTCTGTGGACCAGTGATTCAAAGGAGGAGTAAGGAGTGAGGAGTGATTGTGAAGGAAGTTTAATTAACCACGGCGCGTAGACCCCAGTTGCTTTGTTAGAAAAGAGACAGAAATGCAGGGAAAGAGATCTGATGAGTGAAAAAAAACAAGTTGGAGTGAGGAAAAGGGCGATTAGAAATAGAGACGGACAAACGGTGGCCCTGGTTGGTGAGGTAAGATTATACTTTCTCTAAAAACTCTGGAGAAAACCCAGCCTCGCCGTGCCCATGTGGATACGTAGGAAGTTCAGTGAACCCATTGACCCGTTGCTTAAGATCGGAGCTGGGCAGTATTCGGCCCTGGGCTCTATCTGTTAAATAGGCCTTGTCCTTTTAATGTGAATTGTGGCCCCTTTCAGTGAGATGAGCGTCATTTTCCACACCACAGCAGCAAATTCAGTCAAGAGACTCAAGTTGTGAAAACGTCAAGTAATGAATAACGATTTCTGCGTTTATGAATGTGAACTGTGTGAATGGGGCCAATGTCGGCGAAGCAGTGGCAGAGACACTGACGTGAGATGAACTCTCATTTGTGCCGCACAGAGGTGCTTAAAATATTACCCCATGTCTCATTCATCTCACAATATTGCAGTTGGACTTGGAGTTGCCATACTTACCATAATTATCTGTCATTCAAATTGGGGTGATTCAAATTTATTACAAAAGTATTGCACCAGTACATGCAAAGTATTCAAAGCATGTTCACAATTAAGAATTACAAATGCAGCTGGAATAGTGAGTCATGTAAGGTTGACTGACATGACATGCTATTCATGCAGGTCAGCAATACAAGAGATTGGACAATCAGCACCAATTGTCGTGTGACTTCCAAAGCATCATGAGCCAACTAACAGAGTTCTAAGGAGGCCAAATAGTCTGTGTCTGAATTACAGAGGTATAGCTAACAGTAACTGCTGGATTATTTAATGTGTCAAAGAGTAGCTTCTCATAAATGGTCCAACAGGACTCCAGACTGTTTCCGCTAGTAGCACTGGTGCTCAATTTTGAAATTTAAGGAGCACCAGCACAAAATTTAGGAGCACCAATGAAATTGACATGCAACTACCATCTCAACGGTATTACTGATAAATGCTTTGGTAATGAATAGAAAATTTACAGCAATAATAATGTGCTGTTTAATTTTAAAGGAAAAAGTCACAAATATAAACATAAATAGTGTTTTTTTACTTTAACATAGACACCAAACAATAAATTAACAAAGTGTTTTGAGCCTTTCAAAAGAATCGGATCGCTTATGAACGACCCAACACTAGAGTAGAAGCAGCGTGGAAACTCCATGCTGCCAGTGTGGGGATCCACCGATCCCCACACGTTCGAAACGTTCAAAATGGGAAAATTAACATTGGGGGGGAAAAAACATGTTTTCAGAAAAAACATTTTTCATAAAAGTGTTGAGCGCGTACGTCCTCTTTGTTGCGCACAAGTGAATGAGCTTTGACCATGCGCATTATTATTATTTTTTTAATCCGCCAACTGAGCAGGAACAGGGACAGGTTTATGCTCATTAAATTATAAAAAGGTTTAAAAAAACAAACAAACACATGCAGTGTTCTAGGCTCCATCCGGACTCTACAGGTGTTCCGGGGTCTGCCAGCAGCACCCGCCCCGCACAGCACGGAGGATCGGTGAAAACATCGCCTGATTAGGCAGGTTTTTTTTTCTTCTTCTCTATTTTTTAGGGCCGCTTTCTTAAATCTCATATCAAATGACAGAGCTAAATAAAAGAACCATATTGTGTAAATTATCCCGGAGAACGGAGCCGTCCCACCCCCCGGTCTGGGTCTCTGTTCCTCGCAGGAGGAGGCGGCGGCGGCGGCCCTGCAATCGGATGATTGAAATTTTGCACGATCAGCCAAGCCTAATAAGCATCACAGACCGATTCTCACTCCTTACTAGTATTTCACATAATATACAATGGTAAAAAAATAAATAAATAAAATAAAAGTCTGCGTATTTGCAAAGTCAAGCAGTGCACTCGTGCTTCTAGCTATAGAATTTAATAGAACTGTCTCCAAAAATGGTCGCAAAATGCGAATAAATGGTCGCAGTCTGGAACCCTGTTCAAGCATGTACCAAACATGGACAAACTACATCAGCAATGAGGCTCAGTGGTCACATGTCAAAGCTCACCAACAGGGATAGAAAGTCACTGGCATTTATCCACTGTCTTGTCAAGCCTCAAAAATAAAATCATGATTCAAATGCATAATTGAATCAGCACCTGCATGTATGTAACCACAGAACACGTTCTGTGCTTAACAAAGCTGGAGTTTATGGCAGGGCTGCAACTCTGAAACAACTTGTATCCAACTTGTAACCTGGTGTTAGGCGCACAAATCTTGTATAGACAGCATATGACAGCATTCCAAGAAGGATTGCAGCTGTTATGAAGACGAAAAGGTTAGCCCCTCCTGTTATTGTGCATTAACATATCGCTCCAGTTCTGCTCTTTTGTGCACCCCAGGGCGTGTTGGAAAACACCTTTTAGTATATCCACAATCTATGCATTATATTTGTGTTGTGTCTTTGATGATTGCACCTTGGTATTTTTGAGGCTCAGACATTTGCAGGACGGGAGAAACAGAGACCATGTGTGGAACAACAAGCAACAGGCAATAACAAAGAAGAAGAATGAGACGAAGCACTGGGAAGACGTCAAGAAACTGCTGAAAAATGGACTGCTTGGCAACCCCTTGCAACTATCTCACAAAAAGCCCTCGCTGCGGCTGCAACAGTGACTTGTTTTGAGACAAGAAGAGCACAGCAGATTTTTATTACTGAAAAAAAAACCCCACTATAGTTCAGTAAGGGAGGCCTTGTAGCTTGAAAGATTCCCATTTGGCGGTCTGGGACTGGGGATTTTCTGGGAGAAACTGAGGTCCTTTGCCCACCTGCAGGATGACTGAGGGTTAGTAGGGGAGCAAACATGCATGTGGACCAACCATGCAAATATGTTTGAATACCTTATAGTTTCTAATGTGGTTGAATGCAAAACCAACACTGATTGATAGAGGCTATGTAGATACAGCATCTCTACACATGCGCATGTGTTTATGAATGTGCATGAAAAGAAAGGGATATGATATTGATGGACTCTTCGACTTAATTCAAAAACAGGCCCGTAAACCTCAATCAGTTGAATTGGATTAGTATGAAAACATGAGCAAAGCGCCGATTAGTGAGCAATAATGAGAACTCATCTGCTGTTTGCAACAGAGAGGTCAAGTGCTTGTGGTCCAGGGCTGGGTGAACGCTGGCCGAAACTACAGCACTCTCGCTCAACTGTGAGAATCGGAGCCTAAGATGAACCAGATGGAAATTACCTCATGGCTCTGGAGTCAGTACACTGTACAGCTTCACCGAAGGAAAAAAACAACAACGTTCTGACACTATTTGGCGTGTCCATTAGTTTGGAGCACTAAAAGGTCAGTGCCTCTGATGGGTCCCGCACAGGCCTGTGCCCATTCTGTTCCACCTTGTATCATCTTTACGTGTGTGTTGAGTGCCTAAAATCCATTAACAGCTATCAAATTACTTGTATTCATCTTCAATGGAAACAGAGAAAATCTAGAACAAATCTATTGACACTGATCAATTTGGCTCGTTGTTGGATTTGCTCCAATGTACAGATAACTGGAAAATCTGATTAAGGTGTTCCATTCAAGTGTTTACATAGTTCAAGGTGGTGCGGTTTCCTCCGATATCCCAAATATGCATGGATTTAATCGATGGCAAGAATAGTTTACTCCTAGAAGGATATGATGCAATGAGATCCTTCAGGTCCCCCCAGTATCAGATGAAAAATGAGACGATTGCAGAAGACGGCTTTGATATCTCGGATAATCTTGATGCATCTTGATCTTGATTCATCCAAGTTAGCTCAACACAGGATACAGTATCATGAACTGATCCAGGTTGTTATACTTTACTGTCTCCACTGAATAAACTAATCAAATTAATGACTTTTACTTCTGGCCCAACTCTATTAGGCCAGGATTCTCATATACACATCGTATATTAGGGTGTGTACTTGACCTTTTCATTCAGGTAACTAAACTAAGGTGTTTATGGGACACTTAAATACAAGTATTTTCTTATTTGGGGTAGATTACTTATGAATGTATAAACAAAGCTTTTGTTACAAAACACCAGACATAATGGCCTTTTATAGGGTAAGATAAGGAGTGCTGGAGTATTTTTTTTTCTGTGCACAAGCAGTAATTCGGCTGTTATCCTCACATCTCTCCATCACTCGACCGTAAATTCCTTCCTTATATGTGAACAAGAACTGCTGAAATGACTGCCCAAAAGTTGCGCTATCGAAAACAAATCAATAAAGACACTAACGTCGATACAGAGACATTACAGAAGCAGCGAGAGAAACCTACAATAGCAGAAGCTTGGAATAAACATTTTACAAAGGTTGGTATATTTTCATCCACCGTCACATGTAAAGACATCAAACGGTCTTGTTCCTACTTGACAATGCTGCAGCCCCCCCCACCCAAAAAAAGAAAGAATTAAAAAGCGTGGATCAGTAAAAATCTTCCATGAGTGTCACAGGCTGAAGAGCTGGCTCCAAGGAGGGTGCGTGTGAAAGGCATCCAACTCAAACAGGCTGTGTTCCTATCCATTTATCTGGGACTAGGGGTGCAGTGTGTGTCTATGTGTGTGCATATTTGTTACGACATTCCATGGGTGAATTACGGGACCAGACTAGGTTAATAATATTGGCAGGTAAAATCTGCCTGGTGTTTGTGTAGGTGAACGATAGGCTTACGTATCTGCCGGAGCAAATGGGTTCGTGTGGGGGGCGCGCGGCCGAGCTGCACACGACGGCGGTCAAATAGACGAGAGAAGGTGAAGGGAGAGCACCCGAGACACACCGAGAGCCAGCTCTGTCACATTAGTCAACAGATTGCGTCCTCTTTGAAATCACTGCCCTGTGTGTGCGTGTGTGTGCGTGTGTGTGTGTGTGTGTGTGTGTGTGTGTGTGTGTGTGTATTGAGATGGCAGTGATATTCAGTGTTAAAAATGGGCTTGTCTGGAGCGAAAAGCATTGGGTATTAAATGGTACCTGAGGGATCCAACTGTATGTGTGTGTACGTGTGACTATACCAGTTTATAAAAACAATGAAGATGTGTGTAAGCACCTCTTGCATACATTCAGAAACTGTGTGTGTGTGTGTGTGTGTGCACATAGATGTGTGTGTGTGTGTGTGTGTGTGTGACAATGCCTTTTTCTGACGTGAGCGTACCTTGCCGTGTTTGCCCATCTTCTCGTAGCAGATGACGGCATCTTCCCACAGCTCCAGTTTCTCGTAGATGAGCAGAGCGGAGCTGGTGCAGCCAAGGTCTGTCAGCAGGCTGGCCAGCTGTTTCTAGAACAGAGAAAAACAATTATTAGGAAATTACACTCTGACCTTGCTCACGTCCAGAGTGTTCAGGGTTAGATTTAGGCGTTGCTTCATATCCCACGCGAAGAATTGGGAGAATGATGAGATCGGATCACTATCAATAACTTAATAACACTCACAGTTAAAGGACCACACATAGCAAAGAAACCCTTGAGGCAATTTGTCCAATTTACCAAAAAAAAAAAAGGGGAATAGCTTATATAAGACCCAGCTAAGCAATCTCAAGGTTTGTGTTTTGCTTAAAATATAAAATAAAAATAAAAACCCTGATATGACTTATCTCCCTTTCCCACTGCATCACAAACCCGGTAACAGTCACGAACATCTGGCATTTGTCACCAGTGGGAAAGGAGAAACCCGGGTTTCAGTCCCAGGTGAAATGACCCTGCAATAGGCAGGTTTTAATCGGTTCCACCCCCGATCAACTCTGATGTGAACAGGACAGCCGGAACGACCTGCTAATTTTGGCCCCTTATTTGGTCGATCCCATTTAGAATCCAAAATCAGAAGGTAATGACTTTTTCCCCCTAAGTTTAAGCTGTAAGCTCCTTGAGTTGCTTTTGGAGTGGAGCAGTAAATCTACTGGTCAACCAGTGAGTGTCAAAAAGATTGAATTCAGAGCAGAGCTTCCAATAGGAAACCACTCGTATCCAAAAGATGGATACCTGATGTAAGGATCCAGAAAACCACAGGAGTATAGAGTGGGTGGGAAACTGGGGTGGGTCGGAAACGGGTGACTGTGAGGAAAACCTTCCCATTTTTTTGGGTCAGTCACCTTGATTTTTTCGATTTTCCCTTTCAACAAGACCACAGGAGTGGTTGACACCAATCTTGACAGTTAACCTTTTCCAATCCCCCAAGTCCTCATCTCGCCAAGTGATGGCTTCCACCCAGCAACTTGTTCAAGTTGCTGGGTGGAATATACTACTGTGTACTACACTAACTCTCTGTACTCTAATCTTCAGCCTCCCTTTCTGCGCTTCAAAGTGATCTGTCCCCCTGCGTCTCCATCTTATCCCCGGTGCATTTCCAGGCCACGATCCAGCCCACCATGCCGGCCCCATCATCTGTCATCTGTCACAATTCCCTTTAAAACAAAGGAGCACTGTATTAACAGGTAGCCGTTGCACCGTTATTTTAATCTAAATTAAATATACCATATACTACAGAATATCTGCAGGTATCAGAGAGTCCACTTTAATACTTTAAGACCAATCTTAATTAAATTCAAGACTGCTTTTTTGACAAATAATCTCTTTTCCTCCAAAATACTGCAGTTAAGTACTATACGTGTGGCACAATGCAGAAGTCAGTACCAGGGAGAAACAGGGTAGATTATGAACTATTTTTCCATTTACCTTTTTCTACAAATTGTTTTATTCTTATCACAGAATTTTGGATAGGATAGCACAAGGATTTTCATGGATATCTCTCCACAGTAGAATAGAAATGTTGACTCCGATGCAAGAACTTCCTTCATTTTGACAAAAATAAAAGCATGGATAAAGAAAATCTGACAATTTTTATATTGAAATGAAGACCAGATAAATTAAAAATGTAAGAGTATTAAATGTATTTTAATACAAATATTCATATACAAGTATTCATAAAATATTTGTAAAACCAAATTTAAGTCATTTTAAAAATTTTTTAAGGGCCTGCAGACAGCCTGACGTATGTTACGTTATGATTATGTTATCCACAAACAGACAAGCTACTTGCGGTTCATTACCAGCTGCAGGCAGCTTTAGTTACCCACTGAGGAAATCAATGAAACCTTGCATTATCATCTCACGGAAGATTGTTTTACCTTTTTGTCCCAGAACACACACACACACACACCTCTGCTGAAGGTGTGACATACCTACAACCCATCCCTTAAGAGATGATATGATCAATGGATTGGCTTTCTCCCCCCAGTCACCAGCCTGTGTTATGTGATAATGGAACACGGTGTTAGAAAAGTCTGAGGTGCAAGGGGTGTCGGCGGCAGAAGAAAGCAGGAACAACCTCCCTGGAACCTGCTACGAACCCACTGGCGATAACAGTACGGCCAAACTGGGAAAGCATGTAAAACACTGTCCAAAACAGCCACACACTGTCGGACACACATCGATGTAGATGCCAAACAAACAAAAGCAAAGAAAAACCTTCCCTCCACATCACAATCCAAACATTTGAAAGCGATGCTGAAAACTAAAATCACATTTCTCCCACCAACACTGCACACGCAGACAGCCCTTCGGCTCTTTGTTAAATGCCAGACACGCCTTTGCCCCTGCTGTGGAGAAAACGCATCACGGAGGCCAGTGTGATTCTTCTACACCGTTCCCCGGCATTCGATTCCTTGGGCGGCAATAGGGCGCCTTCAATTTCCGGCTTTATTGCCGTTCTCAGTTATTACATGCCACCCGGGCGATGTCTCCTCCCCCAGCAGATTCCTCTCCCCTCCGTTTCACCCCTCGTTCTCCTTCAATCACTCTCACACTTCGCAGCCCTAAATCTCCTCATTTACCCTCGGCGGTGGTTACACTTCTCTCCCTCGGGCCTCCTCCTCACCCGGTTCTGTCTTTGTGCCGTGTGCTATTGATTTGCATCTTTCAGAGTGTACTGTCTCTCCAAAAAAGAGAGAGAGAGAGAGAGAGAGAGAGAGAGAGAGAGAGAGAGAGAGAGAGAGAGAGAGAGAGAAGAGAGAGAGAGAGAGAGAGAGAGAGAGAGAGAGAGAGAGAGAGAGAGAGAGAGAGAGAGAGAGAGAGAGAGAGAGAGAGAGAGAGAGACAATGAAAGAGAGACTGCTTGAAAGTACAATATACAGTACATCTAAACGACACTTTGTATATGCTGTTAGGGGTTTGTTTCTGTCTGAAGCTATAGACTTGGTGTTGCCTAAACCACCTACTATGAATTAAAAGTTGATTTACTTAATCTTCCAAGAGATTAATAATTTCTTACTCTCCCCTCTATTCTTTCAGAATTGGCTGAGCGCATTTACATGGGCAGTGTCTGGGAAGGAAACACACCCAGACACATTAAATACACACAAAAACATTACAAAACAGTTGATAACCAAACAGCATCGAAATAATACACATTGAAAAGGTTTTTAAGGGGCTATTGCTTACAACTTTTGGTGATGACGTGATTGTATGTTTCCGAGACAAATGTGTTGAATTATATTTATATTTTTAATCAATGTGCATTTACATACCAATTACATGTGCTTAAACAGCTCAAACAAAAACTAATTTATACACGCCTCGCAGAAAAGGAGGCAAAGGTGCTTTTCAAAAAGGACAGGGAACTTTGATGAAGGGATACGTCAAGCTGCAGGAGAGGGCAGTGTTACGATTCCCCCCAGAAGCTGCCATTACAGATGCAGATTACACTTCGAGAAACTCCAACAGTGGCATGTTAGCCCACACTGGGGTTAACTCAATGCATTTCTAAACAGCAAAAAAAAACCCACTGGAGACCCGTCGAGTTAAAAATGGAAGGTGATAAAAAATGACCTGCCAAGGAGCTGTCATTTCAATAGAGCCAAGTGGGAGAGGAGAAACTGCGGATTTTGTGGCATGAAAGGCGCTTACAGCAACACATGTGCTCACTGAGCCATGCTCACTACTGCCACTCTGTTCAGGAGTTACTAATAATAGACCAACCAAAAGCAGACCAAACAGTCAAGAAGTGTCACCTCTGTTCAAACAAAACATATAGGCTTCACAAACACTTGAACATCAACTTTTTTTTAGATTACCTATATATAAACATAAAAAAATAGGGCCGAATTTACAAAAGGATTGCGCGGCTTTGCGGGCGTATTTATTTTAGTCCTATTCCTAATTACACAGAACAAAAAAAGCGTGTGTCACGTGTCAGGCTCTGTGGAGCCATTGATACTCCCCCTGCTGACGCGCAGATTATTTACTTTGCCACATAATTGCGATCAGACGCGAAACAAGGGCAAATTGCACTTAGCAGCAAAACTTTATGGCCGTGTTGGCGATGTCATATTAGCGCAATATCTTTTGTGAATCGGACGCGGAGACGGCGCAGATAGAGGGAGCAATTTATGCGCAACTCATGGCGCTATTAGTGGCTGCAATTAATTCTTTGTGAATTTGCCCCCATAATGTTAACGCTTTAGTCATGGATAACATTTGGATCCGTGATGGTGAAGGAACGAACCTCCACATGCGTTGTGGGTCTGCAGGATACGTCTTTTGAGTAATGCTTAATAATTTTGAATTGGTTGTTAAGATATTTTGACAAAGACCTAGCCATAATTATCTTTGTATCCTATGGTGAAACAAGCAAAATGCTTCAATTCCCCACAGATATTACCCACACACTTAACAAAAGACAAGGCAAGGAGTAAGGCAGTCTTGTATGAAATCAACTTCATATCTAGAGATTGTTAAAGCTCAAATTGGGCGAATGTGGAGCCTAGGGTACTACGGTTACATCCCAAGTGGAAATGTTGAACTTAAACAAAGGGCTTCATCCCTGGGGAAACATCACTAAAGCCAACAAGAGTCTTGATTGTTCCAATGGCTCCTGAAGGAATTACAGGACCACAAAGCAACACTTTGAGGAAATTACATTTAGCCTGTTCTCCACTGTTTGCAAGCTTGCCATTTCTAAGTAAGTGTAGAACCTTATAGTGCACTTTAAAGGGTTGTGACCACACCCTGAGGTAAATGTCTGCCTACTTAGATTGACCTCTCAGCAGATGGAGACACCACGACCCTGTGTGGCGATGAACTACTTTCCCCCCACTTGTGACTGATGGGGCATTTTGGTCTGTAATAGATGGGGGCAGCGGGCATTGTCACTCCAGGCTTGTTAGAGCAGTAAGTGGGCTCTCTGCTGGTAGCTGATCTCCAAGCTCAACCAGGCACAAAACCTGATATGTCTGCAGTCAAAGGCTGCTCAGGGCCCTGGCTTCTCCTGCCTTCACACAAATATCATCTGCAGCTGTATCCAATAGAATGTGAGGTATTTACTGTAAATTGATATATTGAGATATTGTCCATAGCTGGGTACGGTAGAAGGGGGCTTACCCAGTGATGCCCCAAAACAGGAGACAATTCATTTATTGCTATTATTTCTGAGAGGGAGGAAAAAGCCTGCAAACCTTTTCGGCTTCTGAGTCAGCAGGTGTGACTGTCAATCCAGGTCCTGCTCCTGAGACGCACAGCGGAAGAATGATCCTGACTGAGCAGGGTAGCAACCGGGGTAACCTCAACCGCTAGCAGCGTCTGCTCATCCCCAAACAGTCCATGCTCTTGGAATCCAAGGTTGAGCGCATCCTTGTGGAGCACATCATTGACACGACACAGCAAGGGCAGTGGAGGGTCCAGGCTCCATCTCTCCGGTATATCCAAATAGTTATTTTGTTCTGCCCAATGATTAGAATTAGAACTAGGAAGCTTACGCTGGAATTCTGGTCCAGATACTCTATCAGACCCAGACGACACCGCCCATAGGCAACAGAGCGCATATGTAAGCTCAATCAATACTCTCGATCAACGCTCTCCTCCGGAGACAGGTGGGATAGGCATGGTGCTTGTTTATTCATTCAAGGCAAAGCCACGCTACTGATGACAGGGGCAGACAGAAAACGACTATGTTTCAGAGTAGCATACTTTAATTTAACGAACAGCTGATTCATCAACCTTGACAGTTCTATTCTAAGGTTATGCCGAGTTCAATTTTTTTTGTATCCGAGCATGCTAGCAATAGCCATAAAGAGGAGCACATGTTATGATGTGGGTGTATAAATGTAAGGCAGTCATCACAGGTCATCTGATTTACTGGAATAAAGGGTTCTTCAGTCTGACCCATATGAGAGTGATGGTCAATTAATTCAGTACAAGGCATGCAGTAGTGTAGGATGAGGTTAATGTTTCAGAAAAGGACAGAGGCAGACCACATTTCTTCAAAACAGGAAGGTCCATAGAAAACCAGCAGCTGGTAGAGGACAAAAAGTGTACTGTACTATAACAATTCACCTGGTGACCTCCAACTGTCTGGCACTGTACCTTCAACAAGATACTATCTTTAACTCAGTCTTCAGCATGACGCCGAATTTTAGCTTGCATGTCAAGCATCCAAATGCTATTGGGTCAATGAACCAACAGGAGGAAATGAAAGATGGCTGGCCCCATGCTGACAGACACTGTTAATAGATCCCCCACAGGGAAATTAAAGGACATAGTCACTTTCCAGCAAAAAACAGAAATAAACAGTGAATATAATTGATCATTTTGGTTTTAATTTAAGTTTATAATATAATAAAGATGCTTTATCAGTTCATGATAATTTTATATTTTAATCCATATATTAACTGAAATGTTTTGGGTTTTTTTTTTTTTTTAACCCCTGAAATGCCTCGTGCATACACTTCAACCTGATCTCAAGTTCACTACAAACAGACACACATTCACACAGCGATATGCAACAGTATATTTGAAAATGTAAGGTACCAAAGAAATATGAAGAACAAATAAAAATCCCAAAACATTCTTATAATTCACAAAACAAACAAACAAAAAAAAAAAAAAACCCTGACAAATGCAGAAAGGTTACAAGTACCTGGACGGCCCATCTGGGCGGAGCTGGGCAGCAATAAAAAACCTTGAGGCGCTCGGTCACAGGACAGCACTGATCCTCGAAGTAGTCCACAATCACCTTCCAGGTAAAAGACAGGAAGAGACAAATGACCACAGGTAACAAAAACAAAGTTAAATGTACAACTGTTTAAGAATACATGTAAAACGTAGAATGAAATGTTTAATTTAGATTTAAGCCCCAAAACAATAACAATAAACTTGTGTTGACGTATTGGTATTTTGAACTCAAGCCAGCACCTGTTCAGCTATAAGTGAACAGCATGAACGTTGAGCTTAGAAGCAGCAATTATGTCAAACAACAATCTTTTTGAAAATCTGAATTAATAAGACAGCAGCCAGCATGTTTTTGTTTTTTACAAAATATGAAATATGAAAAAACATTATGAAGTAAAACATTTTAGGAGATATAACTGGAGGCAGGCACCGAAAAATCCCAATAATTGGGGTTTAAGAGAACTGCGACCACGTGATGTTTCTGGCAGTTTGTTTGGAAGAACTACACAAGCACTACTCGGTGAAGGCACATAGTTTAGAGGCCCAAGATTGAGATACAGCCACATACAATCACAGGCTGTTGCTACAGGGTTACATGATAGGGGGATCGGGGGTCATTAAAGGAGGTACTCAACGGAGACAAGCATGTCCACGAAGACGAGAAGGAGCAAACAAACATCTATTTCCAGCTCTTTCACGCCTTGTCAGATGAGCTACAGTTGACCTCCGTCCCATTGCTACTTTCTCTGCTCTGAGCTTCCACTGGCAATGATAAAATTGTCTGTCTTGGTGCCGTCACGCAACACCTCTCACACCAGCTCTCTGATGGAATGAGATTTCGCTATACACGCCCAGAATATGGGGGAAAAAGCAACGGTGACAGGCTTTGTGGCAACGGTGAACCTTTAGAAAATGTGTGATCCATTGCAATACCATGGACCATGGAGCCGTCGTTCCTCAATGGCTCCACAACAGTGTTGTGGTTGCAACTTGGCAGGGAGGGTTATCAGAGACGAGATGGTTGAGCGGGTGAATGAGCCACAGCCCGCGAAGCGTTTGTCATTTGGTCTACATCCACACATTTCCCAAACGCTCATCTGAATTTGTTAATCTGGGGGAAACAATTATTTTGGAGCAATCGATACATGTGGAAAATACAAAATACTTATCACAATAACAAGTATTGTGGCATATATGAAATGTTGGCGTTATCCTTAAGGAAATAAAAAACAACAATTCAATGTTTGGAAATATTTACATATAGATATGGGGATCAAATAAGTCCTGGAACGCTACCTGACCACACAAACCAAAGCAGATCTGGCATGGGAACAAACTCCCTCAATCGAAACTGTCATTTCAATTTTCCTTCCAAAACAAAAGAATTGCAGCTCTGAAAAACTGGAGAAAATTTGTTTAAAAAAGGGTCACTATTTCAGACACGAGGAGTGAACCTTAACAACTCTGAACATCTTCATCTTAGTTTTTGTACCTTTCAAGGAGGATAGCTTTCAGGGCATCTTTTGTGTTCCGGAGAGGAGTTTAAATGATTTCCAACTCTGTGTCTAGGCATTCCAGGCTGTCGTGAATAATGTAATTTGCAGCATTTTTTAGAATAAAATGAGTTGAGACAATTTCTTAAGGATAGTAAAGATTATTAGCAGAATATGGTCGTGGTCTTGTACTGTAAAAATAAAGCTTAAACCATCTTCAGCAGGTATCAGAACGTAGCCAGAGCTGTCGGCTGCCTTTCAGGACCAGAGCAGTCTGGTCACTCACGCAAGGCTTTTAACTGGAATCTCAAACATTTCTTGCAGAGCTGCTTCTTGGTATAGTCTCGCAATCAAATTGATGATCAATTTGGAATTCTCATCAGCTACAAGGCACGACAGGGTTTGACTGCACCATAGAGAGAGCCTGTGCCAAGTGCTCTGTAGTACTGTTCCGGAACAGGAGATTTACTGTTTACTGTCAAGTTGTAAGTAATTTATGACTGAACAGGAACAGGACCGGTCCTCAGTATCCACAGACTTCTAATATAAAATATATTGAAAATATATTTTGTACTACAAGTACTCCTCACTTAACGACTGAGTTCCGTTCCTAGGACCAGGTTGTTACGAAAATTGGTCGATAAGCGAGGACCCGTGTTATTTAATGGTAAGGGGGAGTGGCTGGTATATATAGTATATATAGTATATATAGCGTATATAGTGTTATTTCACGTTAAGGGGGCGTGCCATTGTGAACGCTAGTGTAGTGAATACTGACAGACTGCAGGAACGAGACTGAGAACGGTGATGAGATGAGATGTATACTTATTGTATACTTTATGTATACTTTAAGTAATTTCCCCCTGGGATTATAAAAGTATTTCTGATTCTGAATCTATACAGTGTATATATATATAATATAAAGGGTGATGCGCGATGAGATGCTTGACGCTGAGACACCCCACACACAGGGCGCCCGCCTATTGTACACAGCGCACAATACCGACTGGTTGGAGAGCTGGTCCTAAGACTGAACGGTCGTTAAACAGGTAGGTTGTTAAGTGAGGAGTACCTGTATTAAAAACAAGATCATTATGAATTGAAACTGAAATGTATCATATATGACATAATTAAGCCAATAATTACAAAGTTTTAGGTCTGCATTACTAAAAAAATACAGATAGAGGGTTACCATCACTATAAGTCACATAGGAAAGGCAAAAAGTCAGTACACTAAAATTGCAGAATCTGGTGACTGAGGTTTATGAATGCAGCACGGTCTACAGGTCTACAGAATACAGACATGATAGGCACAATTCACGACAGCATAGTGAACACGTATTCCATACGACCAACCCTCGGCTGTTGAGAACCGGGGTCTGGCGCTCTATCTATGATGTATGTTCGTCGGCGGTAGGACTTGAGCGCTTGATGTCTTCCTTCAGGCAGTGACGGGAGGGTAACTTCTTTCCCAGCTTCCTTCCCCCGACCCACCACCATCACCCCACCCCTCAACAGGGACGCCAAACCCCACTCGGGTCTGACTAAACAGCAGCAGGTGTCTTCCACCAGCTGCAACGATTGAAACAAGACTGTCTCTCTTTTGCTTCATGTTTGGGAGAATAGGGGGTGGGGGGCTATAAGAAGAGAGAAAAAAGTGAAAGCCCTGTGTAACAGCTGTACGGTGTCTGGACGCTTTAAGAGCCTGCTGCACGAAGGCTGCCACCCAGCACCCCCCCCCCCCCCCCCCCCCCCCCACACACACACACACTTTATGGCTCTGACCTTGTCTGTCTGGGGCCACGGTGGATCACGGAACACCTGGACAGCATGTGAAAACAGGCCGGTTGCTCATTGGCAGGCTAACGTGTGTGCGCGAGCGCACATGCACACGCTCACATACACACACACACACACTGAAGTCATCCGACTGCTTTGTGAAGCGTTTACCGAGGGGAGGGTTAAATCCAACATCTCACTTGGAGATTGGATTTCTTCATTCTTCCTGTACAACAAATACTCAAGAGAGAGAGAGAGAGAGAGAGAGAGAGAGAGAGAGAGAGAGAGAGAGAGGTATGACCGAAAAGAGGGAAGGGAGAGGGAAGAGGGGAAACAGGTGGTGCGAAGTGACAGAGTGCACTGGACTGAAAAGAGGAATGGGAGCTGAACAGCCTAACGAGTGACGAGACACTGCTTTCAGAGCGTCTGCGGTTGTTAAATGGACGACGGGTGTGGGCGTGGCTCCGCTTTAGATATACACCATAGAATGACGGACTATAGCAGAGAGAGAGAGTCTGTGGCCCTGTTCACTGTGCCCTGTACCTGGCATTAAAATGCATCTTGGGTGATCCGATCACAAGTGGACAGCTCCAAGTACAGGTGTGAACGCACCCAGGACGCGTTGAGGACGCATTGAGATCCGATCGCTCAGGGCACATTGGGAGGTGGTCTTGGCCGCATATGGCCACATTCTTTTAGCAGTGTGTAAGCGAATGTGTCCTGGGACACATTGAAGGTCCGCCTACTCAACTGACGTCCTCTGTGGAAGTACGTACTCAAGTCCCCCCGTTGATAGTGCAGGATTTATTATTTAAAAGTATGTATAAGTATTTGTAATTATATCCATCCAGATTTTACTATATTAAGTCTCAAAGCAACGGAGAGCAACGGAGAGACGTGTATGACATGGCACGGCTCAGTAACACAAATACATCTAAAATATAAACACACTTCTAAAATTATTTTGGTTGGATACACAGGGATCGAAATGCGCAGGGATAGCTACCTCTCCATTACGCAGTGATCCAATATGGAACAGGACAGTCCCTTAGATGTGTTCAAAAATTTCCTTTCCGACGAGGAGGAAACGAACGAAAATAATAAATATAAAAATATAAATTAAAAAAAACAAAACCTTTTAAAAAAAAAAAATGTTTTGTTCGGCGACACAGGGAACGGGGACGCGTGGTGGACAGGGCGATCGCTCCTTCTCCACTATTCCGATCCAAGGTGGAACGGGGCAGTCCCTTAACTCGGTCATGTTTAAAAATTCTGTTTCAAACAAGCACAAAATAAATGAAAATAAATACATCTAAAATAAGGAAAGTAAATAAAGCTGTTTCAATCAAAATTTCAGTCTGTATTATTTTGATTGCGCGCCAAGGTCTTGGCATTTGTTTTTTGCCAACGGAAATGATGTAGGTGTTTCTTTGCATATAGAGCAGGGAAGTGAGATCCGGTCACAAGCGGTCACTTGAGACGCATGTGGAGACGCATTCTAATGCCAGGTGTGAACAGACGTACTCAGAACTGTCCACCTGTGATCGTATCGCCCAAGACGCATGTTGACGCCAGGTGTGAACAGGGTTCTCAACGTGGGGTCCTGGGCCACCCAAAGGTCCTTGAACAGATTCCCACAGGCCCCTAGCAAAATGATTAATAGTTCAACTCCAGCATTATTTCATTGACATATTTGCGGCATTAGTTTGCGACAAAAGATGGGGAAACGATTTAGCTGTTCCGATAAGAGGGAGAAGCTCATTCAACCATCGTGGCGTGGATGAGAGGAGTCACAACTGGCATCAAACGGATGGATCAAACAGGGGTAAATCATCTGATGAAATCACCACCTCCTCTTACCTGCATTTGCATCATGGCTCTCTCCACCCTCCTGGAGCTCTCCCTTTCCAGTTTGGTCCTCAGGCAGAGTGCCGTTACCTCCACTGCCCAAAACTTGGGCTGGGACAGCAAACCCTGATGGGGGAAAAAAAAACAACCTATGAATAAATACAATTACATAACCAATGACAAAAACATTCGTGATCAACTGAATCCTGCTTGCATTGGATGGAAATAACACTGGGGGATTCAATGAAAAGCCAATGTCTGTAATAATTCCTTTCACCAAGTGACGAGCAACCAATGCTCCAGAGAGATTGATCAAGCAATCCACCCACCTGCTTCACAAACTGTCACTACAGTTTATGGTATTCCCTCCGAAAAACGGCTCCGACAAACCAAGCCGAGAAGAACAGCATTTGATAACTCAATACTAGGAAAATTAAAATCTGGAAGGCTTAATGGCATTCGGTGGAAATCTACATCAATTAAGGGAGGCAGAACTTGGCATTTCGAGTCCGAGTCGTTCCCATGGGGGAGAAATCTTGATTTTGAGATGGAAATGATGTGCCACCAAAATAATCAAACAGGTCCTTTTGACACCTAAACCAGACATCCTTAAGCTCAAAGAAGGTGCAATCTTTATAACTCAACCCTAAATAGATCATCTACTCTGCATGGTTTGAATGTGTTTTCCAGATCTTACTGTACGTGTGAGGCGTCATTTATACTTCTTTGAAATCTGTGGCACATGGCCAGATGACGTGCACCTCCCGAAAGGTTAGCAAGGATTAGGGATTAGGTTACAAATATATCCCAACCATTTCAAGACACGATAATATAGAAAGTTTGAATAAAATCCCATCCGCCCCCCCCCCCTTTTTTTTTTTTTTTTACAATCCAGATAAGGACTTAAAATAGTGTCATTCAACGGGTGAAGCAGACATCAGGTAAACTCATATCCTAATGGAATTAGAAACCGGCTGCACTTCCTGTCCACAGGAGGAAGTGGACATTGATCACTCTGGAGAGCGCTTCACAACACTGACCAACACTGTCCCACGACATGCCTGAGGTCAACAATATAGCTTTCATGTGGAACAAAACACATAATCGGGGTGACGGCGGGTGCGCGCAGGAGGAGGCACACCCACACTTTCTGAAAACAATTATTGAAAAATACCGTAAATAAAGTGCTTTGTTTGTCGGGCCGGGTTTCCCCTTCATTTCTGGTTTCGTGGTCAGAGATATAACGTATTTTTTATTTTTTTTAATAATGGGGGTCGGGAGTAAGGTATTTGGTGTGACAATCAGAATGTTATGTTCTAATACTGCAACATGTGCGTGCAACAGCGCGTCTCCCCCTCCCTGCTCCCACCCCACACTTCAGCGCATTCATTCATTCATTAGGATCCTGTGTGTAATTCTGAACTGATTTCTGTCATTCAAATTTCTCTGTAAGCCATTAAGTCTGATGATTAATTTCTCGTGTAAATTATGTTTTTATCAACAGCCAATCAAAGGTTACGATTTGAAATGTATGTGTCAGGTTTTCGCTGCCTACACTATTCAGTAAGATCCGGCAGGATATTTTGGAAAGATTTTTGTCATTCAAACAACTCAGAATTAGTTAGTTATAAGCAGCACACTTACTAAGAAAATTTCAATTTTGAATCAGGTCCGGGCCGCCGATGCAACGTGCCCATGCGGGACATGCTCAGACAGAACGTGCACAGGCTTGGACTTGTTTTTTTGGGCCTGATCTAAGCTCTAGTCTGCCTGGAGAGGAGGGGCTATTCACAGACGGTCCGTTATGTTTGTGTGAGAGAGAGCGAGTGAGCGAGCGAGAGCCAAAGCTCAGATCTCAGAGCAGAGCAAAGAAGCGCTGAGTGAAACAATGCTCTGCGTGCAGTTCTACGATTTTAGTTTAGAATAGTAAAAAATAAATAAAAAATTAATAGAACATTTATATGTGGCGGTCAATGGTGATATTGTGGTGAGCTGCCACAAATAAATCAATGTATGGGAAACACTGCCGTGCATAATAGGGAAGCGAGATTGTCTTGCGTGTATTGCGTCATCTGATCGGCTCCTTCTAATCGGCCTTTAAACAGATCCCTGATCAAACGATTAGATCACCGATAAACTACCAGAACGGATATCAGCCAATCAGGATTGACGGCCAATCGATCGGAGCACCCTTAGTCCACTGGCTTAAAAAAAGTATATCAACGTATCTCAACAGGAGACATGTTGCATCGGGCTGAAATAATTACATATTGTTTTGCTTCTCAACAGTCTTGATAAAACAGAGGCTACACTACTGCGGTGCTTTGTGAGTATGGAAAGAACCGCAGAACCAACTGTCGAAATGAACATTGGAATTAAACATTACAAGGCAGCAAGCAGTAAATAATGACGGCTTCAAAGCTCTTGGCTGGGCTGGTCACTCTCACTCCGACATAAAAGGCCATATTAAAAGTATGAGTCAACACTAGTCATCTGATGGATTGCTGGCTCAGCATGAGCTAGTAAGTGGATACAGTATACTCGGGCTGGCCGCAAAAGGCTCGACGAGAAGAGTATTAGTTGACCAAGCCTTTCATTGGTCAGTAAGTCGCAGGGGAAAATAAATAAATAAACAAACAAATAAATAAAACAAAAAAACTCCTGCACCTTGTCAAAATTAACCTTAAAACAGACAATATATGTCTGGACTCATGTATCAAACGTTATAGGGCTTTTCATTTGAAACAAATTTGAACAAAAATTAACGTTCAGTCTCCTTGCTGGTTGTTCCGACAGGTTTGGGAAGAATAATTACAGCTTGTGCCGGTAAATAACAGGTGGCTTGCTTCATGCGTGCACGCCACGTGAAATCAACTAGTCTAAAAGTCCGAATAAATATTGCGTATATTATTAAAAATATTGCATATATTACAAGACCAATTTGAAACCGTTAATCACATTCGTCAATAATAAAATCATATTTTAAATGCCCGGACGGCGGCGGTGCGCCCTGGCCCAAGGGGGCCGGGGACTGGGAAGGCGCAGCAAAGCCGGCTTTACAGTGGGGAGCGGGAATTTACAGGCGGGAATTTGCGGCCCCGGAAAACACGCCTTGACGAGGGGTCCGTAACGAGGGGACGCCGACACTGGGAAAATGATCTTCCGTACGCATCATTTCAGTGGAAATGATGTCATTATGTAATTTAAATGTGTACATTCATAAAATAATAATAGGGCCTAATAAGTTTAACTGATGTAATGTTTAACCGGTGCAATTAACAGGCGGCTCGCTTTATGCGTGCGCACCCCGCAGCACTTGTAAATTAAATCGATATTTTAAAGGCTGGTTATTAGGTTTTGTATTTATCGGTAATGTGGCACAGTGTTAACGATGTTAGTTATAACATTCTTTCTCAGCCCTGGACCTCACACCACTTTCATAAACGTGCAACGATTAGTCAGCTGACGGCTTGAACTGACAAATAATAGTCGACTATGTAGACTAAGGGCTGTTTTGCAAGCTGATGCCCTGGTGCTCAAAGCAGACAAGAGGCGATAGACGTTTATCAAAGATGCGTTTCGTGGTTTCCAAATAGCCCATGCAACAGTAGTAACTTGAAAGTGTCGGATTTTAATTGCCTCACAATTGAGCCTTCCGTTTGTGAGATTTAAGCATGGCAAGAAATTGTCAGCACTCCATGAAGTTTGCACATCCAAACTTGTGTTGTAGAATTTATGACTCGGCTGGATATTTTCACAAGGATTTTTTTGAATGCACATACATGAAAGTGGTGAGCGCACATTCACAGGCAATGAAAGTGCAAATCAGAGAAATTGATTTTTATTGCGCAGCAGAACCGTAAAATTCAGATCAATGTAGACACGCAAGGCAGCCATCAACTTTCTCCGTTACAGTTTATTTTTCCACACCAACTCAATTAATATAAAGGCTATCCTATTCCGACTGACCTTTCGGGGACGAACCAGTGGGCCTGTTTTCTAATGTTTGTAAAAGGGGAAGAATCAATGTCAAAGGCAGCAGTGTTGAGGGGTTAACGCGGTCCCCGTCATCGACGATTGTTTCCAAAGAAATATCGTCTCCATAACCCCCGAGCTGTTCTCCGCGTCTTGAGAGTGAGTTTTGAAAACAGCTCTTAAACTTCACCGGAGGGGCGGAGTTGTAACTACGCTCCGTCTGTGATGTCACCTGTCGTTTTGAAGCCTGGAGTTTGGCTTTACGCTCATTGCCGTCAGCAGGGCAGAACCTCCCCTGCCAGAGTGTGTTTGGCGGGGGAGACTGAAACCAGACAAGTCTTCCAGAAAGGAAGAGACACACCCATCTTGCTCTGACACAAATGAGAGTCCGGTCAAATCAAGGCAACGATGTCTTCAACCATATCTCTGTAAACCTAAATATCCTGTGTATGTAACAATAATTTTCAAAATCACAAACAAGACGCCCATTAGAAGAAGTAAACTTGGTATTGAGACACCAATGGGCAATGGAAAAAAAATTGCACTTGTATTCATCGAGCTTATTTACTTATTTTTCCATTATGTGAGACGGTTTCTGGAGCATTTTGACAGCAGTTTAAAGCACTTCCGCATTGGCATCAACACCTGGCCGTAACGGTTGCCACTCGAAAGGTACCGCTTACGCAACTTAATTGACTCAGCAACCTGCACTGGACAAGTTTGGCGATAAGACTTTTCTGGAAAGGACAACAAAATACCTTTACACTCAAATCATATGGTGATTTGAGTGTAAAGCAAAAGCCAATTTTGAGGCTCTGCCTATAGACATACTCACGTTTTTGGAATCCTGCAAACCCCCCCCACTCATTTTTTATCTCCGGGTTCAGTTAAGATCCACTGGCGTCTGAACATGAGCACTGATCGCACTCAGATGCATTAAAGAAGTTGGAGGAATATTAACATCTGTGTCTGGGTCAGAAGGAGCAAGAGAGACCGCTCACCTCCTGCCAGATGCCCCGGGCTGTAAAACACAACCTAGACGGCGGGTTCAGAACAGACGAGTTAAAACAATGTACAGCAAGTGTTTTTAATATGATAATGGAAGCATGACGATGACGTGATGCAGACTGTGGTGGTGGTCAGTGCCAGAAGTAGAAAGGGCGATTAAAGAAAAAAGAAAGGGAAAAAAATAAAGAATAACCACTCCTCTGACGAAGCGTCTCTTTTTAGAAAACCTCCCGACTAGATTCTAAGATCATTATCACAATCAGCTTCCTCTCTGGGGCAGGGGCTGTTCCTGGAGAAATTTAATTTAAGCTAAACAGGATAATTTGGCTGTCTATCCCCTCTGTTCAACTGTTATTCCACACATTCCCAAAGAAATAGCCTAAATGATTTCCCAAGTTTTGGGAAAGCAATCTTCAACTTGTTCAATCATTCAACTCGACACTAATAATGCACATTTTTCAAAGCAGTTTGTTGTCCTTCCTGCCCCTATGACAGCTTTTTGTAGTAGGGGCAACAGCTGTGTCTGTAACCATGGTAATCATCTTTCTGATGTGTAATACACCGATCAGCCACAACATTAAAACCACCACGAATAACCACTAATATTGTGTAGCTCCCCCTCGTGTCACCAATACAGCTCTGACCCGTGGAGTCATGGACTCCACAAGACCTCTGAAGGTGTCCTGTGGTATCTGGCACCAAGGCGTTAGCAGCAGATCCTTTAAGTCCTGTAATACCCCTTTGTCACTGTGCCAAAAACCTGGCAACACACTCTAAAATCCGGCATTTGTCATCAGTGGGAAAGGTAAAACCCGGATTTCAGCCCCGGCTCAAATGACCCTGCAATAGACACAGGTTTTAATTGGCTCCACCTCCACCATGTAAACAGGACACCCGGGTGGACCCACAAATTTTGGCCCCTTCACCTACGCGATCCGTGTATCATTCTATCATTTCGTATCCCATTTAGAATCCAAAAATCAAAATCAGAAGTTATTTACTTTTTTCCCCCCCGCAAGGGGGACCCTGAAATACTTTGAGTGTGGGGATCACAGCGTGGGGATCACAGCGTGGGGAGCACGGCGGAGAGCCCCCACGCTCCCCGCCGTGATTCCAGCATTGCCCCAAGCCGGTCCCTGCTCCCTGCCGTCGAAGGACCGGTGTGGTGTGCGCACCGGCATGGATACTCCATGCTGCTTCTACTGTAGTGTTGGGTCGTTCATAAACGATCTGATTCTTTTGAACGATTCAAAAAACTTTGTTTTACTGTATTACGGTTTTAGTTCATTGTTTGTTTAACAACGACAGAACAGCTTGCTGTCACCTCTACTGTTTTGTTCCCAATCACACCATGCGCCATGACACGCCCCTTTTCCGACGTGTTTGTGACGAGTTAAAAAAACCCACGGATAAACCCGCAAATTTTGGTGTGAAAACAGTATAAGTTGCGAGGTGGGGCCCCCATAGATCAGCTTGTTGTTCCGGCACATCCCACAGATACTCGATTGGATTGGAGGCTAACCCCGGCCATCCACATGGTAGAAGAAAACGTGATTCAGCAGACCAGGCCACTTTCTTCCATTGCTCCAATTATTGCTTCGATTCAAAGGTTATTATGCTTGCTCCTTGCTCCTCCCAAATGAACACCTTTTTTCGCAGACCACTTTGCAGCAACCCATCCTTTGCTTTACTCTGCCAGCAGAGAGGAGGCCCAAGAGGAAGATTGAAAAACAGAGCAGCAGCAATTATAACGCTAGACAGCACATCAGACCAAGAGCGGCTTTTCTCAAGTTACAAAAAGTAAAGCAAAAAAGATTGTGTATCCAGGTGAAGAAAGAAACAATATGTTATATATAACATGTAATAATATATTGAACATTTCATAGGGAAGCTGTTCCACAACTGATGAAAAGTCCACGGCTACTTTGAGAGAAGCATCAACAAATTTATTGTTTTTGAATCAACACTAATCTTGCCATTCCCATAACTTGAATACAGCCAAAATCTAAGCAACTCAAAATTCACACACAACATGGAACTAAAAGTACTAATGATATTCCCCAATTAACTGAAGACAGTCAAGCTTATACTTGTTTGAACTGGCCTTTTAGAAGAGATCATAGTTTGTTTTCCTGAAACAAGAAAACCACAGTCTCCAATCTAACTTTTCAACACAAATACTTTTCAGGTTTTTGCTTGGTATTACATGGGAGATAAGAGATCACAGAAGATCTCAACAATGCGATGGCTCCTGAAAAGCCCCCGCAAAACAGCTATTTGGGATCCCATCTTGAACAACACTTAGACCTTCTATGTCAATATGCCAATATGGCACAGCTAACAATCTGGCTAAATGGATCAGCCATTGGATTCACACTGGGTTTTTTTGTTTTCCTGATCATGAATGCTTCTGAGAAGTCACACGGCAATGGCACAGGACTTTTGGAACCGAAAGTGAAACGTGATGCATGGTCCTCGTCAAGGTGAGTGAATGCTTATCGCATGTTGTTTGCGCACACATAATGAGTCACGCTGGAGTTCAAATGAGCCATTAGCGAAACTGTAAATCACCCCGATTATGCAGTTGTCGCAGTGGTAACATTAATCATGAAGTAATTAAAAGTAAATTATAACTCCGCTGAGCATTTGTCATGCAACTAATCACACAAACAAGGAATCAGTGTGTTTCAAAAAGCCAAGCTATAAAGTGCACGCTATGGACCACAAGTTTCTCTATTGTTCTTATAATAAACAATTAACAAAGATTTGCAATTTGCATAAAGTATTTATATAGAATAGATTTTATGAGAAACTATTAAAGTACATGTTCTGCTGGAATTGATGGTGTGCAGTAGCCTGGCTTCGCCAGACCAATTCGCAAATGCAGATTAGTCTGGAATCTTCATTCTCAATTTCCAAGGGGCGTAACCGGGTGCAGACCAAATGTCTCTGTTGGTTGCATTGGATAGACCTACAACAAATCAGAGCAATGAAACGTGTGATGTAGCGCTGAGCAAGTGAGCTGATAAATTAAACATTTACCAAATCCTGTTGGAAGTACGGCAAACACATCTTGCTTATCAACAAAAGCTTTTTAGAGAAAATATACCGTCCAGTATGTTCACTATTGTCGTGATAGCTGATTCAATAGACCGTTCCACATCAGTGGCAGCCATCTTGGTTTAGTACGTACGTCAACGGCTGTCCTCTGCATCATCATCATCATAGCCAACCCGCCGCATATTAGATAAACTGTTGTGATTGGCCCATACCCTGGCAATGTCGGTGGATATCTGTGCAGTAGAGGATTCGGATGGATGCATTGTCAGCCGGACTCCAAAACACATTGCACTCTTGCAATGTTGCATAACAACTCACCTATCTGGATATCCCAGCTTTTGCATTTCAGCACGTTCTGCATTGGTTCTCAACACCTGGTTCTCAACACCTGGTTCTCAGTGCCCAAAATGAACACTTAGCCAAACTGGTGAAGCAGAACCCAGGTCTCCAGTCTATGTGGAAAAAAGGTGTTTGCTGACAGAAGGGGTCTGCCTAATGGAGTGGCCTTGTTCAGAAGTACATGCCTTTTTGTTTATTACCTTAATTAAAATACTCTTTTGGCCTTGTTGTATTGATCGGCGTCCCAGCAGTAGGAGGATGATATAAAAGCGGGGAAAACTACAAACAGGCTGAGAAATGGATGGCATTAGAATAGAATCACGATACATGATAAGATAGCAAATACTAGTATTGTATATATTAAACATTATTAGTAGAAATTAGTAATCCAATAACAATAGACTGATTATTGACAGAAAAATATTAAAGAAAGAAAGAAATCTGGCAAACTTGGAGAAGCAAAAATAAATTAAGTCCGTAGGGCCCTTGGAGCCTTGGAGAAGTGGACAGGTTTTTCCCTTTCTTTTGGAGAGGTTGGAGCTATGGCAGTGGCCCAAATACAAACGACAAGTCTCTCTAATTGAGAAAGACAAGGCCACCCTCAAAATCCCGAAGCACCTTTCTCCACAGCGTCCTGAGTCGGTGGAGAAGCACACACATTTGTCAAGCTGTAAACGCGCCTCGGTCAAGACGGAGAGTAGTGTGTGTTTCGAGGAGTCAGGCCCGGTGATCAAAATAGAGGTGACATGAGGGTGAGAAATTTTAACCTTCTGGGCTGGGCTGAGATGTGGGCGCTGAGCGGTCTGAATGCCCGCAATGTGACAAACGTGACAGGGCAAATTGTGTCAAAAGGTCCTCTAACTCAGCTGTGTGTGTGTTTCACAGAATCGTATTTTTTCCCATTATTTTATTTATTTATTTATTTTTATATCACCTGCAAAACTGACCGACTGACCGTTACCCAATGATGAGAGAACTCTCACATGTTTAAGTTCGCCTGCCAGCTTTGTTTTTCTTCTAAGCAATGCTGAGAAAACACTTAAACTATAAATTACACCACAACATACATGAAAAGGACAGGCCTGGTAAAGACATTAGCTGGGAGATGAAAGATTTATGGCAGCGTAGAAACATAAACTCTTTGGACAATAAATTGACCTGCAGACTACTAAATGTGTTCGCTCTAAAAAGTAGCACGGATTGTCCAAATAGATTTCATGGATTGAAGATACTTGCCCAGCATCTGTGAGCAGGCTGAAATGTAATTGAGGCTTGGTCCAGGAAGGAAGGTTATCAGATATTTGGACTAGCGTACCATTTTTCGGGGTCCAATGAGCGGTTCATAAACCGTCTGTTACGGGACCCAAATGAAGGATTACAGTATTACACAACACTAACCAAAATTGAAATTCAAAAATATGTACTTTACAATCTAATGCCTTATGGCTGTAAACAGTTTAATACAGCCTTGCAGAGGCCTGGCAAACTTTTAGTAAGGCCCCCATCGTACATTCCCGTTATTCAATGTGAAAAATCGAAAAGTTCTCTAAGGAAATGCAGCTTATTTATCTTCTCAATTAGTTTAATTTGATGTGTTTGACAGCAGCAGCAGTTAATTTATAAGCTTCTCATGGTATGTCCATCATGTCAGTTGTCATTGTCGGTTCAGCATCCTAAAATATTGAATGGGGAAATAGGCAGAGTGGCACCAGCAGAGGTGAGGGTAACCTGACAAGCATAATCCTGAAGGGCTTTGTGTCTTTGGCCTACAACATCTTCGGGTGTGGAGAAGGGCTATAATAAACTGCAGGAACACACGCACCACACCATGCTTCATACCGCATTCCCCTCTCCTCATTCGAAATATATTTTTGTGAAAGTGACAATGTTTTAAACTTGCCTAAGACAGGCCGAGATATGCACAACATTTTTTTCAGTGAATTTCATTATGACTCAACTCCTGAGTCTGAAGACTCCCGGTACAATATATGGGTGAAAAGTTCTCAAGGGATGTCGAGAGAAGAAGTGACATTTTGGCTTCAGGACTTCCATTGCAGTGGATAACAGAAGCGTCGGCTGATGAGGAAGGCCGGGCATGTGACAACCATCTAACCAGCCTGCAGATTCCTGGATCCACTTGTAGGCTGGGAAGATGCCTGCTCACAGGAGCCGGCATCCGGACAGTGCGTTTCAGCACCAAATCAGTACCAACCAGGCATGCCCCGCCAGGTCAGTGCTCTGTCTGGCCCACAGCTGGATCAATAATGACCAAGAGACAACTTGGTGAGGATGAAAATTCATAAAGAGATTTGATTACCATATTGTAAACTTCAACAGATTTTTTGATGGTATACCAAGGTAATTTAGAGACTACAGCCAAGTATGAAGACTGTGTTCCTCAACCAAATTCTAGGATATACTGAAAGCACAGTAATTGTTCAAAATTTAATTGTAATTGTTAATTAACCATTCGGTCTTTATCTTGAACCGTTTTAAAAATATATATTTGAACAGTTTCCCTTGTTTCATATCTTTTTTCTTAACACATTATTCGATAACCTAAAGGCAAAGCTTGATCAAAACCATGAATATGCAATCACCCGCATATCTGGGATACTGCACTCCTAAAATTTGGAGATATTGATTTGGATTTTGAAAGAAAGGATAACAGACACATATGCTAAACTTTGGCTCAGATTGTGTGAGTAAATGGAGTACGATCACAAATGGCAGCAGTGCAGTGCAGCAGAGTCAGGTCAATATTAGCTCTATCGATCAAAGTGCCATTCAACGCTATTGGTAAAAATGTGGCACGTGTGTAACCCAGGCGAAATAATGGGTCACTCTGCTCTAGTTTGTAGTTGTCCGCCTAGCCAAAATCACTCAAACTCTGCAATAGTTTATAGTTGTCCACCTGTCCAAAATCTATCATGCTAATGCTATTGGATATGTTATCTGCCAATCAAGACACCTGAGCCAATAGGATGCAGTCTCTTTCACTTTGCACACAGCCATTTCCTTTGTGAAGCAGAAACCAACGCCTACATTCATTCCACGCCGGTGCGACAACCTGTTACAGTAGGACGCCAACTTAGCACTCTCAAACTGCTTTCACACATGCACTCCAGACAATAGCTGGATAATCAGGTCCGGAAATTGTCTGGAGTTGTCCTTCCACACATGTAGAACACGACCAGAGATTGTCCGTGTCAGACGCGCAAACACCATCTGGAAATACTCCGGTTGGTTAAGACGAGGGGCGGAGCCTGGGTGGAGCGTGCAGGAGGCGGGACGTGATGCTACGGAGTTTTACAGCACAACCAAGATGGCGGACAATGCTCCCGGCTTATCTTTTCTGGCGTGGTGATACTCCATGTATTTGGACATTATATGAAAAAATAGTGGAAAGGAATATAAAAGAAAGCAGAAAGGAGTACGAAGCAGCTACACCCTGTGCTGGAAGATCTGCATGAAGGTGCGAATGATAGAGACGTCATCAACACGCTACACGCCCACTTGCTCACGGTAAATGCTCCGGACAATCACCTGCTCTAGTCACACATACCGCTCAATTGGACATTGCGCAGACTTTGTACTAGGGTGCTGGCTGTAATAAGTCTGGGTAATGTCCAGTTTAAATGATTCGGAGATTTCTTTCTTTTAGAAAAGAAGTCATGAAAGTCACGTTCTTTATGAAAAGTTTAATGCTCAAGATTTCTATGCCTTACGTAATCAGGTTTCATGATGGAGCAAATAATTGGGTGGCGAGCAAAAGGAAGAAAATCCCTGTTGAAGGAAAGAGCCCATTCCCTACTGGTGTGGTAGGACTGCACACTATGCCAATTCACACAAACAAGCCTTCTGCACTATATTCACCTTCCTGGGAACTAAAAACTTCTATGATAACACTGATATTGATGGATTTATCTGATATTTTAAAAGTCTAACTTCAAGTGAACTTATATAACTACTAGTAACTGAACATACAAATATTGTAATACCACAACCTCGCTGTTTCGAGAAGCCTTATTCTTTATATTTTGAGATAACCTCTCTAAATAATGGTTAAAAAAACATAAAAATCTTTCTTTCCTTGATTTATTTCAAGTGATTGTTGTCCTGCACCCGAATATGCAATACACCTGGTAAACGCAGTCAGTGTTTCATTAATTTTCAACGAGCTCCATAGTCAAACCTACTGTAGACTAGTCCCTACTCCATGCTCTATCATTTATAACACACACACACACACACACACACACACACACACACACACACACACACACACACACACACACACACACACACACACACACACACACACACACACACACACACACACACACACACACACACACACACACACACACACAGAATCTGGTTCATAATTCAAAGTTCTGGGTACTCATCTCAGGGTTCTTTGAATTAAATTATCCAAACGGGTTGCACTTAAACAAAAATGTTGTGCTTTGTAGTGAAGGACAAAATGCCTTTTTTTCATTCTGTTAAAAATAATACAGCTTCAGGCTTTTAAATTTAAATGCCACTTAGAGCCCAGTTGTAAAATAACCTAATCAAATGTTCAGAAACTGTTCCTGCATAGGGTCATATGTGAACAGGAGCAGGGGTGGATATTCTGGGAAATCAGTACCGGCAATCCCCCCCCCCTCAAAAACTAATAACATTTCCGGGAAAGTGCCAGTTCGGCTGTGTTGTGAATGGGAGCAGTAATAGACAAAGCACCAGGAGGTGCACAAATACTGGGTTTTTATGAATATTTATTTTTTACAAATATTTTAAAAGTTATTTGTTTTCGGGAAGATTTTTTTTTTCCCTGAAAATTGGTGAGTTCGATCTGAGCCGTGGCACCCGGCTGCAAAGATAAGAAACTACAACAGTCCAGTGTCTATGGAGATCTTTATATTGTTAAATGTCATCCTTTTTCTTCTTAAAAATGCCATTCAGACCCTAGACGTGTCTTTTAGAGTTAGGGGTGCGGTGCGGGGACATCGAGCACAAGTGCTTCGCTTGCCCGCTGGCTGGACCGGAGCGTGGAGCCGAAGTGGGAATGAGCAGACAGGGAGAGGGCAGGTTGAAAGTGATCACAATGTAGGTAGGAATGTGGCAAGCCAGCGTGATCGCTCCTGCCTTTGCGTGCTTAACGACTATCCTGCACGTTTAATACCACTCAAACTAGCTTTGAACACATACACACCTGGACAAATCTTACTCCAAACAACACATCACCAGACCAGGGTCGGAGGGGCCGGAGGGGTGCGAGCGATTTCGCAGGGAGATTTCCAGGGCCCCTTGGTGGCTGCTTGGTGTCATGGATGTGGGAGGTTGCGGTTGGCCTTATTCCCGCTGCGATGCTTCTCTGTGCCCCGAATGACAGCAGCGTGGAGGGGTCACATATCTGGCTGTTTGCGAGTGATGGCGGTGCTCAGTTCACCCCAGGTGGGTTGATGTTGGGGTGCCTGCGCCATGCGTACTTGGCTGTGTAGATGAGCACTCAGGGCTTGTGGCCGGGTGGGGCACCTCGCCGTTTATGTTATAGCGGGCCTTGTCTTTGAGCGGGGTTTTGGTGGGTATGGGGGCCCTGTCGGTTCACCCGCGGAGTGGGCGGTCCTGGCGGGGTTTCCAGTGTGTCAGCTGCGGGGCCCAGCTTCGGGCCTGTAGTTTGTGCCTGGAGCCCACGGCCTGGGTTCTGCGCTTGTGTCTCATGTTTGCACATGGGGGTGGGTTGTATGTGCACGCCTCAGGGGTGCAGGGTCACTTTGTACTCTAGTTTGTGCACCTCAGGGTCGTTTGGCGTTGCTCCACGGGCCCCTGGTTTCTTTGTGGGTTCGGAGGATCTTCTGTGGCTGTTGTGCATTGTGCTCAGAGCTTTCTTGAGGTTGTGGGGTGTCTATATAGCTGCGGGACTCCTGGGTGGCTGCAAGGCCCTTTTTGCTGCTTGGAGACGCTACAAAAAACAGTTCTGACCCAAACACTAATACTGCCGTTTATCCGTCTCACCTGTGGTGATTCTGGCTCCCCCTCTTCGAGAAGTAATGATGATTAGTTGTTTATAGATCAAAACATGGTAAGATCGTTCTCCAAAGAGGGTGATTGGTGGCGGTCTTGTATAACAAAAAAGTGAGTCTTGTCAAGTTCAAGTTCAAGAGATTATTTTTAATCCCAGCAAAGTTAATGCAAACAGTTATTGATGATGAATAATGATGAGTGGCATTGCAGGTTGACAATTTAAACCCCACTTGCAGATTAGCCACATCCTGGGCGATCTGAACGTGGACTTCTCTGGATGTGGGCTTCATGTCCCTATGCCTCCGCGAGGCAGAGTGGTGCCTCCACCCGGATATAGTGCTCCAGCTTTGGAGACTATTCAGGACAGCGCGGGTGACCCTGTTTGGGTCGAGAGACTGCTCCGTGCCCCCTGTGGTTATCCCTCCACAAAGGAGACAACCCCCTTCTGGGGGTGAATACGTTTGTGCACCACCCGTGAGTCAGGGGTGCGCATTCCCACCGTCAGGGCTGCTGCCAAGACTGATGGGACGAGTGCATTTGGAGGGGCTGTCGGTGATACTGGTAGCCCGATCATCCCGGGGCACTTGTTTCACAGAGCTCCAACAGTTTGCTGCCTGGTGCCGCCCCCTGTGGTTGCCTGTGCGAACGTCCCATGTAGATTAAGTACATTTTAGTATTTTTTTTCGCTTTACAACATCATGCCCGTCAAAACCTCATCGGCAGTGATCTCCTCCAACCACATTGCACTCGTGGATATAAAAAAATTCTCTGAAGGAACAACTTTGGGACATTTTATCCGCTGATCCAGAGTAGCCGCCGTTGGTTCCAATTCAGGGTCTCGTGAGGATCCTCAAGTCCTTTACTCTGGAGCAGTGGAGAGCATCCTGACAAGCAACATCACTGCCTGGATTGGGAACTGTACTGCACAGGACAGGGAGGCCCTGCAGAGGGTGGTGCCATCAGCCGAACGTACCACGGGAACTACCCTACCCTCCCTGCAGGACTTGTACACAAGGAGGTGTAGTAGCAGAGCCCGCAGGGTCATGAAGGATCCTCACCACCCCAACAATGGACTGTTCCAGCTGCTGCGGTCGGGCAAGCACCTCCGCAGTCACACAGAGAGAACAGAGAGACTGAGACTGAGTTTTCTCCCGCAAGGCATAAGGACTGTTAATGCTGAACTCACCAGGGGCCCTAACTGAGAGACACACATAGGCCCCACTGCCTTACTGTACTCTATGTTGCATTCTGTATCACTGTACTGGGTTATAGCATACTGTTCTGTAATGCTGTTCGGTGTTACTGCACTGCTGTGCCGCACTGTTGTATAGTGTACTGTATATCTCAACCCACACTACCTCGCTTTATTCACATGGCACTTTACTGCACATATGTGTATACATAATAATCTATTCCATTCATTTCTAATTTGCATTCCCACTTAGTGTATTACCTTTTTTACTCAAATTTTATTATTTTTAATAACTGAATTAGGCTTTAGGAATCAGTTTGTTTAGTCAGTTAGTTAGTTAATTAGTTAGCTATTGTGCATAATCTCTGGGTGCGTCGCAATGTCATTTCACTATATATATGTATGCTTGTATGTACATCACAAATAAACATCTTGAATCCATTAGTGGTGGCGGGCCCGTGGCAGATCCCTATGTGCCGCGACACGCTGCCGCAGGCCTGGGGCTTGGTGACCTCTTGGGACACCCTCTTTTGGCCTGGCGCCTGAACAGCACAGGCTTGAAAAACGTGGACTGTCACAGGCTGTGATCTCCACCATCGTGGGCTCTTGCGCACAGTCCAGTTCTCGGCTTTACATAACAAGTCTTTTGTATGTAGTGAACACCGTGAACTTTGCTGGAGTGCACTGCCCTTGGCTTGAATATGATGGTGAGAGCAATAATAGTGGAGGCCGCAAGAATGGACAAGGGAAGCAGTCCAATTTAATAAACAATGGCTACGTGACACAACCCACCATCATTGTTCAAGCACTGTCAGAGACAGAAAGCTCAATGATCATGGTATAAAAAACAGCAAGAAAGCCAGTTTGCTTGACACACCCATGGGTGGCAGCTCAGAGCTTCCATTGCCAGGAAAAAGGACCAAAAAGTGCTGGTTAGTAAGGAAAACCATTCAAAATCTTCCAGGTCAGCTTCGCCAACATGTGAATCAGACAATGACGCCAACAGGGTTGTGTCCCAGAACATATCACGTCATAAACATAAGAAGTAGGCCGTGAGATCCTATTTGATCTATTATTGCAGATAGCCGTAATGCCTGAGATCAAGCTGGTGTTGCAAAACGTCCTGATGGGTGTGACCGGTAAAACCCAGTGTCAACAGGGTTCACTACCCTCTCCAGATATATCCATATTATGTTAATAGTTCAGCAATTAAGGGTGTAACTTCAATGCAAAATGGGCAACAAAACAGTCAAAATATTTGAATTGATTTCTGAGAGCTCAAGCTTCACTGCAGCAAATTCATCTTGGCAACAGAGCAAAACTTGTTTCTTTGGTGTGAGGGTAAATTTATATATAACTATAATGTTCTAAGAATTTGTTGGAAACAAATGAATGTTCAAATATCTATCTACAGTATAGTCCAATACACAATCAATTTCCTTGGTTGTGGAAATTCAGGACCTCCCTTACAATGGGTTATTGTCAAGGCTCTTTCCCCCAGCATTGAATAAAATTATCCGCAGCTCAATCGTCAAAACGATGACAGACACAGATTTATGAGATGAAGAAGGTACTTTTTGACACCTAAAAGCACATTGTGAGTCTAATAGGGGAAATATGAATTAGAACCTAACTCTTATATGTCAAATACTATGTTCTAATTATGTCCTTGAAAAAACAGATGCCAGTTAAAGGTTTTATAAAGAATGATGAAAGCCTCCCAAACGTTAATTCTGGGTCCAAACTTTTGACCCTAGTCTTTGACCACACTTTAATTCGATCTAAATGTTTAGTTTGCCATCAAATGTTTCAAAAGTAATTATACAATAAAGCAGCCCTACATTGGCCTTGGCATGTCTAAACTAAGTTGCTTTCTGTAGCCTTAAAAAATAATAGTGGACAACATTTTGCTTCAAAACACATGGATCACAAAGAAAATCAAGCAAACATGGTGATGTTCCTCTGCAATGTCACTTTAAAAAAATTCTCTTCTCGAGGGCAACAGCAGAGCAGAGGTTAGAGCCATCCAGTTGCCTGTCACACCGTGAGACCTCCGCTTGGCAAGACGCCATAGGCACAGTGGCTGATATGTCAACGCACATTTGCTTTACAGGAAGCAAATGTTCAGATTCACAAATCCTCTCTTTTTCCAGAGACATTTTTTTTTCCCAGTTGCAAAGGAATCGGGGAACTTTGGCCCAAGGCAATGCCAACCCTGGGTCGGCCTCAAGAGAATTGTTGACTTTTAATTATTTTATTTCTCTCCAATTCCTTATTTTTTGCCTTCAATTTCCCGTGAAATTCCTTCCGCCAAGGGTTCTCATCGCACTAAATAGACCTACCTTAAGATCTCCAGGGGCCAGTCACTACTTGGGTCGAGCGCTCTTTTGATTACTGAACATGACGTCCCTGGAGTGGGAGAGTATCTCTGAACAAGTTTATGATTATTGGAAATAAGATCCCTTTGTCACATTTGCCAAAATTACTGAATATACCCAAAGTTGCACTTATGGGAAACTGCAGCTGTAAGAAAGCTCACCCAGATCTGCTCTCTGTCATGGTACTAGGGATGATTTCAGGAATTGCGGCTCCCTTGGCATCACAATTGGGGCCAGCCTTTCAGCCATCGAATCATGTGGTTTCAGAGGCCACGTTTGAAAGGAAATTCTGAACATTACAGGTTCAACGGAGAGCGGATAGCTGCATCCTTACACTCAGCAGATAGGTTATCCAGAGAAATGGACTTGACCATGGCATGCTTTTAGGCATTTTTGCTCTTTGTGCACACTCAATATCAGCAACTCAGAGAGTAGGACCTCATCCTTCTCCAAAGCTCTAGAAGATCTACTGATGTCACGGTCGACAGAGGAACTTGAAAAATAGAGCACTTTGTTTGCAGACAGACTTGGCTCGGCTCTCATGACAATTGCCAATATATTTTGAAGCTTTGGCTGGATGACTGAAATAATTCTGGAATAAATTAAGGAATAGACAGAAAAGACTAAACAATGGCCCTCAAATTACAACTCATGTATATCAGTCTCACTTCATGGTATTCATTCTGACATCCTTTGTTATTAAAAAGGCAAAATATAATACAACTTTGAGTGCGTGTGTTATTCCTTGAGGTCATTAAAATGTATCCTTAAAATTATTTATTTAAAATAAGTTATTCTATTTGCATTCTCTGTGTTTGTTTACTTACACAGCATTCCTCCTACAAATGCCCTCATTTGTGTAGGTGCTGGCTGTGTTTCCCATTAACCCATGTTAGATTCATGTTGTCAGGGTATGCCACGCATGCCCAAACACTGCGGTCAGCAAAATCTGGATAGTTCTCTTCTTAGAAGAGACACCTTCAAAAAAAACAAATAAAATGTCTACATTTCACCAACCATACTTTAAACTTTCAAGGATTGGGTCAATATTGGCGTCAAATAGTCAATAAAGAAAATAGCATCACATAATAGGACAGGTAACATTTGGTGCAACACTGGTAGGTATCTGAAAAGCTTTATTAATGTGGAATTTCTAACAAAATTTATGGATGTAGCGTTCATCACAGCTAATAGCGTAGGCCTATGTCCAGCAGTTTGGAAAATCCAGAAGCCTTGGCTCAGATTGGCTTGTGTTCTGAGGTTGGCTTCATGATGTTCACATGAAGGGAAAGAAATCTAAAACTGGGGTCAACAAAATAAGGGGAAAATACTGATTCCCTTTCAAAACAACAATGCCCAAGAATCTTAGCAATGTTCCATTCTGTTTAGGCCTTAATTAGATGATATAATGAAGCCCTTTCCTGTCCATATTCCATGTTACCCCAAGCTCTGATCATCTTGATATTTTCATTAAATGTGTAATGATATGAAAGTCACTTATGTGAATTGTGGGCAGTCCTATAAGAATGTCATATGAAATCTCTACCAAATTCACAGCACCGGCGCACCGAGACGCTAATTGCATGGCAGTGCAGTTCACAGTTTGCTTGGTACTTGGTAAATTAGACACATGGTTTTTCTGTTATTTGTGCCGGTTTAGCGGCCGCAAAAGCCGTGCAATCGCATTGTGAATTCGCCCGAGTCTTTAAACAATGGAGCAGTTGGACGTAAACATAACACAGGTACAGGATAGAACGTCACTGCATGTGATGAGAACGGTGCTTAAAAGTTGAATCATCACCATGACATGTCATATTTTTCTTTTAAAATCTGTTTAATCTGTTGTTTTTGAGAATCTAGGTTCCGTGAAATTTGGCTAAATTTACCCTGAATTTGGTAGAGCCCTTCATGTGATGATAAATTTCTTAAGGTTCCGTTTGATTCAATTCACCCAAATACTGGTGTGTTTACACCCTTAATTTGGTGACTTTGATTGGATAATTGGTGTTTACTGACTCAAGCACCTTTTCAAAGTGCTCCTCAAAATGTGAGTCTCGATCCATTTCCAAACCACCTCATGTATTGTTAGTTTGAATGAAATGCAGACTGAACATAGACCTCATTAGGTTTCCTTATATGGTGGACATTGCTCATTCTTACAAACTCGCTGGAAAAAAAAAAAAAGTATTTTTTACACTAACAAAACATGCATTACTCTACAGTTTTTGTTTTATTGCAACTAGTGATAGTGAGAGAATTCAAACTGGGCAAATGCCAGGTGACCATGTGATTCACAACAGACGAAAATGACCCATGGGACAGGCATATATGTTAATGCTAGGACATTTGATGTAATGCTATCACCTTTTGGAACACAGATGTATCTCTGACTGTGCTTAGCCTATGGACTCCCTCTTCACTGAAAATGGCAAGATGGTCTATAATATTGCTTTCTTTGCAACTATCTGGTTCAAATATCTTATAATTCTGCTTCAAGTCGAAACTTTGAATAGCACGGTGGATACACACACAGCACCATATGTTAAAAATACTAAATCTATGTGGAACTAAGACGGGGTCTTAAAACATGAGTTGCATGAAAGAAAAACAAAAGGTGGTCTGTGTTTAATACTATTCTCACCCAGGTAGATTCCCAAGTGAGAGATTCCAATGTCAGTTAAAATGGACCAGATAGGCAGTATAGTTCATAACGATGGTCTGATCACCTTCAGGTGGAACTGACGTGCACAGGGCTTACCGACGTGAAGGCAAGGAGTTCCTCCGCTGTCAGTTTGTGGACTGGATTGTTCTTCTGGAAGTCCGTGCTGGAAGGCAAGCGACCATCATCAGGGCATTGTATGCACACAGCAGAACCACATTCAGAATAAACACATTTTACACAGTGCACAATAAAAATCTACATAAATCGACATTGAAAACATTTAGGAAACTGATTCATTCATCATAATGTTTTGACATGCAATTTAGTCCCCTTTATTGATTTATTAATGGTTAAAAGCTCTGACTGAGACAGGCTGACAACACATCAGTGTCCTGGCCATTAGACAGAATTGTGCATGTTGTGATTTATTTGTTAGGGACAGTGCACATTAATAAACACTGCTGTCAATGCACTAGAGGCCATTCTTCATCTATAGTCCCTGGATAGATGTTACAGATTCACCCTAAAAACAGAATATAAGACTGAAATTTCAGAGTTATTGAGATTGAGATTTATAAGCATGCATGCAGTTACATTAGGGCAGACTGGCGATTGCAAGACAGCCACAGGGTGACTGCAGACAGCAAGGGACGTTCAGAACAGACAGACTGAGGACAATAGGGTGCAATAAAGTTTTCAAGTTCTAGCGCTGATACAGCTAGTACTAATAAAGCATTTCTTTAAATGCACTCTAAATATATGTGTATGCGTATGTGTCCAATTCTCTGATAGTTGCTGGGATGGAGTTCAATTCTAGTGCAGCTTTAACAGACAAAGCAGACCGACTGAAAGTACTTTTTCTGAGTGGAATAATACAATCATCTCTTGCTGCCCCTCTTGTGAACCCATCTGCAGTTGTTCTTATGTTTACAAACTGACTGAGCGGAGGAGAAATTAAATAATAGAATAATATAATCTTGTACATAAGACAAACATTTAAATATTTAACCATATTTTTCCAACTCAGCAAAGTATATTTTTTTAATACAGTGGTACCTCGACTTGTAAGTCGTTCTATTAGAACAGTCGTATGTTAAAACAGTCGTACGTCGAAGCAATCTCTCCCATATGAATTCTGAAATCATGAAGGGTGAAAATAAACAAAATACACAGCACAAACAAAAAAAATATCGATAAGTCACAAACTACGTACACACACGATGTAGGTCGCCCGCGGATTGACTGCTGACTGGCTGCTGACTGACTGCTGACTGGCCACAAATTTTCGCGACTATCGCTATTCGTATCTTGGATTAGTCGTAAGTAGATGCAGTCGAGTAAGTCGAGGTACCACTGTACTGGGAAATGATGCAAATGTACCGTTTTCTTGTCAAGGATTTTTAAGTGTTTGTTTATATAAAGACTCTAATGGATTTCTTGTAGTCGTGCTGGCGGCCGACCAGGTTGTTTAACAGTAAGTGAGATGGGAAATGACCATAGAGTGCATGTACATCGTAACCGCCTCTGTTGACATGTAATCTCAAATTAACTTGAAGTTTGAAAGGTTTAATTTGACCCAGTTTACGTACCTTTTTTCACCTGAGCCTTGAAAGAAAGTTTGGAATCAGTCAGAAGCCCATGGTACTTGCATTGAGATACCTCTAGCCTCCCCCCTGATAGAAAGACATCTGGCTCTACACTAGAACTGTTTGGCTTAGTGAAGAACATGCATGCTGTTTTAAACACATTTAGTTCCAAACAGCATTGCTTTAACCATGCTGTTACATGAACCATGGAGTTTGTGAGCAACTTGTGTCATACTGCTACCATGTAGATAAATTACAGTGTCATCCACATACATTTAGATGTTGGTGTCAGGACATACAGATGGAAAATCAATGATATACAGTATAATGTAAATAGCAATGGGCCCAGGATAGATCCTTGTGGGACACCTGTGGACAGACAGAGGGCAGCTGATTGATGATTCTGTACTCAGCCATACTGAGATTGATTAAACAGATTATGATTCTATCCATTTTAGTGTATCTGAAGAAAAATTGGAAGCTAGATAAAAAAAAAAAATAAATAAAAAAAAATAAAAAACAGCTCTGACACCACCTTTATCAAATAGAGATTTGATTTTTTTTCTGTGAAAAAGCAGTTGGCTGTCTCAGTTGCATAATTTAATCAGTTTTAAAATATCTGCATTCACCCAAATAACAGTGTAGATGATATTTTTGGACCAAAAGGTTCAGTTAGAATGTTTAATAAAACGATCCAAATTCTTTGGAGAATATTTGACTGTTTTCCTCATGGTCTATTCCCAACTATAGATCATTCAATGTGCTGAACTGCACTTCTTTGACTTTGACCTCATGCACTGCATGAGGTCAAAGTTATCGGATGTCAGTTTGAGATTCTTTCTAGATGATTTGTCGTCCCCATTAATGTTAAATTCCTCCATAATAATCGCCTCCTAAATTATTTTAATAATTTCTCAAATTTCTCATAGAATCTACTCTTGGAAGGATGATAAATTACAATAAGAGCAAAAGACATTTGTGGTGAGAAAATTATATTTAGACCAATACATTCCAATTTCTTAGAGTTTGACCAATGCATTTCATTACACTGGATACTATCTTTTAGATAAATCATAACACTGCCTCCCCTTGAGCCCACTAGCTTTCCTGTAAATGTTGAAACCAGACACTTTTAATGATGCTTGCGGGGCATTTTTGTGGAGCCACGTCTCCAAACAAAGGAAGTCTAAATTAGAATCCAGTAAAAGATGACGGACTTGATGACTTTTAGATGCAACGCTTATGTTCAAATGCCCACCTAAAAGACCCTTTGGCTGAGCTTAAGGATCCCAAACTGTTCTTGAATGATTGAAAGTCCAAAAGACACCACTTCCTGTTCTTTGAGATTGCCGGATTTACCAGTTTCCTGTTTACATAGTGCGCAGACTTTCCAACTCCACGTGGATTACTTCAACCAAAGTCAACAATGGTCGGAATATTCTGTGGTTCATCCAGTGCAGTGTCCCCCTCGCTCCCCGAGTCAGTCTAAACGCATAGACAGGCCGACAACCCTGCGGCACTCCCGGCCATTACGCCGGCATCCCAGCTCGCCTCCGGCGCCAACAGCCCCCCGAGGGCATGTCGCGGTCTGTGAACCCAGGTCTGGGAAGCCCTCGGCAGCCCGGCCACCACACCAGCTCCAACACTCCAGGCAGGCAGCACACTCCCAACAGCGCCCAATGAGGAGAGGCAATGAGGAAGGTTAATTTGATTAAGCAATCCGTACCCTTTAAGAGCTGTGATTGCACCTGCTCTACCTGCCGCCATGTTCAAGGGGTTTCAAGGGGCTTTCATTGTCCCGCCAAGACTGGAAGAACATTCATCTATATTACGGCACAATTTCAGAGAGGGAGGGGAGGTAAGAGCATTCATTGCCAAACCTGTTGTATATGCAAAGTGAATTTACTCCTACTATCTTTAAAATGTGCAGTCAGGGTGACCAGGTAATATGAGCAGAGTGGATAACGTTCCATGGAATTTATAAAAATGCTGAAAATGTGTACAATTTATATTGATCAAAAACATATCTACAACAAATATAGCATTATATTACAAACATATGTACAAATACATATAGAAACATATATAATATTTAACACAAAAAACACCAAAAGGTGGTGGGCAAAAAAAGTCCTTGCATCCAGAAAGAGACTTGTTTTACAAGAAAGGCCTCTTTCCAAACCAAAATCAGGATTTGGATTTCAGGGAGATTAGGTGGAATAATAACCGGTGTTCCTTTGCAAATTTTGTTTATTATTTTTCCGACTTAAGCACAGTTGGTGCAGAGCACAGAGCCTGCCAGGTGGGATAGAGTGCAAGGCTACTGTGGCCTTCTGTCCTTGGACACGAGCCACACCCCAATCCCTTCCCACAGGCCTAGTGCCTTGCTGTTCAATGAAAGAGGGAAGGAGCGAGGGGAGAGGAACGCAGGTCTACGAGAGCAAGCTCTCTGATGAACTGCTGGCCGATTTTTCACAAGGAGCGACAAATGCAGGTTCGGACAAAGATTTGCATTAAGGAGGGACCAATCCCAAATCTTAAGCGCTTTAATTACAACATAGATGCTGATCAGGTGGAGTATCATCTCCTGAAAATGGAGCAGAAACTGACAGACTGTGTTCCTGCATGTTGGTGTGCATTCTCTCGGTGGCTGCTGTGGTTGAGGGTCTGTGGGAAGGTCCGAGAGTTCATTAGGTTTCTCCTGGCTTGGACACACTGCAGAGACACGGCGAGCCAAACCAGTGAAATATGTACATACTTTACTCCTTTAAATACCTGCTGCGGTTTCCCCTTCACATTTTCATTACATTCCTATCAGGCACATGAAAAAACATTTCATCTCAATATCTATCGCTATATTTTTATTTATACATTGTTTGTCTGTGTTGCATGCCCCACCAAAACAGAGTTGGAAAGTGTTTTGTTGTTCAAAGAGTGTCCTTAAACGCAGCTTGAGGTCTGCTTCATGACATCTACCTCCCACACAATCTGGAACACACAACATTGGCACACCCTCACAAAGGAACATGTGTGTTTGGAGTATACCAGATCACCGACCTGTAAACTTCCAGCATTGAGAGTGGCCCCTTCTCCGTTCAATTCTCTGATTCAATTATATTCCAGCCCGGGCCGCAATTATGCTCGCTAATTGTTTCACTCCTGCCTCTTGCACTCTTAATGGCAGCCAGCCGTGGAGACAACCTATTAAGCGAGGGCTCCTCGCCCTTCGGCTGCGTCCCGAGACGTCGGTGGCACAACTCAACGGCATCCAAGGACGAGGAAAACCGCGGCATTAAGATGTCAAGTGGAGGCAGGCTTCACTGCAATTCAAGGGGTTTAGTGCGGGGTGGGGGCTCAACATAGATTGTTGTGCTCGTAATCTTTCCACCCTGTAGAGGAAAGAGAGAGATGAGGCACTTCGAGTTTTTTGTCTGTGTGTGTGTGTGTGTGTGTGTGTGTGTGTGTGTGTGTGTGTGTGTGTGTCTGGATAAGGTCGAGTGCTTGATGAGGCAATGCAGTTTTTGCAGTAGCAGGATCTCAGGGGACCAGAAGGCGGATTAAGGGGGAGTTGCACTTGTGTGGTGGAAACACACGATGGAATCCACCGCTGCCGGTGAAGTGCTGCTGAAGCCCCGTTAATGATCGACGCAAGAAAATCGAAGGAGAGCTCTGTGGCTCCCTGTGCGTGAGCCGAAGTGTTCCAACTCTCTCATAACAAATGCTTTGTGACGCACAATGATTTATGTACGTGACATACCATGTTAAAGAAGCAGTTATCAGGTGGTGGCTTTTAAGGTTAAAAAAAATAATGTTAATATGGAATATTATATCCATTTACAGTAAATATAAAATGTCCCCAAACAGAACAGATTATTATTCACATGCTCTGGTGGTTTTGTCAGTAGATGGATCTTGGTAGGTAAGGAATAATCAGTGAATGTAATTTGGCCCAAGACAGGATGGAAAACCAGACTTTTGTTGCCCAGGGTTCACTACAACCTCAAAGCCATGACTCGGCTCGTCTCTTCTGTTCATTTTTTATTTTTTTTTATAAGCGTTCTCCCTTCCCCTGTTGTTTCTGTCCCTTCTTCCCTTCATTCTCGGCCGGTACTCTGCCTGAAGCCAGCTCCGGAGCTATATTTCTTGGTCTCAAGACAAGTTTTATTACAGAGTCTTACACAGTCGGATTTGTTTTAGATTTAAGTGTGTACATTCTCAAAGTAATGCTTTATTTTGAGGGGAATACAGATCAATGTCCACAATACTCCCATACAGCACTGAGGATGAGGAAATCACTACTTGTCTCAAACTTGTCTTGGTCTAGATTAAGACTTGCAACAACCCTGGCCAGCTCTCAGCTGTCCGTCAGCAGGTCCTTTGAGAAAACTCCTGGAAACTCACTCCTGCATTCCTCTAAGTTCTGTGTCCCTGTCAAGGCTGAATACCAATACATTTGTCTCTAAATCAAGGTTAACGCTCAGTGTAATATATCTGCAGAAAATGTTTTCCTGTTTTTCTTCTGGTTCTAGATTACATACTGTAAGAAGGAAGAAAACACTTATATTTCCAGTAATAACATGTATTTTGTTCAAGCAAAGATATTACCCAATTTGCCTCATTTAGAGTGCACTTCAAAGTATTGTTATGCATTTTTGTGCACTATACAAGGGGTGGACAAAATAATGAAAAAACTATCAATATATTTCTATCAAGGACCAAATAAGGAGTTGGACCACACATTGCCTCCAGAACAGCTGCAGTCCTCAACTATGTGTAGTGGAATATAGCACCATTCTTCAAGAGGAAAAGCCTCCAGGTGTTTGAGGGAGGAAGGAGGTGGAAATCGTCTTTGTAATTTTCGCTCCTGAACTTCTCACGGTCAAGTAGCAAAATCTTAAACTCAATCTGTGATCATATAGGGAGCGTGTGCATTAATAAAAATGATATATATTTTTTAACTGTCCAAAGTGCTTTGAGTATGTGCAAATTACGCTTTTTCTCTAGAACTTCCAACTCTAGCAGCAGCATTTTAAATGAACTGGTATTTATTTATCTAAAAATAAAAGCATACTATAATAAACTAGTTTGTGCCAAATTTACTAAAGCAAACATTAATTATTTACATTGCGTTACTTCCAATTTCATCTGATAAATAAATGTGACTGTGAAATGGCTGCATTATGAATATTTTTTTTCACAGTACATTAAAAACGAATATTTTCATTGAATTAAAAAAAAAAGGAAATGTATTGCAGTGCATAAGCTTTTATATTATTGGCACATAAAAAAATTACACCTCAGATGCCGCCCAACCCCTGGCCAACATCTGTCACACAGTTTGTAATTTGTATAGCTCGTATGAAGGGGTGATGAAAAGTATATGGCCCATATGGGATTTTCCATTTTGTATAAAGTAATGCAGGGGGACAGCAGTCTCACCATTTGAGAAGCCTGCTGCACCGCTACAGTTACATTTTTTTTTTATTTTTTTTTTTATGAAATATTGCCTTTTAAATCCCATGTTATGATATATAACATAGCTTAAAGAAAAGCATGAAAGAGGGGTCATTTTGAGACCAAGCTCAGGAAACAACATTTAGAAACTACATTCTGGTTAAATACTGTATGGGTGTCTTTGAATCATGTTGTCAATCTCTCGGTACCCACCAGAAAGCCCATTCACTTCATGCACAGAGAGGATGTTTGTGGACGTACAGTATGCCCGCAACAGCAAGGAAGCCGATGGAGGATTCGGACGGTGGTCCAGTGATTAAGTTGCGGCTCCAGGCTATGAATTGTATTCAAAATTTATATTATAAAAAAGGTTTTTTTAATAATTGTCATACAGAGCTGCCAAGTCTCACGATTCCACCGCGAGACTCACGCATATCAACCAGTCCACACGCTACACCTCGTATTTCTCCTATTTTTGAATATATATTGATATTTGGGCGGAACTGCATCGCAATAAAATTTTGGGTCTCGCCCAAGCCTAATTGATATCAACTGATATCCATCTCAATCTATCACTATCTGCTGTGCTCTGGTGCAGCTCTTGAAAGGAGAGAGACACAGAGAGGCTGAGTGGAGGAGGAGAATGGGGCTGAGGCATCATTCTTGAGTAAAAGCCTGGGAGGAAGCCTCAGAGAAGAGAGACTAAAGACACACACGTTCACACACACACCAAAGCAGCCAAACTCCCTGAAGATTTGGCAGCAATGATATGGATATTTAAGTCTATACAAGATAAAAGAAGAAAAAAAAAAAAAAAAAAAAAAAAAAAGAAAAGGAAAAAAGACGCTTTCCTGAGTTGCCGGCTGCCAGACGTCTTACTTTATCTTTTTCTCTCCCATGAGAAGGCTGGCTCTCTTATAACCCTGTGACAAAGGGGAACGCTAAGAATATGAAAATGAAAATACGATGCTGAGACAAGGGACAGGCAAAGAAAAACGTAAGCTATCCTACAGTTCCGTCAAGCATGATCAAGGGAAGCAGTCTCACTCACACACAAACGCTATTTACAGGCTGTTATCAGGGGGGGGACAGGAACCAAACTGGGGCAGACGCAGCAATGCCTTCCAATTGGGTCCTTGGTCAAGCTCCATTTGACCTCTCTGCTCGCCGTTGACGGCAGAGAATTGTTGATCAGTGTGCCTAATGAGAGGTTTCATAATCAGTGGATGTGATTCAAGTGCGGTGCCTTCACCTTTCTCCTAATGGAGTTGATGGAGCTATACCAGGAGGGGAAAACACACGATCAAACAGTTCCGTGCTTCTTTCATTTTCAAGCTCAAGGTTGCTGGCTCCATTGCTTGGCTGAAAAAGAATGAGCGCGGTGAGGGAACTAGACGCCTGACCCTTTGTCCTTGCGTGCCCGACTTCACGGTCGGGTGTGGAGGACTTACCAGACACCCAGGATGACGGCCTGCTCCTCGGCAGTGAGGTCGGGCAGCTGATGGAGGCGCGGCTCGGCGAGATTGACCTGGTTGAGAAGGGTGTCGTCGCCCAGATCCAGGTCCTGTGGACACGCACAGAGGCAGCACTGTCATTCACAGTTTACCTTGCATACGAGGTAACATCCCATCACTCAGCCAAAACAGAATGAACCAAGCAGGCCGATGAAGTAGCATCGGAGAGAATTTATGAGAGTTGACAGAGGTGTTGTATCCATCCGAAGACGTGACATCTTGCATTCGTATGCTAAAGCTCACACAAAAGGAGTCGTTATTGGGATCTTTCCTGGCAATATCTTCCCTGCTTAATTGAAATTGAATGAAAGCGCCAGCGTTCATCACCAAATAATGTTAAATGATCGATGACAGGCTATCCTCTGTGTAATAGCTCGCTTTGATTTTGTCCTTACATTAGGGGGAGACAGAAAAAGGGTGAAATTGATGAACACAGCTTTGTTCATCTAAACATGCAGAATTTCATTGCCTGAAAAACTGAGAAGTGACAATTATGGTGAATAGCATCATCTGTGTTTCCCAGTGAGGGTTGTGGTGCCCATCAAGCCCATCTAAGACACCGACACTGATGCAGACTGTAACAGATGGTTCAGAATGCATCATGGAGGTGTTCACATTATGTCAGTTTGGGAGACTGACCTGAAGACAAAATAGCTGATGCTGTGCTCACCGAGTCCACACATACACAAACATTTCACCTTTAACTAGACTAAAGTGAGCACATGCGGTTCTAATCTAATGCACGGTAAGGCCCCCGGGGATGTTCTCAGCCTCATCAAGTCACCTGTCTGTCTTCTCTCGCTCACTGATAAAAGAGGCAGCCATCTGTGGTGAATTGCAAATATAGAGCTTGATCTCACATTGTATTCTTTTATCATTATCAAGTGCTTCTTTCTTCTTCATTGACATTCCAGTGACTCAATCCCTCCTTTCTGATCCGGAATTTGCTTTGGTTGAGTTAAAAAGAAAATATGGGTCACACTCACATTCAAAAAGGATTTTTTGTGAAACCAAAGCACCTTGATCGACATGATGCTTTGTCTGCAGCTCAAGACATAATACTTGGTGATTGATCGGAGGAGACAGGCAAACCAAGAAATAGCTGGCTGAACTGAGCTGTGCAGGGAATAAATGTATTTTTCTCTAAAGTGATGATTTGTATGCTGCAACTTCTATCTCTTCTGAGGCAACACGGCTAAAATCCAACCTCTGACACAAATTGGAGGTTTGCAGAGTTTTGGGGCTAGAAAGTTGTGTGGGGCCAACGGAACGTTTCTTTTACCACCTTACCTCATTAAAAAAAAAAAAAAAAAAAAAAAAAAAAAAAAAAGACCTAAATGTCCTCCTACCTTAAGCTGTGGCAATGCGCACCAGCAATCACACAAAGATATTAGACCACCTCTTTTCATTACAATGGAGACCACGTGCCAAATACAGTCGGATCAGCGGTGACAGACAGGGCCCTGATTCCTGACGGCGATTATGTTTGGCTGGGGACAGGGAGCATCTGCCTTTCCACTCTCCTCCACTTTGGCATCCCCCCCTTCCCCGTTGTGTCCGTTCCAGACAGGCGGCAGCCAGCGAGCTCTGCTTAATGACAGTCTTGATTGAGCCCATTTACTCCCCCTACTCCAGTAATGAGGGCATTAGTGGTCTGAGCACAGCAACAAGGAGATGGGCTGGATCCCAGCCACGGCTGAGATGGAGCAAGTCGTGGACCAACTGCAGCACTGTTTAGAGGCCTCTTCAAATAGTACACAGGGATCGAGTGGCATGGTTAATACGAAGAGCAAAGCCTCCAGGAAATGGTGAGAACATGAGTTCACGGTGGGAGCAGATTGATTAAAAGTACACCTATATGAATTATTCCTCTGACAAGTGTGGCTCAGGGCCAATTTCGATACTTTGCAAGCGGAGATTAATGGGTGAAAAGTGTTCTGGATTTAAGTCATGTTGTACACAAACAGTCACTGCTGACAAAAGGAATCCCAACTGTGGTCAGCTGTATGGTGATTTAGAGTGTGGTGATCCACTATCGACCCTCTAGAGGATCCAGAGACGCAGATGGACATAGGGGGTGTGAATAAATTATGACCAAAGAAAAAAACATGACAAGAAAGGAGACAAATGGTAGCCATGACAATGAACCACACTCCCCCTTCAGAAATAAAAAGCAGAATCCTACAGAAATCAAGAGTCTACCTTTGCCATCTCTGCCCCATAAACAACTTTTACTACTACCACACTAATAATAATAATAAATAAATGTATTCATTCAAGGAGTCTCATTGAAATCAACATTGACCCAAGTTACATATAGTATATAATATCAAACAATACTTGTCAGTCACAGTCTTACACACACACACACACACACACACACACACACACACACACACACACACACACACACACACACACACACACACACACACACACACACACACACACACACACACACACACACACACACACACTTATTATAGCAATTAAAACTGATATTGAGGATTGAATGACTATAACTTGAAGTAAGTTGCATTTCATTCCAACAGTGGGTTGCATAGTGCCTCAAACCATCAATTCTGCATAGGCCCGAGGAACGTTTTAGAACCAGACAGTGCCGGGTTTTGGTGGCCATGACCGATGATGTTACCGCTGAGCAAAATTCAGATTTTAGGCATCCAGCAAGTTCTAATGGCAGGGCCTTGCATATGAAAACAGAGATGTGCAGTTGACTTCTAAATGTTAATGAGGACCACCAAACTTTTCCATATAATCACTTTTCGGGCCCCTCCTAACGTCATCACCTTCTTCTCCTAACATCTGGAAAGGCAACTCCGTCAGTGTACACATGGAAGAATGTCAGAGTGTGTGTGCGTGTGTGTGTGCGTGTGTGTGGTTGTGGTGAGGATGAGGAGAGACCTAGGACTAACACCTCCTTTCCGTTGACCTCCCTTGAGCCCAATAAGGAACCGCAGGGACCCGTTGGTCAGTGCGTGTGGGAGGAGGGAGCTCTAATCAGCACTTCATTAAGAGGCCAGCGACACATTCGAGTGTTTAAAGGGCCGTTTCCACCACACACTGAAGTGCGCCGGAGAACAGGAATCCTTGTGTTGCCATGGCGACAAACAAAGCGACACACTGCTGGTGGCCATGGTGGCTAGTTCCACGGAGATCTCGTTGGGAGATTCCCAGCTTGGGGTTGCGGGACAGAACGGGCGAACAAAGAACCTAAAGGGTTGAGACGATCCGCACTCATCTCCGGTTTTGAAAAACTCAACATTAGCCGCAGAGTGAGCAGCATGGCTCTCATTTCACTCAATTTGGACTTTGCAAATGGTGTATCTTGGGTTGTGATGTATAGCTACAGCCCTCCTTTACTGTTCGTTGAAACTACCGTCACTGAAAGTGTCGCCGGATAAACATCAGAACTGCAACTTCGGTGAACCAAGCGGATAACAAAAGAAAAACTGGAAAAACAAAGGCTTGTTGGCTTCTTCCACCATATTTGTCTTCAGTGTTTTACCCATTCCAAGTTGTGTGCTCGGATGATGCGAAGTGGCAAATTTTATGTTTTTTTCCCCCTGTTATCTCTACCACTGTAGTGCAGCCTCCATCTTTTTCTTGAAGTGAGCAAAAAAGAGGAACACATCACTGAATTCCGCTAGTTCCCCCGTTGTTAGTACCAGCCCCAGAGGGTTCCTGTTCTATTGAGATCCAGTTTATTCTCGGAACTGGGAGGGTGTTCCACAATGGGGAGGGGGAAATGGACAGTTGAACTGTTCACTTGCTACACGGTGGGATCGAAGTGGCTCCTGCAGCGATTTATTTCCGAGCAGCCACTTTTTATAGGTTCGAGAAGGAACTCGCCAAATGGGTTGCGCGACCTCGATGCACGGCGCAGCAGGGTTGACCTCTGGCAGGGGTTACAGGTTATCCTCCCACACACTCCGTGATGATACACACTTTTAGTAAATTGATCTGATTTTGATTTGATCAATAAAATGTGACAGGACAAACATAAATAATTTTATATTTATTTTGGACAAAAAATATGGTTTATATGGACGATTGGCCAATGCAACAGACAGTGCTGTGGATAGCGGTCATTACAAATTTCTGCCCACGACTTCCCAATTCTTTCAAATGGTGTTTCACAAATGGGGATAAAAATGTGATGGTGCGCCACAAATTCCTTCAAAGAGCTGAAGGTATAATTCTCAAGTTTGCCACTGCATCGTCCAAGATAACGCCGTTCGATGAGACGGCCATTCAGTCTGAGGAAGAGACACAATCACAAGAAAAACACCGGGGATAAGAAAAAAAGGAAAAAAAAAAGAAAAAGAAAGCCCCCGGGGAGAAAAAAAAGGTTTTATAACAGTATAGAAATCTCTACCATGTGATTATAGCGCTGCAGTGACCTTGCACTGTGGCTTGGCGACGCATCCGATTTGGAACAAAGCGGCTCAGAGGGGATCTGGCCTGAGAGGAGTCCTCACGGATTAGGGGGCTGGAGGTTGAGGAGCCCTGAGGTGGAGAACCGAGACAATGCGGAGGAACAGGTAGCACGTGTGTGTTTGTGTGTGTGTGTGTCTGTGCGGCTATTTGTGCATGGGCGGCTAGGACATGGTGGGCCCTGGTGTGTACTTTGCATAATTGTACGTGAAATTGTGTATGCCTTTGTGTGTCTCTCTGTGAGGGTATTAGCGGAGTATGTGTCAGAAGGAAAAGCCAAGTGGTGGAAGACGGAAAAAGAGAGGAGGGGAAGGGGGGTGGGGGGAAAAAAATGCAGAGCGGGGGTAGAGCAAACCGAAGAAATGAAGACTACGTGATCGCATGCATGCATTTTGTGATTCAGGCAAAGCTAACAAGCACAAAGGCCTTGGCAGCCCTGTTCCTCCTCTGGGTGAAAGGAGGCCCATCGCCCCATCACTGGGGGCCTGCTGGCCCTCTGACATCAATACCGACCAATCCAGACAGTACAGGCCTTTCTGAACCTACATGAGAAATGACAATTTTCAGGGATACACTTCTCATGTAGAGATACATGGCCACCGAAGTCGAAATCAAGTGAAATGAGAGCATGGCTTTTCACTTCACCTGAAAGGAAACACAAACCATTACAAGGATTTTGATTAGTAATGAATAATATGCCTTGGGTCTAATGCGGATAAAGACGAGTTGCGATAATCTAATTGGGATTTTTTAGACCAATATTGCGATTTAGTATGCAAGATTTTTTAAGTTCCTTATCTTGTGTATTATTCAGTAAACACAAGCAATAAATCATTCTATAGTATGACCACCACAACATTGAATACAGTCAACAAATAAACTGTTCTTTCCTGTAGGCCAGGCCTACGTGTCATGTTGAAATGAGATGATTTGATGCATGAATTGATATGAATAACGTATCTTGATTTAACTATTGAATTGTAAAAGGAAAACCTTCTATAACAGTAGAATATTGACTCAATGATTTAACTTCTAGCCTTGTAATTGTTCAAATCTGAAAATGAACATTCAAAATAAATATGCAGTGTTTCAGCAGAAACTTTTTTTTTTTTTTGTGATAAAAGTGTTGCGCGCATTGGTTGACACATACATTATTTTTGTACGTGCAAGTCAATGAGGTCTGTCTGTGCGCCGCTCCGTGCACTCTATTTTTTTGTCCCTGCAGGTGCAGAAACAGCTTTATGCTCATTAAAAAAAAAAAAAAAAAAAAAGAGCCTTGCGTCCGGACTCTACAGGTGTTCCAGGCTCTGCCAGGAGCACACGCCCACCACAACGCACCGCGGCCCGGGGCAGAGCAACGGGTCTCACCAGGGGGCAGTGCGCAACTTTGGTTAAAATCTTCGCTTAATTAGCTGGGGGGTCTTTTGCTTCTCTATTTTTTGGGGGCGCTTTCTAAAATCTCACAACGAAGGATAAAGAGCGGAGTAGAAAAATAAAAGGACCAAATCATGAAATTATCCCCAAGAAAGGAGCCGTCCCACCCCACGGTCTGGGTCTCTGCTCCCCGGAGGAGGTGGTGGCGGCAGACACAGCCCGAAAGTTGCTCAAATTACAACTTTTAAAATTGTAATAGATATTCTAATATATTAGAACTTGTGTTTTTTTAGAAGGAATATTCTAACATGGTTTTTGGCCACTGTTGACAGCCCTATTGGTTATATTTTTGAACATAAAAAAAAACAACACTTTATTTTATTTTTTATTTTATTTATTTATTTTTTTAATTGCAGCCGCTGCAATTTGAAAATTGCGTTCCATTACGATGCCGGTTTCAGTTTGATTAATCACTCAGCCCTAATAAAGAACTGAATAAACTAAAACAGATTTAAAAAAAAAAATGCAATTGGAACACAAGTCCGAGAAAATGAACTTCGGGGGATGAACCTTTCATGATCATCCCAGACCAGCATGACACCGGTGCAGAGGTGGACGTCCCCCTCTGCTGACCTCGCTGGGTACTGCAAAGGTATTTGCCCCATTTGCACGACGTGGGACACAGGAAGAGCGCAAAGGAAACCTGCAACCATCTGCAGTCAATAGTAAGTGTGTGTTGAATGAACTGGACAGGGTACCAAGCAAGGATCCCAATTTGCGGAGAATGACATCTTGATCAGAGGATTTCATAATCAAAACACCGATTGATCTTGTTATTGAGAATGTATCTCCACTTGTTTCAACAATTACCACCAATCAGTTGTGGGAATATGTATATTTTCAAATTAGACATAATTCCACAACGAGCAGTAATCTGATGGAGGCACCTCCATATTGTGTGTCTGAGCTGACCTTCCCTTTCTGTGTTTCTCGGTATCCTTTGTCGAGAAAATAATGATCCGTTGAAAAAGGAACTCAAGAATGTGTCGCTTCTTTTTCCATCAAATTCTTTCTCAGATTGAAGTATACTGCCTGCTTCTCCTGACCGAAAACTCACAGAAGGAGGAGGGTCAACATCAAAATCATCTTCATCAAACTTCCATCTCATTAACAAGCTTTTTGTAAACGGTTAGAGAAAGACTAAGAAAAAATTGTCTTGAAAATAAACACTGCACTTTGTAATCACAAAAGCAAACCGCTCATACCTTGGGTAACTTGGCTGGAAGGGTGGGAGTGAGGGTTGGGGTCAGTGAGTCGTTTGACTCTGGGCTGTCACACTCTTGGTTCCGCTTAACTTCCAAAATAAGCTGAGCCAAGAAGTTCTGCTGGAAATGCGTCCGCTTGCCAAGGGCACCTAGACGTGAGCAAACAGCACCAGTCAAATCGAAGACATTTATACTTCCAAGTCCTCGCCCACAATTTCTGCTTGACCCATCTTTCAGTTGGATCAGAGTTTCCGTTATCTTGTAATTGCTGGTTTTTGACCGGGTAAAATCTGTCCAAGTCTGACATGTTTAAATCGCTCCGGTCATAATGTCCGGTGAAAATAGTTCCCTCGAAGCACAAACTGAATTAGTACTGGGCGATAAAAACAATCGCCATATTTTCTTCCGCAATGTTGAAATGAAATAGACTCAATCATTCAGATAAAGAATTCCGCAGATCTGTTCATTTCCACTTTGACAAGTTGCAACGGAAAGTTAATCAGTTTGGACAATCTCAGGCTGACCTTTCACCTCGAACCAATCATGATTGTCGATATAGGAATAAGCCCCGCCCACAGGTTCCGCTTACACACACACACACACACACACACACACACACACACACACACACACACACACACACACACACACACACACACACACACACACACACACACACACACACACACACACACACACACACGGCAGAGCGCAGCGCCCAAAACTCGGGAGTAGGAGACATCCCGATAAAGATGGACAACACCACACTTTAATATTTATTTAGACCTACTTGGCGTTTTTATTTTGTTTTGGATTCTATCAAAATTTTATTTTAGTGAAATGTTAATTAAAGCAGCTGCACTTTTTACTTATTGTTCACGAATGGAAATTATTTGGTTTCAAGTCATCATTTTCCTAATATTTATTGCTTTATTTTGAAAATACCTTAACTGATGCGACTAATTTTATTTTAAATATTCAGTAAAAAAATATATAAATCGAGATGCCTTCATGATTTTATTCTTTATATAACCCGCCTATCAATTCTTTATAAAATCAATAAACACAAATGGACGGAACCTCTCCCATTTGTCGGGGACATTGAAATCTTCAAGGACACGTGGACCCGCACCAATTTTATCTTAACGGAAACTCTGAGTTGGACAGCACCTTGTATACTGAACATTTCAGAAGGATTGATTTGAAACAGTAGTACGTACCAGTCATGTTGACCTCCAGCCCAGAGAGCTCCTTGGCTTTCTGGATGTGTTCTTTGGCCAGATGGTATTCAAAATAGGTCAGGTTGGTGTACACGCACTCCAAGTGGAACTGGATGACCAGGTCTCTGTGGCATTTGTCCGTGAACAGAGACTCACATTTCAGAACTGTAGGAGTGGGAAAAAAATTAAAATAAAATAAAATGGATGGAAATGGATGAACAGAAAAATTCTGAGTGCTGGACTTGAACTGCTTTAGCCTCCTGCCAGTTAATGGCAACGTTTTGCCGAGCAGCCAATAGTGGCATAACCCATTAAATCGGTAAACTGACAATATACCAAATGCATCCTTCTCTGCACAGTGTGATCTCACGCTACAGTAAAGAGGTCTTACGCACAGCCCGGTACCTCTGAACAACGGAGAGCTTGAGGTGGGGAAAAGGGAACCGAGCAGAGATGCGACTGAGAAAGAGGATGCAAGAACTGGTGTTCATCCAAGTCTCGCACTGTCCCCTCTATCTTACCATCGCCTCTTTCCATCTGATTTGATTGTTAGTTTGGTCTCATCAAAGGCCGTTTCGTGCATAGAGAGTAACCAGGCTAAAGGGAGGGGAAGACAAAAGGAGAGAACGTGAATAATTCTCATTCACTGAGGAAATATATAGCCCGCATCTCCTCATTTAGCATTTATGAAGCAGAGTTCATTTGGGGAGGGGGAGGTCCCCTGGGCCCGAGGGCCACAGGGCACGTAGGAAGAGGGAGATTTGCTCATAATGCCTTTGTCACCTTCAATGCCGCAGGCTTCAGATGGGTGGAAAATAAGATTTATGTTGTGGTCTTGACACTTCTTGGGATGAAGGAGGAGAGTATTGAAACTCATACCACGACACCCCCTGAAGCAGAGTCAAAACACTCCCTGATACTAAGGTTGCCCTGGTTACCGGTGTTAGACGCTGTTTGGGCATACACCAATTAGATTACTTGCCCAGAGCCCCCACTCTAATTTAGCCTCTTTTTACTTTTTATACAAATAAAACCCGCCCACATTCATCAAATAAGAAAACCCTTATTTGTAAAATACTAAATGTTTTATCAACACTTAGTCGGACAAGGGATGCTACAATTATAAACTGAAACGGTCTGATCTATCTGCGCGCACAGCAGGGTCTAGCGGAGTGATTTCACTTATCACGGGTTGAGATGGCGGCGGAGCATTTGGTGTCAAAGCCAAAGGCTATATTGCCTATTTAGAAATATTTCGATGTGGCACTTTCCCTGCCACATGCAACCCAAGTGGCTTTTCCCGGGCTCCCCGACAAAGAGAGACAAGGATGTGAAGGACTAAACCGGTTTATTAGCAGGATGTTATATGCCCGGAGCGGATGGAATGGTGTCATGAGCAGAGCCCCCCCGTGTGTGTGTGTGTGTGTGTGTAGGGGGTGGCTGATTTAACCCGTGCTCATTGATTGCTCTGATGAGAAACAGGCGCACAGCCACCACTGATCCCGGGCCCAATTAGCTAGACCCAAGACAGGTGTGGCTGCCTAAATCACACCACATACTCCAAAACCAGACTGAGGGCTTGGAGGAATCCCTGGCCGAAGCCGCCCACCCTCCCCCTTCCCCAAACCAAGCAGAGAAAAAATATATATATAATAAAAAAAACTGGACTCTGACACAGGGTTCCCATACCTTCACATCATAAAAAAAAAAACTGGACTCTGACAGAGGGTTCCCATACCTTCACATCATAAAAAAAAAAACTGGACTCTGACAGAGGGTTCCCATACCTTCACATCATAAAAAAAAAAAAACGGACTCTTGAAACAGGGTTCCCACAACTAACATAATAAAAGACCAGACTCTGAAACAGGGTTCCCATACCTTAAATAAACAAAGGTGCCCAACTAAAACAGCCATATTTCAGTCAGGGAGGTTGGCTACAGTCTTATGGACTTCAAACTTCTTAATTATATTCGCAACTCTGGTCACAGGAACATCAAGCTTCTTGGAAATTATCTTATAGCCTTTAACTTTAACAAGACAGTTGTCTGAGAGGATCAGAAAGAAAATGATAGACAACATTTTCTTTCTGATCTTCACAGACAACTCTTTCCTTTGCTTTCTCTGGTCCATGTTCGGTGTGGTGCACACGATGATACCAAACAGCAGAGTAACTACTTTTCCCCATTTAAATAGGATTGAATTATAAGATTATAAGATTGAAGACGTTATAAGATTGAGGACGTGTGATACCAGTTAAAGAAAAAAGTTAGTTTGAAATATCACTATAATCAATTATTTATTATCTTTTCTAAGGGGTACCAACAAATCTGTCCAGGCCATTTTAGAATATAATTGATCTCTTTAACTTATACTAATAATTTATCCCTTTTCACAGTTTCTTTGCTTTACTCTATGACATACCAAAGGCATGCAGCTGTACATGAGAAAATTGCTTTTAATTTCATCGCTTTTCAGGGAGATGAAGCATTGTTTCAATGAGCTGTAAAGGTATCAACAAATTTGTCCATGTCTGTGTGTATATATAGATATATGTATATATACATAAAATGCCATTATGCTGGAAATGGGATTTTAAAATCTTCATGTGGCCTATTTTTATTTTATGTTTTTATTTGAGCACTTGCCCCTCTTAAGGTTCCTGTGCACGCCTGTACCACACCCGAAGTATTTTTTTTAATTAAGGTTGGTAAAATTGTGTATTTATTTTCACCAAACAGGACAGTGAAACTCATTTGGGCACCAAGTAGAAAATAATAAAGAGGATTTTAGAGCAGAGGCAGGCCATCAATGGAGTCTTTGCAGATGACTGTATAGTCATCTGCAATGTGAGCCTCACATGGCACGACGAGGATGTGTTGCTTTCGATGAACAAGGCGCTGAAGTGAGCAAGTTCACAGACATTGTGTCTGGCAAGAATTATGTCACCAAATCATCTTTACTCCCTGTGCTGCATCCGATTAAAGGGGACCCATTGGCCCCATTGAAATAAGACACGAAACTAACAGCCGACCTGAAAGCCGGCATCATATTGATATTTGGATGAGAAATATGAAGCTCTACCAGACGCAAGCCGGTACGCAAGGCTAAATTCATGGACCCGCGCTACCTGTGTGACGACGACTCAAATGTGGTGGGGATCAAGAGGATGATATAGGCAGAAAGGGTTCATCCTCGGGTGGAGAGTGCACCCCGTGAGAGGAGGAGATTAAGAGGAGGAGGAGGAAGGTGCCTCCTAAAAGAAAAAGAAAAACTTTAGCAAGTATATCAAATTGAAAAGCAGGCGCTACCGCAGCAACTGTTCCTGAAAAGGTAGTCTAAGATTGCCATGTGTGCTCAAGAGTCCGCCATTGACATGGAGGAGGATCCTCTGGAAAGATAATCAAACGAGGCTTGCCCTGCTGGCAAAGGCAGGCAAAAAATATCTTTGTATGTGTGCAACAAGCTGCGCATTCGAGAGGGTATTCAGCATGATGGGGAACATAGTCACCCCCACAAGATCCCTTCTTAAGCCATAGAAGGAACTTCAAGAACTGCCTTTTCACTTGCTGCCTAATAAATCCAACCCCTTGACAGGTGCCAGTGTAACGAGATGATTAATGTTATTTACTTCACCTATCAGTGGTTTTAATGTTGTGGCTGATCGGTGTATGTGAAGGGCCACTCGAAGGTCTAGCTATCATCTTTTATTCATACCAGTCTTTTGACTGGAGACTTTCAGTGGAAAAATATATAAAATTCACCTAAATAAAGTTATCTTTGTTTCTAAATGGGATTGAACAAAAGTATAGAACACAACCTCCTCCGCACACAAACAAAAATGGATTATATAGACTTTTTTTTATCTTCCCTTCCTGCACTGGGTGCTCCTCCAGAATATAGATTGAGCAGTTGGGTTATGTAGCCTGTGGAGCCTTCTGACCCTTCACACTCCATTAGCCATTGCACAATGGAATGAACTTCAACAAACAAGCCTGCGCAAACACTTCATACAAAATCATGCGAGCCACGTTGCAGTCCTCTCTTAAAAAGGTCAACAATAATTACACAAACAACACGACAAGGGCCAAATTGTGATGACTTGACGACTTGGTCAGAGCATCTCCAAAAACAGCAGGTATTGTGGGGTGTTACCGATTTGTCGTGGTAAGTCCAAGGAAGGACACGTATGGGCCTATGTAGCCGAAGACCTGTTAGAGTTCCCAAGCTGACCCCTGTCCATCGCTGAAAGTGCCTTCAATGGGCACATGAGCATCAGAACTGGACCATGGAGCAATTTAAAAAGGGGGCCTGGTCTGATGAGTCACATTTTCTTTTACATAATGTGGATGGCCGGGTGCAAGTGCGTTTTCCCTTTGGGAAGAGATGGCACCAGGATGCACTATAGGAAGAAGGCAAGCCGTGTAGGCAGTGTGATGCACGCAATGTTCTGCTGGGAAACCTTGGGGCCTGGCATTCATGTGGATGTTAGTTTGACAGGTACCACCTACCTAAACATTGTTGCAGACCAAGTACATCATGGCAATGGTATACCCTGATGGCAGTGGCCTCTTTCAGCAGGATAGTGCACCCTGCCACACTGCAAAAAATGTTCAGGAATGGTTTGAGGAACATGACAAAGAGTTCAAGGTGTTGACTTGGCCTCCAAATTCCCCAGATCTCAATCCGATCGAGCATCTGTTGAATGCGCTAGAACAACAAGCCCGATCCATGGAGGCCCTTCCTCGCAACTTACAGGACTAAAAGGATCTGCTGCAAACGTCTCGGTGCCAGATACCACAGGACACCTTCAGAGGTCTTGTGGAGTACAAGCCTCGACGAGTCAGAGCTGTCTTGACGGCACAAGGGGGACCTACACAATATTAGGCAGATGGTTTTAATGTTGTGGCTGATCGGTGCAAGCTACACATTCAATACAAAAAATGGATGGAACAATGGATGACATTATTCTCAATCTTTAACCAGTGTGATGAATAAAACTCCCAGAATGTAGGACCTTAATTGGCTTTCATAAGGTAAACTTTCGATTATACTTATTTTGAGGCAAAAATAAGTCTAAACTGAATAACTATAGCTTTGAGGGTGTCACCGTCTACGCAAAGGATTTTCTTTCATCAATTACAGATCGATAGGTGCAAAGGCTCTGCTAATCTAGCTACTGCCAAAACTAAATAGCCTTTTCACATTAAATGGAGGCCTGCCATGAGGGATTAACAGACAGCCGCCATCGCAGAGAGCTCGAAGGCATTCTCACCAAAATGATCGAGGCTCAAACAACTCCCTGATGGACAGTTTAGATGAGCTATTGCTGCCAGGCAGTAAAAACAATTCCAGAATAAAATAATAACATTCTGAAGGGAGGCTTTTGATTGAACAGTTGATGGATTTAGTTCTTGGAAATAAAAAAAAAATAAAAAAACAGAATGATTATAATTGCCACCTAACTACCACATCTCACTGCTGATGTAATGCTATGGCATCATTAAGCCAGCATCAGCAGTAAAGCACCAGTCTCCTCGTGAATGATGGGATGATGGGGGGAGAACCAGCCTGACTCTGATCCCCAGTCTACGTTTGATGGTTTCTGGTGAGACGTTGTCGACAATCCACCACCTACAGATGTTGCGCCATCGACAGAAAATAAAAACATCCCGGTTCTCTTTTTCCCCTGCCTGCAATAATTCACTTATTAAGTGGGGGGGAGTGGGGTCAACTGATTGTTGAGTGGGGTGGGCGGGGGGTCCTAACATCCAACCCACACACCATAGCTCCTTCCTGAAGCTGCTTTCTGCAGCAGAGGAATGAAAGAGAGCGGAACGGAGGATGCTGATGAGTGGCTGGAAGAGCGAAGCTAGTTGACGAACCCGCTTGACACCCCCCCCCATCTCCCTCTTCTTCCTTTACATGGCTCCTGCCCAAAGAGCGTGGGCAAGACGACCTGTCAAGAATGAGTCACTGGCTCCAGTGTGGAGGGGGGCGGAGAAAGGTTTGAATCTTGTCTCCTCACACCCAAAGATAGAAGCAGGGGGCGAGAATTGTCACCTCCCGAAAAAATGTAATAAAATAAAAAAAATCAAATAAATTAGTGGCCATGTAGCACTGGCGACGCATGAGCAAACACCAATGTGAACATGAAAACACAGGCCATATAAAATAACATACAGGCTCTCTATAAAATAGATAGAGCTGGTTAGTGCCCACCCCCTTTTGTTGGTACACTGTTTCCATAAACATTTTCTCCGTAGGCATTCTTCAAAAGGCTGTTTAAACAGCATTGAACATCCAAACAAACTGTCAAATAAGCTATCTGTCAACAAGAACAAGAATAAATAAAAGAAAGGCATGGGTACAAAAATAAGAATGTTACAAAATTATGCGGACACTCCTTTCGATTCAATTCAGTGGATTGGACAATTTAAGCAAAACAGTTTTCTGACAAGTGCACAAAATTAAAGCCATGCCATTGTCAGTTAAATGGCCAAACTGAAGAGCTAAATCAATTCCATTATAGAATGTCACCTTTCAGTTAGTTAGTCAAGTTCCCACCCTGCTAACACTGCCCTGGTCAGCTCTAAGTGCTGTTATCGTGAAATGGAAAATGTAGGAGCAACACAAGCTCAGCCACAATGTGGTAGGCAACACAAGCTCACGGAACGGGACAATCGAGTGCTCTACCATGGAAAATGGTAAAAGGACTGCATCTTATATAGTGTTTTTCCAATCTTGTGAGCACTCAAAGCACTTTACAATACGTACCACACACACACACACACACACACACACACACACACACACACACACACACACACACACACACACACACACACACACACACACACACACACACACACACACACACCTCAATGAGAGCAGTTAGGGGTTCAGTGTCAAGGACACTTTGGCGCACTGCCGGGGAGGAGCTGGGGATCGAACCAGGAACCCCTCTGATTGCTGGACGACTCGCTCTACCTCCTGCGCCACGCCCAAACTGCCTCTTTACTGTCAACACAAGAACTGTTAGCAGGGAGTTAGAACAAGCCCAACATCAGCTAAAGTGGTGTAAAGTACACTGCAAATGGACTCTGGAACATCGGTAACACATTGTACGTAGTAATGAAAAAGGCTTCACGATCTGACAGTCAGACCAACAGTCTTGGTCAGGAAAACTTTTTCTCGATGAATGCATAGTGCAGGGCTCCAGACTAACTTTTTCCCACCAGTAGCACTGGTGCTCCCTACTGAAATTCTTCGGCGCACCAGCACAACATTTAGGAGCACTACTGAAATCGATGTGCGACAAGCAATTCACATTTTTTCCAACTGTATTACTAATGGAATGCTTTGGTTATAAATATACAACTTACAGAAATAATACTGCGCTGCTTTATTTTTGAAGGAAAAAGTCACAGAGTGAAGTAGAACTTTCATATAAAAAAATATTAAATTAAATAGTGCTAGTTAATTTGTTAATTTACAGGCACCAGTAATGTTTGTGCAAATAGACGCGACTTATTTTGCAGCAGAAAGCCACAGCTGCTTTATTCACATGTAAACGGAAAAAACAGAAAAGACAGAATAAGGTAACAACCGGAGACGCAGCTCCAACATGTCATCAGACTGGGACCTTTCTTAAAGGGGTACTAACAGTTCATGGAATTATGTAGTCCCGTCTGTGTGGGTTCCTCGGATCACCACACACCAAATCATAAATGAACAAATGTAAACATAAGGTATGTGGTCAGCATATTCTGTCAGTAACAACCACAGCAAAACAAGTTATCAAGGAACTCCCTCTTATATGCCTCTCCTTCCCCTCCCTTTAGAGCACAACCACCTTAGGGCGACTAGTTCTAGGACCCTCTTTTACACTGACTGAACCACATCTGTACAGCCTCCTTGGCATCAAACTCCTCCAAGCCAGTTCCCTCAATACTTATTCTAATCAGGTCCTCCACTGTGTTCACACTGTGAGCCCTCTGACATGTTTTCATATACTTTTCACATGTTCACAGATAACTGAGTTTGTACGAACCGGACGTTACCGGCAGTGAAAACTTTTACGACCCGCCTCTTTTATCTGCTCGGCTTAGGGACCATAATGTGACATTGACGAGCGCCGCTGCTGTTTGGCTCTCGACCAAAAGTTAGAAGGCGGGTCACACCGTTCACACGGCAGACACATTTTCAAATGTGGCCAATATCAGATTCCAGTGTGAACTGGTCACGGTCCTGAACCGGCCCGCATGAGCAGAAGTAACAGCTGTCTACGGAAGTAAACATGGCAGGCAGATGAACGGTGGTTGTCGGGCGGCACAAGACCGTGTGCCTCGGTTCAAGCTCGGGGATTAAATTTGCTGTTACGTTCAATAAGGAAATTTGGTCAAATAAAATACATCTAAAATAAAAACACAATGTGCGCAAATTGCGCCCCAATCACTCCCTCAGAGGACACACACTAACTATTTTAGATTCGGTGCTATTCATAAAACAAGGCGGTCGGTCTTTTTATCATTCAGTTATTATTTTTCCCCTCCCCGCGGCTCAGGGGGTAGAGTGAGTTGGCTCGTAACCGGATGAATGCCGTTCTGATACCCGGCTCCTCCGTGTAGCGTGCTGATGTGTCCTTGAGCAAGACACTCAAGCCCCTAACTGCTCCTTGGGCACCGCTATATGGCAGCCCACTGCTCCTAGATACGTCAGTTACTACAACGGTAAAAATGCAGAGAAATGCATTTCTTTGCCTCAGTACTTGTACTCTGTGCAATGACAATTAGTTGAATCAAATCTAATCTTATGGTGGCGGGCCGCCGCGGTGCACCTTGCTCTGTTCGGCGGTCCTGAAGTAGGGGACGGAATTCTGAGTTTATTCTCTAAACACGGGCACTTATTTCGCATGACCCCAATACTCTTTTATTGTAGATGTACTCAATGTATGTACACTGGGGTCAGCCCCCGTCTGTCCGCCCATCAGTCCGTGAACATTTTGTTCCCGTGAACATTTTGTTCCCGTGAACATTTTGTTCCCGTGAACATTTTGTTTGTGATATTAAAAAGGCTGGGAGCCCCTGCTCTAGAGTGATGTAAAAGTCGCATGAATTCCAATTTGACTGTTCAGACTGAGGTCGCTTTACAAAAAAAAAGTCAGACCTGTATCCGATTTTGGACCACATGTGAAAGTGGCCCAAATCCAAATTGGAAAGATCAGCTTTAAATCATCCAAACTGACTGGCTTCCCGTTCCGAGCAGGGAAACAAACAGATCTCCAGACTTTATTTTTTATCGTAATGTTCCACCCGGCACTATTCAAATTGTGCTCGGAGGGAATTATTTTCACCGGACGTGATGCCGGAGAGATTTAAACATGTCGCACTTAAATTTTTCCCCTCAAAAACCGGCAATTAACCGATAATGGAAACGAACGTAGCATTTGCGTGGGTACTAGCGGTGGGAGTTTCAGAAACGTAGAATGTGGCAGTAGGCAGGGGTCTAGTGAGAAGTCTGCCAAATGCGCAAGTAGTCTGAGGGTTTTACGACATGAAGCAATTTGATTTAGTGTCACATTAAAATGTGTCAGCCTCTTACAATGACCGATAGATTGATCAGCCTGTTTTCGCATATCCATCATTGTGCTACCCAGCCCAAGAGAAGCCTTACAATGTTAATATTACAATTGTTCTCATACTCAAACTACTTGGAGTGATATTCGATGGGTGACGTGATTTATTTGAGGGTGAGGTGATTTATTTGAGGCAGGTTTTCATTTTTTTTGATTTGAATAATTAATAACCGCTCCCCTCGACTACAACCTGGAATAAATTACTTCAGACAGGTGATCGACTCTCAAATGTGAGCTGCGTTCAAGAGCATGAAGATGTCACACAGACAAAACAGGGAAAGAAAGAAAGGGGGGGAATTATGCTCTGTGTTCGATCAGGTTTTTTTTTTTTTGTGGAAACAAAACTTGTTTACTTGTACAAAAGAAGGAAAAAACACCTTGAAAATGAACAACAAAAAATGTTGCATCCGAACTGGCTGACAGTTTTACAGAAGACGGTGTCAACCTCCAACAAACAAAACGAAGCTCAGAGGAAGCGTTATCCAAAAATAAAAAATAAATACAGAGCGAGTGCTGGCTGCTAAGGGATACGCTCTTTGATTCCAGAGGCTGACGTTCAAAATATGACAAAACTGATTTTGCCAAGAAAGAAATAGAGAGAGGAACGACGGATGAACAGTTGTTGAGGAGGCTGGGTCAAATGAAGCATGGATGCTGATGAGTATGGAAATGGGGGAAGCAGCTGAGTCGGTCGGAAATGGCTCCGTCTCAGTGGGAACACCTGTCCGTCATAGCTGGAGGCAACTGGGGAAAAAACCCAAAGAGCCGCACCCTTCAGGTGGTCCACCCATCTGTGCCGGATTGGGTGTTAAAACAGTTATTTCAGATTCCAAGCTGGAGGAATATCTATAATGAAGCAAAGGAACTTCCCCGAAAAAAAGATTGGTATTATATATTCAGACTAGGAACGTGAAAGAGAAAGCAATGACAGGCAATCTCAGGACCTCGCAATTAGACGGCATGTTCCTACAGCCACTGGGTGACTGGGACATTAAAGGTCGTTATTTCAGAGTATTATACAATTGTTTTGGCTGTGTGTTCAGTGTTTTGATCATTTATCATGCAAAACAACCAATTGAGAATAACAACCACTCGGGTGGATTCTGGCCATAAAGCTATGCAACATTCACACTGCAAGCTTTAGTGCTCAATTCGGATTTATTGTTGAGATCCGATTTTTTTTTGTTCGTGGCCAATATCAGAATCCAGTGTGAATTGGTCACAGCCCTGAACTGACTCGGATGTGAAAAAGTAACTTCACCCGCAGCACGCTGTCATACGGAAATAAACACAGCAGGCAAATGCACAGCAGCACGGTGGTTGTCAGGCAGCGTGTATTTCGGCTCAAGCTTGCGGATGAAATCTCTGAATCCAGACGGGGGCATGGTGCTTTTTTTTTTTTTGTTTCAATCAATAAGGAAATTCAGTAAAATAAAATACATGGAAAATAAAAAACACAATGAGCGCAAATTACGTTCCGATCGCTCCCTCAGTGGACACACACACTTTTCGATCCAGTGATATTCATAAAACGCGGCGAGCGTGGGGCGGTGTATTTATCCATCTACTTATTTTCCCTCCTCGTGCCGTATATGCTGCTTAACAGTGGTGGCCAGTCGCGGCGGGGGTGGGGGTGGCCGCGGCGTGCCTCACTGTGCTTGCCGGTCCATAAGTCTGGAGCAGAATTCCGAGTTTATCCGAGCAACACAGGGCTACTTTTGTTTGCGTCCCCAGTCCGTGAACATTTCGTGCGCTGCAGTGTTGTCAGTGATAATCAAAAGGTTGGGAACCTGTGCTCGAGAGTGGTGATGTGACTGTTCAGACTGAGGTTGCATTGGAAAAAAATAAAATAAAAAAATCAGACCTGCATCCGACTTAGGACCACAAGTGAAAGTGGCCCAAATCTGAATTGAAAATATCAGATTCCATGGGATTTATGCTGTTCACAATGCCATGAAAAAACTGGTCTGAGTCAACAACTGTTTAACAACTGATCTATGGGCTCCGATTCAAATTAGTTTGCAAAACTAGATAGATAGCCTGGCTGCCAACCCTTCAGAGAAAAAGAGATCAGAGAAAGAAACTATTACTCTCCGTCCTTTCACGACAAAGCCAATGTCAAAGACACACACCATCAGAAAACACATTTTTGCATCAAGGCTCATTTTACGTGGTAAATGTTATGTTATATTATTTCATATACCGCCATATACAGTGAATTGACCAAAGTGGCAAATTAGAAACCTCACTACCCATTTTTTACGTTACCAGTGACAATACTTAAAATAGACATTTATGATCATGCGCAACAAGGTGTTAATTTGCAGGTTAATAAATATCTCTACCTCTATCTATTTTATGCACATTTGCATTAATGGCACCATAAACCATTTACTGCAGCCCTCTGCATCTTAAAGTGCCAGGCCCAAGTACAACAAATCATCATCGTTGTCATCATCATCATCAGTCAGCCAGTATCAGAAATGTTTAAAATGAGCCAAATATTTGCTATACTTGCTGAAAGATGCACCAGTATGCAATTATGTGGCAGTAATGTTTTACAAGAACATCCATCCAGCTACAGCCAAAATCAACTCAGGTAAGACACACATTACCTGAGCCACCTCACAATATGCCCAAAATGATCAGTTAACACTTTGCACTTCCAGCTTTTGGCTCATTTTTTTGCATGATATCCTTGATTTCAGACTGCTGCTGTGAGTCACAGTGGCATGCTGGAGGAGAAGTGGACTCCAGTGCCAGGCAAACTGATTTTTGCTGCTTATTCCTGTGTTTTATACTTGTATATGTGTGTATATGTGTGTGTGTGTGTGTGTGTGTGTGTGTGTGCTAATCTGCTGACCTTTCTGCATGCTGCTCTGGGCCAAGCCGAGGAGCTGTGGGGAGCGTTCCTCCAGGATCTGCTGGTGGAGGCTGACGTAGCGCATGCTCCACCAGGGAAGCAGCTAAACCCAGACGGAAAAAAGGAAGAAATAAGGCAGGAAATAACTAGGCCACAAACAACATGTGAGACAAATGTTTAACCTGAACAAAGGTGAAACAATAGAAAAGTAAATTAGTGGTTAAATGGGCAGGTCCACCTTAATAAGAGAAAATATATCCTGCACACTCAATGTAGCTCCATATGGTGTTTTATTCACCAACCATTCAACAGGTTTGTCTTCATACCCTGATGAAGAAAAATTTGTCGAAATAGAATAAGCTCTGAAGGCACACCGCGGCCGCCCACAACCGTTAAGTAGCGTATACAGGGCGGGGAAGGAAAAAAAATAGATAAATAGACCGACCCGGTGAGGGGGCACCCACGCTCGGAGCATCTTATGAATAGCAGCGTGTGTCCGCCGAGGGAGCGATCGGGGCGCAATTTGCGCACATTGTGTTTTTATTTTAGATGGATTTTATTTGACTTCATTTTATTATCGAACGAAAGAAAAACCAAAAAAAAGCACGTGCCCCTGTCAGGATTCAAAAATTTCATCCGCAAGCCTGTAGGCCGAAGAACACGGCCCCACGTCGCTGGGCCGCGGTGCGGATCAGCTCAGGGGCGTGGACCGCTTCACACTGGAATCGGATATTGGCCACATTTAAAAAAATAATGTGAACAGCCAAACCAAAGAAAAGTTGAATCCGAGCAATAAATCCGAAATAGAGCACTAAGGCTTGCAGTGTGAACGTAGCCTATCTGACGGGGACGGATCGTGACCTTGAAAATTGGTCGAAAGGTCGGGCTGTGATAACAACTTCAGATTTAAATGACCAGTTCAAATGTTGCTCCAGGCACGACAGTTTTACACCGTAGCCCTGATACTACGTGGCGCACCATCATCGGGTTTTTTTTTTTTCCCCCAGTATTGTGTCTGCCCTTAAGTGGACGACACTGTTTTTTGACACCTCCAACTGTGAGACAGCTTCAAAAAGTAAATTACTTCGCTCTGAATGGAAAAACAAACATAAAAAAACCCCTGAAACAGTCGTTGACTTGAGTTAAGTACCACCCCCCACTGCGACATCTCACCACAGCAGCGGTAAAAGTACCCGGGGTCTACCTCAGACAACAAACAAACCTTTTGAACCAACTGTCAGGGATGCATGCCAAATATTTAAGTCAAGGCTGTTTCTGTTTTTTTATTTTTTCAAACTACTACTAACTCAGGAGGCTGAATCAGTCCGTCCCTCTTTGCGTTTCACACCTGCTCCACTGAGTCTGTGTGGAGCTTTGGTTTAACAGCTTAGCGTGGCTCACTCAACACCATCTGGAAGATTTCGCCGGAGAGGGTGATATTGCGGACTTTTACAATCATTGGAAAGCAGCGAAGGGCCGTCAGGGAGCTTTATGAGGACTGTGCAATCAAGAAAAGAGGAGAACACATCATGGATCTTCCAATGCATTCCTTAAATCATCACTCAGACTCTGCCATGGGGGTGGAGGTCGGGGTGTTAACTCTTTTAAAGTCAGACGTCGCCAAATCAGCGTTGTGCCAATGTGTATGAGGTTACTCAACGACTCAAAAACAGCTAACAACACAAATTGGCTACAAAGCAGAAGGTTCATTTTGAAAATAACATTACACACACACACACACACACACACACACACACACACACACACACACACACACACACACACACACACACACACACACACACACACACACACACACACACACACACACACACACACACACACCTGGAGGCGGTCCATTTTGGAGGAACAGTTGATGAGCACTACCCGGGCCAAGAGCAGGAGGAAGGGGTTGGCCACAAGGCTGTACACCGACTCCCCGTCCAGCAGCAGGCTTCTGCGGAAAGCTTCATCCAGGGCCTGGAGCTGGCAAGAAGAAAGAAAAATAAATAAACAAATAAAAATTTTAAAAAAAGAATGAAAGAGAGAAGGAAAGAAAGTAAGAAATAGGCAGATTCCAGAGTAGTCAGGGGGAGCGAGAGAGATATGGAGGAATGGCGCCCGTAATCTCTCCTGACACCTTAAAAAAAAAAAAAAGCTCTCCATTTCTTTTAGGTGTGCTGACGATTGGGAATGGCAGCGGGCTTCTTGTGGCAGAGTCAAGGAGGAGGAATGAGATGCTAGAGCGAGTTAGTGTGTGTGTGTGTGTGTGTGTGTGTGTGTGTGTGTGTGTGTGTGTGTGTGTGTGTGTGTGTGTGTGTGTGTGTACTGAATCTGTCCAGCAGGAATAGGTCTCTGGCCTCGGCCGGGGGGGCGTGAGAGACAGAGCAGTCGGTAAGTGAGGAGAGCAGGAAAGTAAAGAGGTGTTCAGGGTGAAGGCAGGGAGGACAGGGAGCACCCCGGGGGAAATGGCTCGAGTAAAACCAGTACAATTAAATCCATCGCTACACGGACTCCTGAATCAATGTTCCCGTTGGAGCATGGCTGCTTCTCCTTTTTCTGAATTCTCTTCGGAACAATGAGTCAAGTGTTTTCCACAGTGTGATATTAGATGACTAAAATGGCAATACATTTCAATGCTGAAATACAACACTTAATGTTTATAAGAATCACAGAATCTCACTACATATCAAATGAGCAGCTGGGAATCATAATGATATGGAATCTGAAATTCGATTCAGCGACTCGAGCAATCTACAGCATTTTGAATAAAAAAAAATTAAAAAAAAAAGAAAAAGTTAGAAATTTCAACATGAATTTTACGTGGAAAAATAAAAAAATAAAAAAATAAGAGAAAAATGACAGCTCTTTTTGACGGGTGGAGATAAATCACAGCCCCGCCAGGAAATTCTTAACCCAACAGAGGTGATGCCTCGGGTTGGGTATGAAGTCCCGATACCACTATGGCACCAGTTCCATGACAACCGGTACCTACTGGACCGAACTGCAACACAGATTTGGTTGCCTCATTTCTGTGCCATGTACGAGCTGCGATTGAAATATCCGCCCTCCGGTGCTTCGAAACCGCCACGCGGGCCTTCACTAGCATTATTGTTTGGTGCACGCTGCTTGAAATCCTCTGGATGACGTGCCGCCATTTTCCTCACCCGTGCGACTCGCCTTTTAAGTTTTGGTCAAGAGGCAAAACGGCAGCGGCGTCAATGTCACATTATGGTCGCTTAGACGATCAGATAAAGGTTTTCACTATCGATAACGTTCGGTTCATACAAACTGTGAAAAGTGTATCAAAGTAATTAAGGACAAACGGGTTTAGTTCATAATAAAAAACTTTGAATAACGAGAATAAGTTGCAGATGCGGATGATGTCAGGAGAGGAGGCATATTTTGCTAGAGAAGCAGGCATATTATATTTATTATTGTAAAATTTGGACAAAATAACTGTTGAAGTAGAGAATTTGTAGAAGATCGGATGAACCAACAGACAATCTTGAATAAGACCCATATTTGAGGCAGTTCCAACATGGCGTCGCTCGAGTTTCATCCAGATTGGTTCAGTATCGTGGAAGAAGTTTGTGATCAACAATCACTACCTCATCAAGATGGCGGCACGCACATGGAACGCCACACATGCACACGTTGACGATTCACAGATCATGGGATAGCACTGCAGTCTAGTGACACAGATAGAGTCGCGATTGGACTTTAACTAAAGGAATATAAGATACAAACTCTTAACCATACAAAGTTAGAAATTAACAGGTATTCATTTATTACTATTAAACTTTATGTTTGAAAAAATTTTAGTTAAAGTATTACCAGAAGACAATTGGATTAAACAAAGGGCAGCGAACTGAACATCATAAATATATATGCAACTGACACGCACCAGAGTAAGCTCTACAAAATAAAAAACCTGATAGCACCACTGTGAGAATTTATAGATATACCAGAAATATCAATGTACATAAACTTCCTGAATTATAATTACTGGAAACAATAACCATAAGAAATAACATAATACAAGGAAAATGTATTTATTCTGTATGTGTTTTGAAGTATTTTCATTATTTTTGCAATTTTGGGTTCTCTTCCAGATGCCTGAAAGATTTGTTAAAAATACAACAAAAATGAGCCTACAAGACAATTAATTTAATCATATATCCTCTAAAATTGTAGTCAGTTAAACCACTTAGTTTATTTATTTATACGTACGTTTATAATTCTGTTCCCCAAAATGGATGAATAATCATGCTCACACACTGGAACCAAAGAGAGCCAAAGCACACTCGTCCATTGAACTTTAACGAAGGGCCGACTATCCTGCACCCCATATATTGCTGCTTGCAGCTATAACAAGTATTCTAACTGTTATTTACTGTTAAATCATTGTAGTTGACTTGAGTTTTATTTAATATTTATTTATTGATATATTGTTCAATTTCTTTGCGTTTGCAATGAAAAAAAACCCAAAACAACCACCAAAAAAAACCACTTCTTTAATGTTGATTTCAAATTTAATTTTTTTTTTTTTTTTTTAAGTATCAGTTCAGGCACCGGTACTGGTTTACCAATATCGTTATAGGTACGGTATCGTGAAATACAAAACGATACCCATCCGTAGTGAGGACCGCCCCATAACCGCCTCCCCAAAGTGTAATGGCCGCCTGCTATGGACCGCCATGTGATTCGGCTCAACTCTGTCTTAATTGGGACCCCCAGAGATCACTTTTTTTCTACGGAAACGCTCCTTCTCAGCCACACCCGTCCACTTCTCGCTTTCCTTTTCTCATCTTCTCTTTCCGCCGCCCAACCCCATATATCTTTCTGCTAATTCTTCGGTGACTCTATAGCGCCTCATTACTCGGAGCAGAGGGCACTGGGAGGGAGTCAGACATTCAGGTTGTTCATCACGCCATGTCAGCCGTTGATGATGCAGACACACGCACGCACGCACGCACGCACGCACGCACACGCACACGCACACGCACACACACACACACACACACACACACACACACACACACACACGCACACGCACACGCACACGCACACACACACACACACCTCAATAAGCAGGTTCCCACAGTGGCGATGATTGGAAAATTGCTCTCCTGATGACTGAATGGGTTGGAAGAAAAGGAAAAAAACATATGTATAAAAAAATTTAAAAAAAGGCTCCGGCTCCCGGTGGACGTACTCGGAAAGTGGTGTTGCTCACGGGCCGATTAAAACTAACTAACCACCGGAGAAATAATTAGGGGGCGGAAAAACCCCAACACGACTTAAAAACATAAAGGCTCAGCCGTTCTTCCCCCCCCCCCCCCCCCACCCCCCGATTTGATAGCTCATTGTGTTTTGTGATTTAATGTTGACATTTCTTAAGGTTGTAATAAGTTTTATAAAATGTCTTCATGTCTTTTAGAAAAAGACACTCAGACAATTTTGAAAACTGTGAAGTGTTGTAGAAAAAGAAACACTCCACAGATCATCACCAGTGACTTCCAAACGTGATGTTGTGCTTCCATGCATTGATATTGAATAGGTTCGGAGAATTCAGAGGTGAGAATGCAGTACCAGGAGCAATGTAGTCTTTTTGAGTAGCCTATTACGTTTTACTAGCATGACATCGCCAGACCAGACACATTGGTCTGGAATCTCTACATTCATTTTCGATTTCCAGGGGGCGTTACCAACACGCGCCGACCAAAATGTCTCTGGACGCAACTGGATGGACCTACAACCGATCAGAGCAATGAAACGTGTGACGCAAACGCTGAGCGATGGAACATCGGGACATCTTTCTTATCAAAAAAAGCTTAAAGTGCAGTCATTTGTTCATCTTTTATGGAAAATTTACCGTCCAGTTTGTATAATACTGTCAAGACAGCGGATTCAACAGACCGTTCCATATCAGCAGCATCCATCTCAGTTGATTATGAAAATGCCTCGACGGCTCACATCTGCACAGTCTTTGTATCAGACCCGCCACATATGAGGTAAACGGTGGTGACTGGCCTGACCCGGGCCAGGGCGGCTGGAAATCTGTCTGAACGGGAGCGGGACCGGACCCATCTGACCCATCTAAGAGCAAATAAAACATGGGCTTGCAGATTTGTCTGGTTCCCAGGCTAAGGTTTTTCATATTTGAAACAGTCATTTAATTAGGGGACAAAAATATAGAAATTCTAACAATGCAAATTTAGTTTTGATTTGGGAATCATGGAGGTGATGATAAAATGACTCCAAATTATCTGCCGTGTGCCTAATATAGACATAGTAGTTTGGATATTTTTAACCGCTTTATACTCAATGCTCATGTAGTACGTAGGTAGTTTTGATTTTAGCTTAAAAAAATTCACAACTAATCATTTAAAGATACAGTATACAGCCACATGTATGTGTAAAAAAACAAAAAAAAAACAAAAAAAAAAAACAGACAAAGATACATACAGACCCCAAAAGAACGATGATTTGCCATTGACTCATTGCCGAGCCATGGTTACACAAGGTGTCTGTGGTGTCAGCGTACCTGGGAGAAGGGGGCCAGCAGGGCGGGGGGAAGCAGGTCCTGGACGTGGATGGTGACAGGGGGACCCGTCCAATTAGTCTGGGCAAAGAGGTGAAGGCAAGCCACCATCAGAGCCAGAACAACCAGCAACCTGAGAGACGAGGGGTGGGAGGTAGTTTAGGAGTGACACGCCTGTCAAAGTTTCAAAGTGGAAAAAAATGTAATGCCAAGTATGGAGGATAAAGGATATGAAGATGCCACATATTGTTGACCATGGAGGTTTGGGGCGGGGAAAGTTAAATTAGCGTAAAAAATAAAACAAATAAACAAATAAACAAATAGATAGATAGATAGATAGATAGATAGATGGATAGATAGATAAAATAAATAAAGTTTTGAGATGTGGTATATAATGTACAGAATGAGTTTAATAATTAGAAAAGTCCAACAGACATAACATGTCTGTTGGACATGTCTGTCCAAAAGTAGACTTATTTTAATCTCTAAAACATCAAGGTGCCAGCTTGAAATACATTCCACTTACAAAACATCATATGTATTCATTTCATGCAAGATATAAATTATTGTTCCACGCTCTCATTACATACATATTATGGCAAATGAGGGGGCGTGGTTAAGCCGCGGTTTGCGGGCTGCAGCGCGGGCTCAGTCCCGCACCGGCGCAGCTGTTCCGACTCGATCAGCCTGCTGCCGCTGAGTGGTCGACTGGGAGAATCTTCTTTTGTGTTGTTTGTCTTGCAAAGAGGGCGCGCGGCTCAGGATCTGAGAACCTGCGCACCGGATCGCGGAACGGACCCTAACGCACACAAAGAACTCAGATTTATCATTAATGTTCCCGTTTGGCCAGCGGGCCTTTTTATTCGTTTATTTAACCACTCGGGTTTGGCACCTCACTGCCACAAAGTCTCCCGTCTCCCTCCCTGAACCCGTGTCTGTGGACAGAGCTGTCCACAAGCGGCACCTGAACAGGGACTATGGAGGGAGGCAGCGTGAAAGGCAGCTCCCCGTCCTCGCTTGAGCAGATGATCACTGCCCTCGCCACCATGCGGGCAGCGCAGGCTCACCAGTTCGAGGAGATGGCAAGGGACCGAGCGCTGGACCGGGAGGCGATGGCGGGGCTGCTGCGGGGCCAGCGATGGACCCAGGGTGAGGAATGTCCAGCCGCCCCCCTTCTGAACAGCTGTCTACAGAAGATGAGGGGGGACGACGATCAACGGGGCGTTCCTGGCAGATTCCCTTGTTGTTGAGTCCAAGGAAAAATCAGTCAACCCCACTACGCGGGGGTTGTACCAGATTGTCACGCGCCCGTTAGGGTTGTTCGGGGCCCCAGCCGCCTTTCAGAAACTCATGCATTGACGTAATTATTAATAGCGTGAGCTTTAGAGCGGCACATTCAGCATGTGGGTGCAGTTGAAGAGTCCCTGAGGGGGGCGGGGCTCACCGCCAACCCTCAGAAGTGTGCGGTTGTGCAGAGGGGGGTACGGTATCACTGGGGGGTACGGACCCCAGATAGATAAAACTGTGGCGGTTGCGGGCAGTCTGCGGCCCAAGACAAAGAAAGAGGTAAAGCGGTTCTTGGGGCTGGCCGGCTACCACAGGAGATTTGTAGCCCTCTTTTCAGAGCTGACCACCCCTCTGTCTGATTGAACTTGAAAGGTTGCGTCAGATCAGGTCCAGTGGACGGAGAAGTGGCAGCAGGCGTTTGAGAAAGAAAAATCAGCTCTCTGTGGGAAGCCAGTGGTGTTAACACCTAACTTCTCTCTCCCTTTCTGCGTGCAGACTGACGCGTCCGAGAGAGGTCTGGGGGCAGTGTTGTCCCAGCAGGTGGAGGGGACCGACCGACCGGAGCTGTACATCAGCCGGAAGCTCTCCGAATGGGAAACAAGGTACAGCACGGTCGAGGAGTTTCTGGCCATTAAGTCAGCAGCCCCGCTGCAGTGGTTCCACTGCATGAAGGATACCAATGCGCGGTTGGGCATGCATTTATGATCCCGTTTGGCCAGCGAGCCTTTTCGTTTGTTTATTTAATTATAATTAAAAAAACAAAACAAAACCCCCAGTCTCCGTCTTCCTCCTTGAACCCGTGTCTTTGGACAGAGCTGTCCACACGTATTACATTACCCTGCACTGACTGGACAGCTGATTAGATTCACTCTGGCAGGATTTCCACATCACAATTTCAAAAAAAGCAAAGCTCTTTGTGAAAAAACAACCAACATGCATTCCCTTGCAGCCTTACAGCACCAGAACGATTGGGACTGGATTCCAATATGGCATGGAACCTGCATTTCATTTCAGAAAGGTAATATACAGGAGATGAAAAACAATGTCCCTAAATTTGTATTTTAATGTCAAACAATGCTGGGTTATTTAAGAGTTTTGCTTTTCAGGGATTGGCATGATAAAAGCACAAACATGATTTAAAACAACGGCATGAGCAAATTGTTTTTCAATGTTTCAACGATGTGTATTTTCAACAAAGAATACTGTTCCAATATGTCTACAGTCTAATACAACGAGATGAAATACAAGCAAGAAAAACAATGTACAGGACAAACATTTAAACTCTTGATATTTTTCCAAGAACTACACAACAATGTTTTTTTCTTCAACGCGAGCAGAAGTTCGCAACATCACGAACACAACCATCTACCTCATGGTCAGCAGATATGTTTTTTCCTTTTCTTGATTAAATTCTCTTCATGATCGTATCAATAAACCAGCATCATCATTGTGTCAATTGGCACCTTTGGATTTTTTTTTTTAACTGCAAGGGAAAAAGGCAGAGATGCACCAAAGATGGGATTCCCAGAGAGGGCCGCTTCCTGATAGCATTCCCAGGTGCCCATCCATCAGGGTGACAAAGTCATAGAAGCTGGTGTAAGTCGGGAAGATGGATCCGGTGCAGAGGGGGGGAGGGAAGTGTGTGCGTGTGTGTGTGTGTGTGTGTGTGTGTGTGTGTGTGTGTGTGTGAGGGGGGGGGGGGGACTGGTGCAGGCGACTCGTGCTGCAATCCAGATTCCCCTCTTCAGAACACAAAATCCCAGAGGGACAGAGGAGGGAGATGTTAAGCTGTCCTTATTAAAAATTAATAATTCATGACAGCCGGAATAGAGAGGAGTAGGAATAATAAAAAACGCTTAACAAGAAAAAGACTCCTTTTTAGTAGCTTAGTGAAGTGCTGATTTCCTTCCTTTGTGAAACATCCCCAATGGTTAAAAATAAATATACACATATACTGTACACACACCCACACACACACACACCCACACAAACACACACACTAGGGATGCACGTACCGTTGGGTACGTGCTGCTTCCTATTAAATCCATGTTAATCCACAGCTGCGGCTCCACCGGCCACGGGATCTGTGCGCCACCATACAGCATTTCTCTATTTTTGCACAGGTCTATTTTTTTTAACTAACTGCCCACAGCTACGTGAGCATTTTCAATAGAAACAAGCTAAAAGCCACATAGAAATGTTTTTGTGAAGGGTGCAATCAATTTACATGTGTTTTATATGAGCCTACATTGTACCAGAGTCCTAAGAGCTGTTGTTGCTGATTTGCTTATTGATTATTGACACGTTTTAAATACAGAGAACAATGTGTGTGTGTGTGTGTCTGTGTGTGTGTGTGTGTGTGTGTGTGTGTGTGTGTGTGTGTGTGTGTCTGTGGGGGGGGTTCAAGTTCATTGTTATTGTGTGCATAAATTAATCTGATAGTGGGTAGGTGTCCAGGATAGTGTGGATGGAGAGGAGAAAGGGAAGTGAGGAGAGTGCTATGTGTGAGTGGAAGGAGAGAAAGTGTCTGAAAAGAAGTTTAGAATAAGAAGGGACACAGCCATCCCAGGTTATTTTCCATCTGCACACGGTGGGCACAGTGCATTGCACTGCTGCCTCACAGCAGGAAGGTCCTGGGTTCAAATCCCACCTGGAGCACTGTTGGCATCGTGTTCCAGTGGGTTATCTCCCAATTAGGGGCCTTTCTGTGTGGAGTTTGCATGTTCTCCCCGTGCTCACCTGGGGTTTCCTCATGTTACATCTGTAAGGACCCCCACCTAAAACATGCACAACATCTTCGTTGTCGTCTGACCAGCAATGGACATATGGAACCAGGTCGCGGAGCGCGTCGTTGAATGCTCCTGGCTACCCCCCGGAGGAAGGACAAGCCATTTCACCGGCCACCATCCAAAGCATGTGTTTGTGTTTGCATGAATGCATGTGTTTTAGTCGTGTGCTGTGTGACGATTAAAGATTGTTCTTCAACTCCGGGGTAGTATTCAGGGCAGGTAAAAAAAGCGACTTCGGCTTTACACAGAGGTTCTGTCTGCGCCTCCTTCATTGTGTCTCTATGGTCGACCGGGCCACATGTCCATATAAAAATATTTAAAAATATTTAAAATCACTGTCATGGCAAGGGACGGACTTCAACCTCCCTTTCCGGGTCATTCGATCTCCTCCTTTTCCCGGGTCATCAAGCTTGTTTTTTCTGGAATCGCAAGATTCGGAGCATGTTTTATAGATACCGTATCTCCTCAAATATTAACCGGTTCTTAAATAAAAAAGGGTGATTATCTCAGAAACGCAGTTTGCAGCACCCTCGTCATTAACAAGTCATAGCTTTAAAAATATTTCCTTGATTCACACAAGTGACATCTTTTTTTGAAGCTCTGATTCAAAGTCAAAGTCAAACGGTACAAAATGTACCGCGGTGGGTCACATATGTATTTTTTTCCAGCACTGACAGCTATGCTATGTTTGACTATCGAGTCATGATTTGTAAAGAAAAAAACTTGTTTCTCAGTTAGTAACTTTTATTTGAATATTAAAAATTATAAAAACAACAAAAATATGAGAACACGCCGAAACACTTAAGAGCTTTAGCAAAACTATATTAAAGAATTATAAACAATAAGTTACTTATTACACTACATTTGAGTTACTCACCAAAATTAGTACAGCAAAACGGAAGGGAGCGCTGGTAGTAAAAGGCAAATACTATCTGAAGTTCCAATTAGAGCGATCTTTCGTCCAAACAAAGCAAATCAAAACTCTAGGTGTATTTAATTTACTACATTTCCAGTTGCTGCTCTGCTGTGGAGCAGATCGCAGATCGCTCGTGGAAATCCTGCCCGTGTTCCCGTGGTCAAATAGTCCGCGGCCTGGCACAGTCCGCGAGCCGCGAACCTCAGCATTCGAGGATATTCGTCGGGTTTATTTCCCTCTTTCATCGTCACATCTTTGGAATTACTGAACATTCTGGTCAAAGGCGCACACTCCTTTACACACAGTGAAACGCGAGGAGAGGGAGACACGCCGATCTCCAATGTGCCCTCACTCTGCAACAAACCTGATGAATTTATATTGAACCTTATTGATTTTTTTTTTTGCAATATTCCAATTTTTGTTCCTGCAGCCCTAGTGCCAGGTCGATTGCAGTGTGCGTTGAGGGATGCGACGCAGTGGACCTCTCCCTAGCCGACCACAGTTTCAGTTTCTTGGCCAAACTCCCAAGTCGGTTCCGAGCCGCAGTCGACTCCGTGGAGGGGCCCACAACCCCCAGTGCACACTGCACTTGTTTACTGGCAGATCTTGACCGCCCCAATATGATGATCATGTCGGACAATATTAACCACAAAAATACAGGGAGAATCTCGAACTCGCAATTTTGATTCCCCAGTTGGAAATGGAACGCTCATTTGGATAAATTTTTGATCCAACACCCTGAATAAACAAACAAAAAACGAATATATATATATATATATATATTTATGTTTTATATCCCAGTAAAGAGCAATAGAGCAGGAGAAGCGATTCCAAGCACTTCATGAAGACATGGTGCACTGGACACTACGCTGAGGCACCGAATCTCTGTATCGAGGTGTGATCAGACACAATTTAACCAGAAATGAAATCACAGACGCAATTTGTTTCCCTGTGTAAACATTCAGGCTGCTTAATTAGTTTGTTTTCCTCGTGCCTTAGATACTCTTAACAATCCCTTAGGGGAGGAGGGCTTGGTTACCTGTCATCCTTGGCGTCCGACAGGTACAAGAGAAGTCGTCGCTCCAGGAAGGCCTCGATGCTCTCCCCATCCTGGCAGCCGCCGTCTCCCCCCAGCAGCTCTAGCACCTGTGGGCTCAGCAGGACGCCCTCAAAGTCACCCTCCAGCAGGGACTGCAGCAAAGGGCCCACATCTGCTGAAAACAAGAAACATGTTCAGAGCAACCACGTCCAAACATTACATGTACAACATTTTTCCTTGTAAATAAATCTTTTGTTTCACTGTTGCCTCCAAACTGCACATCAGTCAACTGACCTAACACGATTAGCATGCAGCCCTTCATTATCCGAGTAATGGACACAGGGATGAAATTGCTATCGACCTTCTCATCTCAATCTGGGTAAAATAGATCAGCAACTTTCCCTTCGAGTAAAACCTATTGATACGGCTTCCTGTGATAAAGGGCAGTGCGCTCAGCCCCAGACATCTCTAAGCACCTGCACACACACACACAATCTTGCATCTGCACTGGAGACGAAACTGCAAAAGAGAGCGGAGATGATTTGAAAAAACAGAAATGGCATCGGCTGATGGAACAGGCCCCACCAGGAAGGAGGAGCTCTCAGCCTCAGCCTTCATTAGCATTTTATTTGAGCGAGGAGACCAGTTCTCATTAGAAGTGATTGTGCTCTGCTTGCCCAGGTGGATAGAGGGAACGACGGAGAGAGAGAGAGAGAACAAATGGACCAGAAAGAAAGGCGACGGGGGCAATGGTACCATTGTTTGTTTGTACCACTTATTTGACAAACTCCAACGCGTTTATTTTGATTCCTTCCCAACGAGCGTTCAGAAACACAGAAACAAAACCCACATGAATAATAAGTAGTGAGCGATGCAATTGCCGGACCGACTACATTTGAGGAGATTGACATGCCTATTTCCATTGACGAGAAGAGACATGTCACAACAGAGGAATAACAATGTCAACTTAAACTCTTTTCCCAAATGCCTTTCTTCTTCTGAGGGAAAAAAAACAGCAAAACAATCCTTTTAGCTCAGTCCGCTCCCAGAGAGCGTTGTTCAGCCAATCTCCAGGCGGACAGCACCTGACAGCTTGACATGCCTTGAATGCAAAATCAAAGACGGCTTTTGCTGGGGATGGTTTCGGGGGGGCTTCTATCTGCTTTTCATTACCTTCAGGCCATCATAATGCCTCATTGATAACATGGATACAGTCCAAAAGGGCGCACCATCCAAACATGAGACACATATCCATCGGCGTTTTCGTCGTACAGGTAATTGCCGGTTTTTGACCGGGAAAATCTGTGGCACGCCGACATATTTAAATCTCTCCGGTCATCATGTCCGGTGAAAATAATTCCAAGCACAATTTGAATTAGTGCTGGGTGGACCATTTCTCTAAAAAAGTCTGCAGATCTGTTTATTCCTGCGCTCGGCAAGTTGCAACGGAAAGCCAATCAGTTTGGACGATCTAAAACTGATCTGAAAGCTTCACCTCTGACCAATCACATTTGTCGATATCGAACTAAGCCCCGCCCCTTCCCTCGTGGACAGGTTGCACTTGTAAACACAGTTGACAGGAGCCAGCGTCTAGAACTCTGAGGAGAAACGGAAATGTGATGTAGCGTCGGGACAAATACATCCATAGTTTGGCGTTTTTTTGGGGGATATTTAAGTTCCGACCCAAAGCAGACGGTAAATAGTGATTGTGTAACATATGCCAACCGAGACGTCCGAACACGACAAACTTAATTTATTAAGACCTACATGCCATATTTGTTTTTGATTTGATAGAAATTGTATTTTAGCGGCATCCACTTGTTACTGATTGGTCATGGACGGAATTTATTTGATTTCATGTAGTAATATTCATAATTTTTATGTATTTACTTTTAATATGGCGTCAACTGACGGACTTGTTTTATTTTTAATATTCAATAGAAAAATCATATACACATACATGCCTTGATGATTCTCATTCTCTATATAGCCTGCTATTTAATTGTTTTTAAGCTCAATAAACAGATCATATTTGAACGGAATCTCTCCCATTTGTCGGGGAAATTGAAATCTTCCAGGACACGTTGACCGGCACCAACTTTTCCCTCACGGAGACCGATATCCATGCAACCTTCTCAACCTTCTCAAGACCAAATCAGCGCCACCATCTCCCCCAAACAACTGGCGGCCAGTGGCCCTTTTAATAAGCAACTGCTGTGCAATCAGATCCCGTAAAGGTGCTGCCAAAATATTTCACCTTGGCGCTGATCTAATGAAATCCAAGGGCCTTGATAATAGCACTCACCTCACTGTGGAGATGGACAGAGAGAGGAAAGGAAGGAAAGAAGGAAGGAAGCAATAACAAAAAGGATTTAGCGTTATGAGGGAGGGATAATGAAAGGCAGAGGAATGGGCACTGCCGCTTGTAAATAACATCTCAGCTGCCTGTCAGCTGAGATGCCAGCTTTAATGGCACTGGTGGAAGTCATTGGGGGAGAAAGAAACACTGTAGAAAGCCAAATTATTCCCCAATCTATGAGTTTCTTGCTACAAACCATAATTATTGCAAGCCAACACAAAGCGGAATTGTTCTTTTTACAAAACTGTCTGGGGAAGATTGGCAGCGTGGTTTTGGGAGCTACAATGAGGAATTTCTAAGCCAGCCACTTCCAATGTCCACGGTAACTATGTTTCAAAGCGTGAACAACACAGACATACTATTCTTTATTCAGTTAACGCCAAACTTAATTTACCACCACCCCACCCACTCTAGTACTTCGCAAATTAGCATTGCACTCCCAAACATACGGGAAGACATTGCATGCAGTGGCTTCTACTTAGTACACATTACCATATCTCATTAACACCTCAGTGTTTCAATACATTTTAGACCTAATAGACTGAGTACAACTAGGGGTGTCACGATTCTCCAAACCCATGATTCGTTTTGACTTTCGATTTTATCTTTTTCCGCCTCCAGCACTGACGGCTATGCCAGTGTTACACGATTGAGTTTTGATTTGTAAAGACAAACACTTATTTCTCAATAAGTAACTTTTATTTGAATATTAAAAAATATAAAAACAAAAATATGAGAAGATATATTTAAACACACCTAAACAGTTAAGAGCCTTAGCTAAACGGAACTTTAGAATAATAAGCAATAAGTTACTAATTACACAAGTTGCTCACAAAAATAGGCGCAGAAAAACAGATGCTATTCTTGCAGGAGGGGAACGCTGGAAGGAAAAGGAAAATTACTACCTCCAGCTCCAATCAGAGCAATCTTTTCTCCAAACAAAGCAAATAAAAACTCTAGATGTATTTAATTTACTCCATTTCCTGCTGCTGCTCCGCTGTGGAGCAGGTCGCTCCTGAAAAAACCCCACCCGTGTTCTCACGGTCCGGTGGCAAATCTGTGAGCCAGTGGTTGGGAACCTCTGCACTAAAGGATATTCCGTCAGTGATGGTCGGGTTTATTTTCAACTTTCATCTATAGAATTACTCGACATTCTGGTCAAAGGCTCACTCTCCCTTGTACACACAGTGAAAAACCGGAGGAGAGGGCAACGCTCATGCGCCTCTGCCAAATCCCGTTATCGGGTTTCTCTCTAATGCGCGTCAACTGTGCAACAAAATGGATGAACTTATATTGAACTTTATTGGGTTTTTTATAACAGTCAAATTCTATTCAAATTTCGTTCTTGCAGCCCTAGTGCCAGGTGGGGGGGTGCAGTGTGTGTTGAGGGATGCGGCGCATCAAACTCTCCACCGCATCGCTCCAAACCCCAAGTCGGTTCGGAGCCGGAGTTGACTCCGTTAGAGGGCCCCGCACCCCCCAGCGCAGACCGCATTTGTTCATCAGCTGATCTTGACCGCCCCAATATGGCGACCATGTCGGACAATATTACCCACAAAGTACGCAGAGAATCACGACCCCGATTGTGATTTCCAAGTTCGAAAGTGAACGCTCATTACGATCAATGTTGGATTCAAATCACAATCGTGACACCCCTAATGACAACCATCATAACAAAGCTGGTTCAAAGTGATTCGTGATGATATTGATAGAGCAGGAGTGCTGTCAAAGCAAACATCAATAGCAGATTTACTTTTATTGAACCACTTGGTTCATTGTGCCAGGGGGAGAGAAAGTGTCTTCAGGGACCAGGCAGATGAGTTCTCTGATAGCAATTGCCTATTTGGGTATTTTCACCCTGGCTTAATTGCACATTCAATTTGCATGAATTTTGGTGTTGACAGAGCATCAACCCATTACACCTCAACATGAACAGGCACATGAATCCAGTTGAGAAATAACTGGGTTTCGTCATCTGGTACACGGGAAGCATGACAAAGATGGAGGGTCTCCACGTGTTTCACGAATCCCAGGTAGGTTTTTTTGTTTTTCAAGAACTCGAAAAAGAATTTAAGGAAAGTTTTACTTGCAAAGCAAAATATTCTCTTTTTTCTCTCCAGGGCTTCCGCTGCATGGCTCTGATAACTTAGTTTTTTTTGAATGGTAGTTTAGAAATGCAAATCATGAGCTATGACACAACGGGGGAAAAAAACTGCGAATTTAGAGAGCAAATTCCCCCAAAATATAAGCAGGATATTGGTCTTCTTTATCTGCAACCAATTGTAGTAGTTAGTTACTGAGTCAATAACATTACAGGTACTCCTCACTTAACGACCTACCGGTTTAACGACTGTTGGAACTTACGACCAGCTCTCTGACCAGTCTGTAAAATACCACGGCGTCTCAGCGTCAAGCATCTCATCGTGCATCATCTTTTATACACTATATATACACATCTATACACTATATAAACTATATACACTGTATACATCTCATCGAATCACTGTTCTCAGTTTCCTCCCCGCAGTCTGTCAGTATTCACTACACTAGCGTTCACAGAGGGCACGCCCCCTTACCGTGAAATAATACGGGTCCTCGCTTATCGACCAAGTCGCTTAACAACCTGGTTTTAGGAACAGAACTCGGTTATTAAGCGAGGAGTACCTGTAGTGTTCAAGAAAAACTGGTATTTTTACCGAAATACTGTGCAATGGGGCAACCGCATCGCTGAAGAACATGGTCACGATTGCCCCATCGCACGACAGTCGGCTGAAGCTCTTCTCTCAACGCGGGATCAATGAAAATCTTTACGCCAATCAGTCCAGTTGACTCCCACAGTTTTCCTTTAGCTTTCTGTTCCAAATGAAGTAAGAACATAAGAACAGCTACTGCAAGCTACCAGACACTTAGGAAACAGTATTTGGCCAGCTATTTGAGAGAAGCACTGCTGTTTTGTTCTCTAATAAAAGAAAAGAGGATGCTGCTGGTGACCAAGTCTCCGTTCCACTTTTCTATCCCTGGGGTTCGGGGGGCGAGTACTCGTCGCATTCATTCTGTTTGGGCAAAAGTCTGAACTTAGGATCCACCGCCTTAGTCGTTACGCACACAGTACATGTGGTTTATTGCCTTCACGGAAGGTGACTGCCTCATTAATAACAGATTTCCCCTTGGGGGGGGGGGGCAGTTTCACCTCACGCAATGATAATCTGTTCCAAAGGCATCAGCCAGAGGATGACAACTGAGCATCACTCAGGTGCGGTCGACACAGCAGAGTCCGGCGGTGAAAAATATCCCTGTTGTCTTCGGCTTCACTGTCACCTGCCCAAGCACAGCACCCACTGTCTGACAACAGCAAAGACTAAATACTCAATTTCGATTTTGATTACGTCTTGGCAGGTGCACCTCTGCTTACTTAAAATTTTAATCCATGACATTATTTTGATAAAAAAAAAAAAAAAAAAAAAAAAAATGATCATTTATTTAGCTGGCACTTGAGCAGCCACTAAATGTATTTGGGTTCTGCATGTGCTCCTCTATGTGCCGTTTCAATCGTTGGTGGCGGGGTCCGCTTTGCCCCTCAGGAACGCAACTGATCTGGTACAAGCAGGAAGTGAATGGCAGCTGCGGCGAAGTTTTTGAATCGTGGTTCCAGTGGTCATCACAGCATCATCACATGAAGATGACAACCTGACACAGCATCATCACATGAAGATGACAACCTGACACAGCATCATCACATGAAGACGATAACCTGTGACAGCATCATCACATGAAGACGATAACCTGACACAGCATCATCACCTGAAGACAACATGTCACGGCATCATCACCTGAAGACAACCTGTCACAGCATCATCACATGAAGAAGACAACCTGTCACAGCATCATCACATGAAGAAGACAACCTGTCACAGCATCATCACATGAAGACGATAACTTGTCACAGCATCATCACATGAAGATGATAACCTGTCACAGCATCATCACCTGAAGAATACAACCTGTCACAGCATCATCACAAGAAGATGATAACCTGTCACAGCATCATCACCTGAAGACAACCTGTCACAGCATCACATGAAGAAGACAACCTGTCACAGCATCATCACATGAAGAAGATAACCTGTCACGGCATCATCACCTGAAGAATACAACCTGTCACAGCATCATCACCTGAAGAATACAACCTGTCACAGCATCATCACCTGAAGAATACAACCTGTCACAGCATCATCACCTGAAGATGATAACCTGTCACAGCATCATCACCTGAAGACAACCTGTCACAGCATCACATGAAGACAACCTGTCACAGCATCACATGAAGACAACCTGTCACATCATCACATGAAGACAACCTGTCACATCATCACGTGAAGACAACCTGACATATAATCTCTCGAACTTGAACCTGTCACAGCATCACATGAAGAAGACAACCTGTCACAGCATCACATGAAGAAGACAACCTGTCACAGCATCACATGAAGAAGACAACCTATCACAGCATCATCACGTGAAGATGATAACCTGTCACAGCATCATCACGTGAAGATGATAACCTGTCACAGCATCATCACGTGAAGATGATAACCTGTCACAGCATCACACGAAGACAACCTGTCCATTCATCACGTGAAGACAACCTGACAAATAATCTCTCGAACTTGAACCTGTCGCAGCATCACCTGAAGAAGACAACCTGTCACAGCATCATCACATGAAGACGATAACCTGTCCTATCTGACACAATGTACAGCTGCTGCTCAAGATGCCTGTCATGTGCTGCGATGCATGCACGACTCAAAAACAACTTGTTCGTGGCGAACAGATCATTTAAATGACTCAGGCGTAGAGTCAAAGCTTGAACAAATACTAACGAGAGCTTCTGCTGCCTACTGGTAATATTCAGTCACTCAGATTCAGTTCATAGTGAACGGTTGTGAAGGGGGTCACAGAAATCATTCAATTCTGTCAAGTCTATTATTTGGACGGAAGAATAGTGGAAACATCTTCCAGCCAAATTCTCTCAAAACAGTACAGATTTTGGCAGAGAACTGAAAAATGGGAATCACAAAAAAAAAAAAAAAAAAACTCAACATTTACTTCTGTCAAACTTATTTATTATTGGTTGAGCGCCAAAGAAGACACGTTTGACGTTTTTCTCCCCGCACATCAGTTCAATCCCCACTCGTTATTTTCAAAGGCTCGCACACTGAGCCACTCTCTGGCCGGGGTGCCCACCCTCGAGTCATGTAAAAGGATCCGTGCGTTCCCTTCCGAACGAATCGTTCCTGAGCCGCGCATCCCCACCAGCTAGCCAAACCTGCCGTAACTTACGTGCGGCGGCGTATTCACAAGCCGCCCTACGCCGCTCCATCCCGCCGAAGCCCATAACACATCGCCGGCGGTGGCTTAACGCCGCCGCGGCCGTCACCTCCGTCGCCGGTTGACGCTTTAGAAACGCGAGCCCCCGGGAACGAACCGTCTACGGGGGGAAATTATCCAGCCGTAAGGCGTAATTCCTGCGCTCGGCCGTTCACCACCTTTCGCCGCCGAACGGATCCTTCAGCCTCCCGCCGCCCGCCGCGTCTTACCCGCGGAGCTGAGCGTCTCCCGCTTCCACTCGGCGGCGTCGCGGGCCGTGGAAGACCCGCGGAGAACCGGGACCTCGACGTCCCGCAGCATCCCCCCCGCGCGGCAGCTCCTTCCTTCCAGCTCGGGGCGGGAGGGGAGTTCGGAGTTTACGAACAAGAACAGCGGCGGCAGCGGCGCCGGCGGCGGCGACAATCCGCGCGATGTGTCTTTGTCGCGGGCCGACGCACGGCAGCCTCCGGGCGGACGGTGGATATGTGTTCGCTAACGTTTTCCACCCATGTGGTGTGGAAGCGGTGTCAGTGAGCAGCCATGACAGACGCGCGGTGCATCGTGGGAAAGCGGGTCGGCGTGCGTGTGTGTGTGTGTGTGTGTCTTGATGTTTGTGATGAAAGGTTCGACTCTTTTTTCGAGATTCGGTTCGTGGCGAGTGACTCAGTTGTAAAAAAAAAAAAAAAAAAAAAAAAATACAAATAAAAAATAAAAGAAATAAAAAAAGTCGTTCGATTTCGCATGATTATTAAGAAACAAGAGTTAACGTTATTATTTATCGTCGTGGAATGCAAAGTGTGAATCGGTCACTTTCAATATGAACTATGGCAACCCCCCCCCCCCCCCCCCCCCAACCCATTCGTTTAGTCCTCGGTTTTTGTTTTCGGTTCGCTCAACCCAAACCTAAGGAGCTCGCCTGGCCGCGTTGCTCCTCTCCTCCGTGGATCGAGGTTCGAGTCTCAGCGACAGTGAACGCACGGCGTGTGCCCGGCTTCGCCAGGTCACGAAGGAGTGGCTCTCTCCCCCCCCCCCCCCCCCCCCCCCGGGGGGCGCGACTCCCGAGTCACCGAGAAGCGAACGTTCGCGACGGACGAATCGTTCGCGTGTCTCGCATCGTTTCCCGAGGTAACGCGCCGTCAGTGGCGGTTTGGGCCGAAACCAACTTCCAAATTCCAGCAAGATAAGACAAGAAAGTAGCTTTTTTTTTTGTATTTATTAATAAAAAAAAAATAATAATAAATGGTTACAATAATAAATACAAGTCATCAAAAATAATGTGACGCGAGTACAGATATAAAAGTACATCCACAAAACACTCAAGATACATAAAATACACAAGGACTAAACATCTCAAGAATAGACATGTGCAGTAGTTATTTTCAATCAAATGCAAAACAGAATGACAATTACGATCACAACGACGACTGTGCAACGCAGCAAGTAAACATTTGAAAGTAAAATGTGGGGTTTCAAAATAGGCCTCACAAACATGTTGCCACACGTGGCAACCCCTGCAAGTGCGCGGCGACACATTTCGTCGCGGCGTTGCCGTCGGCCGCGCTCGGCTCCGGTCGAACGTATGCCTCCCCGTCCTCGACGACGGCACCATCTGCGTAAAGAGGTGAGGGGGAAAAATAAAAAATAACAATCAAAACCCTGTCGTCATGATATCTGACCGCCAGGAAAAGCCCAGGCTCCATCTTTATTGACCCCCCGCAGACAGGCCTCCCCTCTTGCCCCGCTCCACCTCCTTGAACGGTCGTGAAAGGAGAGCGTGGATGCCTCGAGGAGGACGGCCACTCATCACAGGTGTTTCCCGGCCGCCGGTGTGAACGGGGCCCGTTTGCAAGCGGCGGAGCGAGCGGAGTAAACGTGGCCTCCGCTCCACCCCCGCCTCCGCACCGGGAGGGGCTGGCGTTTTTTGTTTGTTTTTAGCGCGCTGACACGAGACAGCAGCTTCGCTCTCGTCCGTTGACGCCACCGACGTCCTCCGGGGGAAAGCCTCGTTCGCCAGGACGCGCGACCCGCCGCTGCAACGCGGCGTGACTCTTCATCGGAGAGCGGCGAAGTAACAAAAAATAAAAAATAAAAATACGGTAGCAGCGTTGAGGCCGAGAATGGTTCACACCTCTGAGGGCCAATGAGTTTCATGAGTACTGGGCGACAGACCTTTATTGGATGAACATTGTTTATGCACAATACAGAAGCTGTTGGTATAATGTTCAAGATGTACCACAATCGGCTGAAAGACGCTTATCGTCACGTGTCAGTGGTAGGGGCCCTGCACCCAGGGCACGGGTGACGTTCCTTGGGTTTGTCTTTCAGGTCTCGACCGAAGGGGATCCTCTTGTATTTGTAGGCCAAGTCCTTGCCTTCCGCAATTTCTCCAAAGGAACGGGGGATGTCTCGTGCCATAGTGAAGGTAGAGTACACACCGATCAGCCACAACATTAAAACCACTGACAGGTGAAGTGAACAGCATTGCTCATCTCGTTCCAATGGCACCTGTCAAGGGGCGGGAAGGTATTCGTCAGCGAGTGAACAGTCACTTCTTGAAGTTGATGTGTCGGAAGCAGGAAAAATGGGCAAGCGTAAGGATCTGAGCCGCTTTGCCAAGGGCCAAATTGTGATGGCTGGACGACCGTATCTCCAACGATAAGTCTTGCGGCGTGTTTCCGGTATGCAGGGGTTAGTGTATACCAAAATTGGTCCAAGGAAGGACAACCGGTGTCAGAACACAGTGCATCACAGCTTGCCGTGTATGGGGCTGTGTAGCTGCAGACCGGTCAGAGTGTCCATGCTGACCCCTGTCCACCGCTGAAAACACCTACAATGGGCACGTGAGCGTCAGAACTGGACCAAATTTTCCAGGAATGGTTTGGGGAACACGAGAAAAAAAAAAAAAAAAGAGTTTAAAGTGTTGAATTGGCCTCAAAATTCCCCGGGTCTATCTGATGGAGCATCAGTCGGATGTGTTGGAACAACAAGCCCGATCCGTGGAGGCTCCCCCTCACAACTTACAGGACGTAAAGGATCTGCTGTTAACGTCTTGGTGCGACGCCACAGAACACCTTCAGCGGTCTTGTGTAGTCCAGGCCTCGACGGGTCAGAGCTGTTTTGGTGGCACGAGGGGGTACTACACAATATTAGCGAGGCGGTTTTAATATTGTGGCTTATCCAGCTGTCAAGAGGGTTTCAGAGACAACAGCGTCCATTCACCTCCTCATTAAGCGCTTTTTAAAGGGCACTCTGAGAAAGAGGCCAGCCTCAAGCGGGCTCACCCTGCAGTGTCGGAGGCTTTGAGCCATTTGAACGGATCCTGATCAGGCTGCGGTCTATTAAGATGGCGGGGCCAATTGCTCCGAATTTGCTTCAAAGTCAGTGATCTGCGAGCTCTGACCGTCCATCAGCTCTCTCTCACTAAAAAAAGATGACCAAGTATATGTGGTGCTTTGCCAGAACCCGTCCTTCATGCTGGAGAAAATTGACAGTTGTTTCAGGTCAAGAAGCATCAGGCCAGAAGCTTCGCAGCCTCCTCCTCATCAGGGGGAGGAGAGGAAGGGAGTCCACTGTGTGTTCAGGAACCATGAAGACTATTTCAGCCACAGATTATTCTAATTGTCAATTTATTGGACAAAATATTTCAGATTTTAAAAAACGTGCCTCAGGCATACTGGAGAGACCGGACAGAACGGAGTCTCTGGGTTTATAAGGATCATTGAATGGCTGTCAATTTATAACGTCACGCATAAGTGCTCCTGCCATCCCATTCTGACACCCCGGCTACAGCTTTCTGATTCGGACTGTGCTGCATCCCCCAGACCGCCCCTAGAATTCAACATGACTATGGCCGTGTGCTCGCCTCCTCTGACTTTGAGAAGTATTCATTTTTTTTGTTCTCAACTATTTCCCCAAACTGACTTTTATGCGGAACGGAATCACTTTGTTATTAAAGAGTTCAAGAGTAGGATGCCCATGACTGTAATGTGCCATGCTGTTCTTTGATTAGCAAATGACTTGCATGATTATGTGTGATCCCAATTTCAGGCCTTTACACGGCAAATTACCCGCAGAAATATAGACTTGAGCAGGATGGAGGGCTTTGGACGCGTCTGTCTGCCAAATAACTTTGTTAAATGCCTTTAGTCACACACACACTGTTCTTCATTGATTGTCATGGCAGCACAGAGAGAAATGTGTTAAATACTTCTCTAGACAATTCTTTGTTGGCATCATTTGCTGCTCTCTAAAGTTAGACAGACAGGATGCTTCCAGGCTCAGGGAAAGAGTAACCTGCAGAACTTCATTGCCGCCATATTAAACATGCCCCTTCCAAGTAATTTCCCCCTGGGATTATTAAAGTATTTCTGATTCTGAAACACCCTCAGAGGTGTTAGAAAAACATGTAGATTGGCGACACAAAACATGGCGTCCTTCCCCTACAAGGCCGCCTGGAACATAATGCGAGAGCAAGTTTTCACCTTAAGAATATAAAGCATATTTGAGAAAATGATGCATGGTCCAAGGGGTTGGTATGCCTCGCGCTTCGTAGTTGTAATACCTTATGACAATTTCATCAAATCTAAATTGAAAACGGCTCGTCGATCAGGTCTTGCGCTATTCAACATCCGCTTGGCCAAAAGCTTTTCATGGGAGGAAAAAAAAAAGTTTTAATGGCTTGTGTCTGCTGTGGTTATTTACACTTTACAGGTGACATTGCATGCACATCGTTAAACACTGAGAACTGGTTCCCGCTGAGGATCCTCTCCTGGCAGTCGAACGCAAAATGTTTTTTATCCGCCCCGATATGAACCGTCAAGTTCGACAATTGCCCTGGCGACACCCGCTACGGATCGGGACCGGGCATCTCAAATGTCTTACTCAGGTAAGAGAGCGCTGAAGGGAGAAGGGGGGGAAGAAAAAAATAAAAATAAAAATAAAAATAAAAAAGCAGAAAGAAGCATTCGCACAATCAATCCACATTTTCAAGCTCCATTTAATGTCCTAGCAAAAAAAAAAAAAAAAAAAAAAGGAGGAAAAAAAAAAAAAAAAAAAAAAGCAGAGCGTGACTGTTTGGGGAGTGAGTAAATATAGAAAGTGCATTTTGTTCACTGGAATCAACATAATAAAAAGAGGTCAAAGCAGTTTATGCTAGACGGAGCTGAATTCTTAATTTGTAGAAATAGCGAGTAAATCAGTAAAGGTGCTCGTTCAGAGCATTTGGTGGTGTGGTGTAGATCAAAGGCACATCACAGCTTTTGCATCTCACTAGGGGGGGGGGGGGGGGATTGTTGCACACGCACGTAAAACACACATACACATGTGCAAGCCTTCAAAATACATATCCCGTGTGCATCTCAACACAGACCGACTCTCATGATCTACACAATCATGTCAATGTACATATCAGGGCAAAGTAAAACAGGCTGCATTTATTAAACTTGCATTGAGTTTGTGAGGCAAAAAGAAAATAAAAAAAAAATTAAATAAACGAGAGGAAAAAAAAAAAAAAATTAAAAAAAAAGTTTCTTTTAACCATAGCATGATTTATTTTCTCCTGTGTAGCCTGTAAAACGGATAACATCATAGCATTTAAGAATGTCCATCTCAGACTTTATTGAAGTATACAGGGTCCTGTAGTAATCAAAAGAAGCGATGCCAGCGGGCAACCAGAGGGTTTCATCGAATTCAGTAGAATGTGTTTTTCTTCCTCCCATTTTTTCCTTTCTTTTAAATAGAATTCATAAAGAACGTTCAATATACATCCTCGCTCACAACTGTTCTTGCTCTGACAGACAAAAAAAAAAAAAAGGAACAAAACATCCAGTAAACATTCTCCTCTAAAGTTGTTTTCCCTTATATAATCTGTGACTTCCTCTGTTGTAATGTATACACAAACCAGTTTAATAACATACCAATCAGTGGTTATTTCAAAATTGGGAGCGGGGGGGGGGGGGGGGCGGGCACAAAATGTTTACACTCTTTTACAGGTCAATAAAAGTTGTCGTTTTTTTTTTTTTATCAGCTGTGTTTTCAATAAGGGCGTAGCATAGTTCTGTTTGTCTTATTTTTCTTCAAGTTTCATCAAGCAACTGTTTTCCGTCTCGTCGCCCTCCTCCTTTACAGCTATTACACACTTCCTTTCTTTACAAACATTATCGACAGGGGGAGAAAAAAACAGCAGCTTGTGCTTGGAAGCCTTCAAGTCTACTCTGTGACGATAGTAATAGTCGTGATGAGGATGGGGTGCGGGCCGGGGGGGCGGTGGGGGGGCGGAGGAGGGCGGGGGAGTCTCATAGCTGGCCCCCGCTGCAGTGAGCGTCCTGGCTGCCGCCGGGCTTCTCCGCGTCCTGAGCGCCGGGCAACTCCTTGACCACCAGGGTGGGGGCGCCTCCGCCCTTCTCCGCCGGTGAGAACTCCTCCTCCCCGTTGGGCTCCAGCCCCTCGGGGCAGGGCAGCTTGAGCAGCTCCTCCCGCAGCTGGGCGGTGTGCCTCTGGAGGGGGGGGGAGGAGGGCGGAGGGGGAGGAGGAGGAGGAGGGTTAGCGCCCGGAGCAGGAGGAGGGCTCTGGATTTGAACAACTTTCGCAGAGAAGTCAACAAGACCGAACCCGCCCTCAAGTCAACGTTTCTTTGATTATTTATTACGTATCTCTGATTTATAAGAGCTACCTTCTTGTTTTCATGTTTCCTCTCTGTGTTATTTTTAATATTCAGTCTACGTCTGTGCGTAGCGTAGCGTGCGTGCGTGCGTGCGTGCCGAACAAGGTTGGGCGAAGTTTTTGACGCTCGCAGCTTTCTGCCTGGAGCTCTGAGCCCGACGCGGTGCTGCAAGCCCCTCGCTAGATATTGCTGTGGGAGGGATTATTTACAGCGGGGATTAATTGTGGTTATTTACTTCCAGAGGGGGAGAGAAGCTGCCGGGAGCATTTGTTTGAATAAGACCGGGTCCTGTGTGCGGCGGAAGCCTTTGTTTACGTGCGCGTTGTGTGTGCGCATGTTTGTATGTTCTACTGTTTAAAAAGTAACCGCGCGTGTGCGTGTGTGTGTGTGTGTGTGTGTGTGTGTCCGTGTTGGTGCAGTTTGGTTTGGTTTTAGAAGAGCTGTTTAGGCCACTATTCAATTATTGCTGGATTTAGCTGCTTTGGTAGATTTTCACAACTCGACAATGGAACCATTTGCATTTGATATTCACACCTTGAAGCGGAGGCAGCAAACAGTTTATCAGGTTTTCAGTTCTACATTTGTTCAAAATGTCAGGAATGATTATTGGAGTGGAAGCAGTGAATTACAAACAATAACTCAAAAACAAGAATACGTGTGCTGGGAAAAAAATAAAATCGGGAAAACTACTTCCTGCTCCAGAGAGTGAACATTCAACGGAGATGACCAGTCAGGTGTGTGTGTGTGTGTGTGTGCGTGCGTGTGTGTGTGTGTGTGTGCACCTTGAGCGCCGCAGCGTGGTGGGACATGGTGCGGCCCACCCTCTTGTCGCTGCTGTATTGTTGGATGTCTGCGATCCACTCCTCGCACTGCGCCATGATCTCCACCCGCTTCAGGTAGAAGTGTTTGTGGATGACCTGCCACGCAACACACACACACACACACACACACACACACACACACACACACACACACACACACACACACACACACACACACACACACACACACACACACACACACACACACACACACACACACACACACAATAAAATCTGGTTAAATTGGTCAAAAAGTGAACGGTCAACCCAACGTTCAGACCGGAATAGAGCCTGAATTAAAAGGTATAATAAGTAAAAGTGGGGCTTCCCAAATCAATGCCAGTCATGGTGACGTCGATGGCTCCTAAAATTTCAAGCTCTAAAAACAGGCCGTTGCTACAGATTGCTCCTTAACGTTTGTGAAGGACTGGTTTTGGTTGAGCTGGATGTTGTAGCGGATCGTTTTGGACACAAAATCACATGTTATGTCGTGTTTAAGACGGCTACTGTTCAACCTTTAGAATGGCACAACACCAGGAGCCAATTGGAAAGTCACAGCAATGGGGTTAGACACTTCAACCTTTATGTCAATACCTTTGCTCACAATATTTTTTAAATGTGTATATTTTCAGTTGCTGCAAAAAGGCGCGAGGAGCGTTTCTCCTCATTTCATTTCAAGATGGAGAAGCTTGAGGCAAACATACAGAAATATTGATGAACCGTCTTTGAGCGAGTTAAATATTTGAACTTTTTGCCGTCCTCCACCCTGGTATGAGCCACATGTTACGAAGCAAATCAAGTCTGGTGAAGATATTGACAACGAGATGCTAATAAAATTATAATATTACTAAAATTCAAATACAAACAGACAAGAAATTATTTAATTTCATGTATTTTATTGGAGTCATCACCATAGCAACTGTTTTTTTTTGCCGTTGTACTGCTCCCTCGCTCTGGGTTTTTTTCCCCCTCCACCCGTGCTGTTCAGAAAGCGCCGTTATCCCGTTCCCGTCTCCCGTGTTCCATCGCAACGCAGCATTAGTTGTTGAGGAACAATAAACATATTGTTCTCTACATGCAGCCATGTTTGTTGTTTGTCGTTCTTCTGGAAGCCTCCATCTACTTCCACTACTAGTGACTGCTCCACTGGACATTTTTTCCCCCTCGACTGCCCCCTGTCGTTCTGGTGAGTACGACTACTTCCTGGCTGGGTTTTTTTTAATTCCCGTTATGCCCTGCACCGCAAAGACTCCCGTTGATACAAAAACAACAAGACGACAGATTGTTCAGTTCTCACCGATAAAGACAAAATCTTAATCGGTTAAATTATTATGAGCCATTAATCGATTAATTGTTAAAATCCCTAATATGAAGCCAAACACCGGACCGGACTGGTATAACCGATGTGGCGGACCAAGGGGCGTGGTCAAGCCGAGGCTGCAGCGTGGCTTCCTTGGCGGCCGTCCACGAGGCGGCCCCAGGGGAGCGGCACGCAACGCGCTGCCCGACGTCTGCACTTATTCCGTCTCCTTCTAAACGAGGGGTCGGCAACCCCAGTGTCCCCAGTGGCTCCCTGTGGCTTTGACAAAAATGATATGGGAATGGATAACGGTCATTTTTCAACATTTTAATTTCCATTAGTTATTGTTGTAGGCCTAAAGTCATTCTTATATTCTCCAATTGTAAAAATGTGTAGCCTATAGGCCCCGGAAAAGAAATGTTTTAACATTTCGGTCAACTAAAATGTGCATCAGGGGTTCGAGCTTTGACGGAACGCATCTGCTTCGTAAGCGCGCCACAGGAACGTGACGAGGCGGGGTTCCTCACGTGTCGAGCAACCAACCAAAATCGAGTATTCGACCCCTTACTCTCGCACATGCAGACATTCCAGCCAATGGGAGAGCAAACCGCTGGGAGTGGATACTGGATTGCAGCAGCACGCGCTCTCCGCGAACGCCGTAAGTACACTGCAGCTCTGACCGAACAGCCACATTCATCCTCATATTTGGAATTATTTTACCGGCAATACAGGAGCTATGGATTCCAAACCCCCCCAAAAAAGAAAAGTCTCTGAGAAAAGGGAGAGTTTCACTCTGCGTGGACGGATTCATTTGCTTTCACTGCCGACGATGTTGCCTTACCTGTATTGCTTGACAAAAAAAAAACCAAACGTAATGTTGAAAGACATTTCCAGAACAAGCACACAGCATTTGCTGAAAAGTACAAAGCTGGAGATGAGCTAAAAAGAGAGATTTTGGAACTGCTGCGGAAAGCTGAGCAGAGCAAATATACTTTCAAGAAGTGGATCAAGTCTTTAAACTCAACGACTGCTGCTAGTTTTGCGGCCGCTCAGGAGATAATAAGGCGTGGAAAGCCGCTCACGGACGGAGAATACATGAAAGGACCGTTCGCTCAAATATCAGAGCATTTATTTTTGGACTTCAAAAACGTGAAATTGTTCAGAAAATTAGAGACGTCTCTCTCTGCAAAGACAAGTCAAGGGCAGGGCCATTAAAATGGCGACAAACATCACCAGTCAGCCAACTGAGGACATCAGTTCAGCTCAAGCGTACTCAATCGCCCGCGATGAGTCAAGTGACGTAAACGATATTGAACAGACAGCGCTGTGATGCAGATATGTGAACTCTGATGGGCTGCAGGAAGAAATCATTGAGTTGATACCGCTACAAGGCCAAACACGGGGGGGGGGGGGGGTGAATTGTTTAAACGCCAAAGAAATAAACACCACCCGCATGGTGTCAGTGGCTACTGATGGGGCACCGAGTATGAGAGGAGCACAGAAGGGGTTTGTCACTTTACTTCAGAAGTCGCTGGATCGAAAAAGCGGCTGACGATTCACTGCATCTTAGCACCAAGAAGCACTGTGCGCTCAAACTGCGAATGTATGGAGGTGATGAACCTCATTCGGATAGTGAACAAAATAACGGCAAAAGGGTTAAACCACCGACAATTCTGTTGGTTTTTAGATGAAGTCGACGGCGCAATATTGGCATCTCCTGCTGCACGACACAGTGCGGTGGCTGTCCAGGGGAGAGGTGCTGAAACCTTTTGCTGCTCGTCTGGAACGTGTGAAAACCTTCCTGGAAAGCCAAGGCCCTCGCCTACCTCGAAGCTGGGGAAATCCAGATTGGCTGGAAAGGCTACACTTCAGGGTGGATATGACGAGTCACTCAAACACGCTGAACACAAGTCTCCAGGGAAAAGGGAAGCACGGCGCTTGGAGGTGCTTGGAGGGTGTTTTGGGCGCACGATGACCGCGTTCGCCAGAGCACGTCCCTGAGAGGGTCCAAAGAAGAACATCATCACATCGATTGTGAGTATTTACAGCGTGCGATCATCGTAATGCAAACTGCGTTTGGGGAGAGGTTCAGCGAGTTCAGAAAGGGAAAAAAAAACAAAACAAACATTATCCATTACATTATCCTTCCCTGTCACGCCCCTGGATATCGACCCATCCCCTGCTGAACATGTCGGCATTCACGGGAGTAAGTCAAGCCCATCTTGAAATTGAACCGGCCGACATAGCCGATAAAGACTTACGGGCGTCCAAGTTCAAAAGCCTGACAGCTGATCTCAAAGATGTCGCCCGTCAGAAGGCAATTCCCGCTCAAGAGCACAAAAGGAGCGCTATTGAAAACCTCCCCAAAGCCGACTAAACTTGTGCTTGAAACATGGAAAGCCATTTCCGGCACCTATATGAACATGAGGAAGGATGCATTCGGTCCTATCTTTGGATCGAGATACCTATGCGAGCAGGGTTTTCTCAACCATTAACTACGTCGAATCCAAATATCTCTCGCGCCTCACAGAGGACAGCATGCAGTCCTGTGTGAACATCAAAGTCTGAAGGAACTGCGGTGACATTCAGAAAGAGAAATCACATTAAACAAGTTGGAACACTATCATTTAATAGGCAATTATTCTGCAAAAAAATATTTATTTTTCGACCCTGAGCTGATGTTGTGTTTTATGTTCCCGGTGCGGCGGTTGATTGCTGCACGTGGATGAGGAAAAAAACAGAAGAGGATGACAGCACACTGAAACAGACTTTAGTCATAATTAAATACAAACTTGGCTATTTTTATTTTTTACATTCACTCACTTTTTAAGCTGTTAGGCTGCAGCTGTCTGTTTTATTTATTTCAAAGTGGGCTACTTTTTATTTTGTTCATTTTCCACAAATGTGGGGAGGACTCCAAAAGGCCTGCATAGTAATGTGTTTAATCTATTTCAAAGTAGGCCTACACACGCCAGAGAATTTTTTTCCTCCTCTTCATAAGACTTGTGTTTTCCTTTGTTATAACAGGTAAAAATGGCAATAAAATGTCACCAGTTTTTATATAATTTCATAAATGGAACAAACTCTAGATTTTATATATATATATATATATATATATATATATATATATATATATATATAAAACTTTATAAGCTGTGTTAAACATGTTTTGCGGCTCCAGACAAATTTTATTTGGTGGAAGAGGGGGCAAAATGGCTCTTTTGGTAGTGAAGGTTGCCGACCCCTGTTCTAAACGCTACAAAAACATCCCTTGAAATAATAAAAATATCCGGTGGAAAACAACTTCAATACTTAAAAATATATATATTAACCATGGCAATTAATAATAACTGTTGTAATCGGTTGTATTTTCGTCTGTCTTTTTAAAAACAATCCCAGGACATATCCGGTGGTGACGGGGCCTGTCGACATTGCATTGTGGGTGATGTAGGAGCCCTGTCTGCACACGGCTGGAGGAGGATACCGTGACTGCGTATGGCGACGGGATCGTTATGAGAGCTGATACACTTGTGGCGTGTTATTACTCTATCCTAAAAATTTGAAGGTACAGTACAAGTCCCAGAGTGTCTCTGTGGAAGGAGATGACTCCGTGTGGAAGGCTGCATGTCCCTCAGAGACATTTCATCAACTTTATCAACCCTTGGGACTAAAATCAAACGGAAAAGATTTTGACTGACTTTGGGGAGAGAAAGTAAATTCTGCCATACCGGTATTGACGATGTCTGGAAGACTGGATGAATGTCTGACATTTGTCAATTCTAAATACTCTTAAAAAAAAGTTTAGAATTAGCATCCCCAAAACAAACACAATATTCTGTTAATCACATCGCACATTGCAATGCAAGTTGGATTCAGTGCCGTGACGGCGTCAGCACAGGTTGCTTATGTAGGCTACGTTTTAATTTGCCAGAATGTCTCATAATAACAAATAGCGGTTCAGTCGGTTTGCCTAAAATCAAACCGGTTCAGGCTCGTACACCGGACTGGTACAACCGGAAATCGACCCAATTCTAGGGACCAGCCGTAGAGAGGGAAAGCAGGATTACAGGCAAAAGAGAAAAGTTAAAAATGGCACCTTCCCCAAGACGACTGGCCTCATATCTCTCGCTTTCTATCCATCCCTTCTCTCTCTGTGGCCAAAAAAAACAACAATTTGAGAGAGTTGGAAGAGAGAGCCCACTCGACACAGGGATTCGACTTCAGCATGCAAATTCTTCATGTTTAAGGTGCACACCCTCCTTTTTGCAACCAACTCCCCCTGCAGTTTTCTGCCAGAGCACCTGCGTGTTGTGTACCGAGACAATAAACAAGAACTGTTATCTTCCTGTGGGGCCGGTTAGCCTCCCTCCTTCAAAATAATGGGTTTCTGGTAAGGACACTATTTCACTCCCTCCATCTCTGATTGAAGCTGTCTTTCACTCTGTACCGCTCCTGTCCAGGAGGGCTTCCGAGCATTCGTGACCGAGAGCTTCAACAGAGCTCTCTGGTTTGACATCATAGCAGGCCGAGCTTTGTGAAGCGCGCGCGCGCGCGCGCACGCACACGCACACGCACACACACACACACACACACACACACACACACACACACACAGTACTGAGGACGAGTGATAAATAATGTCCATCAATGCCACAGTCCCGGCTACCTCCCAAACCCGCCATCCTCCTCGCTCTACCCTGCACGTCTTGGCAACAGTCGCCCGGGCGGACAAATCAGTATGCAGCAACTGCTCTCTTCGATCCGTTTGCTCCCGTGGCAATTGTGAACAGCGGCGGAGGGGAGAGGGGATTATTTATTATGCCGGGCTACTAGTTTGCCATTTACGAGGATCAATCCAAACAGCGGCAGAGCGAAGGGGCCGCTGGGCGTCTCTCTTTCTTAATCTCTTTCTCTGCCCCTTCTCTGCTCCGTCCGTGTTGCTGCGCTGCCCCCCCCACCCCCCCCACCTTCTTCCCATTCTCCCACCACATTATTCTTCCTCAGGTACCACCCAACCTACCCCGAACTCCATCTCTCTCAAATTGTTTCTAATGAGTGGGCCTATATTCCTCAAAGCGGACCGCCCTGGAAGCATTTTCAAGGTCACGGAGACGGGAACGTGGTCGCGGAAAGCTCCCCCTCACAGCCGCATGTGCAAACAGAGAACAAAAGCAAGACCACGGTCACGGTGTTTGAACAGGGTGTTGGAAAAGGGTTTTACACCTGGGTACACACTCTGTGCGTCAGTCCGAATATGAGATTCAGTAACTATGATATTAGAAAAAACGGGACCTATTCTGGATGCGTGAAAGCAGAGCTGGTCTTCCCGGTTGGGTGGGCTTTCCTCCCTGAGGGAGTTTCATGTGGCAAGGGTGACACCTGTTTGACTTTTGGTATTTAGTTGCTCCCTGTACGGATACTGCCCGGTATCATGGGTCTGTGCAAACACCCAACTGTCATGCATGGACATCAGATTAAAGTGTCCTGACAAATAACCTTTTAAAAAGGACACTGTGGTGTGGTTGAAGCAGCCACACCTGTCTTGGATCTGGTTAATGGGGCTATGGAACAGGGGTGGCTGTACGCCTGTTGATCGTCGGCGCAGTCAACAAGCACAGGTTAAATCTTTGTCATGACGACGTTCCATCTGCTCCCAGCTTGTTACATCTTGCCACTCCTCAATAAAATAATTTGTCTTCAACACCGTAACTGGTGTCTCCGTGTTGGAGGGCCCTAAAAACGCCACTCGGGGTGGCGTGTGGCGGAACTGCCACAGACGTACATGTATATGTGATCCACCGTGTCACATTTCGGAATTTGAATTTTTTCTATTTCCATATAATATGAAAGCGAAGGAACAGAGCTGACCCCTGGGGCACACCAGAAGCGACATCGTCAGCGTTGCGTCATTTGAAGATGCGTCAACTTCTTCCTGGTCCGTCTTCATTCCACTGAGTCTACAACGCGTTCGCATAAACAGCATTCTCCAGACTTGAAACTTCAAAAATGTCCCAACTTTCGATGGGTAAGTGAATCAAGTTCATCTTTGCTTTCGTTTTCAACCTTTCATTTTTTTGATGAATAAAACGGCGGAACTCAACTAATGCTGATGGAGCACGTAGCCACCATCATCTCTAATTATCTAATATTTTTCAAAATCCATCTTGAGGAACACAAATCTGCTATAATTTCGTTTTGGAGGGAAAAAAAAGAATTTTCCATGTTTTTCCAAACACAGCCAACAGTACAGCGCTGCAAAATGCGCCGGGTTGGGATGTGGTGGGTCACATATGTGCATACACACAACACATTCAATGTTCACACATACAGTATGCACTCACTAAGAGAAACACATGCAAGAGCACTCTGTACAAATGTGCAGGAGATCCTCTCTCCTAGCTGGCTGATAAACTAAATGACCTTTGAGTGAGTGCCTTCCACTCATGATTCCACAGGGCAACTCAGGGTAAGGATGGGATGGAGGAGCTGGAAGATGGTGAAGGAATGTATGTGTGGACTCGCTGCGCAGACAGAAGGTCAGGGGTGGGTATGAATCATTTGGCCATTACCCACCTTATTTTTCGAACGTTTTCTGTCACTAGCCCCCTGAAGAGCGCAGGGCTGCTAGCCGTGTCCCCGGAAAAGAAAAAGGGGCATTAAAATTATTATAAAAAGTGTATAGAAATTGTGACTAGAAACCACTGGGCTGAGTGATGGAGGGGCATTAGTTGAGTTATGCACTCAAAGCTCATGTCAATACTTTGTATGATAAAGTGAATATGAATATTCACTTTACCATTAGCAAGCGTAGGAATTTTTACTGAAACTTAACAAGCCCTCTAATAAATGTGTGCCTCCTAAAAGCCACATTCAGGATCAAAAGTTCCCAGATTTGCTGAAACCTCCATTGACTATTAGTTGGTGTGCAGCTCAATAGTAGGTTAAGAAACTGAATGCTACCCATCAACAACAAACTGTCCATCAAAAATAAAAAGATGAGCAGGAGCAATAGACTTTGCCCAATTTTGTGGAGAACCACAATACATAAATCAGCGGGGCATGAAGTATTGGGATTTGACTCTTTGTTATGCGGGCTGGCATTGGTTTCCGAGTGTGTGTGTGTGTGTGTCTGGTGTGTGTTTGTATTCTTGTGCCCACCAAGCTGCCACTGTGGCAGTGATACGAAGGATGCTGCTGAGTCCATGCATCACAGCAGATGGTGAGAGGCTGGCATCTGCTCAGCCAGGAAAACATGTCTCATTTTAATTACACTGAGCCAAACATCCACAGCCCCTGTATCCAGCTGAGGATTTGGGCTTGGGCTGAGGCTCTAAAAAGACACCCTACCCTGTCCCTCCAGAGAGGCCGTGCTCACTAGCAAACGCTCACCCCTCATGCCCCCTAACAAGTTACCGTGCATGCCATGCACGCACTCAGTGACAGTAGCAAGCAAACAATCATGAGTAATGTGGATAAAATGTGGATGGTGGCTTGTAGAGACTGAGGTCCACCTATCTCGATGAGGGAAGACTGAAAGACCGACACATCCACAGATAGAAAGAAGGGCAAACTTGGGGGAGTAGGAAAAACGATCCATTTCTTTGCTCGTGGTACGGCTTTACAGGTTTACTTGTGTCTTTTCCTGTGGCAACATCCCTGCACATTTGCTTTATTTGATGTATATGTAGATGAGGCCTATTGCAATAGAATGCATGATCAACACCACAGGTCAGACTCCAAGCTGCCTGCTTACCTAAGAAATCACAGTCTCCTTTACTTTACAGTCCACTCAGACTGTGGGGAAGCATGCTAGGCTGGATGACAACACATAAAAAACAATCATCTTTTTAGAGGTTCGCACGTTGTCCGAGTTTTTCCACGTCATACAAAGTCCCCATCGATTCCTCGGTCCTTCCTTTGCAGTATCTGTTCTGCATTTAGGGTTGTAACCAAGAGCCTAAAGGCAGTCTGGCCCCCCCATCCCTTTTCCAGTGATATCCGCAGAGCCCAATAAGTCACAAAGTATACCAACACCGCCCTTTGCAGACCAACCCTCACCTATAAGTCAGGTGGACTTGGCCTCCGAAAATGAACTGACTAATTTGTGATAAACAGCAGGTGGATGTGAAGTAGTTGGGTTGTATGGCTGGTTTCATGTGAAGCTAGATGGGCCAGCTGCCCGTCTCCATTGATGGAATATTGGTACGTGCACATGAGGACCCCATCCATACACACACACACACACACACACACACACACACACACACACACACACACACACACACACACACACACACACACACACACACACACACACACACACACACACACACACACACACACACACACACACACATCATACTCTGCAAGCAAAGCCTTCATTGACTCCATAGTTCAAGCACCACAGCTACACAGAAAATAATAATTACTCACCTCAGAAATGCACATTTACAATTGCGCTTCATTTTGTTATCCCACTCTCTCAACACAGATCTATATTTCAGTGCGCAACCCATTATCCCTAATTCCACCTGACAATCTCCCGTTGCATAATTCAAGCTTTTACTTCATTTTACCCCGAGCCCCCCCCCGAACCATATAAATAGCATCTGCAAACCTTGTATTCTCTCTCATGCACACACACACAGATCCAAAAATAAAAATCTCACTCCGAAACCTCTAGAAGACCAAGCTCTCATTCAGCAATCCACCTGGAACGTCACGGACCAGGGAAAGTTTTGGGTATGTGATTGCAAGCATCTTTTGATGATACCGTTCAGAGTTGAAGACACAGATATAATGAGGCATCCCCAAGCGAGCAAAAAATTGGTTACCATAAAAAGCAACAAAACGTGAACCTTTCGACATAGCCAATATAGATGAAAAATGCTTCTGTCAATGATGGCTGCATGCAAGACTGGGCAATGCATCGATATTATGGTTTAGCATCTTTCAGCGGCATCATCATAATACATTTCAAAAACCAACTCTTTAAATTACCCCATTATTCAATGTGATGAACCTCAGTTGTTGAATTCGTAAGCATTGTCTGTATGTTGCTATAAGTTGATACAGTGTCAAATTCCAAAGGCCTTATTGTAATGAGTTCTTCTGCCCTAGCTGTGTGTGACAGGCTTCTGTGTTCTTGGCTGGTTTTACTTGACTCTGCTACCCCCAGCCCCCCGTCCCCCTTGCGTGTGTCTCTACCAAAGGCTTGCAATGCGCTAAAAGGGCAGCGGTGAGAAGAGCATGTAGCGGCATCTCACACAAGCTTAATTGAATGTGTGTGTGTGTGTGTGTGTGTGTGTGTGTGTGAGAGAGAGAGAGTATGTGAGGTCGCTCAGGCGAGCTGCAGTATTCAGAGTCCTGCCATCTTTCTTGCTGCATTTTTGCATCTGCCTTGGTGTCCATTCTGGCCAGGGGCGGATGTCAGGCCGGTGTGGGTTTCTTTCTTTCTTTTTTTTTTTTTTTTGTACATAGCAGATTGTCACAGTGGTTTCCAAAAAAAAAAAAAAAAAAAGATGTGCATGACACTGAATGATACAGTAACATAAAGTATGACATCAGGTCACAACTCTTGTTTTGAATTCAAACTCCACCAGTCCTCATATTGTGGACACATTTTAAGCCGCATTTTCTGATCATCATCAATTTAAAATAACAAATAAATAAAATAAATCAACAATTTATTTATTCAACAAAATAAATAAATAAACTCTGTATCAAGACATATCCATGTTCTTAATTCACAACAGTGTGATACAACGAAAAGTGACTACGACTCGTTATCAAACAGTTCTACTATAGTGGAATCAATACTTTACTCCCCCTCTACTCCCAGTTCCCTTTCATCCCAAAGTCACTCCCTTAAGCCTGAATTTCTATCAGGCAACAATGCTTTGGCAGCCATGATAAATAGCACCTCACTGAAAGACAGAATTGGTAGGGCAGACTTTTCATAGATGTCTTGCCCGTCACGCTGCAGATTGAGCAAGAGCAAGTGAGGGGGAGAGAGCCAGCGAAAGAGAGGCAGAGACCATTTCAGTTTGGTGAACCTGGTGGAGTGGAGACCATCTGGGATCTTAATGGAATCCCTTGTTCATCCAGGGCTACCTTGCCTCAGAAAGCTAATGGTTTAATTGGAGGCTGGCTTCATCTAGTGGCTTTTATACACACGTTATATTTGTGTACGGTAGACATCCTGCGGGTAGAGGCTCAGGCTAGTGCAGATGCACGTACAGGCAACAAACACAAACATGGCACACTAGCATTGAACAATCGCGAGCAGGACAGTGGAGTCCACGTCACAGAGACTAAAGAAGGTTGACAGAGTGGAGGAAAATTAACCGCAAGAGAACTCCCCAGGGGCTGCAAGTATCTGTGTGTGTGTGTGTGTGTGTGTGTGTGTGTGTGTGTGTGTGTGTGTGTGTGTGTGTGTGTGTGTGTCAGTGTGTGTTGTGAAAGTGAGAGGTGGGGTGGGGGGTTGCCCGAGTGAATGAGAACAGAGCACACACTAGAAGATGATGAGGATGATGATGATGATGATGGGAAAGAGGCACACACTAGAGACTGAGTGACGACGACCGTGCAAGACGATACATGAGTACATTTGTAATATATGCATGTGGCTCTTGTGCATGTCCCCACAGTTTCGCTGAGGGCACATCAGTGCCGCTCTCTTCACTCCCTATATGCCAATCATGTAAATTGCATGTCCTCACGTAAGTGTACGTTTAAGGAGAACTGTCCCGCTTTTCCGTATTTTGTGTTGTATTTTTTCCACCCTCTTCTCCTCAGACTGTTCCATCCCTCTCTTAACATTTCTGGAGGCTGAGTGAGCACTAGCTTCCACCCTCTCCTCACCCCACCGTGCAGTATCTGCCTCGCAACTGCTTCTGTCAAGCACTGGGGAGAGTTGGCGGGGGGAGATGCTATCTCTCGGGGTGTTGTGTGGTTTTTGGGCTCTGGAGATTAGGTAGTCATAAAACCACATGTACTGGATAGGGATGGTCCTGATACTGTGCAAGGCAAATATAAAATAAAAAGATAAGATAGCAGGCTAACGGCAAACAGCAAAAGCCAACTGGCTTATTTCAAAATTATACATCTATGTATCTATTCTGTGGTGCATATATCGACTTCTCTATTGCAGCACACTATTGTCCATATGGCTAACCAACTAAGATGCATATACAATTGCTTTGCACCCATTGTACACGTATAACTAAAATAATATTCATACAAATGTTCCACTTTCTTCATCATCTGTCAACATGTGACGTCATACATGTGCATTTACCAATTTTTATGAACTGGCACATGAAGGCATATATCAGTGATTTTTGTTTTTACAAATTTTCAAATCATAAACGTGATGTGTGAAGCGTGTGAAAAGGTAACTCATTCGTATCCAAACTGTAGTTTCAAAAACAGGGCGGCGAGCTCACCTCTTTGAAGCAGGATGACATGTTGCGCATCTGCTCCAGCATGGCCCACTTGACAGTGGCCTGCCGGATGTTTCCATCGTACTCCCGGGAGCTCTGCGTGCCGCTGGGTGTGCCGCGGGAGCGCTCGTAGCCCGGCTCGTTGAAGTAGGGCTCTGTTACCAGGATGAGCGACTGCACAGACACTAGCACCTGCAGAGCGACGACACAGGGAGGGGAAGGAGTTTTGATCAATTCTATGCCAGCGCCCTGATAAATCAAAAGCTCGTTCAGCGGGGAAAGAGCTTGGGGTCGAGTAGAGGGAAAGAGGGGTGGTGTGGGAATAGTCGGAAAGGGGGTTGGGGAAGAGAAATATAATGTACGGGGGGGGGGGGGGGGGGGGGTATTGTGGGTTTGCTAGACGGGTGTATAAATGAGCTTGGCAACGCAGTAGACACTGGGAGCGACTTAGGCAGGCAAGATATATATTTTTTTCATTGTTCCCTCTATTAACCGCACATTGAGGCCCTGTCACATCTCGTGGAAGCCAGGGACCTGTTTTTTCTCCATCCGCTTCCACATCCACAGATGCTGAATGACCAGAGACGGGGGACAGACCAGAAGAGGGTCAAGAGGGTCCTCCAAGCCAGAGCAGAGTCAGGGAGCTGCCCTTGAAAATCATCTGTTTGACCTCCTGGAAGCCCCAAAAAAATAAATAAAAAAATCACCCATAATATAAGGGAACACTGTGGGGATACAAAAGGATTGCGCGGCTTTTTCGGGCGCTAAACATGCACAAATAAGACAAAAGAAAACAAACGTGTAATTCTCCAAGCACCAAAGGGTGAAATGCACCCTGAACTTTGCTGCCCAGCAAATTGCGTGTCGGTGATCCGGTGCTATCAGCACATGTTTAAATGAGGTAATGTGCATACATTTGGTGCAAAATTGAATCCTTTCTATTGAAATGAGCCTCATTGCAAAAAAAAAGTCCAGTTCACAAACACCAGTGCTAATAGACACGCAGTTAGAATGAAATTATTGGCATCTTTAAAGAGTTGGTGGTAACTGACAGCATCCGAAGGTATTGATGCTTTGAACGGTAGCAGTCCGGTGGTGGTTTTCAAAACGCACCCCAAAAGCAACTTGTTAAACTTTGAATAATTTATTGTACAAAAAAGCGTTTACAAATGTTGACCAAATCGGTTCCATGATTCCTATTCAACTAAAAAGACAGAAAAAAACACCAGAAGTTATGGGGAATAGTAATTAAGTGGTCAAGATTGGCATTGAACCACAGCCTCAACCTGTCCGACACAAGATTCAGGACCATGGTCAGCTCCGCTCAAACCCATTTATATACACGAGAAAAAACACAAGAGAAAATGTATGAAAAATAAGGTTATTATATACGTCAGAGTATAAGAGCATTGCAAAATTTAAAAATGAATAAATAAATACCCGTGGTTCGATATTAAACTAGATTCCTTCTTCAGTATTTGAAAGTTGGAATTGGAACTAAGTTGGAATTTTGACTATAAAGTCAAAATTTAAAATAAAGCTGGAATTCCGATGCGGGGGGAGGCCCCGGCCACCACACGCCCCAAGTTTGGATGCCCTATCCCCCAGAGCGGGGGCAAATTACGCTCAGCAGCAAAACGTTATGGCCGTGTTTGGGCTATGATATCATTAGTGCAATATCTGTTGTGAATTGGACCTTGAGACGGGGCAGATAGCGGTTGCAAGTGATGCGCAAATAATGGTGCTATCGGTGGCTGCAATCCATTCTTTGTGCGTTCACCCCCTGAGTTTCAACCACACGACTTCATTCACCAGACTGCACCCGCACCTTCATTTTCTGCGATCGATCCTGCAGGCGCTATCTGGAATGATAATCAATCGAGACATCACTATGAACCCTCCAACCTGCCTAAATGAGGGAATTATAAAAATATACATATTAGAGGAAGCCATTGCCAAGGCGTTGCTTGTTGCTGGCTCGATAAACATGGAGGATGGCCCGGGCCATGTGTGAAGATTTAGGAGGATGGCTGGGTGTCAAGACACGGAACACTGGCGTGCCTGGGCTTATCAGCTCCGTCTGTACAGAATAGAGACTACATGGTAGCTACTGATGCTTTAAGGGAAGACCTTGATGTGTGTGTTTGCATAGAAAAAAAGCGGAGGGTTTGAGAGAGAGAGAGAGAGAGAGACTGATAAGAGAGAGAGAAAGAGAGCTGTACGAGATGCAGGAGCTGAGATCTCACATTCATGGGAAACCGATGGACAGCAAACATTTAAATTAGCGATTCGGGGAGTTGGCTCCAGACCGTACATTACATCTACAATTGTTTTTGTCTATAAATTAATGTACAGCAAAAAAATAGATTGTGGGAGAGACCTTGTCAGTGGAGGGGCTTAACCCTTGTGTGGTGTTCGGGTCTGTGAGACCTGTTATTAATGTTTACCAAAAGATAAATTATGCAATTTATTATTTTTTCAACCTGAGACTCATTGGCCCTGGCTCATTTTCTGTGAAGATCATATAAAAGAACACATTTTCAATGAGTGCACACTGTGCACCCCCCTACACATTTATATTACTGATGTGGTTTCCGGTCCACTGGACCCGAGGGTAATAAAAGTGTGGAAATTGTAGGCCCTGTGTACCTCAACTCTGTCCTCCTCCTACCTGGGCCTGGTGTGTGTGTGTGTGTGTGTGTGTGTGTGTGTGTGTGTGTGTGTATTCTTTATGCACCTGCTATTCCCACACAAGGTTGCAGCATTGACACATTTAAGGAGAACCTGTCTTCTCCCACATTCCCGCACATTTTACCCTCTTGTCCTACGGGGACCATTCTATATTTTCTCACACTCTATCCCAGCTGAAAATTGGGGGTAGGACGCAACAAATAAATAGCTTGGCCTTTGTGGCTCCCTTTCACAATCGATCAAGATGGACAAGAGATTCTCTGCTCAGAGGGCCTTAGAAATAATTTTAGAAGAGAGGGCAGCTTTGGAAGGTGATGAAGAGGAATAGTTTTCAGAATTTGAGGATCACATTTCTGTCAATTCGGAGGCTGACTGTGAGTTTGAAGAGGGACGAGATTGACCATCCGCCAGCCCCAAAACGAGCCTGTCAGCAGCCAGCCACAGGACCAGCCCCAGGGCCAGCCCATCAACAGCCAGGAAGTAGAGAAATATGGATGTCAAAAAAAGGTGCGATTGAATGGTCTTCTTGCCCAAGGAAGGAGCCATCCTGCATCGCTGCCAATGTGATGAGGATGCAACCAGGGCCGACACGGATGGTGGTCACTCGTGTGCAGGACATCAAGTCTTCTTATGAACTTTTCATCCTGCATGCCGTCCAGAAAATAACAACAATGTCTCTGGAAATCTTCAACATTATTTCCAGGATTTTCCGCTTCGATAACCCAAGACGAGAGAGCAGCTCGGCGGCAGAGAGACAAGATAGCTGCCATCGGGACAGTGTGGGACAAGCGGGTGCACCGCATTCCCCTGTTTTACAACCCTGGGCCTAATGTCACTGTTGCTGAGCAGCTCATGCCATTTCGAGGCCGCTGCCCCTTCAGGCAGTACACAACATCTAAACCTGCAAAATATGGAATCAAGATCTAGGCTGCCGGTGATGGTGCTTCATCATATGCATGGAACTTGCAAGTATATACAGGGAAGCCAGAAAGAGGAGCCCCTGGGAAGAACCAAGAGAGTTGTCGTGGACATGACACAGGGACTCTGTTGACACAACATCACATGCGATAACTTTTTTTTACTTCACAAAAGCTGGGACAAGAGCTCCTAAAGAGGATGCTGACGATGGTAGGAACGGGACAGAAAAACAAGCCAGAGCTCCCACCTCAGCTGTTGACTACAAAGAACAGGCCCGTCAACACATCAAAATTTATGTTCACGGCTGATATGTCCCTGGTGTCCTACGTGCCAAAGAAAGGCAAAAAATGTGGTCCTGCATAGGGATGTGAGAATCTGTGGCCAGGAGCATCAAAAAATACAAATCATCATGATTATAATGCCAAAAAAGGAAGGGTGGACAACATGGACAAGCTGGTGACTGGCTACAGCTGCAAAAGAAGAACCCTATCCTGGCCACTTGTGATATTATGCTATCTTTGTGATATAGTTCAAAGAAATAAACATCAATAGTGATGGAGAAACCTTGTTTCATTTATGTTTGTTTAAGATAAACATGGTTTATTCCACCCATATCTTGATAATAGATTTTCCTTTTTAAATTACATTTTATCACAAAAAACAAACAGCACCTTTTTTGATAAAGGTGATCTACAGAGGTAAATGGCAAATATCGACCATATATTTGTATATATTGTTTGCAAATGAGATAAAGTTAACATCGATTAAGTATTTTTACATAAATTGTTATGGTTATATTGATTTACAAACCCAATAATGCGGTTGGTCAACCAGACCTGAGAACATCGGCTGAGTAACAGAAACATGAACACGGCGGCCTTGGGTTATCGGATCTCCCATCTCACCTGTAAAAAGCTGGAGGTCTGCGGGTTCCACTTCTCCTCTGGCCTCCCGTGCCACGTGTTGAGGATACTTAAACAGACCTGCAATAACACAAACGTCAATTCATTTTTGAGGCTGCCACATAGATATACTGAACCCCTTAAAAAACGTAGGAAAAGATCCTGCAGAAAACAAGGACGATGCTCGACAGGGTAGTGTCCCAGGCCTCCCAAGATCGTGGATTTCTCTTCAATCTTTTTCTTTTCATGTGTCATAATTTTAATCCACATAAATTTTCCCCCGCCCGACGGTCCGCTGATGGACCAAATGTATCTACTTGAGGGCTCATCACCAGTGTGTTGAATCCTCAGGCAAATCTTATGGCCGGCTGTCAGGGTCCATTATGAAAATAGATGTGGGCTGTCAGGGGCCGCCTAATGAAGAGCAGCAGATGTGGTGAGCTGTGGCACCTTTACAGTGAGCTCCCGTTGGAAGACAGCCATCGCTGAGTTGCAGAGAGAGCTTTACAGAAAAAGGGTCTTGGTCCTAACCCTTGACGGACTCCCACTGAAATCCAGATGTATCAATTTAGGAATGCAAATGGCCTTTGCGAGCTCCCGGATATGCTTGGGTTATTTCGGCACCAGCATATGATACAAAAGGTATGTGATAAACACCCATCAGCCTTCCATCGCCTTTTACTACTTCCGGACCTGTCGCGCCCTGGCTGAAACCAGAAAGCTGCCACTTCATCAGCCTCCCATCATGTTTCCGAGATACTTCTTGGAGTCACTTATCGAATAAATGGGCCATCCAAGCAGGTTATTGTGCTGACTTACCTTGCCGTCGTTGTAGAGGTTGGGGTTAAACCGTACACTGTGCCCACCAGTGGTCTCCAGGTTGACCAGCGGTGGGGAATTGGGATAGTCCTGGGGGAAGTAGACGTCGAACTCGAAGCAGCCGTTGGCGTATGGTGTGTCGGCAGGCCCTGTGATCAGAACCTGCCCACAAAAAAGAGGAGGAGGGGGGGGGGGCAAATAAACCAGAAGACGGTAATCATTAATCATGCGTCGAAGGGTTTGGTTAATGAAAAGGTGGAAGGTTAATTAAAGGGATATCCTTGTTCAAAATGGGACCATAAGCTAACAACCGCCAAAAACAAGAGCTGGACCGCTACCTTTTTCTCCGACCACAATGCAATCATGGAGACCGCTTTCTACCCATGACCCTCATGCACGTCCAATTTATTATTCTAACCCAAAAAGATTACCTCATTAATCATAGCAACACTATAGACCTGAAAAAAGAATGGGAACATCACACTGTAAGCTGGATAAAACCATATCAGAAATAGCACAGAGCGCAAACATTTTACAATTAATAAATCACAATGCTTAATTGGATTAACTATGTTGTTGTGTAACACTTCCCACACTCGTGATTTTAGGACCAAAAATTACTGTTTGCATATACGGACTGATTAGGTAAAGAGTATGGGTTTCCATGGAGCAGAGACAGTAACCCTCCCCAAAAAAGTATCGATAGTCAAGTTACAACTTGGCTTCCTGCTACAAGTAAACCTCCTCTAGAACCCTGGTACTGTGAACGCAACCAAAATGTGGTTGAAATATTTGATGACCGCAGGATTTGAGGGGGTTCACATGACGCCTTACAGTATAACTGGTATTTTTTTTTCCTTAAATACATGATGGAGAGCCTGGCTTGCATGCATGTTCTAATAAGAGGAGTTTCTATGGAGAGAGTAGGGGTGTTAGTAGGGGTGCACGGGTATTTAGGCAAAAGTTTTCAGGAAAACTTCTTTCTTTTTACAATGGGCAGGTAGAAACATAGCTTAAGATCTTGAAAACATTGTGAGGCTTACTGTTTTGATTGTGAATTCGTCACACACATGCCAACCCTCTTGAAATCAGCGTGTCGGGTTTGAGTACATCAGTTGCAGGCAACTGTGCTTGCAAGAAGTCTTGAGGCCTTTGATTGTTGCTCATGCGGCAAGCTTATTTTGACGTGAACATTCAGAACTGACACTTTTGAAAACACTTCTCTCCAAAGTGGGGCTAAATCTGAAGTGTTTGACAAGTCTGGATAAATACAGAAACGGTGCTGCAGTGTCCTCAGAAGCCTCAGTAGATCTGAGAGCACACTGGACAAAGGGGAAATTACCTCTCCCAGGTCAAAAAAAACCATCCAGCAGCTTTAAGCCAGCCAGTGTCCTTTTCTGCTCATGTTGCCCCTATCCAGACAACAAGGGTTCTTTATTTGCAGAAAAATATGGCCATTTTGACATTTAGCTGCACAGACTTTGCCATCCATCAAGTTGTTGTTTGATGGCCATTTGTTAAATGTCAATGGGGGAAATGAGTAAGAGCCTTCGATGGCCAATTATTTGGGGATGCACATTGGCATGCCAAATCAGAAGACATAAAACCCTGACGAAAAAACCAAGCAGGGCACAATCCAAATAGGACTAGGAAAACCCTACACACTTTCTTAACCAATTTCCATATGCTAGATGGACAGTGTGCTCATCTCACCGCCCCAGTGGCCACCCCACATTATCCTAAATGTGACTGGAATACAGTTTACTTCAGGGCTCTGAACCAGTTCTATGTATGCAAATGAAATCTGTAAACAAGCAATATTTGACAAGGAATAAAAACGTTATCATATATAACTTTTTTTTTTTATTATTATGGTGGATTGGATTAATACCAGTATTTTTTCCTGTGGAAAATTACTAAAAATGTTCTTGTTTACAAGTAGCCAGCTATTTCTGTTTTACCTTCACACTCCCAAATGACAGATGTACATTACGTCTCTGCCTTATTTCACATGTACATGTCCGCCCATTGCCACACACACACACACACACACACACACACACACACACACACACACACACACACACACACACACACACACACACACACACACACACACACACACACACACACACACACACACACCTTTATTATTTTTAATATTCGAATAATTCACGTTTGAAACGCCTACATTTAGAACTGGAGGGGGTTCAGCTTCACACATTCGCCTCCTTTACGGAGAAGTTTCCCCCCAAAAATAAATAAATATATATATATATCCCAAAAACTTGTGAAGTCCGGTCAGAGCCAGGAGCATGGAGACGGATTGGGCAATGAGTGGAATGGGCATTAGATGACTGTTACAGATACGGTAGGGTGCGCTCAGGTGGCGGTGAAGCCGGCGTCGGTGCATCGCCAGCGCTCATAGCTTCGCTGTCAGCAACCCAGCAGCGTCCTCAGCCGAGGTCACCGCATTTACCAAATTAAATACATTATATGTTTATTAAATCAATGCGATTCTTCTCAACCGTATGTGATATGTCACACTGGAGGCCAATGCTCTTGTGTACTTCAGAGATGGCACGATTATTGCAGGGAGAAGTATTGTCCGTGGTATTTATGTATATTTATAGGAAAGAAAGATTATACTTTTTTGAAAAGACATTAACAATTGGCCATTATGATCAGTTTCTTCGCATGTGTGTCGGTGACCGTCAATAACCGTCAATTGCCCGATTATGAAACTGAAATTGATAGGCACTGGCCAGACGGCTGGCGTATATATTTTTTTATTATGTTCTGGAAAAATGGTCTGAAAGGACCCTTCATACCTTCATGATGTCCAGCCTTTCCTCATCACAGCGGACAAAGACACTGGAGGAGGAGGACAGGGGCAGGGAGGTGGAAAGGGTGACGGCCTCCTGGGCCAGGCGGCGGGCGCGGGCAGCGCTGTTGGCATCGTTGGCGTTCTTCACCTGCGACATGTAGTGGTAGTTGACCTTGAAGACCAGGTTGCCGTCCTCGTCCTCAGACACCATCTCGAACGTGTCTGTCCGAGAGAAGGGAGGGAATTTCAATCAGTCATCGTCATGCTGTTTTTTTGGGGTTTTTTTTTTGAACAACGGGATCATGCAACCATACGCAACCGTAGCCCTGTAACCAGTGCATCCCTGGCGAGACTTGTGTGTAGCTGGATAATAAAGCTTGTGGTTTTCGATGTTCTGAGGAGGTACTAAAATCATTTCATTCATCCCAAGTTGGGTATCGAATCAATGGTCAAGACTTTATACGGACGTATAGTTGACATCAAAAGGGGAAGACAGACAAGTCCACTGTGCAGCACCTTTTCTACCAGAGCATCCCGTCATTCTACTTGGACAGGGCATTTTGTTGCTCTATCAGATAATGGCACTCTTGTTCAGTGTACTTTAAAACAGTTGCACAACAAGATATTTCTTGTCATGCGACGTCTGTCCTTTTTTCTATTCTGCTCATCTCCCTTGGAGCGGAGCAAGCCCGTTTATAGTCGCTCGCAATTATATTAAATGTTGGAGCGTAATCAATCGAGACGTCGCCGGATGGAGAGTTACGAACAGGAGAAAGGAGAGAGGGCGGAAAAAAGCGTGGGGGTGAGGCTGAGGCCAGACCCGGTGCCTTTCTCTGTCTGGGCGAATGGACGGATGACAGCAAGGCACCATGCATTATTTCAGTGTGTGTGTGTGTGGCGGGGGGGGGGGGGGGGCAAGTGAGAAAGACAAAGACAGAGAGTGAGAGAGAGAAAGAGACAAAGACACAGAGAGAGAGAGAGAGAGAGAGAGAGAGACAGACAGACAAAGACAGAGAGCGAGCGAAAGAGAGAGGAGACTGAAAAAGAATCAGAAAGACAGAGACAGGGAGAGGGGAGAGAAAGAGACCGGGACACAATGGGAGAGGGAGAGAAAGCTAGAGAAACAGAGACAGAAAGAAAGACAAGAGTGAGACAGAAAGGGAGTGAGAAAACCAGAGGGAGGGACAATGGGCCTCATTCACAAATAGGTGTGCAGAAATGTTCTTTCTTTGTGGGCAGAAAAGTTGGATGCGCAGAATGTATCTAACAACTCTAAATTGACAGCCGTGTGTTCGCAGCTTCTAATTTGCATAAATCACACATGGATTTCTCCATATATATGAATTCACTGTTGTGGCACTGACTGGTGCATTATCGGAGCCAGTGGATGCCGTGTCACCTTAGGTTTGCACTTTGGCCGAAATAAAGAAAAGTGGATTGATACAAGAGTTGCTTATTTATATTTATAAATTGAATGGAGGCTGCCGGGTGACTGAGTTGTGGTGCCAGGTTATTACATAAATACTAATAGAATGATCAATAATTAATAATAAAAGGAGGATTTCTTTTGCCAGTGGAAACTGAGAGATCAGCCATTGATCACGCTCAGCGATCTCTAAAGCTGCGCCTTCTCTCAAAGTCACACTGGGCAATATCCATAAATATATGTATAAAGCTACAGTAAATATGTCATTGTCACACCTGCTTGGAGATTAATATGAATCCTTTATAGCCTTCAGATACAACAGAGACAATTTCAGAATCTTAGAATGTCGTTGGAGCCGACATAAAAACACACAAACAAAAAACAAGATATGCAAAGAACAACAATAAGTCAAGATTATTATTAGTAATTCTTTGTAAATTTTCATGTGTTTTATTGTATAATATTGACTCTACTTATTTTCATTCATTGTGGTTCGAATATGCCAATTACATTTAATCAAAGTTAGTCTACATCATCTACCAGGACTTTGACATCTTGTGATTTGTGCGTACGCATGTCCTGAGGCAGTTCCAAATTCCTTCCTAAAGTAAGAACATATTGATGGATCACAAAGTCTTCCTTTGAAAGTGTGTACGCAAAATTTAATCACAGATGTGTGTGTTGCATTGCTTGTGGATGAGGCACAGAGAGAAAGAGGGGAAAGGATGACAGTCTTGCTTGGGGCTGCATGCGCACACAGGGGAGCCAGCTGTCAATCGCAGCTCTGGAGGAGGAGAGGTGGCCCCTCTGTCGACTCCCTTGTCAAAATATATCAGGCCCTCCTACATCTGACTCGCGCTGTGCAGCTATCTTCCCAAAAAGGAAAATATGTACACATAAAGCACACATGCAGACATAAAGAATGAAGCGCTGCGAGCTTACCAAACTGAAGCTTCATCATGGCCGCGACGTATTTCTCCTCGAGGGAAAGCAGAATGGACAGGGGCTTGGGCCGGCTGGACGTCTTCTTTGAAGACTCTGCCAGCTTCCTCTCTGGTGGTTGTTGAGGGCAAATAAAGAGGTGGTTAAGGTTACGGTGGTGGGGATATATAGCATTCATTTAAATAAGGCAGATAACAATCAAACCAAACATTTATAGTGTTGACACTCATACATGTGCCGTGAATGGAAAAAACAAAAAACAAAACCTGTGATAGTCTTGAGAAATTTGGACGCCTCCCAATCTTTCAAGATATTTATTCAAAATAAATGGGAGGTATTAAGCTGCAACAGTTGTGTTCATTGGCCAAGGGGGAATGCAAGGTTAGGTTTTCGCAGGAGCCCGCGTGGCCGCCCTCCACTTACACTGACAAATTGAACCTGCCATCATTAAGGGAAGCTAATGGCAGATCCCGCCTGCGATCCTGTAATTTCCCCTAAAATATGACTCTTTGACAGTTCTGAATGTGCTGGTGACAAGTGAAAGTGTTAAATGGCAGCCAATTTGCTCTGGCAACAAAGCATCGAAGGGGAGGGTGCATGCGATACACACATAAAACTCGTGAACATTATTAACTGTCCATATATACATATTCACACACACACACACACACACACACACACACACACACACACACACACACACACACACACACACACACACACACACACACACACACACACACACACACACACACACACACACACCTGTCCATTCCACACCTGTCCATTCAACGCAGTTCCCACTACTATTCAATAGCAGGACCTTCCTTGGACATCGTCCCTTAAAGTCCAAGTCCTTATTAAAACAACTATGCATTCATGTAGCCTCTAACGCAACCAAACCCCGGACCATACACTGATTAGCCTCAACATTAAAACCACTGACAGGTGAAGTGAATAACAAGGATCATCTCGTTCCAATGGCACCTGTCAAGGGGTGGGATATATTAGGCAGCAAGTGAATAGTCAGTTCTTGAAGTGACTGATGTGTTGGAAGCAAGAAAAACGGACAAGCGTAAGGATCTGAGCGACTTTGACAAGGGCCAAATTAAGATGGCTAGACGACTGGGTCAGAGCATCTCCAAAACAACAGGTCTTGTGGGGTGTTCCCAGTAAAAAGTGGTCCTAGGAAGGACAACTGGTGCACCCGCGACAGGGTGGGTCATGGGCGCCCAAGGCTTGTTAATGCGCGTGGGGACGAAGTCTATCCCGTCTGCGCCGATCCCACAGAAAAGCTTCTGTAGCACAAATTGCCGAAAAGGTTATTGCTGGCTATGATAGAAAGGTGTCAGAACACACAGTGCATCGCAGCTTGCTGTGTATGGGGCTGCGTAGCCGCTGACCACTGTCCACCGACAAAAACGCCTACAATTGGCACGTGAACGTCAGAACCGGACCATGAAGCAATGGAAGAAGGTGGCCTCATCTTTAACATCATCTGGATGGCCAGGTGCGTGTGCGTTGTTTACCTGGGGAATAGATGGCACTAGGATCTACCATGGGAAGAAGGCAAGCCGGTGGAGCCAATATGATGCTCTGGGCAATGTTCTGCTGGGAAACTTTTGAGTCCTGGCATTCATGTGGATGTTACTTGGACACGTACCACCTATCTAAACAGACCAAGTACACCCCTTTATGGCAGTGGTATTCCTTGATTCCAGTGGCCTCTTTCAGCAGGAAAATGCACATTGCCACACTGCAAAAAATGTTCAGGAATGGTTTGAGGAACACAACTAAAGCGTTCAAAGGTGTTGACTTGGCCTCCAAATTTCCCAGATCTCAAACGGATCGAGCATCTGTGGGATGTGCAGGAACAAGCCCGATCCATAAAGGACTTAAGAGGACTTCCTGCTAACGTCATGGTGCCAGATACCGCAGGACACAGGTGGTCTTGTGGAGTCCATGCCTCGACGGGTCAGGGCTGTTTTGGTGGCACGAGGGGGATATACACAATATTAGACAGGAGGGTTTAATGTTGTGGCTGATCGGTGTATGCTTTCAAGTGGAAGCTTTGATTCCCCTGGCAGGCTGTTCTATGGGCCTCTAAATTGACAGCAACATTGACCTTCATCAGCAATCCCCCAACGCAGCCACCACCCTACCCAACTTCCTGCCTAAGACAAAACAACATGGACGTAGAAACCCTCTGGTGGGTGGGTGGGGGTTGGAAATGCTCTGTCATTTTTTGGATGCGTGTTCGGTGTCCCAATTAAGATTTTTGTGGCTAATGTCCTGAAAGGACATTCTCCCTCTCCATCTGAGCCTCAAAACAACCTAGAACAGGGGTGGATTTTAGACCTTTCAGAATAAGCATGGCCATGATTTCAAAATCAGGCCAGGTCCCCTTATTAGGATATTGAGAGGCAGTCAATCAAAGCCTTTTGGACTCTTTTGCGAGGCTAAACTTAGAGACCCACTTTTCCTGTCCTTGTGCCAAGAATACGGGACAAAGACAAAAAAGTTGTGGCAGAAGTAGAAGGAGAGAGAAAAATGAACGGCGGGAAAGAGAATTGGGACCTGATGAAACAATTTAGACTGAGTAAGATGAAGGGGAAGTTAAAAATACTGTGCGACAGCGTGAGGTTTGGGTAAGGTAGAGGACGGATGTAAGGTGTAGGGTAATGAGGATGTCCTTAACAAATCAGTAACTGCAATTCTGAGTACTTAACTGAGCAGTCAATTTCTGAAAAAGCCTTAGCTGTCTGAATCGGGATCTTGAAAGCCAATGAGTAAATGGAATTTTACCCTCTACCCTGCCCACACACTATTTTCGCATGGTCGTCTGCACCAGGTTTGTAGCTTGGTTTCAAAAATATTGAAATATTGAAAATGGGTACAAGAGGTGTGTTCGTATCTACCCTGGTTGGCCTGTCGTAGGCTGGTGGTTGCAGCGTAGACAATCTCGGCTGTCCTCTGGATGTCTGGCACTAGCAGGGTCAAGCCCTCAGGCTCTGGATCCGAGTTATCAGTCTTTGTTACCCCTTTACTCTTATCTTTCTTTGACCTGAGAAATTCAAAAAGAATGCATTAGAAACATACCATGTCAAATCAGCTATACTGTAAATATTGGTGGCCTGGAATGGAATTTTGTAACAGAACCTGATAGATTAGCAAGAATAATGTGTGCCCTTAGTTGTGCACAGGTCTAAACAGGGCCTTACATTTTGGAGTTCATAATGTAAACAATATACCAAGTGTGATAAACAACAAGACACATGGTAAAATTCTTTACATTAAATAAGAAATCTTGCCTATCAGCATGGGGAAAGAATTAGAAAGACAAGTAAGAACTGAATTTGTTGCACGTATCCATTTTTACCAAGCATATTGCATTTGAACATTTTGCAAGCATGAGTGCTTGCGTGTGCACATGTTTGCCTAGGCTGACAAATTCCAGTTCTAAGCGTAACAGAGGAAGGACACTGCCTTAGAGGTGTGAAGAGGAAACAAAGGTCTGACCTAATGTTCAGACAAAACCACACGGCTGGCTGAAATACCCTCCACTGCCCAGGTGCAGATGAATTATTGAACCAGCTTTAATTTAGCCTCACAGCATAAATAACTTTCATTTATACTCCAACACAAATCATGGCTTCATCTCTCTCCGCTGGCTTTGACCCAAGTAGACCCCAATTTTCTTTGAGGTGACCGGGTACTTTTTGCCTTGTTGTGTGGTAGAGGAGTAGCGTCTTTTTGGAAGTTCTACACAAAAATTACTAAAAGCGGGGGCTCAAGCATCTCACAACCTTGCACCTCAATGGGAAGGGCACTGAAAGGCAAATGGATTCTAAGGATGCACAATGAGAGAAAGGGTGGTGGGTCACTGAATAGGCAAACATCTACCTGACCTCACGTGATGTTGAACAGCTGCCATGATCCCCTCGTCCCAGAATACTGACTGCTGACAGAGTCAGCTAAGGTCTAAATGACAGTTGATGGCAAACCAGATACAGCGATGGTTGCGTGCCCTCACAGGACATAAATCAGTTTCATTGTCAAGGATTCCATTTCTGTCACACAGATATGCAGACATATAGCTTATAAGATACATCAATGGAAATCCTTCACTTTAACTTTTGAGCTGCTTGCAGCATGTTGGGCAATGCATGTACAATAACATCCATGCTGTTGAACATGATGAGCTTCAACAATATAAATTGTTACACACACAAAAAACCCACTAACTACATACAATGTTTTTGGAAAAGGGAAGTTTGTCCATTCAACCAAAACCAGTGATCTGCCAACCAATAATTCATGGTTCATCTCTTTTTTATAAGCAATCATCGATGGAGGCATGTTGATGTCACAGCTATCACTGAGATACTCATTTCTGTTATGTAGACTGGTGAAATGCCCTGTTTACATGTCTTCATCTGCTACAGCCAAGCTCGAATTAACACCTAATACTGCATCAAGGCTTCTAACCAAAATTCTTCCCTGGTCCTACAGGGAGGAGCAGTTCAGCATTGGCTACCTTTAATTAACCCCCACGTACTTCCCATCTTCCCACTCAAAAGTACTTTCCATCTAGCAACACTAGGACAGTTTTGGCTCACGTTATTGTGTTGGTGTGTAAATTAACAAAATGTTCAGTCACCTTGCTGGTTGTTCCAACACATTCCGAATCACGATGTTCCTAACAATTAATTTTCCTGACGTTGACAAGTCAGGAAAGTCCTGACAAGTCCAAAAAATTTTGCGTATATTCCAAAAAATGTTGCGTATATTATAAGAGCCGTTTGAAACCATTTATCACATTCTTCAATAACCAAATCGTATTTTAAATGGCCCGACGGACCAGGCGAAGGCAGGCCAGTGGTGTGCCTGAGCCCGGAGGGGACAGGGAGAGTGTAAAGCTAGCGGCTGTCTGGGATCCTAGCCGGGATACCCGGCCAGGCGCAACGAGTAACACTGTCCACGGCCCTAGGAAATGTGCCCGACAAGGGCTTCCTAATGAGGGGGTGCCGACACTGGGACACCCGGCCAGGCGCAACAAGTATCTGTGTCCACAGCCCCTGGAAATGCGCCTGACAAGGGATTCCTAATAAAAGGATGCAGACACTGGGAAAACGATCTTCCCTATGCCATATTTCAGTGTAAATTATGTCAATATGTAATTTAAATTTTTACATTAATAAAATAATAGGGCCTAATAAGTTTAACCGGTGTAATAAATGTGTGTGTCGCGTGTGCAGTGCTTGTAAATTAAATATATTTTATTTTTATTGTGCATTCCAGGCAATATCAATCAAAGTGCAGTTGGGTTTGTTTTGATTAAGTAAAAATAACTCAACAAAATACAGGTAACTTACAAAATTTAACTTCACTGAAAAATATCTATTATTCTAATTTACAGTACATTTTTTTGCAAAAGCAGATATTTCCCAACAGTCATTTTTTGCAAAAGTAGATAACTCCACATTTACTTTTTCCGTTGTTGATCAAGGAGATAAAATCACAGACTCTTCAGTTCCGTCAAAATAATCCATCTTAAAAGATGACTTTTACCGTTCTTTAAAAGGCTTTTATGACAAATTGTATTTCAGCAGTCATTTATAACGTATTTAAAACAATTAGTTTGTTTTTTAAAGGATGGCGTTTGTTCGTTTTTTACAAATTAACTCTACATGTATATATATTTTTTTCTCTTGTTACCTTATATGAACTGTGCAGGACTGACATTGTCACAAGTCTGAGGAGGATCGGAGTCAACAGTCATGCCCGATTGAATTCTAAAAACAGAGACCAGGCACCTGGTACCTTAAATCCATAAGAAGGCTTTTTAAAGATCTGTTGATGACATGTGTCCATGTAAATGCACAGCAGCAGCCTGAAGAGGCGTAGTAACATGGTTCTGCGCCATGTTTTCAAATCACACTCCGCTGAGGTCACTTCTTTGGGTTTAAATTTTGATTCATCAGGATAGGAAAATGGGTAAAGAGAGCAATGGGCAAGAAATTGCAGAGGGCTATGATCAAAGGCATGTTCTCCACGTGTGAGATGCCACCCCACCTACTTAATCCTTTAAGCACATCTCAGCAACGTATTAGGGTCCTGGGGTAGAGGTGGTGGAGCAGGGGTAGAGTAGAGACTTAAATGAACAAGGCCATGGAGGTCCACATGTAACAAGGCTAAATAAATGTTTAATATAATTTAAAAAACAAAATGAACAGGAACCTCTGCAAACATAGCTTCTGAGTTAAAAGCTGTGTGTGTGTGTGTGTGTATGTGTGTGTGTGTGTGTGTGTGTGTGTGTGTGTGTGTGTGTGTGTGTGTGTGTGTGTGTGTGTGTGTGTGTGTTAGAGAGAAGTAATGACGCCAAGGTAAATTTCCTGCAGACCTTTCAATAAATTGGGCTCTCGTAAACCATTGAAATGTTCAACAGTGAGTTTAACAACACCTACAGTAAACTGACAAGACATTGCTTATTGAACTAGCCTGCTCATTAGTTCATAAACCAAATTCTGAAAGCTCTAAAATGGGCTAATAGGAAGGTTAGCCCTTGTGGTCTGACATTGTTATTCTTAGCGTCAAGAAAACAAAACCATCAGTCAACTATATATACAACTGGCAAGTTCCTTAAAAGTTTGAGACATTCCTCCATCTCTGCAGTACCTAAACGCTTTACCACCAGATTGTATCTGTTGGTCGAGAGCATGTCACGTAGGACTGACACATTTCTCGACCAACTACTTTGTTTACTTCATTTTTTTTTTCTATTTATCAACTAGCATTCTGAACTCTTTTTGTAGTTTGATTTGAAGGAAAATAATAAAAAGCAATTTAAAGGGGACCTATTTTGAAAAACTCCCTTTATCAGTGATTGTGCACATACATCTGGGTTTCTGATGGCCGTACTAACACACAAATTGTGAAGTAAGACCACTCAGTCAGTTATTTGTGAGCTGTCTATTTCAGAAAGCATGTGATGAAACAAACCGTTCAGAATTGCAGCGTTAGGCCTCAGTAGAATTAAAACCACCCCCCATCTGAGTAACTCCACCCATGGCTCGAGAACAACAAGCGGCGCTGGGAACTGCTCTGTTGGCTTACAGACCAGCACAAATCTTTTAAAAGAAAGAGGAATTACTACCGGCTGTCCGTTGGTAGACTGTAGGCAGCAGGGTGCGATCCACTGCGTGTTTCTTCAAACAAACTAATAAAGTTTTTTATTGTAGGTGTATTTTTATTTATTTATTTTATTTTCTATCATTTACACAAAACAAAGAAAATCCCTGGGGGTGGTGTTCTGATGCGGTGTCCCCCACAAGCTTGGAGCACGGCAAAGAAAGTGGGAATAAACTTTTAAATGAGGCCTTGTAGATCTAATATGAGTGAAAATTCTGCAACTGGATTGCTTTTTTCTTCCTTCAAATTTGCTCAGTAAACCTTTTTGTTCAGATACAGATTTTGGTGGACTGATGGTTAAATCAACAAAAGTTTACGGACTAAATACAAAGTAACCCGGAAGTCAGCTCAAACCCCCTTGGCTCACAGAACTATGGGCCTCAGGAGGGTGGCGCCAACCACTAAAACAGAGTGTCCTGGAACAGGATGATTCAGAGTATAAACCCAAACACAAAGGAAAACTCATTGTCTCACATAATTAGAGCTGGCTTTACAATCCTAACAGTACTATTTTTTAATTTTGTATTTTTAATTACCTGAGGCGGTTGGTGTAAGTGTCCACACAGGTCTTCATCTTGGCCAGGAGCATGCCCACAGAGGTCCGTCCCTCTGAATGCTCATCCTCCCCCTCTTCCTCCAGCTCCTGCCCAGGGTCCCCAGACAGCGGCAGCAGCAGGGGTACGAGGGCCGTGCAGGTGGAGATGGCCCGCAGCAGCTCCAGCAGTGCCCGGTACAGGGGTACATGACGGGCCATGTCCAGCACTGTAGAGCAGGAAAGCAATGGATAGACACTAAGAACATACACCAACCCTTCCCGGCCAAAAAGATAAAAAATAACAAACCCCCAAATGATTCTTTCACATTGTAGCTTTAAAGAAAAATAATAAATGCTGCTTTCTAAAAAATGCTTTCTAAATAACTGACAATATATTAATATTGTATTTTGATATTGTATATATCCATATATTACATGAAAAGTCGAGGCTTCAAATACATGAGTTAGAGGCGCAGATGTAGCACCTAAACCAAATGGACACTGCAACATTGTTAAGAGATGACAACAACCTGACCTAATGATGGACTACAAAACACAAGGCTTGCTCTGCTGTCCAAGATGTCAAGGAAAAAAAATGAAATAAAAAATCTGATAACCGAACAATAGAGCAGCACCCATCTCAATAGAGCAGCACCCATCTCCTGGGTTGTGTGTCTGTATGCATTCACTAGGAAGGCTGGAGCGCAGTCTGTACTCATGAAAGCGGAGAGTGAAAGGGAAAGGTGCAGTCGGGGGGAGAGTGGGAAGGAGAAAGAAAAAGAGTGAGTGCAGACGCACACGGACCAGAAAGAAAAGTGACGGTAAGTGATCAGGGGAGGAGTGAGAACGACAACTCCAGATTGCTGTGAGATTGAACCCTTAGTGGAGCTAAGTGTGTGAGCATTGCAGAGTCCAGAGACGGATAGTCGTCAGCACTACCAGCCGCTACCAAAGAGGATATTAAAGATTATTCGATTTTCAGGAAGGGACAAAATGACAAACGACATGCTACGATAAATAGTGGGCCTAAGGTGTTCATAGGGACTCCAGAACTCTATTTGGAACTCCTCCACAAAACAAAATAGGCGGCGGGCCTGAGATTTGTTGGAATACCACATTTCATGACCCCCTATCCCCATTTACCAACGCAATTGTGTGTGTGTGTGTGCGCGCGCGCAAGTCTGCGCCCATGTGTGTGCGTCTTGTTGCTACTGAGGAAAAGGATGAAGCTGAAATGAGTAGCCAGGAGGGCACTTAAGGGAAGGAAATCTAAAGTTAGCTCTGGCAGCAAACTCCCATTTCCCGGAACACAAGAATCATAATAAAAACAAGGTAAATTCATGGTTGCCCTCCTTGAGAAAGCCCAATGAGCAACAAGTGAAAAACCATGCAGACTTAGATAATATGTGGCAGAGCTGGCCAAAGGGAAAATTGAGGAAATAGGCATATGGGTGAGATTAAACAAGTGAGTGTTGAAGGGGTATAAGGTTATTTTGGAAATGACTAGTGACAAGTGGCTCTTGTGTTGGCTATTAAATGTTTTTTAAAATCACAAAAAAAGAATTGCATACTGCAGTCGTGCCATAAGAACTGACAATAAAAATACAATAGAAATTTTTTGAGAAGAGAATGAAATACAAAAATATTTAGAGTGATGTTTGACAATAACAGGTGATAATGATCTGATGGTTGAGGATAACATTTAATTGAAGCTGCTGACCCATATCACCACGATTCTATGCATTGCGCTGCTGCCACATAATTGGCTGATAAGATAATTGCATGAATAAGTACTGTCGGTGTACAGGTGTTGCTAATAAAGTGCTCAGTGAGTCTACGTAAAAATAGGCCATCATTTGGCCATCTTGCCTCGTCCTATTCCAAAGTATCAACCACCTGTCTCCAAATAAATAGAGAACCTCGGATAAGGACAGAGTATAAACCAACAGCAGTGATTCAGCCGTGGACTCTGAAGTACACAGTACAAAAGAAAACAACAACACTGGTTTGAGTGAACTCAGCCAAAAAGCTTGTGTGTGAATATTGGAGTTGCAAACATTCACAGAAGATGCCAACAAATGCCCAAATAAATAAATAAATAAATAAATAAATAAATAAATAAAGGTGTACAGTGTCTGCTCATGGCCTTATTTGCCACCCTTGAAAAGGCTTTGTCTCCACCATGGGTATTTATTGTAGTTACAGTTCTCAAACAGAAGTCAAGGGTCCATTGAGCCCCCTGGGAGCGCATGTATATGGGCCAAATTATTTTCCGCCAGTCAAGGTCCAGTGTGCACATGTGTGCATTCAATGTATCAATGCAGTTGGCTCAAACATCTCAAAACGGCTAGCAGCAGCCCTCATCTGTGGCTGCTACACTGTTTTACATTTATATTGAAATTCCTGACTCCAAATTGTCCCTTTTCCCAGCACGGGAGCCAACACTGACCTGCCCTGGGCTTTAATCTGCCCTATCATTGGAGGGCTCCTGGTGTAGAATCCCAATCCCTTTTGCAATAAATACATCTTTGCAATTACCGTGAGGGCCTGCTATACACACTGTGATTGATGCAGGCTATGTCACTGTCCTCTAGAATATGTGTGAGGAAGAATGCTGTGTGTGTGTGTGTGTGTGTGTGTGTGTGTGTGTGTGTGTGTGTGTGTGTGTGTGTGTGTGTGCGTGTGTGTGTTGAATGAATAGTCCTCCCCCTGTTTTGTCTCAATGTCAGACTTTTCCCTATTTTCAGGTTAGATATCCCTTTCCGCCCCATCCTCTTTCACCATTATTTAATTTGGACCAGGATGCAACCTAGACAGACTGGGCTGAAAGAGAAAGGAACAGAATAAAAAGGTTGGGATGGAAAGGAGGCTGATCCTCTGAGGGATTTTAGATCCACGCTTTTCATAAACAAATGGATAATAAACAAGGTTAACAAGAAAAAGGATGACTGTAGCGGATGGAGGACTGAGGTAAAGATGCACTAGAGTGCTCCATCAACCTCACAATCTAAGTTCACCTATGAGCAAATGAGGACAGTGTTTCAATGTCTGTTCTTCCGTTAGTGTGAGAGAGTGTGAAGCAAGTTAAGCAAGATAGATTGCTGAGATACAACAATCCACTGGTTTGTTGTTCGAAGTGATGACCAAATTATGAACTCCGATCGACCGTTTCCTTTAAAGTGAGCATCCAGGTGGAGATCATTCCTCCGTATTCCATGTGATGTGAAGTCACAATGGGAAACCCTTTTGATAAGAGTTCAACCTTTAAATCGTACATGTTTTATACACACCCGGAATCATTGTTGTGTCAGCGGCATAACACGCGGATTAGAAAAATGACGTTAGTTCCGGAGACAAGATGCAGAGTCCTTGGAAAATTTTGAGGGTGATTTTCCCAGAAACAGTTTGCCGCACCCTCGTCATTAATAAGCCATAGCTTTAAAAAATATTTGCTTTAATCGCACAACTGACACCTTGTTTTGAATCAAAATCAGAAATACTTTAATAATCCCAGGGGGAAATTACTTAAAGCTCCGAATTCTCCACTTTCAAATGACGTGGAGAGGAAAAAAAAAAAAAAAAAAATGAAAAAAAAGTGAAACAGCACCAGAAGTACCTATAATCTGCGGTGGGTCACGAATGGCACAACCAAATTGCAGCTGCAATACATAATCACTATATCTGTTAGTAAATTCCACTTCTACTTTTCTAAATAGAAGTCCCATGAATATTTGAAGACGTTATATCGTGGAAATGTTCGGTCATACCTCGTCATCATCTATGATTAAGACCACTAAATAGTATATCCAGTGTTTCCCCTATATGCACCAAGCAACTGCAGTATGGCGCTGATAAAATATGACTGCTGCTGCTAAAAAGAAAATTTTGAGGAGAGAAGAGGACTCCAATTTATCTCTTTAGAAACTAACGTTATATTATTTTTGCGTTATGGACGCTTCATATGGGGGTCAATTCACACAACTGTGAGTAAAGAATATAAATGAGAAACGTTGCGCTTACCTGATAATGTCAGAACAACAATTATGTAACAACAAGCACCGGCTAGATGTCAACAATGAAGCAAGCAATGCTGATCACGGATTCAGGATTATCATTCATCGAAGTGAAAACAGTCCTTCAGCTTCAAATGAGTATTGATGCGCACGGAGTGCTGTTGGCACGGTACCGGAAGTGAACAGTCAACAGAAATCCTGTTATAACCTGAAACGCCCAACACAGACCTGAAAACCGCAGGCTGTGGGAGAGTAGTGCAAGCAGGCGCTAGGCGTTAGCAGCTTGCGGCTACAAGTGTTAACACACAGTAGCACTATGCAGCACTTCTGGGCCCGTAGTCTCGCTGGGATACCTAGTGGCTGTAAGGTGTATTAACCGCCAAAAGCTTCCGAAGACAGAAAAAGTTTTTGTTGAAGATCTATTCAATTCATTTTCCCCCTTCTTTTCCTTGGAGACTGGTTGAGTCCATTTAAGTGGCTGAAAATGTCAGCCACGTATGCCAATTTAGCCAGCTACTCAAAAATCACCGAAGCGAAGTGCGAGTTAAAAAATTTGTGTCGAGAAAAAAACACCCTCACCTCGTCACGCAATTCAAAAAGTCATCTCAGTACCTTCCCCCTTGAGAGCCACCAGACTTCGGTGTGTAACTGAAGCTGCTTATGGTCACTGCCCATCTCGTCACATAAAACAGAAACTAAACGCGAATGCAGTGGGCGGCTTTTGATGAAGTTGACGGGTCTGACTGCCTCATCTAGAACAGTCTTTAGATCTGCAGGCATTTTCTTTATAGCCAGCACTTCTCTGTGTTTACTGCAGTTGACAGATGCTACTAGTGGAGCCACAACTTTCACCGGGTGATGACTCCACTGTGCTGGCCCGGCATCGCACGGGCCCCATCAGTGCTCACTCCCACACATTTGGACCAATCAATCCCGTGACTATGAACGCGTTCGGAATGTCAAAAATGGCCTCAGCAGTTGAACGCGTCGGTAATGATTTGCAAAACAGGAACTTCTCTTTTATCTCTGCATTGTTTTCACATCTTATATAGGAAAGCAGGATTGACAGATTTGTGAAGTCTCTCGATTCCTCCAATTGGAGGGTCAAAAAACGTTTCTCATATGCTCGTTATCAGCTGTTCTGACACATTCTCTGCCATCTTGTCAATCCTGCGTTTGACTGAGTTCTCAGACAATGAGATGAGGTTGACTGGCTTGCATGCCTTCTTTCCCAACATCACCCCCACTATCTCTATTCAGGAAGAATTCAATTTTCCCCGATTGTATACGGCTTACGAGCCTTGGCTATGAGTCGGGTGAGCCGATAGGATGCTTCGACCGCCTTTACGTTCTCACTGTACCCACATGACGTTTCAATGACTTTGTTCTTGCCCTGATACTCCTTGAGTTTATTATCAAAAAATTCAAGCGGCTTGGACGTGTACTGTTGGTGTTTTGTCTCGAGGCGACGGCGCAGTCTACATGGCTTCAGGGCTTTGTTTGATAAAATCTCGGAACACACCACGCACAGCGGTAACGGTTCGTCTTCCGTGCCTGTCCAAAAAAATCCCAATGCTAAATATTAAGCGCTATACTTTCTCCAAACCTTTCTTTTTTATTTGACAGGCACGACTGTCCCGGCGGTCTATTGCTTGTGGTTGATGTACCAATGGCTTCTTTCCTTTTCAGTGTGCTTGATGCTAGCCAACTATCCATTTTGATTATCACCTCAAGTTAGAAAATGTACAGGTGCTCATCCATTATCTTCTGGCTTGGTCAATCGATCAACGAACGTAGCAGGCCATACCATAAGTTCCTATCTATCAGTGATGATGCATTTTTCAAGGTTTAAAGGAGAAAATACCATGAAATAACTTTTTTTTTTTTTTTTTTTTTTTTACATTTAAAAATGTTTTTGTAATTAATAATTTTCTTCCTTTTTTTCCCCCCTCAATAAAATCTGTGTTTTGCCCATGATTTGGCGGCCTACTTGCAATACCCTCAACCAGCGATTCCCAACTATGGGCCCCACTGGTGGGCAGAGGCCCATAGGTTGGGAATCGCTGGTTTAGAGGCATGTTAGAATGGCTAGAACGCATAATCTGAGGTTTTTGGGACCTCAGAGATCTATATTAACTTGTTGAAAAGGAGCAAAATAGGTCCCCTGTAAAATTAAGCCACAGAAGATGCTCATGGTTAAAGAGTCAAATTCATAAACAGTCAAATTCATCTTCTCCCCAATAAGTTCACATTCTGGACATTCATCATGTATATGACTTACAATGTTGGTGTGGCCTTACAGCATTTTGACTGGAAAGCTGAAGAAGTGGTGATTTAGGGCCTTCCAGGGGCCATATATAAATACAACCGTGGTGAAAGCTTGCACTGATTATCAGCTAAATGGGCCTCCAGACCAAAAGCGAAGTGGTCATGATGAGTCAGTCTGGCTGGTGTTAAGGGTCCTTGATATAAGACTACCTCTGTTGGGTTTTTAATGTCTCCCTGTCCACCGATGTAGCGCTCGGCTAGTATGCAATAAATCACCTAAGCAACGTTGAGTATGGAGAAGTTGTGTTGTGAAAGGGGGGTAGGGGTAAATCACCGGCTAATGCATGCACTCACGAGAATCAGGCTGACAAGGCCACCACCAATATTACATCAAAATTAAGACAACAAGGCTTCGGTGAAACCTCGGACGTTGTCTTCAGTATCCGTGCTCAGCATGTTTCCTACTTTGGTAGAGAAGAAAGGTGAATAAAAAAACGGGGTGTTGAGAACAGAAAAGAAGAAAGTACAAGAGGCAGTGTGCAAATGAGAATAGTAACAAAAAAAAATATTCAGTGCAGGAGTAGTAGTAGAAGCAGAAGGTAGAAGCATCAGAAATTAAGAGGTGAATCAATATTGTTAAATTGCTTAGGGGAAAGCCATGTGGAGAAAATTAGGGGTCCAGCATGTGAGCAACTGCAGTATACCTTATTCACACACTCATTTGAGTGTGTGAGAAGAGTGGAAGATGTATAAAGGGGACCTATTGTGAAAAACTCACATTTTTAGTGCTTGTGAACATACTGTACATTTGGGTTTCTGTGAAATAAGACAACTCAGTCAGATATTTATGAGCTGTTTACTTCAGAAAACATGTGGGGAAATAACCCGTTCAGATATGCATTCCGTTCCTACATCAAGTGGGGCTTCAGCAGAATTAGAACCACCCTCCATCTGAGAATAAGTCCACCCACGGCTGGTGCGCCACCAGACTCGCTAGCATCTCAGCTAAAAGCTAAGCAGTGCTCTGTTGGCTGCAGAGACAGCACAAATCTTTTAAAAGAAAAAGGAATTAATACCCACTGTCTGGGACAAAACTGCAGACAATAGAAATGTAAGTATTGAAAAATTCTGCTGTTTGTTTCTTTCTAAAACAAACAAACAAAAAAGGTATGTGGTCATTAAGACTGTAGGCTGCTGCCACTGTGCATTTCTCCAAACAAAACCAAGAAACAGTGGGTTTTTTTTGTTTTGTTTTTTTTAAATTGCAGATGTATTTATTTATTATTTTTGGGTTTATTTATATTATTTTCAGACGTATACATGAAACCAAAAATACCCGGTGTGGAACCCTAGATGCGGTGTCCGCAACGAAAGTCAGAACAGACTTTTAAATAAGGCCTTGTAGATCCAATATGAGTGACGATTCAGCAACTGGATTGCTTATTTCTCGCCTCAAATTTGTTCAGAAACAGATTTTGGTGGACTGATAAGGTGAAATCAGTGGAAGTTTACAAACTAAATAACAATGGAACTCGGAGTAAAGCTCAAACCCCATTGGGGGTCACAGAACCCCGGAACTTGTGGTACAACCCCATTGGCTCACAGAACTAGGGGCCTGGCAGGTCATTTAGATTTAAGGGTACACACAGACAGACAGACGCACGCCTGTTTTGGAACAGGATGGTTTAGAGGCATTTAGAATGGTTTGAATGCATAATCTGATTAGTGTTTTCAATCAAAAACATGTTTTGAGGACCTCAGATACCTAAACTAACTTGCAAAATATAATACTAGCAAGAGATTGGCCAAAAATACAATACGATACGACTGACACATTGTTTCTAAAAGTAGTTTGAATAAAAGTACCTACACTACAGCTTCCTATGAAATAGCACACTAGAGAATTTGTGTTCCACAGATTTAGGGATGCATAGGCCAACTTCTAGAGACACCACGATGAAACAGCATTATTCACTTATTTAAGCAACATTTTGGACATCGGATTCAACTGACAGTTTTTAATGGCTAGCTTTGTTGCGATCCATGGGATTATGTATTTAAATAATAAATATCTTCTCAGTGAAATAAAATAAGTGACCTCATCAGCCAGAACTGATGCAGAGGCAGGTAAGGTCGATAAATGCTAACCATTTCAAATGTTAGGGCTCATTACTTGCACCCAATTAGGAAGAAAAAAAGACATTCATTTCACTGTTACCATGGCCTGAAAACCATTAGAAAACTTGGACATTGATATATTAACATGGCTGTTCAACTTGCCACCACATTGTACCTATTTTTGTCCACTTTACAATTGAGCTACAGCCTAGATCTTGGACATTTTGGCATCTACTACAGTATCATCTCACAAACCTACTTCCTCTCCTTGAACACTGCTCCCACATGTTGACACACTCGACAACTACAATTTGGTAAAAAGTCAACCCAGTAAAAGAAAATAATTTCAAATGTGCAAGACCGATGACATCAAGCACTTTATATATCTAGGAGTTATAAAAGTTAAAGACAACATGAGACATTAACAGAGGAAGACAGTGTGGGATTAGTAAAGAACACAGATGATGGAAAATGTTTTGGTTGTGCTACAACCCTAGTTTTATGAGTGAAGAATGAGTTTTCTTACTATGCCTTAAGATGTCTCCAGACAGCACTACTGAAGAAAGCTGAAAGCCCTTTTTAACCAACTAAGTCTAAACTTGGCCATGACAGGCTGTGATTGGGCCACCATACCAGGTCACCGCTGTCATATTATTCAGCTCTTGAACGAGTTTGTCAGTGAGGCCACCGGTAAGAACTCTCATTCTTCATTCTTAAAAGCAGGGTTGTAGCACAACCCAAACGTTTAACTTCACTCAAACCACTTCAAGCCACATGATGCATGGCCAGAGAGCGGACGCCACCCTGACAATCGTTTCCGTGTTGTCGGAACCTATCAGGACTTTGTGTCCCCTCATCCGTCGAGCAAAGTGAAACAGGGCCAACTGGACTGCCTCCAACTCTAACACATTGATGTTGCGGGTCTTGTGGATCCCCCAGGGCCTGCTGACCATCCAGTACTCGCAAACAGTGCCCCAGCCATACAGGGAGGCATTGGTTTCTATTACCACAGTGTGGTAATAGAAACTATTACCCAGCCGGACCCCTTTCATGAGGTTACCGTGGATCAGCCAAAACCTCAAACTGTCTAGACACTCCTGCGTAATGGTCAGTACCCGGGAAAAGTCCCTGGATAGACACACCTGCTGTTTTATAGACCGCGTTGCAGGGGTCTCATCCTGGACAGACCCAGTGGGGCTGCAGCTCAGGCAACCGCCATCAAACCCAGCAGGACCATACCCCAAAGTCCCCTGGCGACCTTGCGCAGGGACAGCATGCGAGCTGCAGTGACCAATGCCAACCCACCTGTCGGAGTCAGTCGTCCATACATCGACCGTGAGTCCAGATCGAGACCCAAGTACACAGTGCTCTGGGCTGCAACCAGAGCACTATTTTTCCAATTCACCAGAAAACCCAGTTCACCAGAAAACCCACCAGAAAACTCCCCTGTGTGGGAGTGTGCCAACTCCCTCAACTCTGCTATCAGGAGATCGTCCAGATATGACAGAACCTTTATTCACTGGGTGGGCAGAGGCTCAATAGCTGCCTCGACAGAAATCGTGAATATTTTGGGGGCCAGAGAGGAGAACGCAAAACTTCTATGCTCTGTCCTAAAAGGTGAACGAACCTCAGAGATTTCCTGAGACTTTCCATAATAAGTATGTCAAAGTAATCATCTTTCAAATCCACCATCGTGAACCATTCCCCCCAGCGGATCGATTTGAACAAGTTACGGTGCTTTAACATTCGAAGCGGGAGCTTTCTCAATGTTTTGTTTACAATTTTCAGATCCAGAATTGGTTTCAGAGAAGAGCCATCTTTTTTGAATGAGGAAATATCTGCTGAAAAAACCCCCAGTTTCTCTCTTTGTCCACTACCAGGCGGAATGGCGCCCTTCTACAGCAAGGACTGGAATTCCTGTTCCAGGATGGAATCAGACTTCAGTACGCGTGACTCCCGCGAACGCCGGTGGACGAACTGCAGTGCATAGCCCTTTCGAATCATCCTCTTAACCCAGGGGGAAACTGTGCATGCGCATCTCCATACACTCACACAAGTGGAGAGGCATGCTGCCGTTTTTCCTGGGTAGGGAGGAGCACACCTGTGTTCATGTGTTCGGTGAGCCAGAAGCCTCACCCGAGGCTTCTGGCTCATATTTTCGTTTCCGTCCACGACGCTCATGTCTCTGAGTGGACAGGGGGGCTCGATAAATACAGCAGCAGACAATTTCTCCTTTCTTTTCCTTTACGTAATAGAGGGCTTGCTTCCAACAGTGGAGCACTGAATAAGAAAAGAGGAAGTATGACATGCGGTGAACCAGTATATATAGTGGGGGGTGGGCCTTATGATGGGTGCATGAGTGGCCCAATCACAGCGTGACAAGGCCAAGTTGAAACTTGGTTGGTTTAAAGGGGCTTTCAGCTTTATTCAGTGGAGCTGTCTTGAGACAGCTTAAGGCTCGAGTTTGAAATGAAGTAAAACCAGATACAAGCAGAGTTATGACACAGATTGTACCAACAGCATGGCTGATAAAATACTGTACCAAAGATTTATGGATGTCCTAGAAGACATCATAGAATGCTGCTTGTTGAAGAGCAGCTGGAGGAAGCAACGGGTCCATTAAATAGAAACTACTGGGCAGCACTGGATACCTTCCCCTTCCCATGTCATTTAACATCTTCGGCACATAAATTGCATCTCCAGTGACAGGGGGGAAGCTAACAGCCTGAGGTTTGCAAAAATGTCCATTGATGACTTTTATTAGTGAGAAAGGGGGCCACTATGCGTCTTGGCCATATTCTAGAGGCAGTCAAGACCAAAAAAGGTTCTAGCTCGCCCTGAGGAGTCAACTAAATTATCTACATACAAATGACTTGAGTTATGTAAAACCCTTGCAAAATAGGTCTTTACTGACTAGAAAAGAACATTTAAATGTACCTTTAAATGGTTACTCTGCTCTTGTGTTGAAGGCCACGGACTACAAAGGATTTGCCTTAAGCTGTCTAATCGGGATGATTCAAAGTAAAACTAAATTACTGACACCGGAAAAAAAGGAACTCAGGGCAAAAATATTAATATTTCCAATGCATACCTGGATAATCTTCAAAACATTTATTTGTGAACAAGGAATAGTGGATATATTCCCTGTTCACAAATTGGATACATAAAATGTAAAAAGGTGATTTTAATTCAATGCAAACGGAAAAATAATAAAAATTTTAAAAAAGGGACCATCACTGGTCCCTGCAATAACGTTTTCCCTGGTCAGCCTACGGTGCTGATGGGATACATGGGCAGCCGAATCTCTGCTTATCCATTCCATCACAGCCCTATGAGTCCAATTTGCCTCCCCGTAGGCTCCGAATTTGATATGAGATAACAAAACAAAGGAAATGAGAGAAGAGGAGTAAACACTGGAGGCCAAGGCTTTGGGGGGAAAAAAAAAGCAAAGGAAAGAGTATGTCCTTAAGTGAGTGTCTTGGCAAGGCAAGAGAGTGAGAAAGATATAGATAATAGCTACAAGAAGGTGAGGACATATCAAAAACCCATGGCTGCCATTGCCCATCATGTGTGCTTGACAAATTAGTGTTAAGTCCAACGGTCCTGCTGGCAACATCCTCTTCCCAACTGCCACAGTACTAGAGTAGGCAAAACAAATTTAAAGTAGCTGGCTGAACACACTCGTGCCCAGCTACCCTTCCTCCACCCCAGTTTTTCCCCATCCCCTTCTGTGTAGAAAGGTCAGTTGAAGTAAAGAACCTTCTTGACGGCAGCAGCCATCTTTTGCATGCTTAGTTAATGAATATATAAAAAGGCTGTATATAAAAGTCGTGTAGGGAGGTCGACGGAAGGACTGTGCATGGGAGAGTGTTTCACCACATACATGCAAACAATCCCAACCGTACACTCATGACACACTTGTACAAACATGCACATACACTAAGGAGCTTCACTAAAGCTTGTGCTCAATTTTTACATACTTTAAAATCTTGCAAGGTGAGCTCTTCCCATTCAACTGACATTTAAAGCAATTTTTAATATTAGGACAACAGGTCTGGCAATTTGTCAACCTTACTGAAAAGCATAGAATCACAGTCCAAACGTGAAAAAAAGTCACATGAACTATTGAAGTCCAAATAGAAGGAAAAATCGTTCAGAATAATTGTGCAGTGTTTTTAAAATACAGCTAACCATGCAGCAAAATCTCTTCCCCAGAGGCACTGTTGCTTCCATGCACAACCTTGCTTCCACTTGTTTTTTCTGCACACTGGTTAAACCCGCAGCCATAGTATTTATGCACACAAGTACATTAAAGGCGCCACAAATCGTTTAGTAAATATGGCCCTAAGAGTGCAGAATAAGTGGGATCTTATGTAGGTCACGCCTGCATGGCTCTACGTCCCTCTCATTCCCAGAGGTGACAGCTGAGTGATGGCTGCCTGGCGTGAATGCTCGTGTCCGGCAAGTCACTTAGGCTTGCCGTTTGTGCCACTGCTGGGGCCTTGAGGATGGTTGGAGTGGCGCTGCAGAGGCAAGCACCTAAACTGGGCTGTGGTAAACAAACTACAACACAGGCATGGTCGTATAAAGCACCGGCAATCGCTGAAGTTCTTCTTCATATTGCTGTTGAAATATGACCACTGGCCATGATGGAACAATAACTTTCCTTTGACTATGGGGGCAAAGAAGGAATCCTAAGCCTGCCCAAGCGTTTAATACATGGGCAAAGAAGAAGCTGTCACTGTTGCTATGCATCACTGCTGAGGATGGCAATATGTTAGAGACGCCCATGGGGACAGAGGGGGAGTGGGGGAGCAGGGAGGGGCTTCCAGCACATGCTTCCATTCCCACTTTGTCAGGAAAGACTGAATTGGTGAGGAAAATGCACTGTGAATGAAAATTCAGTCAAAACAAAGCTCAACTGCCTCAGGAATGAATGATGTCGTTATTAATACAGTGCTCGGTCAATGACATTTTCAATGTAGAGTGAGAAACTCTTTCATATGGTCAGGTGATCTATGTAAATTCAAATAGGGCCAAAGTAAACTACAGAATAGCACCTTATACCTCTGTTGAAACTGACATGGCTCGGCACAGATATGGCATCAAAAAAGCGAAGTGCAGCTTCTGTTTTTTTTTTTTTTTTTTTTTTTTTTTTTTTTTTTTAAATCATGCTGCAATTGCCTTGTCTTCCGTTCATTAAAAAGAGGTTCTTATCAATTACATTTTTGTAGATTTTCCGGAAATAAAGTGATCAACTGAAACCCATGATTGGTTTTGAAGTACTGCACAAAAAACAGTTAAAGTGGATTCCTTCTCTATATCACAGGGAAGGAAACTGAGGTACTGAGGGACACAATTCAATCCTTGCGTTTACAAAACAAAAAGGACAGGCTTGAAAGCTCTGTGTGTGCATGTGATTGAGGGTTGATACCTTTGAAACCAATTACTTCTTGCATGCGTGTGTGTGTGTGCGCTAATGGGTGCACATGTTTGTATAGATGCTGCCGATGCGGCATAGATGAGTTGGTAAATTACTTATGCACGGCATGTAATGGCATAGACCACTCCCTTCTTTTAGCACTGCATTAGCTCCCAGAGACAGTGGGACCAGGAGGAAATGTGGTGGTGAAGTTCGTGGAGGGATGCTTACACTACCATCGTTTGGTTGTGGTAATTTCGTCACCTTGGGAGTAAAAATAAAACCTTCAGAAAGTGAAGCAACGAGAATCCCCCCCCCCCAATTCAAGTATATATATATAAATCATATACACAAAAATTATAGCTGGGCAGGAGGAGCAAATTCTTGGTAATATTAACCTGGCCTTTACAGATAATATCAGTTTATTTCCAATAGCATGAATGAGTGGAATATTAGTTGGCCAAGGTGGGGTTTTGATATCTATTAGACCAGAATCTGAAGGAAAAGCACGACACAATACCGTTTGGTGTCTGGACAGAGACTAACTGGGTGCAGCACTGTTAACTAGTTAAATCATGGCAAAAGCAAGAAGTTGGAATTGATATGGCAGTTAGAATCCTGTCAAATTCCATCAAGCTCAATTCCAATTAACCTCAAAACCTTGATGTCCACTCACTGCTTCCCATATTTGCCTACATCCAATTCAACACCCCTGCTCGCCTGCCATCCCACGTGGTGAGAGGGGGAAAACCCTTATAATTAGGGCTGACCGATTCAAGACTGACATTTGGTATTTTTACTGGGAGGGGCGTCTGCGCTTCAACATGCAGCAGAGAGATGGGGATTTTAAAAAGGGCACCTATTCAGATGTGTCTGTCCCATCATGCCAGTAATTAGCAAGGGCAGTACCAGAGATGGTCAAAAAGGAGTGGTAAAAACAAAATAAATTGAGAGCATTGAATTGAGTGCAAGGTGCTGCTTAGTTAAGGTTGTTCCACATAGCCAATCCTGTACAATTCTACTGCTAAAACTCATTCTGCCCTAAGCTTGAAGTGTTTTTTTTTGTCAGACCCATTGCCTGTTTCAAAGATATAATAATTATTAAACGCATACCATGTATCAATTCCTGATTATGTTAATTTAACAGTGTAATAGTGGTAAGCTAAGAATAAAAAAGTTTGTCTAAAGCCCCTTTCCCACATGGAATGAGAGGCATAAATCCACTGGCTATGTTCCTTACTTGCGTAATGTGTAAACACGAGCCGGTGTCGATGTTGCGTTAAAGTCTGTAAATTTCCCCACTCTTGAGCTCGTATAATTTCCAGAAAAATGCCGGTATGGCTGTGACGTGTGTGAATCAAAGCAGTAACATAGCTGGGACAAGCACGTAAAGTAGAGGTAGATGCCAAATCCAAATACCGGGAAAGCAAAAATAGTGGGGTTTCATGAATATTTATTTTGTACTAATATTTTAAACCTAATTAATTTTCGGGAGGAAAAAAAAAAAAAAAAAAAAAAAAAGTAAAATAAAAAATTGTTGCAAGTCCACTCCAAACCGTGGCACTCGGCTACGAAGACGAGAAACTGAAACGCGTAGAGACAGTCTTTCAATCGCTTCGCTTGCCCGCTGGATTCATAAGGCTGGAGAGGGAGGGAGCAGACAGGGAGAGGTAGAAAGAGTGTAGGAAATGTTGAAAATGATCGCACTGATTTAATAACATTGGGTTAGGGTTATTGCGTCTGGGGACGGAGCCTCCGTCAGCGGAGGGAACCGAGTCCGTCCGGGAGAGGCGGGGAGTGAATCGCTGGTCTCTGAGAGCCAGGGGAAAAAAAACGAAACAGATTCCGTTTTTTACGTCCTTTACCGACATTGTCTAAATGATCGCATCTACACTGGACGTAACTTACTAACCCTAACGCATTTCATACTGGATCCATAACAGTCACCTAATGTGGGAACGGACTCCTTATGGAACTTCTCTGTAAAGGAGGCCAATGTGTGGATGACTACCTTGCTAATGATATTTTTAATCCAGCAATGTTATGGATTCCATGTGGGAAAGGGGCTTAGTGGGGGAAAAAAAGAGTAAGTCTAATTGTTCTTCCGCTGTTAAGAATTTGACTCCTGGGATCTCTTATCAGTAATGAAGCTAGCAGAGATGCACACAGGTTCATGAGTGCTATATAGGCATAGCTGATAATTGTCCTCAATTGGTTTGCACGGCACAGTAAGGTCCATTACGTAACTGCAGTTCTTGCAAGCATGAGGAAAGGGTGAGGGCGAATGGAGGAGCTGCAAATGTATCATTGTGGCGATTTAAAAAAGGCTCATTTAAAGATTGTTTTCTTCTGAAGGCTGCACAGAAAATCCATTTCCAAAATAATGCCGGACTAATAGAAACATTTACATGAGCACATCATCTGTTCTGTTAAACATTATCTCAAATCCATTTTACCAGGCGAAACTTGAAATATGATATCGGACCTGGCCAAGACAGCCGAAACAAGATGTACACAAAACTTAAAAGATAAAATAGAAAACACAGAAATAAAAACAATCCAAAAAATTAAGTAAATACATTTCGTAATCAGAAAAGGGAAAACATTCATATTTTAAGCAAAACCACAGCACAATGATTTCACAAGATTACTTTGAATGTATCATATTTGACTGTAAAATCTTTACAGAGTGACAACTGTTGTCCAGTATATATTTACTAGTGAGAGCATTCCAGGAGGCCGCTAAGACCATGTAAATTACTCTGAGACGCCCCCTTTATAAATGTGCTTACACGACAGGAGGTCAAAATACAGGGTCAACACAATCCCCTCTGGTTAGCACAGTGATGACAAATACAAAGCCAAAAGATTTTAACTCAGTTAGCAGCCAAGTGTTGACTCTGAGGCCGACGGGAACAAGCAACGTCGGCTTGATCTGAATCTAGGATTGCATCTGTTGAGTAATCTCAAGTGCTAAATGAGCATCCACGAGGCCTTTAGCCTTTAGGGGATGAGGTTCGGCGTCGACCCTTTGTCTGGACCCTTGTGGCAAAAGGACGGATGAGAAGATTTTATCTCAGTTAGGAAGGACTTTGTTGTGTCACTTATTGCCAGTGCACAATCTGCCACTGTGGACCGAGACTTGAGATCAGCGTTTTTCAACTAATGTGGACCAGCAGCACACTAGAGCTTGTCAGGTGACGTAAGAATGTTAAAAATTCCACTTAAGATACAGGGGGCGAGCGTGTGAATTTTCGACCCACAAGCTAAAAAAACAAATAACAAACTGATGACTTAATTAAAGTCTTAGCCAAAAAATGTTCTCAGCATTTGGCATAGTTCATAGTCAATGTGACTAATTTACACTTAAGCCCAGACAGTCCACTCGCCCACTCTTTCGTCAGAGGGACTCATGGCTTGCAAGTCATTCAAAGGATTTGTTTGCCAACTACTAATCACTAACTATTAGAACAGCATAATAATGAGCACAGTGCAATGGGTTTGTGACATTTGTGATTTTGAGTGGTTAACAGAATCGTAGACAACACATTTGCAGTTCTAAACTCTAAGTATTGGCTAACAGAGTTCTGATCCAATTCACAAATGTTACTGAGCAGTAGAAACCTAAACCACGGCTAGGTGCCAAAGCCTTTACAAGTTAGTGCTACAGGTCCCTCTCCAGATATTTTAGTCTGGTAACAATTTTACATGCTGTCGCAATTGACAATAAGAGTGGAGAACGGGTTAAACCAGCTGTTTAAGCAACATCTGTCTAGGTTACACGAGAGATTCCTACCAAGAAGGTGTTATGTACATTTTTTTTAAGCTTTGAATGTTTTTATGTGAGACCCATATATAGGACTATACAAGACATTTAGGCATGCAAGCAAGCGTGCTAAACAGAAAATCAAGTTTCTATTCTTTAATATTGGATATGTTTGTTAATTTTATATTAGATAAATTGACTAATAGAGATGCCCTATTTTGATCTGGTACATTGTCCAATAATGTGCAGCCCTATTTACAGAAATATTCCATGCATTCATTAATTACAAAAATAAAGTCTGCCCATCAATCTGACCACTAGAGGGTTCATCTCCGGTTCAGTCGCTGCACAGCCCCGTAAACGAGCAGACAGTAAACAAGAGTACTATCCCATGGGAGTGAAGAAGGGTCTGTGGGTAGCTTTGTATGGTGTGGGCTGAGGATAGCTGATTGTTGCAGGGCCACACTTTTATTGACCCCCTACGATTCAGCTGCAATGCTCCATTACCCCCCAGGTCAAGATAACTGCAACATTGAAACAATAAATAATCCATATGCCCAGGGGGAAGCGGTCGTGTAGCATGAATACAATGTATGAAGCCAAGCACATTTGAGTCATTGTGAAGTTTATTACAAGTTCTTCCTCAAACTGGGAAATAAAAAAAAGTCAGAATCTCACTTTGTGTGGAAAAAATATATATATATATAATTTAGGTGTAGAAGTAAGGAAGGAGTGAGTGTGAGTCATTGCGCTAGGAGAAACAAGCAGACTGGACAGTATGCCTATTGACATGCATTTATAACAGCGTTCTCGCTGCACAAATCCATGTTCAACTGCAGAAAATCTCAGAGACGGCCATTTCCCCCTTTGGTTTCCTGCCATTTCGAAGACTTTGAATGTTGAGCTGTAGGCAAACGCAGCTGTGCGCGTTTAGATAAACAAATATTAGCACCCAAAGACCTGACAACAGCATTTATTTGACACTACCAATGACAAAAAGACATACAAAGAAAAGGATTTGCCCAAATTTAAAGTGTTCAAAAAAAGAGGAGTGGGAAGGTAGAGGATAGTGGCAGACCTGGTATTGCTGGAAATTACTCTTGAAGCAGACTCCGTATGAATCAATCACGAACAGGGAGCAAATAATATATCTCTTAATAATAGATTTCAGGGGCTGCTTTTTAAAAAGTGTGAGCACTGGACCCTTAAACCACCTCCCTTTTCAGTAAATCATCCTCTGCTATCATTGCCAAACTGGCTACTCATCTCCGTCCCCTCCTTCTCTCTGCCAGTTCTTTGCAGTTCTGAGAGTTATGACAGTGCCTGACAAAAAGCAGCTTGATTAGATCTCTATGTGCATGCTTCTGTTGCACACAGCAAATGGGTTCACCTCTCTTTGTTTACTTCCACTCTATTATATCTCTCTCCTTTGTTGCCTTTTCTGCCTAGTCGGATCTTATCTATTGGGAGATTTTTTTGGCATGTGTGCTGTGCGGAAATTGGTCGGCAGAAATAACTGTGGTCCAAGTCTGTGCACATGTATGTGTGTGTGTGTGTGTGTGTGTGTGTGTGTGTGTGTGTGTGTGTCTATGTACGCTCACCCAGCACCCAAAGCAGCGGGAGGAGGAGGAGGAGACAGGAGCGAGCGTGAGCGCCGTGTTCCCCCTCCTCCACCCATTCCCTCCAACTCTCCTTCCTTTTTCAACACTCCTGCCATTGCCACGGCCATCAGGATACACCCTGCTTCGCTGTCTCTCTCTCTCACTCTCTCTCCCCCTCCCTCTCACTCCCTCTCTCGCTCCTCCGCTCTCTCCCTCTCTCTCTCCATTTCTCTGCTTGGTTATGCAATGCACAGTTTTCCCACGGCAGACAGCTTATGCCGAGGACCTGCCATAACAGAGCTGCCACCAGCATTAGGTGAAAGCCCTACACCGCCGTGGTGACTGGCATTTTCGGCCACCGTTCTGGCTTTCTGCATGGTTTTTTCCTCTGGATCTTACCCGCGCCTCTCCCTATCTGGAATAACACGCGCTTTTTGGGCTCGGCTGTCTCTAGGAGCTGGACTTACATTTTCTTCTTGACTACATAACCAAAGGCTCAGACCCTGAGAGTTAACAGTGCATGGCTTGCGTATGAGATGGCGGGGAGGGGGCTCAGTGCCTGGCAAACAGGCATCCCTGAAAGGCACTGATTGCACTGTTCCCCAAGAGAGTGCGGGGAGAATCACAGGCAGACAAGAGGAGGAGGACTAATATAGAGAGTAGGCGTAGGGGGGGGGGGGGGGGGGGGGGGGGGGTTGGGGCTTGTGTATTTGTCAGTGAGAACACAGCTGCTCATTTTGAGAAACTAAGAGGGTCAAAGACACAGGAGTAAGCAAGGAAGAGGAGGAAGAGAAGAAGAAGAAGAAGAAGAAGAAGAAGAAGGAGGAGGGGGGCCGTGGAGGAGTTCGGCGTAAGAAAAGAGCAAAACAGAGAGGAGAGAATGGGGGTAGGGAGTATGGAAGGAGTGGGGAGGGAGGGGATGCAAACGGGGAGAGGGTTTCTCTGATCCCCCTGAATGGAGGCTGCTAGCGATTTGGCTGCAGCGATGCAAAGCTGGGGCTGAACGACGGCAGACAGACACGAAACAAGACGTCCGACAGAGACTATAACAATAAGGAGGAGAGGGGGGGAGGGGGGTGGGGGAGGGCTGAACCTGACAGAAACAGAATCGACAGGAGGAGATTCTTCCCACTGTTGCCGTTTACCGAGGAGCAGGCAGGACAACACTCTTTTTTTTTTTTTTCTCCCCCCTTCTTTTTTTTTTTTTAACCCCCAATTCTGTCGATCACCAAATCTCTTGCTCCGAAGGCGCACGGAGCTTGCCTACGCTGTCAGCTTTCTCCCCCATACCCTGTTCCCTTAAATGTAGCGAACCCCACGAGCATTTCAACAGAGGACCCCCAAAAGAAAAGCATGCTGGATGATGCTGCCTTGCACGTTAAACGCCTTATGGTAAGATATATTTTCAAGCCACATCTTTCTTAACTAGATGTTTTTATGCTCTTGTTTCAGTTGGTCTTGCTTGCATTCAGGTGCAATTCACATATTTCGAGCGTTAATCATCTAAACCCAAACAGACCAGTAGAGATGATTATGCCGTAGTCGACAGTGTTGACACGTCCAAATTATTTACCTTGCCAGTTTACCTTGTTGCTCATATCTCCCTTGAAAGCCGAATCAATCTCTAGTTCCGAGGTCATTAGATCCTCCACGCATCCAAGAATACTCAAAGGGGACAGCAGACATTATACACAGGAGAACTACTACAGGACCACGAAGGGATGGGGGTAGGGGTGCGTGCGTGTATTGGGGGATGCATTAAATGCCTTTGAATAACGAGGTGGGTGTGTGTAAAGGCCATGGGGTGGAGATCCCCTCACTTGAAGCATTAAATCACATTTGTTTTGACAGGGCGAATGTTACTGAACGTTATTGTTCAAAGGTGAAGCTGGAAGCATTGTGGCTGAGATGATGAAGGGGAGCTGGAACTCGTATGTCGGTATCGCCGATGTTGTTGAGGCGAGTGGGGGGGAATCATAAACACTGGTGTTCATAGACTAATCCCTATTGTGCTCCGGTGGCCATAGCTTTGTTCAATAACACAATTGATTTCCTCCTGGAGGAGGATTACATTGTTGAGCTTGACTGAGCCCCGAGGCTGTTTTTTTTTTATTTTATTTATTTTTTATCACCTGCCTTTTATACAAAAGCACAAGTCGAAAAAAAGAAAATAGAGCCTTTTGTTTTGTGCTTTTTGAGTTTTCAATGTCACCACTGCATGAATTCCTGAATTTCCCCCTGGAATAATAAAGTATCGTCTTGTGTTTTTTGACCCATCTGACTTTGAACTCTATGATTGTGCACCACCTTCTAAACTAGACCTTATACCTCTCAATTGCAGATAAGTGCCACCCTTGCCAGGTTGGGCAAGCGCAAAGACCATGGGCACCACAGTCATCACCCTTGAAGAGGTGCGGGCAGTGGAAGGCAAGGAGGAGCAGGAGGAGTCCATTTTGGCTATGTTGGGCATAATTGGCACATTCCTAAACCTCTTTGTCATTGTTTTTGTATATATTTATACGACGCTGTGAAGGGTAGTAGAGAAAGTAGTGGACGGATTTGTTGAGATGAACCCTCTAACATCCAAACCACAGATTTGTTTTTCTCATTAAAAAGACTTGTAACACAATGAGAATGATTTTATGAACGCAAGAAGCAGAAGAACAGCAAGATATGAACACCTTTACCAAGCAGAGGGGGTGGAAATTTGACTGTTTGGCAACAGATGGAGCTGAAGTCAAGGAGGCCATATTGCCCTGTCACAACCATGAGCCAGAGAGATAACAATGGCTTGGAGGTCACTGCAAAAACAGGGTTACGCTGGAGCCAAGATGAGCTGAGCAAGAGAAACTATCAAGACCAATACATGGACTGAGTCTCAAGGGGCGAGAAAGAGATGCGTGGCCTGAGAGGAACCTCCAAATATACAGATATACAGTTTTTTTTAAGTTTTGAGCTCACCAGGATAACCTGAAGATAATACCCTTTTGGAGAAATACAAAGTATTCACAATTGGTTCAGAAAAGATGCAGGGACAATATCTTTAACTGATCCTGTTGGCTTTTTAAGGGACATGATGAAGCGCAAAGCCTGTAGGAGCTCTATGCTCAGAAGCCATTCAGAGGGACCTGATGGCCAACAAATTCAATCGATAGTCTACAGGGGCTCCAGTCGTTTAACAGCTCCGAGGCCCCCTTCCCTGAATGTGTTTCCCAAGCAACATGGCTATGGTGAAGCTGTGATGTGCCATGTTGCCTGCCATCAGAGACATGCTCTTGATACATGACACATGAGCCAAAATACTGGGAGTGAAAAGGTACAACATCAGATATATCCATTTACAGTTTCCAACACACTCCCTTTGAACTCATCTGCAATAAAGGAAGAAGGCCAAAAGACTGACAGCAGTAATCATTTCTTTTTGAGTTGTTGTGTACCTGCTACAACTTCGACACCATGTTGAGGACATGTTTCTACTCAAGTCCCCACCTGTTAATTTAAGGAGAAAGCTAAAAATGCTGAATGATAAAATTGTAATATTATCATGAAATGTTGTCATATAAATGAAAGATATTTTTATATACAAGTCTGGTGCATTTATGCCATTGTTGGAGGGAAAGGCAACTAACAATTAACTGAAAAGTATAGCTGATTTACCAATGCCATCAAGACAAAACTGATTCCTACTTTGCTTTTCCTTTTCGTCTTTTGGGGTTGGTTCGAGGACATGTGATGTACATGTGTTTTTTGATGTATTTCACATTGATTTCAGGGTAGTGTCTCGATCCTGTTTCAGTATTAATACAAAATGAAGTTTTTATAAATATATGAATTAATTCTAGATGTGGTGTGCAATAGGGGACCTTTGATGAATAAAAACAGAATATCAATAAAAAATAGCCTCTGGCCTAATCTGTAATTATGATTCAATACATGCAATATATCAAAAAGTGAATGTATGAGACAGTGACAACCAAGGAGGGCGGTTCTACATTACATGCACAAATTAGATGCAGCATATGGATCAGATCTGGAGATATGATGGTCCTTTGACCTCGTTCTCAGCTTGGGACGCCTTTTAGGATTCAGTCTGAAACCTCATTTCACTCCCACAATAGGCCAGGCTTCCATGAACTCTATTCGCACGCAACATACATACAAATAACTGACTGCTGGTGGGTGCAGCATGCAAGTTTAAAAAGATAGTGTTGTGTATGTTGACGGCTGCTGTCCACCGAGAGGCAGAATGGACAATTCATAATTTACCGGCCCAAGTTGTTTTAAGGTAAGGTGTCAATCAATGCAGTGATTAGTGTGTCTGTGTGTGAATATACTTGAGTATGTATGTGTATGCAAGAATCAATACGTTCAAGGACAAGGGAATAAGACATATGTTTTAAAAAAAACATGTAATTACAATTAACATTTCCGGTTTGACAGATAAAAAATAAATACATTTATAATCACAATCCAAGAAATTTTTCTTTCTACTGAAAGACACAAAAGAAATTCTACGGCCACATGCCACTGTGGACAACACAACAATCTGTTTTCACTGTGTGTTTTCACTTCATCCTCAAGCCAGGTAGATCACTCATGGAAGGGGTGAATAGATGAGGAGCCAGGAAGAAAGAGCCAGTGACTGAATGAGTCACCCAGTCTGCGCACGACTAAATTACTGAGAGCGAGACAGGAAAGGTGATGTTGGTGGCTGTTCCTGTGCAGAGGAGGGCGAGTGGTATTATTGAAATGGACGCAATGTTTATGTGACCAACTGCTCCAGCCAGATCACTAACACAAGTGTGAGTAGAAAGTAAAACAATGTCAAGTCGTGTAGAGCTGGGAAATTTGGACAAATTCATTAGAACGAGTCACGGATAATTTCAATAAGATAACAAATAATATCAATTTACTGCGTTGCCAAATGTGTATGGCAGCACTTCATGACATGACAACCATGAATGACTACCATTAGTGGAAACATCCCATCAACACCACCCTGACAACTCCAACAGGCAGGATGAATGGATATCTTATACTGGGGCCAGTATGAGATATATAAATTTAAATTAAATACATTTCAATTACCATTGTAGGAGCGTAGGAATTTCGCTGTGTAAAGACAGTTTGGAATAGGCAAATCCATGTGTGAGGGCAGCACAATGTCAGTCAGTAGTTTTATTATGAGGTAAGCCCATGTAATGTGTACAGGTGTATGGGAGCAATTGTGCATGTGTGTCAAGTATATAAAGTGCAGCACAAAGGGAATGCAAAATGATTATGTTAACCGCCATGTCCCAAACCAGCGCATTTCGCAGCGCTGTACTTGTACAAAAAAACATCGGAAATTCCAGATTCATGCTCCTCAAAACTGAGTGTGATTACTCACCCTGTTGAACAAATGGCGAAATGACGGTTCCCTTTAATGCAAACATGCAGATCAAAATCATCCTTTGATATTACAAGTGATGTGAAGGCAGGATGTCAAACCGGTAAAATAAGGTTATAAATTGTATCTACATGTGAATGACTACACCACGTCTTCTTGGTGTGATAAAAAAGAACTGCTGCGCTGACACCGCCTCAGAGGACAGGAAGAAGTAGCGCTGACGTCACTCCCAGAAAACATTATTTCAAGAAACAACAAATAAACGCCACAAGCAACTCCGTGAAAACATAATCTCCGTGTTGTTATGGATTACGCAAAGAGGGTGGCAGAAAACCTCAATCACATTGCAGAACCGGCAGTGGGAGGGAGCGGAGCGGGGTGCTCCGAGAAAACAACAATTCCCAAAATGCAAATGGCTCGGAGAATCACGCTATTTGCCTTCTAGGAATTTTTGAATATGCACGATCTGAAACAGGCCACTTTCTTTAAACTATCATTATTATAAAACAAACTAAAGGTTATTAAACACTAAAGGCAGAGAATGGGGATGTTTAGAAGTTACAGAATAATATAGGAATCATGCTAGTATAGTGAGCATAAACTTAGAATGAAATAGATTACTTAAAACTTAAAATTAAAGGATTAACTTGAATTATGCATATCCCGAGATTAATATTGTTAAATGTGTATTTTGTTCTGCAAAAGTTTGTGCTTCTAAAACTTTAAAGCCTGTTTTCTCAGAACTTCTGTTTTCACAACCTTAATGTTTAATAAGTCGTACCTTTGAAAAACATTTGCTTGATTCCCACAGGTGATACTTGTTTTGAAGCTCTGATGCTACACTTTCATATTATGTTAAAATAATGTCAAATTTTGAAATGGGTCTGACTCTTGTTGCCGTATGCTGTATTTGCACATCAGTATGTGATGCTCTGGCTTCAATTAGCTTGAGAAGAGCTATCAAAATCCCAACAAGGGTCTGTGTGTTTGATGGTGGTTGCCTGATTGTGGGTGAGTGGAAGGGGGGCACTATGAATCATAGTGGTGCCTCTCTGACGAGGCAAGTTGTGTTCAGATTACCCAGCGACATCAGTATACAGACCCACTAGACATGAATTATGGAGTGGAATGACTTGCTGGTGCAGAGGCAGGAGAGGAATTGAGATGTGGGCAGAAATAATGCAATGACACACACACACACACACGCACACGCACACACACACACACACACACACACACACACACACACACACACACACTCTAAGTGGATGGGTATCATCACAAAACACACACAGCACACAAATGGGAGCTGGGAAAAAGAAGACAATGACATTCCTTTAATAAAATTGAATTAGTGTGGCTGTGACATTACACCGATCAGCCATAAAATTAAAACCAACACAAATAAGCACTAATATTGTGTAGCTCCCCCTCGTACCGCCAAAACAGCTCTGACCCGTCAAAGCACGGACGACACAAGACCTCGAAAACTGTCCTGTAGTATCTGGCACCAAGACGTTGGCAGCAGATCCTTTAAGTCCTGTAAGCTGTGTGGTGGGGCCTCCATGGATTGGGCTTGTTGTTCCAGCACATCCTATAGATACTCGATCGGACCCTAACCCCAGCCATCAACATTATGTAGAAGAAAATGTGATTCATCAGACCACCTTCTTCCATTGCTCCATGGTCCAGTTCTGACGCTCTTGTGCTCATTGTAGGTGCTTTCAGCGGTGGACAGGGGTCAACATGGACACTTTGACTGGTCTGCAGCAAAACAGCCCATACGCAGCAAGCTGTGATGCACTGTGTGTTCTGACACCTTTCTATCATAGCAGCATTAACTTTATCAGAAATTTTGGCTAAAGTAGCTCTTCAGTGGTATCGGACCAGACGGGCTAGACTTCGCTCCCCACCCGCATCAATGAGCCTTTAGCGCCCATGACTCGCCGGCTCACCGGTTGTCCTTCCTTTGACCACATTTGGTAGGTGCTAATCAATGCATGCCGGGAACACCCCACAAGACATGGCATTTTGGAGATGCTCTGACCCAGTAGTCTAGCCATCACAATTTGGCCCTTGTCAAAGGGGCTCAGATCCTTCGGCTTGCCCATTTTTCCTGCTTCCAACATATCAACTTCAAGAATTGACTGTTCACTTACTGATTAATATATCCCACCCCTTAACAGGTGCCATTGGAACGAGATGAGCAATGTTATTCACTTCACCTCTCAGTGGTTTTAATGTTGTGGCTGATCGAAGTATAAAGCATTACCTCTCAGAGCACAAATTAGTGAAAAACCGACTAAATTTGAGCAAAATCTTGTGATTCATGAATCACCGACAGGCCAACATTCGAAAACTTAAGACGAATTGGACACTTTGTGATGTCATCGTCCAATTCTATATAAATGTTCAGGTTGTGGTTCTGAAAATTCATTCGCATGATGTGCGTTGTGCGGTGTAGGCTTCATGGCTCTGCCGTGGATAGAGATTACAAACTAGGGTGTGTGTGTGTGTGTGTGTGTGTGTGTGTGTGTGTGTGTGTGTGTGTGTGTTCACGTACCATCTTACCTGGTGGATGTCTTTGGGGCTGTTCGATTTATAATTTATCCTTTTGGTCTTTGGAAAAAAGACATTGTATTCCGATTAAAACCCCGCGTTAGATGCGGTGTTGTGGTCCTCCTTACCTTGTCGGATTCGCAAACAACAGTCAGATAGAAAAACGGCCAGTTCATATTCCCGGAACTAATCGGAAAAATAGTATCCTGAAAATTGTATATAATCACATAATTGTATATAATCACGTAATCCACATTAATCTACAGACACTAGTGAGACCGCGTCGAACCCACCCCAACTGTGAGAATGAACGATGCCTTCATGTACTTGGAACGCGTCGAAAAACTAGAAGCCGCGAAATTGTAATTAGTCACAGAAAGAAGTCAACGCTTTTCCAATTTCATGGAACTGTAATCTATCTGAAATTTAATCCACAGAAAGGCGTCAACAATAAAATAACGTAACTTTACTTTTTTGCGGAAACCCCCCATAACATGTCATAATTGCCCCACGAGACCACACGTCAACTTCCGTACCTGTGACTAAAGATGACAAGGTTTGGTTTAAAGGCATAAAAACAGAGGGTTGTTTTTAAGGAAATTCCTCGACATGCAGCTTCCTAAAGCTAAACGTAATGAAATTAAAATAGAAAAAGCAGAAAAAAATGAGCCCTTCCATAGTCAAATTCCAAATGAATGTTAATGTTCATTAAACATTATTGTCTGTATTGCAATATAGACAAGTAATCTATTGAACTATTCAATTCAATTGTACATTGTAAGAAAAAAATACAAAAATGTTTCTTAATTATGTATGGAAAATCACATGCATTTATTATGATTGCTGTATAAAATTATTACCCAGTTTGTGTTTATTATTCTTTCAGACGGTGAGAAATAGGCGAGTTCTGCAGCAATCTTCAAAATGTAATTTGTTACTTACACGACTAAAATGGACCCAGTGTATTGCTGCCTGCAGCTATATTCTATATTTTCTTAATGTTTCATACATGCGGCCAACATCTTGTATCAGTGGACGTATGAATGACATACTGCAACTAAAAAAAAAAGATCTTCGTAACGCACGCTGCTTTCAGAAGAGAGAATTAGACATCCGAACAAACTCTTACGCCTGCGTCCGACGTGTTGCCATTGCCATAGTTAACCCTACAATCAATCACAAGTCTGTGCTAAAGAAATTCTACTCTGAAAAATACCTCTAAAAACAAATCCATTCAGCCAGCTTCAATGAAGCCTCCTGCAGCGTTGGGTCTTGTGAGTCCATCGGTGCCCACAGGGGCAGAAGCACACAACAAGAGAATGAGCAAGCAGAAGAATAGCAACCCATCAATCTAAGGTGCTGAAACAAAGAATCAGCATGGTGTTCAGCATACCCTTGCTGGAACACCTGTGGATTTACAAAAGTGTCTGATTCTGTGAAACTGATGGTATTTTTCATTCCGCCTGCCCATTATTTTAACAAAAACCAACAAGACTCAAACTCTCCTGACAAACTCCCCTCACTATTTATTACATGCATGACCACTAGGGCAGGGTATTGGTACTCGGTATCTTTAAGGTATCGATTAAAATAACCCAATACCAAATATTATTGAAACTTTTCCAGTCCAACAATACCTGCATTCAATCCTTTTTTGTGACCAGCTCTAGAAAAAAAAAAAAAAAAAAAAAAAAGACAATTTGTATGGTTTTGCTTGCAGCCAATCACTGCAAGCGTTCTTCGATTTGATGCCACATGTGACTGGCCCAATACCAAAGCAGCTACAAGCCCGCCAATCACCGCAAGCGTTCTTCGATTTGATGCCACATGTGATTGGCCCACTCCCGAAGCAGCTGCAAGCCAGCCAATCACTGCAAGGGTTCTTCAATATAATGCGACATGTGATTGGATCACTACCGCAGCAGCAGCTACAACAGTCCGTTAAAGGTTCACAATTGTTCAAGCCCATCTTAAAACAACGGTTCGGTGTCCATATGAACAGTGAAAGAGGTTTTTGTTGCTGTAATCATTCCTCCTGTACTGGCTCGTTATTTAAAATGACACTGCCCAAATACTTCATTGTACAATTTTATACAGTTATTTAATAAATATTTCAATAGTTTGAACATTTTCAAAATATATTTGTGTATAAATCATTTGGATGGGGAGGAGAATGCTTCCATTCACATGATGAGTATAGTAAAAAAAAAGGTAGTGAAACAAGTACTTTATTGGTATCATATCACTTTAAGGGTACTGGTAATGTACCCTTAAAGTGTAATGTTTTGTTTTTTTTAACAATAGCCAACCCTAATGCACTCTGACCTAGACACACGAAAGTATTCACTAAAATGCACAGAGATACAGGAACAAAAGTAGGGCACGACTGCTCCATAATGTATTGTAGAGGAAGAGAGGTAGGGTGCGTGGGTGGGGAGGTGGGTGGGGAAGCTTGTTTTCCAACGTTTGTCCTGCACAAACCCCTTTATTTTTAGAGAACAGACAAAGAAGGGCTTCTAAGGTCTCTGCCTACTGTTTTATGACGAGCAGGCATTTGACAAGTTTTTGACAGCATCCAGCTCATGACGATGAAAATAAATGATGCAAAAACGACGAGGTGGAGTTCTATTTCAGGTTCTGGACTACACAGCCTAATCGGCTTTGTTAGGTGGCTAGTTAACACAGCGTGGCATTTGTCATTTAATGGAGCGTTTAATGCATGCATGGAGGATCAGATGGCTTGGCATTTTAGAGAAGGATTTTTCATTGTTAAGGCTAAAACCCCAAAACAGTAGAGGGATGAAAGACAGAGAAATGGGATGCTGTTAACTTTGTGTCATTTAATTCGAATTAGACACACTGCAACAGCGCCACGGCTGTGGGTGTGTGTGTGTGTGTGTGTGTGTGTGTGTGTGTGTGTGTGTGTGTGTGTGTGTGTGTGTGTGTGTGTGTGTGTGTGTGTGCACGCGTGCGTGCGTCTCAGAGGCATTTACCAGATAATTGGGAGAAATTGCAATACCTGTAATTTTATCTGAGGTAATTTAATTATGAGGCCAGGGGCAGAGTCGAGCACAACTACACATACGCACTAGGGGTGTCACGATTCCGATTCGAAATCGAAAATCAATCTAATTGAGCGTTCGATTTCAAACCTCGAAATCACAAGCAGATTCGCAATTCTCCACGTATTTTTGTGGGTAATATTGTCCGACATAAATGTGATCTCTAATGTAACGTTATCTGAAAATACTGCGTACTGTATCACTGAAGCTGAGCTTTTTGGGGGCACGGAGCTTAGCCAGAGTGCAGTGCGTTTGAATAATGTTTGTGAGAATTGCTGGTAAGCACCTATACGTGAGAGTAGTTAACGTTATGGATATGATTTGGATTGTGATATCAAAGATTATATAATAATGTTAAACGGAACATGATGCTGTGATATGATGAGTAGAATCAGGAAAAAAATCTGATGAGAGACGAATGTACAGAGCAGAGCAGACACTAACGCAGTGGACGGAGAGGAAGAGACACGTGCAGTCGTGTTGAAAAGTTTGTCTCTTTTCAGCGAGCCGGATGATCTGGCTCACTGCACACAGCCGGCTCTTACGGCTCCCAAGCATTTATCTATGAAATAATTTGTCCATATTTATTCCAGCACAAAAATAAAACATTATTTATCATGACTTCATGTGACTGGACTCAAAGTTACTTATTGAGCAAAAGTGTATTTCTTTACAAATCAAGACTCGATAGTCTAACGACGGCATAGCTGTCAGTGCTGAAAAAAATGTTTAAATTAAAAATAGAATCGAAAGCTTAAAATCAAAAGTCAAAATCGAACTGTGGATTTGGAGAATCGTGACACTCCTCATGCACACACACTTCTGTGAACTGCAACACACTCATGGCATCGGACACAAAGAGGCGGCATACACATGGCTGTAAGTCGATCTGCTCCGATACACAACCGCAAGCATTTTAAATGGGATGAAGGATGCAGAGATTGCAAAATCCTGCTGTGTTGTGGTACATGTAATACATCGACCCGGGCTTGTCACAGAAAAAACAAAGAGGGACACTTCAATAGAGGAGCAGTGGACTGAAATGACCCCTATTGAAATGACTGAGTCTTCAAGCATAAGGGTCTACCGATTGCCTGGCTCAATCCTCCCAAACTGCCCCCCCCCCAAGGGATTAATTAAGGAATTGCAGGCGGTGCGAAGCAAAGTTAAAATTTTTATAATCTAATATACCTTTTAATTTTCAATACGCTTTCGATAAGTTTCATAAATGATGTGGGAAGAAAAACAAAAATCAAATCAAAACGGTATTTCAAAAAAAGGGGAAAGGGTCGTTTAAAATAAAATTTAAAACAATTTGCAGCACAATAATTGCGCCACACTAAGTCACGGGTATGGCTGGGGGAAGAGTCTGTCACCCTTGAGCATTGGAATTCCGACTCTAGAATGATCTCCCAGGGTTGGATGACGACTGCTGATGCACACACATGCAGGTGTGCCCTCAAGACACACACATCCAACCTGTCGAAATCAAAGCCTAAGAAGCCAAAAGTCCATCTGCTATTACCTTCAGCAATAAGCCACTTACTGTGCGCACACATGTAGAGCGTCTGTGCACCGCCACAAAGGCAGGCTTGTGCATGCCCATATGCACAGGACCATGTGAGGGGCAGAACTCTCACTTAAATCCAGGAACCCGATAAGAGACTTTGCTGCGGTTCATCTTGGCTACTGCTTTTGCAGAGATCAAACATCGTAGCCCACTATCTCATTACATCAAAGGCCACAGACTGATTCCCATTCAGACAGTGGGGAAAGTAATCTAGCGTCTGCCATGATGTGCAGCGCTTATAGGCTGTTGAAAATGAATACTGTTCCACTCCATCGACAGACAAACAGCCGGTTGAGACTTTTCCTTTGATGAGAGGACTTAAAATAAACACACACAGAGGCAGGGCATATAAGTGTGCTTACATCTGCGCACACGCACACACACACACACAACCAACCAAACACAAACAGCTTGTATAAGCTACTGCAGCATGTAAGTGGAAAAACGTAAGAATTCGGCTGAAAAAAATAAGATCGCTCTATTCTCTTCTAGAACTTTGGTCGGCTTGAGTCGCCATGGTTATCTGCCTTCCAAAGACTGAAGGTGTGATTGCAGCAGGTAGCAAGTCCAGCAGGATTCGCCATCACGGGAGTGTTTACCACACATACCACGCATGTTTTCACAAGTATTTAAATCAGACCACATCAGAAGCAAAGAAATGTGTCCGCCACAATCAAGTTAAATTCAGTGTCATATATTTGGTTTAAAAAAAATAAAATAAAATAAAATAAAAAAAAAAATTGTTGCCTGCCCCGAGACGACCCCCGCAAGTACATTTCAGAATGGCGGGAAACACTGAGCATGCTGTGTTTCCAGCAGAGAGCATCGGGGAACAATGAAGCACAAGCAGACAATGAAGACTATGAATCGGTCCAGAAAGTGTTTTCGACCCTGTACCGTGCTGTGCTCATCTCTTCAGCAGTCAGAAAGATGGGAGTCATTGTTCCCACCAAAATTCAGGCTTTGTGATAAAACTTAACATTCTAGGGAAGGGAGAAAAAAAAAAAAAAAAAAAAAAAAAATGCCCTGACTACTGAATTGATATCGACATTGTATATCTATACGTTTGCTTGATTCAAGTTTCTGTTGTGTTTTTTTGATTACTTTGCTGATTTTGAGTTTCTATAACATGTAGGCCTGTCCAGGCCTGACCGACATTATTGTGTTTCCATTGTATAATTATAAGAAAGTGAAAAAATCTTTTAATAATTTAAATATTCGATCACAACACTTGAATAATTGCCAATACAATGGTTCCTGCCAATTCTATATACTCTTGCACCATTGCATACATTCACACACAGGCGACTTCTTCCTTACCCGAGTCATTGCGTAGGTAGGACGACATGGCTGGGATGAGGCAGGACTGGCTGAGCAGCTCCTGTAGCACCGTGGGCAGGGCTGTGCTGTTGTGGGTCCTGCTCTCTCCGGCTGATGGGACTTCGCTGCTGTGGCTTCCTGTGCAGCCCGCTGGGTTGATGTAGCTGGCCAGCACCTGCGGGACAAAACAAACAATCAGGAATCACTGCCGCTGCTGCCCCCAGCTCAGTTCATTTGGCAAGACTTGTTTCAGAGGTTGCGGTTGTTTTCTGCTTATCTTTACTTTTTTTGGCTCAGTGTCCGACACAACAGCATGCAATGGATGACAATAGTTTTGTGGACAGCAATGAGATATTCAAAACTTGGCAGTGGTCCTGACTGTACCTGCAGCAGGCAGGTGACATGCTCTTCCTCTAGCCTCTGTTTAGTGAGGGCCTGTTCCACATCCCAGCCCGAGGCTGTGGAGCCAGTACCGAAGCCCGTTCCCTTGGCCCAATAGAGCTGCTGCTCCTCGCTGGTGCCTCCGCCGTGACCGCTGGATACCTGGGGCTATGGACAAACAAACAGTTGGGCTTTGAAACTTTTTTTTTTTTTTTTTTTTAAACAACTTCATTTACATTTTCAAAATACAAAATATATTCAACTTGGAATATGGTTTACACGTACGTATTGAATTATCACCCCCACCCCACTCTAACATAAGAGACCCACATCCTCCCGTCCAGGGTCACTCAAACAAACAAAGAGAATAAAAATAAAAACACTACAGGGACAGAAAAGCCAAAACTAAACCAAATACACAAAAAAAAATAATAAAAGAATTCCAACAACCAAAAAAAACAATGTTACCAGCTTTGTCCTTTACACTGCTGGCATTTGAAATAACCAGTTTATTGGATATCATTGAAAAAACTGCAGACAATAAGGGGATGGTGCACTGCTTGAAAGAAACAGGGAGCACACACTATTCAAACAAATGCTATAGAGGTATATTACCTCAAGGATAAGTGGCCTTCTGATGGCAAAAATTCAGAATGTTACTACAAATATCAAATGAGGATATTTATACACAATACACAATGCACAATGCCTACAACACCAATTCTTGCATGTGACAATGTCACCACTTTGGAGTTGACACAACAAAACATCAGCCTATTATCCCAAAAAGCTGACAGCGGCTCTGTGTGTTGCATTTTTGCAGATGGGTTTCCAACACACACATACACCCGAGGCTTGGGCAATCGTGCAAAATTCCAATCGCTGAATGTGGCAAATGTGGTCGCCCCCATTACAGAAGTGCAGGATTTATTATTTACAAGTGAAGTATTTAATTAAGTCCGATAGCAACAGAAAGCAAGGGGGAGACGTGTGTCCCCACTGTAACGGGAGGGAACGGACAGCCCCTTTAGTCAGTTGTGTTTAAAAAGTGTTTCATACATGTAGGAAACAAACGAAAATCGATCTAAAATAAAGCATCGGCACGGGAGCCTGTGCACCGCTGTCTGCAGGAAAAATAAAAATAACTCTGCTTCAGTTCTATGGGTTAAGTTTACGTTTCATTTTCCATACAAGTAAGAAACTGAAGAAATAAAATTAATCTAAATCTTTCTCTTTGAGATCTCATTTTATATTGCTGTATTATAATCACAAGATTTGCATGAAGAGCGGGGAAGTGAGATCCAATCACAAGTGGTTACTCGACAGCTCAGAGCGGAGAGGTTGAGAGCCTCCGTCCCCTCTCTCCCTCTTCACCTCTCTCCGCTCTAGTTTTATAACATGTTAAACTGCACTTACACCGTTGAAATTCTCAGATTTTTCCTGGTGGATAAAATAAATCGTTTGTCATTAATGCCAATCACGATCGATGAAGTCTATCGTCGATTTCATCGTAAATCTGCCCAAGCCTAACACACACCTCTTTTATTACATTGGCCTTCCAAGTGGAGAGGCATGATGCTCATTTGGGTCAGGGTGGCAAAAGGTTGGCATGGACACTACAGACTTTGCTGTGAAGCTACATTATCTCCAAAGTTAACTCTTGAAAGAAACGGGGCAAAAGCTTCATGGATAAGAAAACACATTAAAAGGTATAGACGTGTCCAATGCAGCGCATGGAATGAGAGACACGAACGCGATCGCTCCGTGGAATCCGTCAGTGTCAGAATGTCACCAGTGTCATGTTGGAGGATGTCATTATATAAAGATTTTGTTTCTTCTATCATGCATGTCCTCTTTAAAACCAGGGGTGGGACGCACCATCCACTCCCATCCCCTCACTTCTCCACCACCAGGACATCTACTCTCTACTCCCGTCTACTCCCAGGCCACGGCCCCAGCCCCCATTTCAGCACAGGCAGGGGAGGAACACCTTAAGGACACCTATTACCACAGTGACAGGTTGCTGGCTGTTGTTCAAGCAACTGGCCCTGCAATCTGTCCTCAACTCTGGTTGCGGCTATCCATAAATCCCATGGTGGTGGTGGTGGGGGGGGTGCGCTCCACATGCGTACACTCAAAGAAAGTACAGCCTGGACTGTAGCAATTAAAGACAGCTGACATCTGAAAATCTGTGGAGACAGAGGAAGACCCATTTTTGGTCCAGCACCACTTCAAGAGGCGTCTGGCAGCAACCGAACGGCTCTCGTTTGCAAACTAAGACAAAACAAAAAAAACAAAATCAATAAATTGATCAGCGTGAGCTGGAAGAGTTTTGTTGCAACAGTTTTCATTGAGAACCGCGACACCGGTTCTTGATTCCTGCTTCCGCGTGCCTTTCAGAACTCACAACACTTTGTGGCCGCTTCAGGCAGGCAGGCGAACGGGCAGTGGCCCCCACCGCAGATGACTCAATACCAGTCTTAATAGGTCAGTATAATAGACACGACAGGTAAGTGGAGTTCCTATTGCTATCCATTCTGCTTTGTCTCACTTTTCACCCAGGAGGTGTCAATAATACAAAGGACTCGTCTCTATCACTCTGCCATCACTCTTCTCCTCCTCCTCCTCCTCACCAAGCTCTCACCTGGCTTTTATCTTTCGGGCAAAACAATTAAGCAATTTGTCAGCAGTCCATGGGGTGAAATGCAGAAGAGGCCTTGACGAAAGGCTCCAGCAGCAAGAGAGCCATTAATAATAGCAATGACCGACCACACAGACACCACACACACACACACACACACACACACACACACACACACACACACACACACACACACACACACACACACACACACACACACACACACACACACACACACACACACACACACACACACACACACACACACACACAGGGTTCAAAAAGACAAAACATTCAGTCAGGGAGAGTTTGTGTGGCCTACCATGTAAAGCCAGAATGATTAAGCCACCTTCTCAGGGACTCCAAGATAATGTATGACCACGACTGATAGCAAGTAATTGATTCCATATTAGGAGTTGCAAAACAAAGTTATTGTAGTCACAGTAGTTCCTGGTCATAAAGCCTAATTAAGATTTTAACTGTTGATATTGTACTAAATTTTAGTCCAAGGTTAAGTCTCTGGTCATAGTTTTTCACACTTTTCAGATATTTCCATTTACTAGTTGTATGGGTGCAATGCCTGTAAGGTCCACGCTACTTGCTAATGTTGTCCATATTGTACTCGCCTTGTGTAGAAAGCGAGATTACCTCTGTGTATTGGCATGCGTATTTGCATAAGGGTATGCCGACAACACCGTACCTCAGATGCGTTGGTGCTGGCGTTGGGGATCCGTGGCGCATGGTGGCTGAGGGCCGACAAGCAGGCCAGTATGAGGTGGATGGCACCGATCTCAAGGGCCATGCGACGTAGTAGCACACCATCGTCAGTGGTCAGTGGAGTGCTGCTGAACAGTGCCCTGAGCACATGGAACGGGAGTGTGGGTAGCACGTTGGCTGACGGTGACTGCAGGATGTGACCTAGGAGGAGGGGTGTTAGAATTAGGTTGAGATTAAACAAGTGGACGGAGTCAATTTTACACAATGTATTTCCATAATGCCACACAGTATACTTGTCATTTACAGAAAGGGGCTACATAAAACACCCCTAAACTATCCAAAAAGGTATTTTTGTCTCCCAAGAAGGCTGACATTTTTCATCAGATCTTCTGGAAATTCTGAGGCAGTTTTGGTTTTGTTCCCATTATTTCTTTAGTGAAGTTTGAGAAGAGTTTGAAAGAAGCACAATGATTGATCAAAATTGCCTAAAAGACTAAATGATTGCTGGAGGGATTGCGCATATTGAGGAGAACAGAAAGTATCTTTTGCTCTCATTTAGCTCCCATAATGACTAAGGGCAGACAAAGACAGCAGCCAGCTAAATGGCAGCCTGATGTGATGTGTGACCAGTGTTACCAAACAAGCTGGCAAGACACCAGCACCATTAATCTTTAACAAGGGCTCTCATCTCAAGGACTAGGGAAACACACAAAAAAGGCAGCTCTCTCCTAAATACACAATGCACACACAAACAAAAGCACAATCGGTATTGTATCAGCAGCAGTTGGGGCTGTGATTTAGGTGATAGATGTATGGTCAAATCTTGCCAAAGAAGGCAGGCTTGGTCAATTTTGCTCTAAGGACAGTATATGCTCACCACACGGACCATAAGAATCTCAACAAACCTGTTTGTTCCCTCATTGTTAACAATGGTAAATTCTAATTTGCATCTTTCCATTCAAAAGTAGCTCTGCATCAGATGAAGTCTGAGCCATGCTCATTATTGTCTGTCTACAAAGATAAGAACTGGCTATTGTATTGTAATGGCTATTTGTTGACAAATAAGACCAAATTGATAAGGGCTAAAACTGAAGTAATTTCCTGAATATTTTTATTTTAGATAGTTTTGTAAATACACACAATATCATTTCAGTTCATTTTTGTTTTTCCTGTCTAGTTTAATTAAAATGTTTCTTTTCACACCTAGTTTTTATGTTTTGTTTTATTTAAGTGTACAGGGATGGAAACACATGTATAGTGAAAAAAGAGAGAGCTTCCCAAAGTTGCCATACACCCTTAGTGTTTCCCAGAGGTCTGAAATATTGTAGCCGACGGTTTTCCGAGTTCCCATGAACGCATCACTTCTGACACGCATTTGTTTTTCCGAGACTGTGAATGCAGCATCACTTCTTGTTTTGGAGCGCTTTCAACCGGAGACTAGAGCGGTACGTGTGAGTTCTAACGTAAAATCAGAGAACGAGTACACACGGATGGCGTCATTCTCTCGGACGGATCAAAAATATAAATTAAAAATGCTTAAATGGGTCGCCTCCCACATCCCATTCAAAGGGATTTATCTCATGTAGTCTACAGTATATACACAAAATGGAATGAATTGTGCATCTGGAAAGTACTAATGATTCTTAAACTTTTTTATATGAAAGGACCCCTCCATTTGACATAAATTAGACCTGCACAGCATTTGATAAGAATTTGTCTCTGGGACACCAATCTTTAAGATATTTCTTCTTGCTAGATTTGATTGATTAGATTTAGTCAAAACTTCCATTCCTGTTCATACTGTAGTTCGGGAACTAACTCAATGATCCAAAAAGTCATTACTGTACATTACCTAATGACACTAATGATTTGTCCTGGAAAATAAATAATGGTGAAGTTTAATTATTAATCATTCTACGGGAGAAGAACGTTTTGTAGGAATGGCTGTCCACTGTGTTGTCGTCTCCATGTTGAGAACCAGTGGACTAGATGAACCTTTTTAGGGTCATCAAACTCTCACCCACTGATGTTGCTTGTTATGTTATGCACTGTTATATTGTAGGAAACTGAAGCCCCATGCCTGTGTGAGTGTGTGCAAATGTTAACCCAACACCACAAAGACCTTTGCAGGTGTCACTTACTGCCCTCTCCATCATCTGTGACCCCCAGCACCAGCCGCAGCAGGCACTGGGCGTGCTTCCGCTCCTTTAAGAGAACCTCGGCATAACCAGGCAGGCGCAGGAAAAGGCCGAATGCCGCCAGGGAGTGGGCGGGAATGGGGGACATGGTCTGCACCGAGGAGGACGAGGAGGAGGAGGAGGACGAGGACGCCTGGCCCTGCGGCTGCTGCTGCTTGTTGGTGAGTGGTGGCTCGGTGGCGATGGTCTCGGGCGCCTCGTACACCAGCTCTCCCGACTGCTCAATGGTCACCCATTCAAACTGGTCGCTGTCCTTGGGCTTCTCCAGTGTGGCTGAGGGCACCACTGGGGCACTCACCTGCACCACACCACCCCCGAGACCACAGGAGGGCGGTTCAAAGAGAGCAGAGTGAGATGGTGGTCGGACTCACAGGAACAATACTGATAGATGTGTTGGTGAGTATTTGTACCTGCCACCAGTCTAAAACTTGATAAAAATGGAGTAAAAAAGTATAAGCTGCACTCATTGAGATATAGAGCCTGACGTCAGTGTGTAAGCATTTTGAACAATTATTTAAAGCTTAGTTGCACTAAAAGCTAGGACAGGACAGCAGCTACTGCATCATCGTAAAAAGTTATACTCTAGTGGGGTCTGGTTAGTAGAGTAAACCTCCTAAGCTAAAAGCTCTAGATAAAGCAAAGCATAGGAGATTCAAAAAAAGCCTCACCTGCATCAATATAGATGCCTCTGTTCACTTTGCTAATGGCCTTACGTCCCAGGTGAGGGACCCTTACTAGATTAATATATAACAAGGATAGAAATACAGTATCCAGTGGAACACCACATCTCAGTAGTAGAAAACTGTGCTAGATGGCGTAGGGGGGTGGATGGGGGGGACCTCCATTTAGTAGTGTTTGAGCCAGCCCTTGTTAGCACTAGCAACCTTGAACTAAACTGATATATGCTTATATCAAAAGAAAATCTCACTTGGTGGCCATTTTGGGAAGGCTGATGCCAGTCATCGCTGGCTCTTGGACACAGCCTGAATAGCTCAATTTTCTGAAACTATTTCAAAGAAGTGGGGCGCAGAGCGGAGTGGAGGGGGTGGGGGTTGGTGGGGTGGGAATAGAAAAAGAATAACAAAACAAAAACAGATTTAGTCCCTGGCACGCTTCGTTCTCGCCCAATTTCACTGATTTGGCTATTCACCACATGTCACAGAGTGAGTGCGCCCTTTCTCAATTACCTCTCAAAGTGTTCATTTCTAAGCCATGATGTAGTGTGGGAGTGGCACGCCAAAGACAAATACGGGTCAGATTTAGTCTAAATGGGAGTCGAGGACATGCCGTCCCGTCCCGTCCCTCTTAGCGAGGCCCTGGTGATATAGGTACCAAGAAGTATGGCACACAGACAAGCTGCAAATCTGTTACAAAACTATAGAACCCGTCGCCGGTTACTCAACTGGAAATTGGAAAGCAGACGCCCTGCACTTACCCAAGTATTAAGTTCCAGTCATTAATAAACCTTGACAATTTTCCATGGCTTGTTAAATTTAAGTCTGTTACTGACAATTATTTTGGTGCTCAAGCACCGCGATGCACATGCACACATGCAAAAAGTTGAGCATTTCATATACCAGCTCCCGTGTAATTGACCTCAACAAGGAGTGTTCCTGTCACAATTGCATATCTGCTTTGTGATATTGGGTAGAGAGAATTTGGCTGTAAATCCCTACCAAGATTATGACTGCCAAGGGCACTAAGTCTTTGCATATTGCATTAGTGTTTGGGCAATACGTTGGAAGCCTCACCTGCTGAATGACGTCAGGGTAAAGCATTGGCAGCCTTTCAGCGATAAGGGCCAGACCGCCCATGCCAGCGAAGACCTGCAGCGGCGACTGGACAGGGCTGGTCTCCAGCAGGGACTCGTCAATGGCCGCGTCCAGGCACTCGTCGGCTGGGGTCATCGGCTCGTCCTCGGGACAGCTGCTCAGCATGTCACAGTGTTCCACTACAAAGAGATGGCAGAAGGGATAGCTGTTATTAAAGACAGGTCTTATGTTAACTGAGTGGGGTTTTGGTTAAACTAAAGCGAAACGGATACACTCTGGCAAACTGCAGTGACTCATCACAATTTGAGTCAAAGATTTAATCTTGAGACATGAACATGCACTAATACCAAACTGTTTTCCGTTTATACAATGAGAGAATTCCATGCAAAGTGACTATAACAGCAGAAGACAAGTATTCCAAACTTGGCCAACAAAAGATAAAGACAGTGTTGTTAATTGATCAGTATACATGTTTGGATGTCAAGGCATTGCAAAACACCTCACAGCAAATCACAATTAATCACTCATAAGCAGATCAAATATGTGAAACAGGAGAAAAGACACCAACCAATCCCTCCATTTCTCTCCCATTCAAGAATGACACTCACTTTACTACTTGTGCTAGTGCTAGGAGTTACTTACTACTTGAGGTGGTGCCCAAACAAAAAAACATGGTAAACAGTAGAAGACACAACCTGAATATCCTTGTTTGCACTTACCAAACTCAGTGGCATTCAAGACAATGTCAGACAGACAAAATGGAATGGCCAAAAAAAATCAGTAACTGCTGTCTTTTGCAGTTCCTTCTTCATTTCTAGCCTGGCATTGCCCAGACTTTATGATTTTATGAAGCCAAGAAAAAAACAACACAAAAACATTCCTCCCATACTGGAAAATAGATGATTCACTTTTCTTCACATTTCTCTAAAGGGATTCTCTTCCCTCTCAGCACCCTCTCCTTCGATCTGTTACGAATTAAAAGTCATCGGCATTGTGACTAATAGGCCCCTTTCCCACTTGCACTGAAAGCCTTAAATCTACCGGCAATGTACCGGCGGTGTTGACATTCCGTAAAAACCGTTTCGTAAGTTTCTCCACTCTTGAAGTAGTATAATTTTTGGAAAATTACCAGAATGACTGTGCATGGAAGTATGTGGGAATGGATGTGACATTTCCGTAAAGTAGAGGTGGAGCCGAATCCAAATAAAGCACAAATAGTAGGTCATTACAAAAAAAAAAAAAAAAAACATTCAGAAAAATGATGAGTCCGATCCGAACTGTGGCGCTCCGCTGCAAAGACAAGAAACTCAAACACGTTCAGCCTCTACGGAGACAGGTCTTTATATTCTTCAATTTTATTATTGTTCTTCTTAGAAATGCCACTCAGACCCTCGACGTGTCTTTTAGAGTTAGGGCTATGTTGCGGGGACATCGGGCACAAGTGCTTCGCTTGCCCACCGGCCGCACCGCGTAGAGCCGAAGGGAACAAGCAGGAAGGGTATAGGCAGAACGGGTGGAGAACGTTCCTTCTCCAGAGGCAGAGAGTGTCGGGCAGGTTATGAATGATCACACTGATTTTATAACTTTGGGTTGTTGTGTTCAGGGACAAGGGCTCTGTGCCCTCTCAGTCAGCGGAGGGGAGAGTCCGTGGGGCGGGGAGACGGGGAATGAAGCGGAACAGTCATCTATGTGGGAACAGACTCCAGACGGAACTTCTCCGTAAAGCACATTGAGCTGAAATTGTGTCAAATTTCAAGTCAATCGGAGTCACGATGTAAGGGGCGTGGCCTTTCCAAAACCGGCCTTAATTACAGCGCTAGCATCTGGCGGATTGGGCTCATGTTTCTTGGTTAGCATTTGCACATCATTTCCAGTTATTCGGCCACGTTTCATGTTTCTAGCTTGTTCCGGCTGATGCCGATTTGAGATGCGGTATAAGTAAACAAATAATAACAATAATAAATTGTCAGAAAAACAATGGGGTTCAACCCTTCCGGGGTTTGAACCCTAAATACAGCTGCAGGCAGCAATGCATGGGGTCCAGGTTGATCACAGCAATAGCAATTGCTTGACCAAACGCCAGTTTCTCAAAACGGTCGCCTCCAGCCAATAAGATTGGCATTGTTATGTCAATAGGTGGCGCTATGGAAATTATATCAATTTCAATGACAGCCATTTCGATTGCATGATGGTGGCCATTTTGATTATGTCAAAGAGGCCCCGCCCTGACATTTTTTGCGTGACTCAAAATTAATTTTGGCACACACATGCACGCTTTTAGGACCGCTGCCGTGACTTCAACAACAGGAATATTGTTTAAGGTATTATTTTAAGTTCTGTTGGCCTGTATGAAATAATACATTAATTACATATATATATTATATTACAATAGGGATGTTAACAATGTTATCTACAATAAAAACATTTTTATTTGCTTTGTTTCGAAAAAAGATCGCACTGATCTCTGCTGCAGAACACGCCCTCTGCTGCAGAGCTTCTCTAGCATTCATGCGTCCACCCAAAAGCGAGATGGTCAGCGTAATGGTATATTGTCCACTTTAGGGGTGAAATCGCATTTGATTCTTCGCATGAATATGGTAAATATATTGTAATGTTTACAATTAGAGGGAAGAAGAATACATAAATGTTTCGACCCCCCCGACCTGTTTTTACCTCTTTTGAAGGGGGTCCAAGTCTTAATTCGTTTTGGAAATTCGAACCATGGCATCAGATATGGATTTGCTCTTTCCACACTTTATCATCCCGGGCACAGTGTCTACACTATGTCCTTTCAGCACCACAATTGTACAGAGCAGAGACAGTTGTTCGAAATTCTTTCTTTACTATGTTTTGGGCTAGGCCTAGAGCATACACCAACGTTTATTCAACATCTTTGTAACATTCAAAGCAATCACCTGTTATTATTGAAATATTTGAATAAGTTGTTTGAACGTGATGTCTGAAAATGAATCGCCAATGTGAAATTCTTCATGGGAAGGTTGCAGGCAATAACAAAAAAGGCTATTGGGTTTTCTTGGAAATCTTGATGGGAGGGATTCTGTGCAAAAAGCCTGCAACAGTATTATCGTCGCGACATTTATTGGGCGGACTTGCCATTTCGCCTCACTTGTGTTTACAACCGTTCTCCTGGGTAAGTGACACGGGTGGCGTATACATTTATTGTCAGTTTGTGTATATTCCTCACAAAGGGCATCATCACAAAGGACATGTCCTTGGTGTTTGTGATACAGTTCAACAGGGAGAAGATGATGTCATATATGCTCAACAGATGTTCTTTCAAACAATTGAACTGTATACAGAAGTGCACTTCATATAAAATTATAGTTTATATTTAGCTTTACTTAAAACAAATAATGCTTAGCAATTAAGACATAACTGTCATTTAAAGCAGCACTAAGTCCCCTTTGGTATTTGGTGGCCCTACAGTTTGAGTACAATTGCACTTTTACACCACTGTCATAAATCTCAGTCCATTATCTGAAAATCATTTATTTTACTGGACAAATTTAACCTTATTGGTCACGTTTCAATACAGTCTATGTTACAAACACAAATATAACACCTGGGTTACAGCGCTCTTTGCACCGACCTCGCCGTTTCAGCGAGCACTTAGTCCAGGACTCCCCCAGAGCGGGGGATCAGCCCCCTGCTATCTGTGTAGCTACCAGATGTGCTCGGCCTGGCAGATAGGCTCAGAGGGTGAAACAAACTGGAGTCAGAAAAAAAAACTCTGTGGCGCAATGGAAGTGAGGGCCGGTGTGCACCTGCCAAGGTGCGGTTGCTGGGCACACCACTGACCCATCTCATCCGTGCCGTCGAGGGGGGGGCGCTGTTGTTGTACTTTGCAAATGATTTGCGGCCAAACTATGGTGAGTAGAGAAAATGCATTGGATAAATTGTATCCGGGGCAGTCCACACAATGCTGTGGTGTGATTTAGGTGGAAACAGGATCATTCATAAAATGAAATGCCGACCATTGAAAGTTATACCATTGGCATAGTACCACTATTGACCAAACAACGCCAGATTTCTCAGTTCCTCAAGAGTCATGCAGTCCCTGCACAAATCTACCAAATTGGATGATGCTTGATGAGTTCTGGCAGATTATGTAAAATAGACATTTGTAGACTTTGAAAAATTGTGGCCAAACTATGGGGCATATCAAATGTCCATTTAATACATTGTATTGGGGCAGCCTAGACATGCTGTGGTCCAAGTTTGATTAACATTGGACCATATCCGTAGTTTATTCCGCACTATGCGTGACAGACTCGGCATGCCCCAAGGAATCCATGGATGCAAAAACTTTGTGTAAAAGTGGTTGTTAAAGCGCCATCATCTGGCTCATGAACCACGTTTTTTGTGTTTCCTATCTTCGGAACATGTCGAAACCTATCGTCAGTTAGGAGAATGGCGAGGAGAATAATAATAAAAATCCAAACAAAGACAATAGGGTTCTTCGCCATTCGGCCTGACCAAGTCATCATGTGGGAGACAGTACCCATGTCGACCACACCCAGTTCTAAATAATCCCTTAAGCTATCCACCACCTGATGCAGATTATAGTTAGTATACTATTCATTTAATTATTTAACTTACAGCCCCTGGCCCAACATTGCACTTTCCTGCACTGCCTGTGCTTGTAACTGCAGCAGTGTTATGCTGTGTTTGTATGCACAAAATGTAATTGCCCTTCAAGGGCTGAAGTAAATAGTTTCTGCATTACCTTAACCAGTGGTTAAAGTCTCTGCACTGATTTTAGAACAAACTCTTGCATTTTTCCTTCAATCCTTATGCTTAGTACGGTCACTGACCAATCACCTGCTTCCACAGATTATCTTTCCAAAAGATGATTCAGGAGCATTTTTTTTTTCCTGAAAGGCCTGCTGGGGCATGGTAATAGAGTGAGGGTAAACAGAACTGTCCATTAGCAAGTTTTACACAAGAGCTAAAGAAAGCAGTTCTTTCCCCTCTTTTTTTAATGTGGAGCAGGAGGAAAGGACACTGGTATTTATAGCCCTTTGTGTGGGCTTCTGACTGTGTACACTGACCATCTTACCCGACTTTACCGGTCAGGAAAAAGCACTGGAGTTGAGGTGTACATGGACATAGATTAAAGATTAAAATTGACGTAATCCATTATGGGTTGGTGTTTGCTCAGTGGGAGTCTTGCCCACAACAGCTAAGTGAACATTTGGGAATTCAGAGGAAAAAGATGAAAAGTCTCAACTACCCTAGGTGTGACTACAAGGAAGCTATTTAAAAAGATTTGTCGCAGGACTGGGGGGACTACAATCTTTTATACAGTCGGGGACTGGGGGTCACCGTACGCAAGGGCCTCAAGATACTTTGTAGTGTTCAAAATATGGACAATTACTGCCAAGGTGCTCAGGAAGGCAATAAAGAGCTCGAAGCTTGGTTGTTTAGGTATGGCCAAATCACCACAAAGACACACATTTGGTTGCTTTGCAGTCATGCCACTGAGCATGGGGGTTCTACATTTACCATGGCCAACACAGCCTGCAGCAGAAATAAAAGAGAGAAAAAGAGGAATATGAAGCACAGAAAGAAAGGGGCTTTTACTGAAGCAGAAAATCTCTTAATGAAGCATTGCAAAAGGAAAGAAAGAAGCCCAATGCAGTTTCTGGAGTCAACAGCCACCCAGGAATGTCTGACTGGTAAGACTGTGCACTGTTTGAAAATATTCAATACGAGGTTAGATAGCAATATTTTGATAGTGGTTCCGAAAAAGAAATATTCAAAGGTTTTTCTTTTTCATAATGGACTAACTTCAGTCACTCATAATTGAAAAAATGCCTTTTAACAAAGTAAGTAATCATGTAGTGGACTAGAGTATGACGACAGGCCAGCAGAGAACACCGGGAACGCTACACAGCATTTGCCGTCAAAGTTAAAAGATTTGAAGGTTTTTCCGTCCTCCGCGACAGAATTGCAGCCAGATGTTACGTAGCCACCTTACAGACATGGAGAAACAAAGAGCAACATGGTAGATAAGGTCTGGTGCAGATATGGACAACAAGAGGCTATTGATATTGGTGCAACAACATCCGGAATAATATGATCAGAGCTTGAAATCGTACCGAGAGGTCACAAGAAAAGTAGACATACGGCAGGCAATCAGCACAAAGCTGGATGCAATACCAGGTATGGACATTTTGCTCAGCTAATGACAAATTAATTTAGTTTGATATATTTTATTGGAGTCTTTGTAAACAATATAACATAGCAACATACCGTCACGCTTATTTCGTTTCACCATTGTAGCTCTCCCTCACTGAGAGTTTTGGTTTTTTTCCCCCTCCCCCCCGTTCCATTCACAAAGTGCACAAAATCCCGTTCCCGTCTACAGAGTTCCATGTGAACGCCGCATTTGTGCCAGCAGGTGCTCCAGTTAGAGTTAATATTCACAAATGAACATATTATAAAATCTGGTATACTAAACGAGTGAACAGCAAAGTACAAACAGTAAACCTGCACATTTAACATACAGCAGTCAGCTGTAAAGCCGGCAGCCTGGAACCCAGACAGGGAACGGGAAAGGTGCAGTGAGTAACAGAGTCCGCGGACGCAGGAAATGCACCTGACGAGGGGTCGCTCGTGAGGGGCCGCCAAGACCAGGAAAACGATCTTCCTTACGCCACATTGGAGTGCAAATTATGTAAATATGTCATTTAAATGTGTACATTACTAATAAGTTTAACCAATGTAATGAACAGGCTTGCTCAATGCGTGTGAAGCGTGCAGCGCTTGTAAATTTAATTGATATTTTAAAGGCTGGTTATTAGGTTTTGTATTTATCGGTAATGTAGCACAGTGTTCACAATGTTAGTTATAACAATCTTTCCCGGGCCTGGAACTAAAACCTTTTTCTGATGCCCCAAAAATATATATTAAAATAATTAAGTTAATATCATAAACGTGCAATGATGAGTTGACTAGGACATTTTTTTCTTTTAGTTGGGGGCAGCATTATATGGCAGTTTGAGTCATTTTCAATATTAAATATTCTAACTAAGATGTTGGATACCATTTGGTTGATCTAATGGTTGTTGTTGTTGGCTTGGGTCCATGACTAGAACTCAAGTGTTCCTTTCTGGCAGCAAATAACAAGCATTCAACTTTTTCACATCAGATGACGGAAATATGCCTTGGGGGAAAAAAAATGCTACATTTAACTTACACCAACATTTCCAGAGATTTCACAGCCTTTTATGAGTTGATAAATTGCCTTTTTTTAGGATACATTGTGCTATTGTGTCATTACACGCCCATGGTGATCATTTTAAGAACTGATTTAGGCGGTTTGCAAAATTTACATTTACATTTACATTTAGTCATTTGGCAGACGCTTTTATCCAAAGCGACTTACAAGGGAGAATAACATTCAGCTACATTGCGACAGAGATTAGTGTAACAACAACATTGGTGTAACAATAAATACTGCAAGGTGGTGCAAAGTAATTGTAGATTAGGACAGGAGGTACTCACTGAAGAGCTGGGTCTTCAGGTGCTTCTTAAAGACAGAGAGGGAGGTCCCCGCTCTGGTCATTTTTGGCAGCTCGTTCCACCAACGTGGAACTACAAATGAGTATAGCCTGGATTGCCGTGGCTGTATGGCCGGCAGAGCCAGGCGACGCTCATTTGACGAGCGCAGCATCCGGGGGGCAATATGTGCTCTTACAAGAGCATTTAAGTAGGCGGGAGCATTCCCAGCAATCACTCTGTAGGCCAGCATAAGAGACTTGAACTTGATGCGGGCGGCTACAGGTAACCAGTGGAGCTCGATGAGCAGCGGAGTGACATGTGCCCTCTTTGGCTGGTTGAACACCAGTCGCGCCGCCGCATTCTGTATCATTAAACTGAATTATGTAGCTGTGTGATGCACTGTGTCGATGTTCCATTTAAATGTTTTTGAAGAAATTAGTTCTTGTCCATGGGTTTGTATACTGAATTAATTATGGGTTGAATGATAATTTATTTACCAACAAACTTGAATTGCATAATTTAATCGTTGAATATTCACTTTTGGGTATTTGAATATTCAAATAACTGCGGCCTACCCTAAATCTTAAATACATCAACGTAAACAGCACTACAGTATAAAATTAACTAAATAACTAAAATAGAGAATGGACGGTGAGCTCATCAAACAACAATACTACTAAAATTAACCTCCTGGTGGATAGAATAGACCAATCAGACTTGCAAAAGCGAGTGAAATATATCGCAGCCTTTAAAATAACTGCTTTCGTTCTCCCTCCATCCACCATTACAAGCAGAATCCATTCACCATAGCAACAGTGGTCGACCTGGATGGACAGGTTACACTTAATACGTCTAGCTTTAATTCCTGGAGGGGCAGAAAACACAAGGAGGGCAGAGACTGGAACTGGGTAGTCTGTGCTCAGAACCACTCCAAGGGCTTTCTGGCATCGAAGCATTATTATCCCAGCAGCCTGAGTAATAGCCCAGGAGATGCAAGCAGGACCCCTGTCAAGAGTCAAACTATTTCAGACCTGCACGAAGGAAAGAAGGACGACTCAAGCACAATTTTCCTGTTTGCAGCAGGCTTATAATTGATCTTCTGTAAATTAATGTCACCAACCCCACCCCCCGACACCCCTGTTTTGTATGAAGGCACCGATTGGCGCTCCTCTCTGAGACCTACCTTTCTCTGTTCGGAGCCTCTTGAAGGAGTCCGTCTTGGACAGACTGGAGATTGGTTCAGAGATTAGCTTTGAGCCCAACTTGACAGTGAGATCAATCGAGCGGTAACCCTGCGGCAGCCTGCGGTCGTACAGGAGGGTCAGTAGTTGGGCTAGAGTCATTTCAGCTGGGAGGGGCTGGCCTGGAGGCAAAGGGAAGGAGAAAACAATTAGAGACTCAGCACCTCTGCAAATTAGTGGGGGTTTTAACTTATTCCACAGAGAGAATCATCAAATGATGCCTGACACCATTGGACAATTGCTTGGGTAGGGAATTCTGTCTTCGGAGGTGTAAACTAACATTATTCCCACAATGCACATTAATGGTGATAATAAAATAACTTGTAAACATTGCGAGAAGCTTGACGAATCAAACTTTTCCACACACAACACTATGTGCAGATTTCTGTAAGCGCAGGCGCACTCGTGCCATAAATCCAAGGCATTAGAAATTGAACTTTCCTGTTTAAAATAAGAGCTGTTACATAATTGGCTAACTCTAAGCCCCATTCACACATGCAGTCTATCCCTGAAATGGTCCGCAACATTTCCTGCATGGGGTCATGTGTGAATGGGAATAGGGATAGATATTCTGGGAAATCTGTTAAAATATATATATATATATATATATATATATATATATATATATATATATATATATATATATATATATATATATATATATATATATACACACACACATTACTTGTCTCGTAAACTTGTTGAATATTAGGGATACACGATACAGAAATAAGTCTCTTCCGCAGGTTGCGCTTGTAAAAACAGTACACACAGAGACGAACAGCGTCCAGCACTGAGGAGAAGCAGAAAGATGATGCATCTTTGACAACAGGGACACATACATCCATAGTTTGCCGTTTTTTGGGGATATTTAAGTATCCATTGTCTTGTAACATATGTCGACGAGACGCACTTTATTATTTATTTAGACATGGTTGTCATATAATTTGTTTTTCATTTGATCAAAAATGTATTTCAGTGAAATGTTAATTAAAGCAGCAGCACATTGTTTGATTTCAAGTAGTAATGTGTATTTATTTATTTATTCTTAAAATAGCGTTAACTGATGGGACTTATTTCATTTTGAATATTCAATAAAGAAATATTAGAAATGTACATGCCTTCATGATTTCATTCTCTATAAAGCCTGCCTATCAATTGCTTTTAAGCTCAATAAACACAAGATAATATTTGACCAGAGTCTCTCCCATTTGTCCGGGAGATTGAAAGCTTCCAGCACACGTGGACCAGCACCAATTTTTTCCGCACAAGAACTCTGACCTAAAGAGTTATACTTTTCTCAAAGACCTGTAACATCCATAATTAGCGAAACGGACATCCTTTTGGCAACAACGGAAAGAAGGAAATAACAATGCTTGGAGGAGTAACCCTGAATCCAGGGACTCCAATTAATTTTTACACCATAGAATTCACCTCCCCCTTCCTAAATCTATCTGTAGAAGATATACAAGCCCTCCCCGCCTTTAAATCCACTCCTCTGATACTACAAGTCTTTTTGAATACCGAGTGTTACGGTTTGCACCTGGAAGCTCCTGCAGCGTAATATACGCACCCGCATTTACCTTGGTGGCTCAGAGCCACAGCAGTAAATGGTGTGGTCGAGCCAAAGGAAGTGCACAGTCAACAGCTCAAGGAACAGCCCCAGATGGATGTCAGAACTTCCATCCCACAGCCTGGATCAATGGGCTCTACTTGGCTGGGGCTATGTGTGAGTTTGTGTGTGTGTGTGTGTGTGTGTGTGTGTGTGTGTGTGTGTGTGTGTGTGTGTGTGTGTGTGTGTGTGTGTGTGTGTGTGTGTGTGTGTGTGTGTGTGTAAAGTACCTGGAAGCAGCTTGTGGTAGAGGTGAAAGACGGGGACACTGATGGTTTTGGCAGAGGGGTCCATGCTGGAGGTGGTCAGCTTGTCGGTCATCACGCGGCCTCTCCGGGACGGGGGGCGCGGGGGCGTGGACAGGGCGCGCTTGGACTGGGACTTGAGGCCTGACGGAAGACAGACACAACGCCTCAGTCTTTTTTCCCCACCAACAAAACAGGGCCTCAGTGTCCCAGGTGACGTTGAGATGATGACGTGTTATTAATCCCAACATGGGAACGTCAGGAGACACACCCCTTTTCACATTTCAATACCTGCTTGAGCAAGTAAAGCAAACAAACCTTAATTTCTATGTGTTACGCATCTCTTGCTGTGTACTTGCAGCTCAAGCTTTTGCAAAGTTTACCAACCTCAATAACAATCGGATACTTGATACATAAATAAATATACACTTTTTGAAGATGCGTTCACAACAGACAAAGGCAGCTGTTGCAACAGACATGTAAAATTAAGTTTGCCTTTTTTTTTTTTTTTGCAAATGATAAAAAATAAAGAAATCTCAAAATTTATCTAGGCCTGGAAAACATTTCATACAGTAGGAACACCAAACAGTTTTAGTCTAGAGAAGTTGCAGATAGTGGAACATTTCCATGCCGCTAGTTGTGTGTGAACATCTGAAAACCAATTCCCATTTCCCACTCGAAAGAGGGTGTGTGTGTGTGTATGTGTGTGTATGTGTGTGTGTGTGTGTGTGTGTGTGTGTGTAATGGAACCAAACTAAGCACCTGAGGCCACAACAACGCTGTAGTTGTCCTGGAAACCACTGTCGGCTTTCATCTTCTCCTTTTCCTCGTGATTCTTCTTCTCCTTGTCCTCCTTCTGCTCATTGATCAGCTTGGCTGTGATGCTTGGCGTGTCTGACAAGGACATTAAAAAAAAAAGTATATATATTATCGTGAGGGAAAAAAAAAAACGGCCCACATGTTCTGAATTAATTCCTCACTAACTGGATAAAGTTTATCCAAAATCATGGGGAAAATGTTAGAAATGCACAACAAATATAAGCAAAAATAAATATATACATTTATCTGAGATTCTATGTATTTGACACATTCAGTCACTTTGGAAGGAAATCCAATGCAGTTTACTACAGTAAGGGAGTAAACAAAGTAGGCAAAGACAGTGATAAGGAAAGTAAAATATCAGTCCAATGTGATGGTACGGTATGACTACCAAAACAGGTAAGTGTCATTACCAATCGCACGAGCAGCCACGCAAGTTCTCGTACAGCTGACTGTTATCATCCATCCAACATGATCGCCTACGATCTTACGTCCCATAATACCCAACCCATCAGATAAGCAGCCGGCCGCCATAGCACATGCACTGCATTAGCGATTCCAAAAGGTCAACACAGACGTACCCTTCGAAAAGAACATTTTAAGGTTCGCTGAGGAGATATCAAAAGCCTCGGGCGTCTCGTGCATGAGACAACTTGGCCGACGCGGAATTCCTTATTAGCATCTTCACTGCAGATCCAGGAGAGATGCCGTTGTGGGGCACATAAGTCATCACACACACACACACACACGCGCACACACACACACACACGCGCACGCATGCACGCACGCACGGCCTTCTATCTGCTGTTCAAGGTCCTAGTAGGAGAACCATCCATCACGCATTCCACTGGCTAACAGCTAGTGCCGCTAACTCTCACTGCTGCACTTATGACCTTGGCGGCTAGATAATGCACAGAGAACAAAAGCGTCCCTCCTCGCTGGTGAGGGAGGTCACTGCTCCGACGGGCGGGGTGCGAGACGGCTGACTGAGCTCGTTCAGAACTTTGGTTTCCAGCGGATTTACTCCAGATCCTAAAACAATTACTCGTAGTACGTGTATGGTTCTCTGAAGATCAGAGTCACCCATCTTGTTTGCAAATTTTACTTTTTGGATCTGTTGGGAGGTTCGATATTTTTATCCGGATAGAAGCAGGAAGTGGGAGGAATTTAAATCCGAGAGGGCTTCAATACAAAAAGAGAAGCTGGAAATGCTTTACAGCCGGCCAACACAATGTTAATCAAACCTAGTATATATAACTGCACAAACTATTTTCTTTCAATGTAAAACATAAGCTGGTACGGCTCTGTCTCTCTTTCTAAAGGCTGCTGTATATACATCTCACAGGCATGCATTCTTATTTATGATTGGCTGGGATTCATTAATACTCAATTCTATATACTCAAGTGACCTTGCTCAAAGCTCAGAGTTGAAATAGACAGTGGAGGGCAAAAAAATCTGTAAAGTGCTGTTTCCATGTGTGGCTAAAGGAAGGTGTGCAGGTTTAAATTCACCTTCTGAGTTTGAATGATGTATATTCCCATTCGTACAAAGCAGGCGGTGGGTCAGTGCAGCTTACCGGATACCCTGTCCAGGACCTCGGCCAGGGTGGTGGAAATGGGCAGGTGGAGGGTGCGGTACTTGTGGCCGGCTCCATACATAGGGTGCTGGATCACATGGCTGGTAGCGTTGATGCGTCCCTTGTAAAGCTACAGAAAAGGGGGGAAGCAAGCGATTGTCAATTCAACAAAAACAACTATGGCCAAAGCTCCTCTGAATGCACTTGGTGGTTGCTTTTAAAAGTGTTTTGGAACACACACACACACACACACACACACACACACACACACACACACACACACACACACACACACACACACACACACACACACACACACACACACACACACACACACACACACACACACACACACACCTTGTTTCCCTCTCTCCACCCCACCCTCCTCGACAAATTCTTCTGCCTCTGCCCTTATTTGCCTTGACATGGCTTCTCAGCCAGCATGACTGTAACATGTGTCCATGGTCGTGACATTTACTGCCTCCTGGAGCCTGCGGGGAGACCGGCACCACGCTGCCAGAACTGGACCGAGACGAGCGCTTCCACGAGACCTCCAAACATGCTAATTAACGTGTCAAAATGCCATCAACAGTCGGATGGCTTTCATTAAATCGAGCGGTTACCAAGGCTGTTTCCGCCCCCCGTAGATCTGTTCACGAGGGACCCTGACAAACGCTGCAGCTACCTTGTTTTTTTTTTTTTGTTTTATTTTTGCTGATACAACACGACGCCAAGGCCAATTTGACTGACAAGCGGACTGGAACGTCAAGTTGCCTTTGTGTCATGAACCTGACATGAGAAAATTGAGCCGGTGCTTTAAAATATCAACGGTGCAGAAAATGTGACCCGTCGTTATTTCGGTGCAGATGAAGCCACGATGCTGACTGTGGTTTGACCGAGTGCCGGCACCTTTTTCCACAACAGGCAGCGTAAAAAACAACAAGCGAAAATAAGGTCTGCTTAATTGGAGAGGAGATTAGGGGAAAAAAAAAGAAAAAAGAATTTGGCAACCATCTGGGGTGCTAATTTATAGGCAGCGCCAAATTAGACTCTGCCTTGGAAGCTCCCTTCCAATTCATCCTCCTAATACGTTTTTTTTTGTGCATTTTTCTATCCTGTATGAAGGCCTTCGGATGGAGGGGGGGTATCTCAGTCACAATGTGGGCTCCTGTTAATTTTTTAATGATTTTATGATACAAACTTGATTTAAGAAATTCCGGAGAATTGACAAATCCGTTTCATCACTGGTGTTTGGATACCGTTACCGATGGTTTATATAACATGAAACGTAGCGTTTAAAAAGGTACAATCAGTGACATTGAACAAATAGCAACAAATAGCGCTCCCTAAAGGAAGCCATATGAACGACACCAACAGGCTTGGGCAGAATGACAATTAAATCAGCAATTGGCTCCATCGCTCCACCAACTGACATTTATGACAGACGTTTTTTTTATATCTACCAGGAAAAATCTGAGCATTGAAACGGTGTATCGTGTCAGTGCAGTTCACCGTGTTCTGAAATTGATCGCAGCAGCAGAGAGGGTGAAAGTGGCTCATTCCCTCTCTGCTCAGAGCTGTTTTGAGCCCCTTTTACACATAGTAACCGGTAAATTACAGAGATAACCTTTCCGGCACCGCTAGTGAGTGTCACTATTCACACATGCAGCTACATTCCAGAAAATGTCCATCTTTTTCTACACATGCCATGACAATGCAGGAATAGATGGGGCGAGGGACAGTCAGACAGCCAGTCACGCGGCAGACTTGCTTTACGCCCATATTTTACGACATGGTGCCTCACGTAACTTGCGCGTGCATGAGAGCGAGAGCGAAATCCCGTATTCCGCGGCGTTTTGGCAGAGATCGTTCTGTACTGTGAAATTTCATACAATTACATCCCCATGTAGCGCGCAAATAAAAATATATATGCCTATGAAATAAACCCTGAAATAAATATATAAATAAATGTTCATATAAATATATAAACGAGTAAACAAATGCCCAACGGATCGGGTGGAGGCGGAACGGGCTTCCAGGGATGCCGGCCGAGGTGGTGGGGGATCTTTCATCACTTTCATTGCGCCGCAGAGTTTCGTGAGAACCTCCTGTCTATTTACATGTCGACGTCCGCAGTGGAAAAGAGGGATCAGAGAACTGGAGTTGTTTTTGTTTTTTTACCCTCTTTTTCTCCAGGGAGCACACGCACTCCATTTCCTGTGTTTTTATTTTAGTTTGTGTCTTACTTATATAAAACTTATTATTTATTTTTTTTAAACGCAACTGAGTAAAGGGACTGTCCCGTTCCGCCACATTACAAAAAAGATAAAAAAACAGTGTCCCCACTGTCTCCTATGGGACTTAATTTGGGAAAAACAATGCGATGGGAGTGTATAGAACTAATGCACGCAAGCGTGTGTTCGTTTGTAAGGGTCCCTTTGGCATTTCGCACCATTGTCCAAGCCTATTAACACCAACATTCCAAACGTCTTAGCCTCTTCCTACTTATTAGGCCTTTGAATTTTTCTAAATTACTTATTTCTTTCCGACTTTAATTGCTAGATTAACACTGTGGAAACACGTGGTCCACACCAAACTTTTGATTTTTGACTGAACGTCTTTATTATCAAGTGTATTGCAAATTATTGATTTTGAAACTCAACTGACGGCAGGACAAGCCTCTCAACACCGCCTTCCCCAGTCAAGGACCGTCACCCTTCCCTTTCACGCTTATCAAAATCTCTTTTTGTTTACAGCGAATAGACTAAAAAAAGAATAGGCTTGAATAATGAGGACAATAAGACAGCTTGGGGGAGCGAAAAAAAAGGAAGCTTTGGGCATTTGAAAGCCCCTACTCACTTCCACGCCCACACACACACTTCAGCCTCCAGTCCTTAAAACTGCTCTGGTGACAAATAATCATTGAGCAGTGCGATATATGTGGAGCATTAAGGTGCCAGCGAATATACCAGACGTGCATACGTCTGGGGGTAGGGACACGACTACTCCTTCACGTAGTTGCACTGGCACCTTGTGGTCACATTGGGAATATTACATCATTTATGCAAAATGGAAAGAAAAGAAAATTACAGATGCTACAACGCTGCAATATATATATATTTTTTCCCCCCCAGAAGAGAGGAAGAGGAAGGAGAGAGAGGCACCCACCGGGCAAGGGGACTGCAGGAAGACCGTGACCTTCTCGTCCTCCAGCATGAGCTGTAGGAAGAGCCTACGGATGAAGCCCGAGATGTTTCCAGAGATGGGCACGTTTCCCCTCGGCGCCGACTGGAAGAGCTCACAAAGCACCTAAGGAGGTTCGACAACATGTTAGCGCCACCTGAGGGTCACAGGTGTACATTTACTCGACGGATGGGATCAAAAGTTGGTCTGGAGCCCACGCCTACTACGGTGGCCCTGAGAGCTGGACACATTACAACTTAAAAAAAAACCACACGCAACTACACCACGAGCAAATTCAAAAAACATCGTCACAAATTTGACAACACATGGATAGCATTTACAGCATGTGTAGCACGCACTGTGAATCCAAACGTGCCGAACGAACTGAACGCCAAACCGCTTTGCCAATTCCAAAAACACAATGGCGTCAACAGAAAACACAAATGCAAAAGCCACAACGTCACGGAGGTGAGCCACAACAGATGCACGGATTTATCTGCAATAAAATATATGAAACCAAGTTATTTATTGTCTAAGAATTCATACAAGTAATAAATCTGGAGTCGCAACCATCTCAGACCAATCGTGCCACGCGAGACCACCATGTCCAAATCCTCCATCTGATTCCTCCATGCAATAAATAAGTAGAAATAACAACTTATGTCAATCGTCGTTTTCATTTAAGCCACGATATTCAACTTCATTTTACTACGATATTCCAGAAAAAACGGCTTCTACCGCCTCCGTAATAGTATTCTGTAGTTCGCAAACGATACAAATCTTTTGGGGGATTCACTCACTTGTGAATCAGTGAATCAGTGATTCATTTGCAGGGATACACTCCCTCACTGAGTAATTGTGACTCACTGAACTGAACAGGAAGTGATTCAGTTCAGCTCATTCCCCCAAAAGATTCGAGACATTCGTGGACACAAGAATATCATGGAGCCAGAAGATGCCATTTTCTTGTAACCTCACACTTAAATGGCCTAAATAAAAAAACATGGATTGATATAAGTTGATGATAAGTTTTTGTATTTATTAGTTGCATGGAGAGAGCAGATGGAGGATTTGGACATGGTAGTCTAGCGTGGGCCGGTTGGTCTGTGATAGTTGCGACTCCAGGTTGTTACTTGTATATATATATATATATATATATATATATATATATATATATATATATATATATATATATATATATATATATATATATATTTTATTGCAGATAAATCGGGGAGGCTTTTGTGTTTTCCGTTAATACGGTTGTGTTTTTTCGTTCGACCTTTTTTATAAATTCTGCACGTGTCAAAATGGTGTGGTTTCGCGCGTGGTTTCTTAGGTTGCAGTGCATTGAGTTCCAGGACCACCGTTTAGGTCCAATTTGGATCATTAAGTGTTTCCCCTGAGAAGGATAAAAGAGTTGAGATGAGACTACTAATCATTTTGTTTGTTAAACACCTCATGCTCACGAGGCCATTGAAAACTTCCAAAATTTCTCAGAAGAAGCATTTCTGAGGGAAATACACAAACTGCAGGAAAATAAATAAATAAGTAAATATGGCTTTGGTCTTTCTTTCCAATAATTACTTTACCTGACAAATAGGGAAAATAACACCCCCAAGGCCTGACATTAACTTTTAGATGTGGTTTCCAGATTGGCATCTTCAATGCATGAAAAATAAAAAGCTTTTAACACTTTAGCCTGGACTACTGAATTAGAAGCGGTAGTGACTGGGCCGCCCACCTGAGCCATGAGCCGCTGGTTGTTGGGGTGGCAGGAGATGCACTGCAGGAAGAAGGCCACGGTGGCGTTTTCCAGGGCCGTCCTCTGCTGAGTCGTCAGCCCGCTCGCTCGCCCCGAAGTCGTCAGCGAGTAGCGAGACCCCGACGGCTGCGGCTGAGGGGGCACGGGGCACGACGCAGAACTGGGGCCCGGCATGTGCGCACCCGCACCAACGCCCGCACTGGCACTGGAATGGCACAACAGGAAGAGCAGGGCGGTCCACAGAGGGTTCACCTCCGGTCCGCCCAGCCAGTCCTTCATGGCGTGACTGTTCCCCACCTCCGTCAGGAAGCGCAGGACGGGAGCCGCCAGCTCGGCCGACAGAGGCGGGCGGGCGTGCGAGGACGAGTGGTGGTGGTGGTGGTGCTGATGGTGCTGCTGGTGGTGGTGGCGGCGTTCAGCCTGGGCGGCGGGCAGAGGGAGGTCGGCACTGGCCAGGAGGCCACAGCAGAGCTGGGCCAGGCTGCGGACCAGCAGCGAGGGCAGTCCCGAGTCCAGAAGCTGCTCGATGGCGCTCGGGGACTGCGAGGCGGCCGCCAGCGTGGTCAGCTGTGACTCGGACAAATTGACGGGAGGCCTAGCGTGCTTGGAATCGTCGGTGAGTCCCGCCGCTGTGGCGTTGGCGTCGTGCTGCTTCTTGCCGTCGTCCGTCATGGCGAGGCGGTGGTGCTGGGCCTGGGAGTGGCTGGCGGCCGGAACCGGCACGATGCCCATCCAGGACATGAGCAGGGAGAAGTAACTGGGGTGGATGTGGCACATGGAGCACAACAGGCTGTCCACCGCCTTCTTCAGCACCATGTTGCAGGGCAGAGACATGGACCAGTTGTACAGCAGTCTATAGAGGAATGTGAGCAGTTCAGAGTTTGCATTGCAATGGAGCTGATTCCTCACTATGCTGAGTTCATACATACATCATAATTTCATCTTTTAAAAGATATACTACTGAAAAAACAAGTAAGCTTCTGGCAAGTATGACTCTGGCTTTAGAATTTCACTTTGTTGGTTTTAAGATCTCAGCAAATAAAGTTTGTGCTAAGGATTCCTTTTAGTGATATTTTTGCATATTCAGCCCTAAAGCTTTTAGGTTTATTAATATCAGTTATTGCGGGGACTAAAAGCCAATTAGCTTGCTCTTTTACCATTACCTATTATGATTATGGGTACATTGTATGTGTTTTATTGATGAAAAATATTGATTCCCACTGGGTGATTGGCTGGTCTACCAGTGCACACTGTTAAACCTCTGCAGATGACTCAGAATGCAGTAGGGCGCCTCATTTTCAACCAGTGTGCATGTCACGCCTCACTCCGTATCTCTCCACTGGCTCCCTGTAGCTGCCCGCATCAAGTTCAAATCCTTGATTGCTGGTCTGCAGGGCAGTCACTGGATCTGCACCCACACACATTGTATCGCGCATCAGGCCATATGCCCCCTACCCGTCCGGAGGTCTGCAAATGAGGCGCGGCTGGTGGTGCCCCGGACACACTAACAACCTTCAAGAAACACCTGCTCTTTTGGGACCACCTTAATACCTGATCCTATCTTAGCTATGTCTAACTATTCTTGGTGATATTAACTCACTTCGTTTTGAGTTTTTGCATTGACATATTGCATTAATTACATGCCCATATGCCCATAACATATTGTTAAAACATTGTTATAACATTGTTTAAATTGTTAAAAAATATTGTTGAAATTGTTTTTTAACATATTGTTAAAAAAAACCCAAAAAACTATCTTTTATCTTTAAACAAATTTAAACAACCTATACTAACAACTTTTATTTTGATTCATTCCAGCTATCTTGCACTTGTATCTGGTTGAATTTAGAAACAGGTGCTTAGGCACTTAAACACGACATTGCTCCAATGGTCGATGAATGCTTTGATTGTTTCTAGCCTCTCATGTCAGTCGCTAAATCGATAAATGTTATGTCTCAGCGAGTCAGATTTCTTTTCACTCAAGTAATGAGGTAATGATGAAGCATGACTTAATGTTGAAGTATTAATATATTGTACAGCCCAAATTTGCTGAGGGGAACAAAGTGATGATGGAAAGGGAATTTGAGCACCATCAGGCTTTAAGTTTTCCCACTTTGGGTTTTGCCTGAAGAAATACTATTGCAAATAAATATGATGTTATAGTAATAAGGTTTGAGATGAAACTCACTCAAAGAGCTCTATGTCGAGAAGAACAGGGAGGTCGTAGTCAACAGGCAGCTCATAGCTGTGCCACAAAATGGCCGCCACACAGTGGAGGTGGGAAGGCGATGGCATGAGGAGGCCGTACTCCCTCTGTGAGGACGAGGAGGAGCCAGCGCCAGGACCCATGTAGCCTATGGGGCTGTTTCGTTTGTGGGCAGCCACAAGCGACGAATCATGGACCCACTGGAGGAGGGCCTGGATCCTGGAGGGCAAGAAGGTAATGTTGAGGTGAAGTGAAAGGATATTTGGATAGCCCTTCATACTGATGACAAGACCTTGAAAATAAATTTTATATATATATATACACATACACATACACATACATATACATATACATATATGAGCTATGCAGGAATGTTATAATCCTTGTGTTTAAACATTTCATAAAAAAAAAAATACAAACAAAATTCAAATGTCTGCATCAATTTTGCTCAGTATTTTAGACCTACTGACAAAAGGCAGAGCATAATTTCAGAGTTGAGCAAAATACTGAGTCATTGCCCTGTGAGAGTCATGAGAAAGACCAGCGGCGTGGTCAGGGTCACAAGTAGCATCAGATATTGCCTGATCTGTTTGTAATGTCGCTGCAAAATTCTTCTCCTCCGTGCTTCCGAGTCTCCCATTGCAGTCTCCTCAGACGCTTTTTGTGTTCAAATGTGATCTGAACAATTATACTTTGGTTTTCCCCATCTCTGTGGGCTAATTAACCAATACCACAGGAAGACAAGTACAGCAGCAGCCTTCTTGTTTCAAGGGAAAACTACCCATGGTCCAAAGAAGTGAAGGTCTGAACTCCAGAGGAACTACAGTGTTAACAGAAAGAAGATTGAGACCCCGTCGGAGCAGAAGTGGAGCAGAAGGAGAACTGAGTCTTTCAAATCACCTGAATGTCAACGCAAAAAGAATGTCTTTTCTGTCAGTCCACTTTTAAATACTGAGTTTGGTTCGTTTAAAAAGGATTATATGTGAAAACACCCTCATTGACATAAATAACTACTGGCCATTTTGTCGGGAACGTGGGATGGGGCAATGACATAATTGCATATTTTCATTATTTCCAGTTACGGCCTGAATTGCCCCTCAGTCTCTGAGCTTACGTATGCGTCTGGCCAAGAGGACGGAGAGGACACAACCGTTTTATACGGCTGTAAATCCTTTCAAGGGGAGATAAAGGACACATTTTACTATCAGAACGTCAGGCTGTCTGAGTCACCTCAAGAGAAACTCACTTGGGGGGGGGGGGGCTCTGAGGACATTTAGGGCGTTCTGAATCTTTAAAAAAAACAAAAAAAAACAAAAAACGGGGGTGCTTGGCGTACCTGTCTTTCGTGCCAGGATCCTGCGTGGTGCCCAGCTGGTAGAGGATGTCGATGGTGGAGTCCGACGAGAGGCCGTTCAGCCTCCCGAACAGCAAGGGACTGTTCAGATCTGAAAGAGTTAAGCCAGGATGTTTTTAAGAGTTAATGTGAGAGCCTTTCAGAACGCCCAGCACCAACATCTGAAACGGCTCGATTTACCGATATCTAGTAAGCTTTTGAGAAATGTACGACATAGTGAAGACCTTTCCAAAATGTGTGATTACTCCAACAAAATGAACGTCCTTCAACTGCACTTGAAACTTGCGTGTTATAGACTTATCCAGTGTGATTTTTTTGGCAGTATGACTGATGGCCGAGCAAACCAAATGAGCTGAAACAAGAGGCCTGACCTTCCGTCGGCGCAGTCACAACAGACAGCAATCGTCTCAGTTCTCCCGATCAATAATATCCTGATAGCTGTTAGTTCGGCTTAGTTCTAAGAATCAGCTGCTAGTTCAGCTGAGCTAAAATTATTCTGATTCTCCAAGTGTTCAAATTGATTTTGTTGACGTAACTAACACTTTAATGCTAGACCATAGAAAATCACTTCATATTTTAAAATGAGAATAACCGTTGGCACCGCCTTTCTGAACGCAAATCCGACTCAGGAGAGACGCGGCAAATAGATAAGCAGGCGTAAACGACTCCATCCCATTCGCTCCCTTGTCCCTGTTCACTCACTGGTGGGGTCGGTGCCGGAGGCGGCGCAGTTCCTCAGCAGGATGTCGATGAGCTTGAGGCCAATGCGCGTGGACTGCAGGCCGATCTTCACCAGAACGGCCTCGATGTTGGGCGAGTGCATGCCACAGTACGGCGACATGAGCAGGGCGGCGCAGGTCTGCAGCAGGTTGGCGGTGGGCGCCGCAGCGCTGGCCATCATGGCCTCCAGGTCGCCCACATGGGTCAGGCAGTGGTGGAGGAGGCGGAGCCAACCGATACTGTTAAGATAAAATGATATAATACTGGTGAAAAGACGCCCAAGCTGCACCGTAACGCCTGGCCGGCTGACAACATATCTCAAATGTTTCAATTCTGGCCCTCCCCTGACTGGTACAGTCATTCCTACCTGGTTTTGGACACCTGGTCCTCTGAGGGCAGGAAGGGGTTGTTCACGGTGGCAGAGGAGGTGTTGCCGAATGCGGTCAAGCCCAGCAGCTTGATCTGGGAGAGGCCCAGTGTGCTGGCGTCACGTGGGCGGTGGAGCCTCAGGCACACGGCCGAGGCCACCTCCGCCTTCACCAGCTGGATCTTGATGTAGGTGAGGCCGCTGGTGATCACCGGCGTGGAGAGGGGCAGCATGTTGACCCCGTCTGCACTGATTTCCACGGAGACCGAGGACGGGCACGCTGCGAGATGGGGAAGGGAAAGCAAGAAGAGTTGTGTTGGAGTAGGCTGGATATTTGCTCAAAGAAGATATCGACTCTATTTTGCCCTTCTTGTCGGTTTGCCCGATTCATTGGAACACATATTTAGGATTCCTCGCCACAAAGGAAAGAACACCGTGTTTTCATGGCGATACGCAACGGTTCTCTGCTGCTGCGGGAAACTTGTCGGCAGCAAGAAGTAATGGGGAAAAGCATGAAATATCCATGCAGCCTTTTGAATAATTAAAAAAAACGCACCCTTATTCAAATATTTAAGCAATGCAATACCAGCAGGCCACCATAACATGAAACTGTATTAGAGGGCCAGCACAGCCAGCAATTTGTATATCTTTATATAGCTGACTATTTCTGTTTGGGATTTTATTTGGGCTATTTGTATATATTTGACAATTACATTTTTATTTTCATTTTATTTTTCACCTGACATTATTTTTTTTGCCTATTTTATAATTATTTTTACGCGTCATTTTTTCCGGACTGCTAAAGAGTTTTTATTTTTTTAATGCTAATGGTCTGCAGTGTAACACACCAAACCTCACCAGAAAAAAAAATTCTTAGTATATGAAAATGTAGTGGCAGAACAAACAGTTTCAGATTGTGATGGACCCAGTCATTTAAGGAATTAGTCTGTGCCTGCGGATTTAAGAATAACCGTATTTCTAGGTAGTACACCCTTGAAATTATGCCGATTTGAGCAGAATTCTATTAAATATGACATAAGGTCGTTATTAACTAGACATTTTCAGTGCTGTAGTTCCTGAGATCTAACCTCAAAAGGAGTAAAACGCTCAAGCCCCAAAAAGGACAGAACAACATCTGTTTAGAACGGATCCACAAGACAAAAAGAGGAATCAGCATAGAAGTTTAATCACCTTTCTAAATAAGACATAAACTCTGTTATCGCCACAGGTTTCAGTCACTATTTCAGTGGGAAGGAAAACCAGGAAATGAGGCACACAATGCCTTGTAGGGAAAATGCCCAACTTTCAGGATGTTGTCAACAATGTCACAGATTGGACATGAAGTGCTGAGAAGCAAGTCAAATACAGAAGAATAGATCAGCTAAATGTCAAAGACTTTGCCAAAACGTCATTGTTTGTTCCCTGTTTAGGGCGTGGAATGATGCTATGAGACGCACAAAGTCAAGAGTAGAGGATTTCTCCTTTATGTTCCCCACCAGAGGGTGCCAATTAGTCTTTCAAACTATTGGCTCTCTCAATACACACTAAACTGCAAAATAATAAGGCTGGGTATTGGGCAGGATCTCACAATTGATTTGATTTAGATACAAAAGGTAAATTAGATTTAATCCAATATTGATGAGATCAAACATCATCCAAGTCATCAAAATACAAACAGTGGAACAATGCGTAGAACACATGAAAATAAATTGTGATTTATGTGCCTGGCTGATGAGGAAAATACTAGGTATATTTGCTACTCACTGGCTAGGGAGGCGAGGTGCGGCTGGATGTGGAGCTCCTTCAGCAGCACGGCGGCAGGGAGGTGGATGGTGAGGTCACACCAAGCCTCCTCGGGCAAAAAGATGTATGACCAGGCAGCCGAGCGCGCCCGCCGGTGCGGGGGTGTCGCCTGGAGCAGGACCTCTGCGGGCTGGGCCGTGGGGCTGCTGGAGGTGATGGTGCCTGCGAGGAGATACACATAGCGCTTGGTTAGAGAGAATTTGGGAAATAACCAGATTAAAGAAATAAAAATTAAAATTAAGTCATAAAGTTTACTTGGCTGGAAAGTGCAATTATTGATAACATGTGAAGAAATGTATCACGCACCGAGGGGGGCGAAGTTATGAAGGCCCTCGGCGTTGTCAGGCTCAGAGGTCATGACCCGGGCTTTGAGGCTGCCGTCCGCCGCCTTTCCGGGGCCGGAATCCAGGAACTTCATGATCGTTGACACCATGCTGCGCGCCGTGTTCACGATAGCTCGCGTGCTCGTCACCATGTTATTACAGATCAGCTGCACGCCACCTGGTCACAGGCAAGAAGAACGTCTTTACAAACAAGGCACTGCTTGTGCGAACTTGGGGTCAGGATTTTGGGCTCAGATCAGTTTTAGGAGAACTTTTTGGTCTTAGCGCATCCTGTGTTCGGTATTCATTTCATTAATTCACTGTTCATATAGACACGTTATGACGGGAGGGAGTTCTAGCAAATATACTACAGATCCTACTAAGTAGCAGAATGAGAAACAGTTAAAATTATTACATCAAATATGGCTACTGTGAAGGAAAATCCCAATTTAGAATTCATATCGATGTCTTCTTCAGAAACCAGACGACCAGATTCACGGTCACACTGTTTTGGTCACAACATGGCCGATACACAGGCTTTATACTATCGCTTCAGTAACCAGCGTTAAACTTGACACTGTTTAAAGTATAGAAATGTGTACGGGTGAACGTAGAGACGTACCCATGTCGTGAAAGGCCTTGAGAGCCTCGCTGGTGTCGAGGACTCGGAGGATGAACCACAGTAAGGGCTCGGAGAGCTGACAGGTAGAAAGAGAACCCTAACAAGATGGAAAATAAACAAAAAATAAATTTGAGTCAGGGAACATCGTCAAATCTATTAATGCAACTTTCCTTTGCCAAATACCAAGAAACTATTTTTTTTTTGTCATCTGCACCTAGTGTGACACCCACACACGACTCACCTGCCTGCCCATGTAGCCACAGGCCATGTACGTGAGGATGGGCTGTAGCATGACCTGCACTGAGGTTGCCCTCTTGCTGAGGGTGGTGAGGATGGTAAAGAGGCCGTCCCCTACGGAAATGGCATCCAGACCCCCGTGGAAGTTCTCGTGCTTAGTCAGATGCAGGCCACTGGCTCCTGGGGGAAGGATGGAGATTAGCAGTTTAAGAAGGTTTTGAGAAACAACTGGGCTAAGATTCGTCATTACCAAAAGCCAGCCAAGGAACATTTAATCAAACGGATATTGCCAAAGGACAAACCTGAATTTAAACGACTTCCAAGTATCATTGGACAATGCATATCCATTGTGCGGTATAGAATTGTAAAGAGACTAATCATACCAATGATCATTGCCATGGCGCTGCTGTTGCACTGGCCCAGCGCCGACAGGATCTGGCTCATGATCTGCTGGTTGGCGAGCACCAGGTCGGCCACGCCGGCGGCCGGGCCCTGGTTGGACGTGGATCCGCCGGCAACGCCCTCCTTGCTGCCGCACACCTTCTCTTCGTCGGACACGCTGCTGTCTGCCGCCCCGCTGCCGGCCGGCGGCAGTCGCCCGCTGAACTCGCGGTCGCCTGAGAGCGGCAGCTGCACCAGCACGTTGACCAGCTTGAGGAGGTCGAACATGAGCTGGTCGCGGGTGGTCTCGCCGCAGATGGCCTTTGCGTCGCCTGGGCGGATGATGTTGGCAAAGAGGCCGCCGAAGCAGGCGCGGGCGCCCACCGAGCTGTCGGAGCCGCTGCGCGACACCACCTTGTCGGAGCAGGTGATGTAGTGGTGCACGAGGAAGGTGATGGACTCGATGACGGCCGAGATGGTGCTGACCGACACCACCTCGAAGTTCTGCTCCAAGGTGAACTCCAGCAGCTTGACCTGGGCGTCCAGTGGACCCTGACCCGCCTGGAACGGACCCCTGAGACAGGGAAAACGGGTGTTAGTGCAACACTGGCACAGCAAACAAACCCATGTTAGGGCTGGGAAATGTTGACACTCAAATATCACAATATTTTTGATGGATTCTTTAACACCAATCATTTAACGATATTTTTATTATTATCATTATAATTATTATTATCGATTATATAATTTGAAGACTATCGGAGCTTTCATAAGATATTTACACAAGAAATTAGGGATGCAACGGTAGAGTGGGCCCTCGTTCGGTATGTATCACGGTTTTGGGTCCATGGTAATGGCGCGGTTTTGGCATATTTATAATTAAGGAAAATAAATAATAATTTTTAAAAAGTTAAAAAGTGTAAAAAGTGTATTTTGTTTTGCCCAGCTTTTGGAGTTTGCGCTTTATTATTTCACTGGACTGCACGTGACAAACAAAGAGTCTTGACTTTTGAATTTATCACATTCAATGAATGTGATACATATTTTGGGGATAAATATTGGGTTGAAATTTCAGGATATTGTAATCACATAAAAACAATATCTAAAAAGGAGAGACCAATACCAAACAACACCATACCGCTCGCTTGACAGGATGTGCATCAGCCTGAGCAGGAACTCGCTGAACATCTGCGGGCAGGTGGAGGAGAGGTGCACCTGCAGGCGGGTGAGGAACTCCTGCATGGCCTGGGTGGCAGTGGGCCCCACCTGGGTGCTGTGCTGGCTGGTCCCGTGGGGGTTGCTGCCCGACAGGAAGCGCACCAGCACGTGCACCAGGGTGGGGTCGCTAACCATCTGCTGCGCCGTGCTTTCCTGGCCGGCCATTCCGCCGCCTGAGCCTGCAGAATCAAAAAAAAAAAAAAAAAAAACACCTTAAAATAACCACACACACACACAAATACACTCTCACCTGGCCAAGCCTTCTGGCAGTATGTGTGTAAATGCATAGGTAGCCCTTACACACAAGAAAAATATCCCACAGGTTACTGCAAATTGGGCCGTGCAATTACTCAAACGTATACTTAAGAGTCATCTTTTTAAAAGGGGGGAAAACCGTTCACGCAAATGTTGTTTCAGAGTTGTTTGGTTGTACGTGGACTGAAGTATGGATACTGACCGCAGACCGGCATGTTGGTCATGAGGGTGAGAGAATGCAGCACCAGACACCAGATTCTCAAGGACGTGTTAGGGTACCAGGCCAGCACGGTCAGGAAGCTGCTGATGGACGCTGAATACACATGCACACACAACGAGTTACAACCAAAACATAACTGACTAAATAATAATCACCAAAACCTAGCTAGTATGTATAAAGATATTGAGAATATCTTACACTTTGATAGCAATGCAGGGGCTTCCTGAATAAACATTTTTATTTCCATATTGTTCAGATACGACAACAGCACTGTTGTACCAAGTGCTCCCCACTAGGTGACGACAGGTCCAACAGTATAGCTAAGGGGTCTCAAACTCAAATGAGCTAGGGGCCACTGGCCAGGTTGTCTTCTCCTTGAGACGCCACATTGAATGTCGAGGGAAAAACACACCGTTGTGTTTTACACCCCGCAAAAGTGAATTGCCCAATAATCAGACTGTTAGAAATAGACACGTAATCATAAAGAAATTAAAATAAAATTCTCAAACGTGTAATGGGCGGCATTAGATTGCCTTGTGGGAAAGATGTGGGCCCTGGGCCTGTGGCTTGAAGCCCCTGGTATCCATCATTTTACTTTGGGGCTGCATATTAGGTGGCCAGAACACAGAGAACTTTTAGACAGAAGATAAAATGAGGAAAACAATTGAAATTTGGTGTGCATGTACACAAAGTATGCACTTAGGACAGAGAGACAGTGACTGGTCAGACCTTGGTTCAGCGGGATGGTGGGCACCCGGCTGGCGTTAAACAGGAAGATGTCCGAGCCACTTTCTTCACTTCCGTTGGAGCAGGAGTTGAGGCTGAGTGTCAACCACAGCTGCAGCAGGGACTCCAGCTGCCGCACAAAAACACTTCATCAGTGTGTGGCGTTAACACCAAATGCTCACCTGAAAGGTATACTGTGCAAGCATTTTTTTTTTCTTTAAACATATGTTGAGTAAGTCCTTTAATTCAATTCAGTCAATGGAATTCAACTTGAAATTGAATAATTTTTCCTAACATATACACAGATTTACAGTATAATAAATTCTGATGGGGAATAAGGTTTTTCCACAATTCAGAGGGGACACAGACAAAGAGACTTCACATTAGGTGTGGTAGGGGGTATTATGGGGGGAGGTGGCGGGGTTATGGCAGAACTTTACATCCAATGTTTCCAAAATACCAAGCTGTGGAGAGGAAACGTGGACATGCCGTAACGCGACAACAGGCAGTAGAAGTACTCTAAGACGTCTCTAAGTACTTAGGACACTACGGACTCCGGTGTGTGAGTGGACTTCTGTTAAAACCCTGTCATGTGCGCATGGATTTAAAATGCTTTTGTCGCCGAAGATCAAGTTGGACGAAAAGGGTTTGCGTGACGGACCTGCACGTGGTGGACCTGGAGCATGGAGAAGAGCTTGTTGAAGCAGGCACTCAGCATGGGGATGGAGGAGGCCTGGACCATCAGGCTGCTGCTCAGCGGGGACCCGCCCCCATGCAAACCCCTCAGCAGCGAGTCGTCCGTCCCATTGGAGGCCTGGGCCACTGGGATGGCGGGGGAGATGACAAGGAAACAGTGAGCCGGTGGGAATTTAAATGGACCATGCCATCTGATATCCCGCTATTTGCGATTCTTTTAAGTTTTGTGATTTTGAGGATTGCAATTCAATATCACAATTTCTTAAAGCTTGCACCGAATCAATCCCTCTTTTGTTCACATGAGAAACATTTAATGTCAAGGTAAAAGACAATAAAAACAGGGCAGACAATAAAATGACCGCTTATAATACATATACACCTATAATTGCAGGAGTCTCAACATAAAACAGGCACTTAACTATAGAAAGAAGTCTTTTTTGGAATCGAATCTGAATTTTTTTAATGCTAAAAAATGTTACCTGTGTACAAAAGGTAATAGTCACTTTGTATTATTTTTAAAGAGAACATGTCAGCTATTCCAAGTTCAGTTTTTTGGGGTTTTTTTTATTACGAAGACAATCTGTCTGTTAAAAACAATCTGAGAGCCAACTTAAGACTGCACAGTCTTTTGGTCACATAAGGATTAAACAAGCCAGACCAAATAACCAGCTCTATGGGGTAAAATGACCGTTTGTGGGATTAGCTCCATATTGGGCGGATTGGGCGTGGTCTTACCTGTGGGCGAGGTGGAGGTGAGGGCCTGCAGGATGGAGTCGGCCTGCAGAGTGGCCATCATCTTGAGCATCAGCTCAGCCTGCTGCTCCAGACCGACCTCCAGGCGGGCGTCCAGTGCTGTGAAAAGGGAAACCAGAGAGTAAGTCTCTTCTCATAACCAAAATCATCAGTTATTATCTATCTTCTTCATCTTTCTTTTAGCGTTTTGTCAATTTTTCCTGATAGCATATAATACATCTTATTAATATTCGGAAAACATATGAATGACCTTCAGATTTGGTCCTGAAAAATGAGGCTGGTATCCACAAACAATATTTTTCAGCCATAATTATTATGGCGAATAGAATGCGTATTTGGTGCCTTCCCTATATTCTATAGAATTTTTTATGTTCCAATATTCAAGGCCAATAAATCCTCCTCTTCATCAGGTGGATGTTGTGTATTTTTACACTATTATAGGATTGGTAGTATGATAGTGGTATAATATATCAAATAATAATAATAAAAACAATTTAATTCTTAACCTGAATTATTTGTACGACAATTGTCAACCAAAATTCAATGACGAAGCCCAAAAAATTCTGACTAGACAATGTTGTAGCTAAGTCAACAAGGTCAACAAGCCACAATCCGCATTGAATAAAAGTGCAAAAATGTTGTGCCCACCTTGCGACACGGAGACCGAGAGACCCTGCGAGCCGGGCTTTTCGGTAGCAGTTGGCGGTTTGGAGACGGGTATACCCACCCCTCCTATGTAGGGGTTGTACCCGTATGTGCCATAGTCAGCGCCCCAGTAATCATACCAGGTGCTGCTTATCGGCTGCGGAAGGACGAGATGGAGGGAGGGGACAGGGAACAAAGAAATAAAAAAAAAAAAAAAAAAAAAAAAAAAAAAAAAAAAACGAATGCAGTCATTCCATTCTGAACACAGGGACTTGTACAATGGTTTGCATGCAAACTACAGCAGAACCTCCAGGGTATGTCATTAACGCTACTTTCAAGATGGTTTGTCGCCCAAATTACATTGACATGCAAAGAACCTTTCAGAAATGCATTAAAAAAGAAAAAAAGGGGAGAAGTTTTCCAAAGTGTTCCTTTGCGCAAGTTGGTTTACAGAAGTCATTTCATGCTGGGGGGGGGTTTGGGTAAAGGATTGTATAATTGTGTTGTGTCGATATTGACAAAAATCAAATATTACAATATTTAGGATGAATACCTCAATATTGATCATTTAACGATATTTTGGGGATAAATATTTCTTTATATCAAATTTGCAGACATTTGAAAAACAATGAATAGTAAGTTGGATATTATGATGTTTAGAAAACGCCATTCATTTACTGTAATGGAGCCTTAAAGACAACATTTAACTATATTATGATATTACGATAACCAAGGATATGTGGTCTGATATTACGATATTGATATTATAACAATGTCCCCAGTCTGTAGAGTGGAAGTGGAATAGAGCAAGGTTGGCCTGGCTAAATTTTTGATTGGGCGGGTTCATTTGAGCCACTTCTCGACAGATGTATTCTTCACAAATAGGGGGGAGGGGCAACCTCAATACTACACTCAATACCAGTAGAGCAGAGTAAACTGAAAATACTGAAAGAAAGAAGAGCAGAATGAAGAGACATAGCGGTGAAATCATGCTTCGACGTACCTTAAAAACTTTGGCGGCGAGTGGATCTTTTTCCAAATCAATATCTAAAGGATCAATATCAACATCCATCAGGTCTTGTAGCAAGTCAAAGTCTATGTCTTTATCTTTTTCCAAAGATGACAGAGGTGGAGCACCTTTGGATAATGAAAACAGCTTTAATATTGCCAAGCAAGCACACTAAAAGAAAACCAGCAACAAAATTAATTCAATGACAGCGGCCTTTTTCTTTCGGAAGTTACTAGGCAATTTTAAGGCTGATCAAACCATCGGCACCTTCTGTAGCAGAGGGAGAGTCCAGACAACAGATGCAAGCACAATCTGCCTGACAACAGCAATTAACTGTTCTGGCTGACACACGCCAAATCATGTGCAATTGAATAATCTCAATCTAATCATTAAAAATAAAATAAGTAGTTTTGCAATTCACACTACAGGTCAAAATCTTTTATGAAATACACACCTAGCGCACATATATGTTATGAATAAACATATATAATAAAATGACAGTGATAGTAGAGTGAATAGGATCCCAATTATATGAATAAATATATATTCCAACAGAGGTTATGACCCGACTTGTTTGAACTCCCGCTCCAAAAGGTAAATCAGACATCATTAAACAGCTAAATTCAGAAAAAAAAAAGTCGTTAGAGGATAAAAAAAACAAAAACAAAACAATAAGAAGCCAATATAACTATACTGTGGAAGAAAGAAGGACAACATGCAGTTATGAGAAAAAGAAAAAAAAGTTAAGGAAGGGGACTAGAGAAACCTGGCAACACAATAGCATTACATCGTCATGGAATAATAAAATTCAAAGACGGGAGGGAGTAGTATGGGAACTTTGGTGCAGTATTCCGGGAACAGTGTTTGTGTACGACTGGGCCTACCAACGCACTTTGGAAAACAGAGAAGCTCCCAGGTGTACCTGCGATGATATCCGTCCCAAGTGAGTCGTCGATGCCCTCCACCAGGGGCACCGGCGCCGGCTGGGGCAGCGAGTCCTCCAAGTCGGCCCCCGCGGAGGAGGAGGAGGAGGAGGCGGCAGCGCCGGCCTCTTCACCTACTGCAACCTCGTCCATGACGTCCAGAGAGCCCGGCGACAGGAGCTCGCCTACGACAACAAACAGCGTTACATGTTGGGAGGCCATAAAACACGTGAAAATATATTACAACTCATATAGATGACGCGGCATTTGTAAACACAAAATATGTAATACATTTTTCATTTGTGGAGGAAGAAGAAGCATTTATCTTTTAGTTTTGTGCTATTGAAAATCTTGATTGATTGATTTGCAGACTGTGGAATTTATCATATTTATCCAACTGTCTCTGTATTTATTTATTTATTTATTTATTTATTTATTTATTTATTTATTTATTTATATATATATATATATATATATATATATATATATATATATAGAGAGAGAGATATACACACACACACACACACTTTTTTTTAAAATATATTTTAGACATCTAGGTTTGCCCTCCCGCCTTTTTTGTATATATATATATTTTTTTACTATGCTATGCACCTTGTTACTTTGTCTTGTACGTGTATGAAATAACATTAACCCGTGGTGCAGACGTGGCCTACCTGCCAGGATGTCCTGCAGCATACAGGTGAGGGAGTATTGTGCCCATGCGCCGCCCCAGGAGATATCCCCTCGGTTAAAGTCTGTCCCGACCAAGAGGAGGAGCAGGCGCTCCAGCTGCTGCTCCGACACCACCTCGCACAGGTGAATCGTGGGCCTGGTGGCGTTGGCGATCCTGGCCAGGACCTGCAGGGAGCACACCCGGTGGGGTGAGTCGATGACATTTCCGACCAATGTCAATGCGAGGCTGTAGGATCTATACCAGTGGTCTTCAACCTTTTCGAGCATGAGGTCACTTTTGAAATTGAAATGTGAGCCAATGTCTACCACTTAAAAATTATGACTAAAAAACTAAAAAACAAAACTTAATTTTCCCATTAGTCTTAACTGCATTTTTGTGTTTCAAATCATGTTACCAAGCGTTTTACAAGATAAAAGCTCACACAGTGCAGCGCCTAAGTCATGTGACCCTTGTGATTAAATCTTATGAACAAGTGCTTTGTATCCTGGAACACTGTTAGACACAGTGAGAACACCATCTCACAGAGATAATGTGGATCCAAAATGGGCTTTGATCCTCAGAGCAGAGGATAAAAGGAGAGGATATCCGTATATTTATTATATATTTCTCCCAAAAAATATTTTTCTCTTACCCTCACTTTAAGTTCAATGTCACTTTGAAAATCAAATAATTCCGTGTAAATTCCCTTCTTCAATGCAAACATCTCCTCCGACTGCGCTGACACTGCTTCGTTGTAGACGGTGAGAAAGGGTTCCGCGATAAATGTGACAACTCTGTCACTCAAATCCTTAAAATGCCGGTGTTTTGGATTCCTTTACACTTCCTTGTAACAGGAGGTTGAGTTTGTTTCGGCTTTGTTGTGAGAGCTGTCAAAAATCCCAAATCCAGGAGCCATGTATCAGACAGTTTGCTGGCGCTCTTCATGCCTTGGGTGAAGGAATTATTCATTTATATTTTATTCCGATTCGCAGAACTCCTTTTCAAGTACTGTAGCGACTATAGAGCTCAACCGTGGGTTTCCGGAAGTGAAAATACCATTCGTATTATGAACAGAGGATTTTGATTATTAGCCATAATGTCCTGAGCATCCAAGGTAGACTTACCAAGAGATTGTGAAATGATGGTATACGCTCCTGTAGAAGCCACGAAGTCTGTATGATATCAACTTTCTTTTTATTTTATTTTTATTTTTTTAAACACATTTACTTTGTGATGTCATGGAGAAGTACTGCACCACCCACCATCCCAAAGTGTAACGGCAACGTCTCTGATTGGTGGAGCTCGCTGTTACAATGGAAATGTTGACCGCACCCGCGGTGACGTTTTACGACAGTCGGCCACAGAACTCTGAGCGTTCACGTTATGTTTACCACAGAGCAACCATGACTTCAACACTATTATCCAGCTAGAAAAGGTTGGAATCTTTGTCTGTCTGCCTGCCTGTCTGTCTGTCTGTCTGTCTGTATGCACGTCCTTCAATTATCTTAACAACCTTTCATCCGATGGACTTCACTTGTCGGGTGTATTCCCTGGGGACGCCAGGACGTGCAGTGCCAAATTCGTGCAATTTAGACACACGTTATATTAATAAACTTTCAATAAACAGTGAACAGCAAGTCAGCGGGGGTGGGGGGCGGCTCCAGGGCTCTGTGACTGATTCACAAAGAGTGTCTTTGTGTCTTTGACCGGCAGTTTGATCTTCCGTTGTGAAGCACAGGACTGAATCGCTGACATTCTGTTCAACTGTGCCAGTCAGTTTCAGGTTTGTTGGGAGTCGGTTCCAAATTGATCAATTCAATTTCAAATGATGCTATTCTGCCATTCAGATTCAGTTTTTCAGATCTAGTTTTCTAATGCGATTATTCAAGTTGAGAAATTCTAATTCAAATATAATTGATTCAAATTCAGTTTGACACATTTTTCAATATGGCAAAGCGTCACTACAGGGAGAGGGTGGAGGCTCAGCTGTCTGACAACGGATGCATGCGGCAGGGGTTACAGACTAGAAGCAGAGCTACCAGCACGTTGAGCGCTGACGCTTCTCTGGCAGTGGATCTGAACTTGTTCTTGTGCGTCGAGGCTAAGGGCGCTGGCATTTCTATTAACTCCACTGGTTAGCACAACAGAACAGAGTTCCGCTGCCAGAGGTGAGTGCACACTCAGCATCACGGCGGGCTCTCAGATGTACAGTAGGCTATGCACCCTCTGGACAATATAACTTAACCATACGCGCAAGGAATCGCAAAGGGGTTTCATTAAATGCATCAAAAGTACTCTAAGAAGTTACTATTCTGAGTAAGTAACGCCGTAATGTGACAAGTTAACTTTATAATAGCAGTAATCTTGTAATATAACAAGATTTTCTTAAAACCGCTCCGCAACACCCATAATGCCTTGAGTTGTAGGAGTACACAACAGTGACAATACACATTGCTAATAATAACATTTTATATAAATTATTTATGAGTGCTAATTTAGGAAAATGTCTCGCAATCGACCAGGATAGGCTTCGAATCTATACTATGCAGGGCTTGTCAATAAAATCTGCCCAGTTTCCCCGGGCAATCAGATTTGGGCCATTGCCAACTATCAGGTGCGGTCTAAGTTGCTCCATTGTCAATAATTATAAATAGATTTTAAAAAAGTGTTATCCTGGAGCATTGTCAAAAATGGTAGCAAGTGCAACAAATATCGATACATGGATTATAACCATTTTGTCAGTCACAGCAACCCAACAGTGGAAAACAAGTGGAAATCAGATTAACCAAAACATGACTTGATTATTAAATGATAAAAACAATGTTTCTTAGTTGCAGCCCTGCTGTATATCCAGTGACGAGACGGATACCTTGCAGACGAACAGCAGCAGGTCGGCGTGGCAGGTAAAGTCCATGGAGAGCAGGAAGAGGGCGAGCTTCTGCACCACGGAGATGCAGCGCTCGTGTGCCAGCGTGAAGGGCAGCGGCTCCACCTCGGGAGCCTCCTTGGCGGCCGTGGCCTCCGTGTCCAGTGTGGAGCGCGGCCACTCGGCGGTGCGCCGCAGGCGAATGAGGTCTTTAAAGTGCTTCAGCCGAGCAGAGCAGAGTATAGTCAGATTACATATACAGTATATTCCAGAGCCACGACTGCAACATTTCTTTGGGGTGTGTTCATTTTTGCTTCGGGTCAGGGGTGTCAAACAACAGGCCCAGGGGTCACCAAAAATACCGCTGTACATTTTTTCTGTCCAAACAAACCAGGGAATGAGAAAAGCGGGAAAAAAAATTGAGATTAAAGGACTTGAAGAGTAAGTCTTTGCTCCAAGTACGATCAGTAAAATGCTTTTTTTTTTTGAGCCAACATCTGGCTTTACCCTTGTCTTCACTATCTTATATAAACATTACATAAGGCAAATACATTGTTTAGATGTTTCGTGCAAAGAGCCATCTTAAACAATAAGTATAAAATATGAGATATTTTGATTAAGAAAGTTTCCGATTTACCCCTTTATGCTATATTATGTCCATGAACCCTAGATCACATATTGGGACTGGTGTGAAGCTATAGAAACGGACCACATGAACAGTGCAACGTGCACGGGGTTCCTCACCTTGGATGTGGCCTGCTTCAGCTTGGCCTGCTCCACCAGCAGCTTGTAGGAGGAGCCCTTGTTGCTCTGGACCTTCTCCTTCTCAATTTGCTCCACCAAAGCTTTCTGTTTAGCTTTCAATAAATTTAACTGCTACAATGAAAAGGGCAGGATAAATACAGGCAACGGCAAGGCACGCTCATTCAAATATCACGCGATTTTGATCACCAAAATAAAAAAATGAGGAGGCTATAAAGAAAAAAACAAAATATTTTCCAGTCATGTAACCCGAACTAAAGAAATAATTATTTAGCCTCGTCAGCACTGTGGAGGACTTCAAGAAATTTGTCAGCAGACTTCAAAGATGATTATGAGTTGACATCGGGGCAGATTGCGTGGTCTAAACCACCCGTTCACACATCAGGCACTAACTATCCCATTGGGTTCTGAGACTTGTGGAATGAGACACATTTACCTGCTTGTGATGGACCAGCTGCTTGCGGATCTTGCGGGAGTAGAGCCGGTCCAGGCTGCTGTTGCCTTTGGTTGATCTGCTGGTGTTCGGAGACTGAAGGCTGTTGTTGATGAAGCTCCACTGGTTACCTACAAGTAACCACCAGGACGAGCGAGCGATCGAGAGAGAGAGAGAGAGAGGGGACAAGTCGGTAAAAGGCTTTTGGTTGGATGGAAAAAATGTCAAAAGGTTTTCATAAAAAAAATGAAATGCTATACACACACACACACACACACACACACACACACACACACACACACACACACACTCACTCTAGTGACACCTTTAGTAGCATTGATAAGCATTGATGGTTTGCTGAATCACTCCGAAACTGAATCGATAGAATTGAATCGTATTGGAGTAATCGATATTTTTTTTAACTAATTGATTCTGTATTTACAAGGGCTCCGGATAGAAATCGAGAAAACTCTGTAGTTACCTGTGAACGTCCGCTCCCTGTCCTTCCCACTGATGTGCTTTTTGCCTGAAGCCTCGTCTTCGACGCTGGCCACGTAGTCCAACAGTCTGGAGACCAGCATCACCACCCAGCTGATCATGGGGATGTCCAGAACACCTAGTGGGCCAAAGAACAGGCTTCAGCAATTTTGTCAACAAAAAAAGTACGTAATGTTGCTTTAAGCATGACGGCGTAGGAAGGTCGTGATTTAGGCAGGAAAATCAAGTAACAAAAATCAACAGCTTTCCTTTTTTTTGGACTACGTTATTTTATAAAGCTATTTTCCCCTTTGTCAAAAAATGTCAGAGGGGTATCCGTATTTATTTTTGTAATCATCTTTGATCCTTACAGTTAGACAAGTCTCGTTTGGTTCCCCTTTGATGTTACAATACAAGGGGGTGGCGTTTCCTCAAATTGACACAGACCTACAAAGAACCACCACAAACGAGAAGGATCCTGGGTAACGGGAGGAGCAGCATACCTTTGGTCCTGTGCTGGGCCGCGGCCAGAGGCTGCTGCAGGGGGGAGAGCAGGTTGTCCAGGAGGTTGAGGAGGCTCTCCAACACTCCACTGTTGCTCAGAGATCTTTGGCCGATACAGGACAGGAGCATGAACACCCTGGGACAGAAGACCACGTGGGAGTAAGTACCCGGCTCCATCATTCAATGGACTGGGAGATACTAAACAGCTTTAAAACCTCAAGCCGGCAGTCTAGTTCACAACAACAATATTGATTGTCGGTGGGGCTGTCAAAATTGGCCAAAAATTATGTTTGAATATTCCTTCTGAAAAAAACCCACATACGTTTTTATTCAAATATCCATTATAATTTTAAAATGTGGATCAGAGCAATCATTTCTCCTTACTCAGTTTCCTGCTGCTGCTCCACTGAGGAGCAGATAGCTAATGAAAAAATATTTCCCGCCCGTGTTTTCACAGGCCGATGGTGAATGCACCATGGACCGGCACGAGGGAGAGCGACGGAAGGACAAAGTGCGCACAAATTTACTTGCGTGCACAAAGAGGATGTACGTGGACGTATGCACGCATTTATTTTTTGGAATGTTAATTTTCAGATTTTTTTTTACAATTCGAATAGCATTCTTATATCAAACCATCGTTTGACAGCCCTAATTGTCAGACATGACATATTTTGCTTTGAAGCTATGCATCAGTTCAAATTAAAAACCACCATCGATACAAATGAATTAAAATATTAATGTCTGTATTAGACTGAATTTGTTCAGAGAAATATTCAGTCAGATGGTATACCGAAAAGGTGGTAGCAATTCTAATTACACATAAAACATATATTGATGTGAAATCGGATCGTGAGTCATCTTATCAATATTGGATCCAATCATGATACTTTGTATTAAATATCATATCGGAGACGGTGAGAACAACACCCATCCTGCCCAACACACAGCCCTTGAGCAGAGTCTTCCTCACCGGTCCTGAGGGAAAATGAGCAGCTGTTCAGAGTTGTAGAGCTCTTGCAGCACGTTGGACAGGAACTGGCCCCACCAGCGCTCTCCCCCGCACAGCTGCACCAGCAGCAGGCCCGTGTGCAGCCGGATCTTGGGCGTGCCGCTGATGCACAAGTGCTTGAAGAGCTCCTCGCACGCCTTGTCGTGGAAGGTGCTCTGCAGCACAGAGGGCACTGAGTGGCCTGCGGGAGCCAGAGGAGCGGAGTTAGATTTTTCTCCTTTTAAAGACCGATTTTCAGTTTCCACTCAGTTTTGGACCGACATCTCTTTTTGAATAAAGTATTGCAGGTAATTACTATGTATTTTGAAGTAGGGCAGAAGTAGGTTTTGGATAGGAACATGGTAGGTTATGAACTACAAGATTCTATAAACAGTTTTTCAATGTTTTGTTTATCTAATTGATTAGGAACTGGAATAAATAAACCCCCCCCCACAGAACTTCAGATCGGTAAGGTAAACCCTTCTCTATGTGTAAGGATGAAGGTACGCATTAGGTTTGTGATTAAAGTCATTGAGGAAAAAAATCTGTCTACATCATCAACAAACCACTTAATTAAGGAATTCCTGGAACTGAATGATTCAGAGCTCTCCCACTCACCGTTGTTGGAGTGCAGCAGGCTGAGCAGTGTGTCCAGCAGGTAGCGGACGATGGTCCTCAGCTGCTCCGTGGAGGAGTTCTGCACGAGCTCTCGCGCCTCCGCCGCCCCGCCCGCCTCGGGCAGCGCCTTGCGGCCAGCGCCCAGCGAGACGCGCAGCCGCTGCACGGCGTGGTGCGCCAGGTTGAGCTGCAGCTGCAGCTGAATGCAGTCCTGGTAGGCCGTGAAGACCCGCTGGTCCTCCTCCACCGCCTTGTCGGGCTTGCGCAGGAAATACTGGGCGTTGTTGGCGCTGTTGAGCGGCGGCAGGTCGATGTTCTGGAGCAGCGTCTCCAGCCGGTGGCACGCCAGGTTGTACCTTGGGGCCCATTTGGGAAGAAACGTTAATATTATGACGAGGATTTGTATGTTTCCTCACAGAACAGTCAGATTTGTGTTTACATGTAAAAAACAATTTTCTAATAGGCTGTACGTTTCCTCAAAGCACAGTCAGATTTGTGTTTACATCTCAAAAACATGTTCTAATAGGCAGAACCTCTTTAATTTCAGTCGTTAGAATAAGTGATGTACTTTTCGTGTTACAAACACTGGGAAGAGGTGGCCAACACTGCAACAAAAAACAAACAGAAGGTCTTCGGTAAGCCTGAAAGACCAATCCGAAAAAGTCTAAATAAATCCAACAAATGACTAGCATGTGTGGTAATCAGTACCACAGTCCTTACATGGAAGGAAATGGAAGATGGTTACGGGAACTGCATTATGTTTTTGCTCATTTGACTTGGGAATAGCACTCGGATTGATCTCGGCAGAGGGTATTCCGGTGCAGTTGGCCATCTACATCCAATGAGTTGCTGTGGTGATCTCACCTGCACTGGATGTCCTCCTGCAGCGCCACCATCATGGCCATGTGCTGGTCCACGTCGGGCTGGCTGGCCGCCTCGCTCTCGCCACGTAGCGGGTCATGCATCAGCTTCAGCTCACTCTCCCACGGGAGGATGTAGGTGTGGCCATAGTAGAAGCCTAGCGGGATCTTGGCACGGGCGTTAGTGCTGCCGTAGCGACCGATCACAGTTATCTGGAGGTGAGAAGTTTTTTTTCCCCCCCCGTGGAGTAATGAATGTTGTGCAGACACAGGTTAAATCAGTCTCCAGGACCAAAAATGTTCAATTTTGCAGTGGCTTTTCTCAATACTTTTACAATTTTGCAATTTGCAAAATAATTCGTTTTAGCAGGAATCTCCTCGGGGAGGCGTGGCATGTTTAAATGGTCTGTTGATTTGGACATTGAATGCAGAAAAGTTGGCAGTAAAATCTCACTCAAATATGGACGGGCACATCCCTATTGTTGGTGGTTTACAGTTGGAATAAAAGGCTGAGCAGCATTAACACCAGTGAAAACGGTAAGTCGTTTTTTTGTTGTTTTTTTTGTTCTCCCTTTGACCCCCATCTGAGAAAGGCAGACAGACCTTCATGAACCTGCAGACGGGTGGGGGCAGCAGGTCGTGCAGTATGAGGGAGTGGGTGCTGATGTCCGTGGCCACCACCAGCCTGCGGCCGTCCACCTCCTCGCCCAGAGTCCAGATGTCGATGGAGAGGGAGGCCAGGTCCCCGCAGGTGGGGATCAGGGCATCTGTGAGCAGCACGGGGCGCCCGAAATCCAGCGTCACAAACCGCCGCGCTCCTGGTGTGTCGGAAGAGCAGAGAGCGTCGCAGGAATAAAGGAGCGATTTAAGTGATTATTAATAAGCAGCAGGGAATTTGAAAGATTGAATCTTGCGCCATTGTTTGAGAGTTATGCAACTACTTTCTGCTTAAAATAAATACCACCATAGTCACACATGAATTGAAATAAAACATTTCTGTATTTGTTCTGTGAAATATTTTTATAAAAAGGCATGTCAGTTGATATACTGCAGTCAGCAGCAATTCTCTTTATGTATAAAATGTCAATATATCGATATAGATTTGCATTGTGTGCGATCAGCCTTTGTATTCAAATCAAATAGTGAGATCCTGCCCAATACACAGCCCTAATTAGTAAGTTATTTAATCTGTGAACATTTTAAGGACTGCTCTAATTTCAGCTTCTTAACAATAAACTTGAAACATTTGGCACTTTCTCTCCACCTACTTAGGTAAAATAATCAACTTAAGAGTTCTATTGTGTAGTTAACAATAGCATACTTTAAGATTTGTGCAGGGTACGATAAAATCAAATCGGACTTTATTAATTATTAATCCGGGGGATTATGAAACAGGGTATAATATAGTATTGACAATGACTAAACATGACAATGACTAAACATTGAGGGTTTAAATCATCCCTGACACCCAGACGAGACTGTTTTAAAGTGTGATAGGGCTCGGAGAGTGGAGGACCCCGGGCTTCATCTTACCGGAGTGCATGCGCTCTATGATGATGGACTGGTGTGGTGGCGGCTGCAGGAAGTGAGACGCTTGAGAAATGGCCAGCGCCAGACCACTGCCCATGGTGTTCTGGAACAACAACAGCAACCAGATACTTAAGTTACATGTCACAGTCGCATTAAGTTTTATTTTTGGAACTTGGTAATGGTCATTAGGTTATATTATTGGCACCGTGCTCCAGCGGGTTATCTCCCGATTAGGGGCCTTTCTGTGTGGACTTTGCATGTTCTCCCTGTGTTCACATGGGGTTTCCTCCTTGTAACATCAGTAAGAACCCCCACCAAAAACATGCACAACATCGTCGTCTGACCAGCGATGGACACTTGTAATTGGTCCCCGGGCGCGTCGCTGTATGCTGCCCACTGCTCCTGGCTGCCCCCCGGAGGAAGGACAAGCCAGGATGGGTCAAAAGCAGAGAATTCAATTCACCTGTCACCATTTGAAGCATGTGCGCATGTGTGTGAGTTTATCGCCGTCGCCGCATAAGTGCATGTGTTGTGGTGTGTGTGCCATGTGATAAATAACGAATCCAGTTCCTTCTTCTTCATATTGGATTTTGCTTAAATAAAACAATGAATAAATTGATTGCTACAAAATAAAAATATCAAATAAAACACAAACAAACATAGGCCATAGTCCATAAAATATAATAATTATATTATTGGAATGTTATTATTGGATGGCAACAGCATTGACATTACACCAGTGGTGAGAGAAATAAACATTCTTCTTTAGTAAAAGAACAAATACCCGACACAAAATTACTCTAGTAAAAGTACCAAATTGACATTTCTATTTGTGTGACTGTGTGAGAAACGTAAAAATAATTTGTATAGCTATTTGCTTCAAATGAAGTGGAGTCAAAGTCCACACTAAAACTATCTTACTAACCGTCTTGGATTTCTGGCTGTTCTTGTTGTGTGCGACAAGGTTGACGGGCCCGGGGTCCATCATGGAGCCGGGAAAGAGGTGGGCCAGCTCGGCACTGAAGGCTGCCGAAACTGCCTCGTTGGGTGGAGTGAGGGGCGGGGTCATGAACAGTGGAGTGGTCTTGGGCGTCGGGGGGATGACGTCCGAGGGGTGGATGAAGAAGCCGGGGGCCGAGGATGGGTTGGAAGGCACAGAGTTGTGGACGGGCCCCACGCCGGAGGCGGCAGCAGCGGCTGCGGAGGTTGTCTGGTGGAGTTTGGCCTCCAACTTTGCCTTCTATGGAAAGCCCCAAGAAAAGTTAACTACTCGTTGGAACAGTGATTGACTTTTTTCACAACACGGACATTTAATTTTATAGGCATTAAGCCACAGATGATGACGTTTTCCCTCTATAAACGTGATCTGAGGAGATTGTTATTGTAAGATATAATTTAGTCCAAACTTCCCTGACAGTCTGTACCAGTGTTTGGCAAAGTGTGGGCAGTGAAGGTACTGCAGCTGGGCCGCGAGAGCTCATTTACAATCAATAAATAACAAGTTTTTAATTTTCAATTTTGAAGTTACCATCAAATATTTATGATAACTATTTACATTTTAAAAAGTAATCAGAACTAATAAAACAAAGCCACTGGATTTAAATAACATGTTATTCTTCATTTATTTGACCTATTCTTTTATTTATTTATTATTTTTATTATTATTTATTTATTTGTTTTTCTAAATCAGGTTCATATCAGACATCTCGTCCTTGGCGGGGAATCTTAACTGATGAATACCTCATAATTGGCGGGAAAGCGTTCAAATCGAGCGTAGAAATCAAAATACATATGTTTAAATCAAAAATTAAATAGAGTATTGACAGACGACTGTAACTCGCTCAATTCTGAACCAGTTTTCATGATATTTAGTTTGTTATAAACGTGAGCAATTTAACACAATACTGGTTACTGTTACTGGAATTAAATTCAGTTACTGGGGGTGGATATAATCAGATTTTTTCCATTCACGACCATGTTTAAAGGAAGAAGGTATCATGCGTGCCTCATACTGCACTTTCATTTAACAATTGAGTACTGAATATTTTAAGACTTTATTTAAAAATTGGACATCTTGAATGTTGTTTTCATTTAAGCCCATTTAACCCTAACCCTAACCCCTAACCCTAAAGTTCCTTGCTTTAAGTGTTGTACAGAATAAATGGAAAGAAAAGTTATACTGTATTTGTCTCCCTTTTTTATTCATTATTTTGCCGAAAAATGATCCGATCGGTGATTCAAAACCGTGATACGATCCGAACCGTGAGTTTTGTGAAGCGTTGCACCCCTACTGACAGGCATCCAAGACAAGGATAGGTCAATGAATACCTTTACATGAATGGGTTTTATTTATAAAATAATGTCTCGTTATTGGAAGTTGACAAGTATTCGGAGTTTAGGTGAGAAAGAAAATAAGCACTTAAAGCCCTTCCACCAGGTCCAATCCAGGCTTTCACTACAGTTTGAATCATCAGGGTCACAAAATGCGTACAAGAGCTGCAATTTTTTCCCCAACACCTCACAACTTCCCTCCCCAAACCCTGGCATGTGACCTGACCTGCTGTTGCAGTTTGAGGAGCTGCTGCTGCTTCTCCTGCAGAACCTGCAGCTGTTGCTCCGCCGACACCATGGCGTGGGAGAGAGACTGCAGCGCCACCTGCGCCGCCGAGCTCAGCGCCGTGGAGGCCTCACCCACTGAGCCGGTCGTCAGGCCGCCCACTGCTGGGCTCACGCCGAACGTGCTCACTGCAGAGTGAGGCAGGGAGGGAAGATGAGAGAGGGGCCAGAGGTCAGTGACGTGCTCTTTTGTTCCAAGAGCCATCATGCTCTCAACCTCATATCTTAGGGTATGTTTTGTTTAACCGTTTGCGTAACATTTTTACATTTTCATACGCTCTTTTGACAACATAACCCGGTTCTCTGAGTAGCATGAGTGAGTGTCTCACTACGGGGAACTCCCCTACGTCACCTCAACAGAAGCTTTAATTCATTGACAGGCTGGCACAGTTGATGCAGCTGTTAGGGAGCGCCAATCACCCTCCCACTATGAGATGGCTAAGCTCTGTGTCCACCCCCATTCATAAAAACAACCAACCTCTTCCTTGCTTCACACCAGCAAGGAGGGCGGTCCGGTGAGACACTCACTCATGCTAATCATACCCCTTTCACACTGCGTCAAAAACATGGTAACACCCGCTAACATCCGGCCTTTGTCATTAGTGGGAAAGGTAACACTCGGGTTTCAATTCTGGGTCAAAGGACTCTGCAGTAAACACAGGTTTTTGTCGGCTCCGGCTACGATCAACTGATGTAAACAGGACCCTTTACCGACTTGTCTCGCAGATAGGGCTGCAGATATTCCTCTTTTATCCCATTCAAAATGTATCCTTTATAATTTTTAATATTTGTATTTTTAATGCTTTTAGAACTGGAGGGGAAGCGTATGCACGGCTACGCAGCTCCGATCAGAGCGATCAAGGCAAACACCAAAACAAGGCAAATAAAAGCACTAGCTGTATTGAATTTACTCCGTTTTCTGCTGCTGCTGAGCAGACCGCAGATGGCTCCTGAAAAAATCCCGCCCTCGACCAGCTGGCGGACCACTGAACCTGCAGCAACAGTCCTCAAACACACGCCATTCATGCTCACATAGAGCCAACCGAGTGTTTAGCTCCAGTTTATGGACCGTTTAGCTAAGCTCTGATAACGGACTGTGAGAAGCGAGACGAGGTTTTTGAATGAGGGTTGACGCAGGGCTCAGCCATTTTATAAGGGAAGCATGCCCAGCGGTGATTGGCCTCTGTCAAGGCTGGCGTAGTGTACTCAAAACTTCTGTTGAGGTCTTAGAGAGGCATTCACCAAAGGAAGACACAAAATGAATGCCATGAAAGAAAACTCCGTCCTCCCGCCTATCGTATCAAGTCAAAAAATGTGAGATATTTGAATTAGACGATGTTTTGTAGCATTATGGCCTACAAGTGTACTATCCAGTACACAAACATTCAGAATATGCAGGACAGCGTGAAAAAAAAAAAAAAAAAAAAGGACAAATGCAAGAAAATCACAAGAAAAATGGGAGGGTTGACAGTTACGCATTTCTTACACACAACTTGCCACTGAGGAGAACGCAGAGTAATCTGGTTGCCTTAGCGACAGCGGCGCAAACAGTAATCCCACGTGGAAACGCGGGGGGAGCGAGCTGAAAAGTTGTCCGTTACCCCTTCAAGCGTCCTGTGGGGGCAGCTCTAATACTTGTTTAAAAACCCTGGCACAAAACAGTGTCGCAACCTTTGCCACTTCCCAGGTCTTGTTTCGATATATAAAGAAAAAAATGAAATAAAAAAAGATCTTAAGAGAAAGGAAACCTGTGAAGACGCTGGCGTCGTCCCTCTCCACTCTGGTACCGTCACTGGTGGAGATGCAGGTAAAGTGCAAAGGTTCCACCTCAAGGAGCCCCGTGAGTGCTGTGAAGCTGCCCTCTGCCGCCGTACAGCTGCTCACCTTCCCGTTCCCTGCGGGGCGCGGGCACACGCACACGCACACACACACACACACACACACACACACACACACACACACAGAGAGAGTCAGGAAACATCTAAAATGTTGTCGGTCTTCTTGCTCTTTGGGAAGATGCAATACAACAGAACATCAGTTATTTGAACCCTTTCGCTCATTCCTTCAACTTCTACATCAACGAGTGACACCGTGCAGCGTACTACCTGAGAGAATGTCAGAGAGGTCGATCTCGTCTGACTGGACCCCGATGCTGCTGCTGAAGGCGTTCTTGCACGAGGAGCCGCTGACTTCGAGGTCAAAGAGCACGGGGTCAAAGGGCGAGCTGTACAGGCCGTATCTAGAGACAGAAAATTAGCAATTTGAGACAGGGCAATCAGGGCTCTGGTGTCTGGACAAGCATTTGGCAAGTTATTAGAAGCGAAGAGATGTATGCATCCTTTATTTGGCCAACTACTTGCGATCAACGTCACATGTGGAGGAAAATAAATACATAATATACTCTTTATTTTGAGAAGAGTTATTTGCATGTCGAGCAGGGGAGCTAAATCCGCAACAGCAATCCATCTCACCTGGTTCTAGACTCAACCTGGATACAAGTTACCAGGTCTGAACAGGGCCTATGACGCCATCGTCCAATGACGGGAGTTACCTGGTTTGCAACAGCGCCTCCAGTGGTGTGAGCCGTTCCTGCAGCTGCCGAGACACGGCCGTGAGCAGCGACGCACATGCCGTGCTGCAGATCGCCAGGTCCTCCTCCTTCACGTAGTTCAGCAGCACAAAGTACCAGAAAACCGACCCTGAGAGAGGAGAGAGAGAGAGAATAAGAGAGAAGGGAGATAGAGCCCAGGCAAGAGAGTGGGAGATTTTTATTTTACAAATTCATATTTATTTGAAATAAGCTCCAATTATACACAGAGGTGCAGAACTAATAAATCATCATGAGCACATTCAATGCCCCAAGTACACAGAAACATGTCCAAATTGCCACTCTCTCCCCGGAGAGAGAGCCAGAGAAAGAGAGAGCTCAAGAGATGAGATTTCAATACACTACACTGGATCATGAAAGATAGACGTCTCCGTTCTCCTTCACTTACCACCAGTCGCTGCTGCAGGTAAGTAAGGCATGTTGTCCAGCAGAGCCTTCAGAAGGTCCGTGCCAAAGCCCTGCTGACTGGGGTCACCTTTCCCATTGCTGAAGTTAAAAAAAACAAAAAAAAACAAGCCCTTGTTAAGTTGCTGAAAGGCAGGTGGAACACACAAGGCCCATTACCAGCATCACTCACCTGATACAAAGTGCAAGGAAGCGGGCACATTTGTGGGCTATACTCCGACCGGCCTCGAAGAAGCACACCCGCACAATTTCTGTAAGCCTCTTCCGGGTTTTAACCAGCAGGCCTTCCTTTCCTTCTCTCAGGCTGCAAAACAAAATAACACCACCAAGACTGTGTCAAAACCATTGAGGGTTTTAAAGGTTGGCCTGTGTTAAAGTATCTTCAGTGCTTATTGTCGGCAGCATCTCTGGGGCGGTCGCCCAGGATTAGCCTTACCTGCAAGATCCGTTGGAGTAGACCCCGGCCAGCCAGCACAGGATGTCCAGGATCAGGCTCTGGCAATGCTCGGTGCCGGGCCCTTCCTCCGCTCGCTTGCACAGGGTGTTGAGCAGCTTCTCGTGGAAGTCCGGAAACTGTAGCATGGCACAGCGCTGGACTCTGTGGAGCAGAAGGGTAACCGGTCAGATTGGTCAAGGTTTCAACTACTCTGTGTGAGTCTATGACAGTGAGTCTAGTCACAGCATGATCTAGTTGAGTGCGGTTTATGAATTAATACTTGGGGCATCGCCGCAGTAAAAACCTGTATATTGATGGATTAAAGGTTCATTTGATGTAGTATTTTGGTTGCACTGATGAATCCAACATAAAACAGGAAAAGCAGGTGCCCCAACCTTTCTTTGGGTATGGATGTCTTCTTGAACCTCCTGATTGTGACGGACACCTCCTGCAGCAGGTCGCAGCCGCGCAAGTTGTCAGGTTTCTTGGAAGGAGTTGGGGGCTCTACTTTCGACGTGGATGCCTTGTCCTACGCACAGAGCATGGGTTACGGTATCACAATGTGGCGAGGTCTTAAGCGCATCACGATTGTACGATTCAACGCCACCGATGAGACTATCAAGGATGCCATCGTCTCAGCCGGGTCCTGCTCCCTCACCTTGGAGGCCTGCGCTCTCTGCAGCAGGGTGGATAGCGAGTGGGCCTTGGCGCTCAGGGGCTTGGCGCTTGGCATTCGCACCACAGGCCGCGAGCTTTCCTCTGCGCCCTTGTCGTTCACCGCCTTGATGTGCACCAGGAAGGAGCGGTACTTCCCCCCCGCCATGCCTGAAGGAGAAGTTAGTTAGTTGATGGACTTAGAAGATGAGTAGGTTGTACTGGCATTGATAGAGTACCATTGGTGCATCCAATCCAAAACGTTTAACTAGGGAACCTTAAAAATTGTCAGGAAGACAAACAGTTAAGTGCAGGGATAGGTATATTTTGACATAAATCCCTGCATCACGCTGACTGATAGGAACACAAGGAGGTCTTCCGTGACGCTTTCTTACCTTTGACCAAATTGGGGCTGGTCAGGCTCAGCATGCCGGCGTGGCCCGAGAGGTCCAGGCCGCTGGCCAGCCACACTGGACCGCACAGGATGTCCTCCTTGTGGTCCTCCAGGAATGGACACAGCACGGAGCCTGGGGGTGAAAGATGAATCCATTCAGAGTTATTCTGTTACGGCTGTACGGCTCGGTCTAACAATTCTTTATTCGATTCTATTGTTTCAATTTCGGAATCGATTTGAAAATTGCAATATTAGTACTCCATTAATAAATTAAATACCACCAGTCAAAAATGAATGGAAAGTTGGTGGCAATTCTGTACGAAATGTCTATATATATATATATATATATATATATATATCATGATCATAATTCACTGTATGAAGGAGAATGTAATGTGCATAAAAGTACTTTTCTATGGGAATCATTTAATAAAAGGTTTAGTTGCGCTTTTGCACGCGGTAGATTCTGCACCAACAGACACACAGTTTCTGATTCTGTACCTGGTCCCTCTTCAATGTCCATGAACTGAATGTCTTCCGCAAAGTCGTGCAGGAGGGGCTGGCCATTCCTCTCCCCGTTGGCGTGTAGGACATGGGACAGAGGGAAGGAGATCTGCCTGTCCACTGCCGTCTCTAAAAGAGGGACAACCATTAAAATGTAAATACAATGACAGAGTGTCTGCAAGTACCAGAGGGTGAAATACATTACCATTAAGGCCCTTTTGACACAAATTTTGATTAAATCTGAGACACGGCAAGAAAAGTGATCTCTCTCCGATTGAATTAAGTATGAACAGGTAAGTATCAGATTCACTGGCAGGCTTAGGGTTTAAAACGTCACAAATGTTGACTCTGATGCAACAGACCTTCACCAATGTTGACAAGAATAAATATATCAATAAATAATCTTAAAATGTGAATTCATGAGCTCTTATTTTCAAGATTTAGGAACCAAGTTTTAAGTACTATTTCATGACTTTTGAGGCCTAATATACATTGTAAGGGCCTGCAGACACCCTGAACAAGGAGGCAGAAGGCACAACCACATTGTGATGTCTGCGGGGAGGGGGCCCCTCACCGCTGACTTTTCCCAGTCCGGGGGCCTTGTTCTTGAGCAGAGTGATCTGGATCTGAGGAATGTTGGTGATGTTGGCGTTCATGACGAACTTGAAGTCCACGTGGCCGACCATGCAGGCCTTGGGCAGCACAAGCTCAAACACATGCTCGTCCCAGCTCGAGCTGTAAACAGAGAGGACGCGTGAGGGTGAGTCACCATAGAGGACGTTGAGAAGTGAGACGGGAGACGGTATCTCATCCCATTTCACGGCATCGACATATCACTCAGTCCCACACCAAAAACCTCCCAGAAGAAAACAACAATTTCGGTCAAGGAAAGCCATGCGAGGCTACCTGTCGCTCTGGAGCTTCCAGGTGCGTGTGTGCTGAGCGGCGTCGCCGTGGTGCTGCTGGTGCAGGTGCTGCGGGTGCCGCCGCTGCTGCTGCTCCTGCTGCACCTCCACCCAACAGGGTGGCACCGTGGCGGAGAAGCGCGGCGTGAGCGTCTCGAAGCGCGTCAGCTCCACCAGCGACATCAGGCTCTCTGTGGTCAGCGGCTGGTCCACCAGGAGGTCCACTCCTGGAGGAAGGACAGGAAAGGGAATGACCACATCCCATAATTCTCACAGCAACAGTGATTAGAGCATGTGATCGAAATGTGTTTGTGACGAACAGAGATGTTCCCCGGGGCGACCAGAGGGATTTTTGTATGTGTGTATAACTATCGCTTCGGAAACGACAAACTGAAGCGAGCGCTGACGACGACAGAGCGCGTCTTCTCATGCGGTTACTGTAGTTACGGTGGGCAGCAGGGTCCTGCGGTGTGGCTAACGTAGCTAGCAGCTAACAGAGCTAACAACAGCTAACCGCTAACGGAGCAGTTTCTGTTCAGAGGAACATGAAGTGTCAGGCCAGGATATCGATTTAACTGCTCGTTTATGGTAACACCCAAAACTCTCTGTGCAATCCCTGATCACTCTTATGTACTTGACTACCCTGACTCTAGGACCGCACCTAGACCCCCATGGTGGTCCTCTGACTGCCTAACTACAAATAACATTGCCAAACTGAAAATAAAGACACATCACAACATTTACAGTAAATAAAAGTGCTAAAGTACTTCGGGTGACGACAGTTTGGAGGTGAAAGTACTTTGAGTGACAGACACTTTATGTCGGTGTTTATAACAGCACTATGTAACTTTTGGGATTTGGCGCCCCGACAGCTTCTGAGAAAAAAAAATAATAATAAAAAATGCAGTTTTACGTCACTGTCGCAAAACTCGATCCGGTGTCCAAAAATTATTTCTTTTAACAGACAAATTTGAACCTTATCGGTCACGTTTCAATAACAGTCAGTTAAAAACATAGATATAATGTACACCTTGGTTACAGCGGCCCTTGCACAGACGTCGCCTCTGCCCCCGCAGCGGCTACGTCTCGTATGAGCATTATTACCGGACATTTTCACGGGCAAGTTTATAATTTAACGTTTTTTTTTTAAATACATTTCAGAAGGGGCGATATAAAAACGAAAAAAACTGTAATTACCGGAGCCAAACATCAAGGAAGTGACACAGTGCTGTAAAGCGCAACACACTTTTCCCACAGTTTCAAACCGGAACGCAGAAGCTACATAGTGCAACAACAGGCGTGCAGGGGGGTGGGTGGGAATGACAGAGGTGCCATTCTCCACATTACAAGTCAGTGTAACATCAAAATGATTCTGAAGCTGTTTTTTTAAGGTTAAAAAAAAAGTGACAGTGTTGCTTTAAGTTACATTTTAAGAAACCTTTGTCAAGAGATGAAAGTAACCCGATACATTTACTCCAGTTCTGAAGTACACTGCTGAGGTACTTGCACTTTGATAACAAAATATGTTGTAGTATGTGTGTAGCTGTTGTTGATTACAAAGTGCTTTACATAAACTAAATCTAAAACAATAAAAAAAAAAAACAGCAGTTAACTCAGATATAATCTGGATTATTTTAAAATCCATCCTGTATCTTTTTGTGTGACTTTTAAAAAAATAATTCTTAATTCTGTTTTATTTTTTTACAGTTAATAGATAACTGTTCAATGTTGTTCTAAACCTATTTCTTTTACTGGAGTAAAATATATTTATAATTATTTATTTCCTCAACTTTTTAATGGTGTTTATTATGCCACTAACAACTATAGATGATAATAACGAACTAAAGAAACAACATTTTGATTTTGGGACGGTTTACATTCATGCAAGGAAAGTTGGTTCTGGAGCCCTGGTATTTGTACAAGATTTGCGCATGGGTTGGAGCTGGATGCAGGTCGATCTTACCTGTGATCCCAGGGCTCGAAGGATTAGAGGAGGGCTTGGCACCCTCCAGCAGCTGTTCAGCCCCTTTAGAAAGGGGGCCATCGACGAACATATCGCCGTCGTCTAGATCGTCACACACACCTCCAATTTGAAGGAAATGAAGTTCTCCGCCTGTGTGGGAAAGCATAATCAACAAGTATGCATCAATGTTATACTGCTGTGGTTCTGGATATATCCTACTCCTTTATTGAAGTCAATGTCCGAATATAGCTATATCGGAAAATAAAAGCTTACTTCAAGTTCAAGTTCAAGAGATTATTTGCCGCATACATATACACACGGTCATACATAGTGGCCACATTAGCCACTAAAAGTGCAGACAAATTGAAAAGAGTATACATCAATGGCTGTTATGGCTGGCAAGCAAAACATATTTCACTTGTGCTACAGTAGCTCTTCTGTGGGATCGGACCAGACGGGCGACGTTGGCACCCCCATGCGCATCAATGAGCTGTGGGCGCCCATGATCCCGTCACCAGTTCACCGGTTGTCCTTCCTTGGACCACTTTTTATTTGTACTTAACCACTGCAATCCAAGATCACCCCACAAGACCTGTTGCTTTGGAGATGCTATGACCCAATTGTCTAGCCATTACAATTTGGCCCTTGTCAAAGTCGCTTGGATCCTTACGCTTGCCCATTTTTCCTGCTTCCAACACATCAACTTCAACTGAACTGACAGTTCACATGCTGCCTAATATATCCCACCCCTTGACCGGTGCCATTGGAACAAGATTCACCTCACTGAACAGTATATATAAATTGGGGATGCACCAATTGTGAAATTCTGGGCCGATACCGATGTTTAAAATAACAATTGCCAATACTATCTTTTCCAAGTTCCCCTGAACGCAGCACCACTTACTGTTATCCAAGTTACAACGACAGCAGCATCACTGCTTAGAGCGCTGCAGTGAGCCGTGTCCATGTCTTCTAAAAACGATCGCGGATGATGTCCTTCTCTCAGATGGACAAAAAAAATAAAAATAAAACGTCAAATATAAATTGACGGCCGTTAATATACCTGGGTGGCCAGCCTAAGTCATGTCTATGTGTGGCGTAGGAGCCAAAGTGTGTTAATCATACATTCAAGTGTTTACGTTCACATTATACGTAAAAATGATATATTACAATAGCCAAGCTTAGAAAGCCTTTTATAGTTCTTCCTTTGGTTTTGTTATTTAAAATACAAAGTCATTGCACTTTTACCCTTTTTGTCCCTCTGCAGTTAACACAAGTAACCAGCTTTTTCAACTACCACCTAAACAACCATCAGCTCCCCACTGGATAAACATCAGCCACTGCCACCAGTGAATGTCATCTTATTTGCCCATAGGCCAATGGCAGTCAACAAGTCGTATATCAGCTGATTAATCGCCGCATACCTCATATCTATATATATATATATATATATATATATATATATATATATATATACACAGTGGGGCAAAAAAGTATTTAGTCAGCCACCAATTGTGCAAGTTCTCCCACTTAAAAAGATGAGAGAGGCCTGTCATTTCCATCATAGGTACACTTCGACTATGAGAGACAGAATGGGGGGAAAGAATCCAGGAAATCACATTGTAGGATTTTTAATGAATTAATTGGTAAATTCCTCGGTAAAATAAGTATTTGGTCACCTACAAACAAGCAAGATTTCTGGCTTTCACAGACCTGTAACTTTTTCTTTAAGAGGCTCCTCTGTCCTCCACTCCTTACCTGTATTAATGGCACCTGTTTGAACTCGTTATCAGTATAAAAGACACCTGTCCACAACCTCAAACAGTCACACTCCAAACTCCACTATGGCCAAGACCAAAGAGCTGTCAAAGGACACCAGAAACAAAATTGTAGACCTGCACCAGGCTGGGAAGACTGAATCTGCAATAGGTAAGCAGCTTGTTGTGAAGAAATCAACTGTGGGAGCAATTTCTAGAAAATGGAAGACATACAAGACCACTGATAATCTCCCTCGATCTGGGGCTCCACGCAAGATCTCACCCCGTGGGGTCAAAATGATCACAAGAACGGGAGCAAACATCCCAGAACCACACGGGGGGACCTAGTGAATGACCTGCAGAGAGCTGGGACCAGAGTAACAAAGGCTTCCATCAGTAACACACCACGCCGCCAGGGACTCAAATCCTGCAGTGCCAGACGTGTCCCCCTGCTTAAGCCAGTATATGTCCAGGCCCGTCTGAACTTTGCTACAGAGCATTTGGATGATCCAGAAGAGGATTGGGAGAATGTCATATGGTCAGATGAAACCAAAATATAACTTTTTGGTAAAAACTCAACTTGTCGTGTTTGGAGGAGAAAGAAAGCTGAGTTGCATCCAAAGAACACCATACCTACTGTGAAGCATGGGGGTGGAAACATCATGCTTTGGGGCTGTTTTTCTGCAAAGGGACCAGGACGACTGATCCGTGTAAAGGAAAGAATGAATGGGGGCCATGTATCGTGAGATTTTGAGTGAAAACCTCCTTCCATCAGCAAGGGCATTGAAGATGAAACGTGGCTGGGTCTTTCAGCATGATAATAATCCCAAACACACCGCCCGGGCAACGAAGGAGTGGCTTCGTAAGAAGCATTTCAAGGTCCTGGAGTGGCCTAGCCAGTCTCCAGCTCTAAACCCCATAGAAAATCTTTGGAGGGAGTTGAAAGTCCGTGTTGCCCAGCGACAGCCCCAAAACATCACTTCTCTAGAGGAGACCTGCACGGAGGAATGGGCCAAAATATCAGCAACAGTGTGTGAAAACCTTGTGAAGACTTACAGAAAATGTTTGACCTCTGTCATTGCAAAAAAAGTGTATAAAACAAAGTATTGAGATGAACTTTTGTTATTGACCAAATACTTATTTTCCACCATAATTTGCAAATAAATTCTTTAAAAATCTGACAATGTGATTTTCTGGATTTTTTTTTCTCATTCTGTCTCTCATAGTCGAAGTGTACCTATGATGAAAATAACAGGCCTCTCTCGTCTTTTTAAATGGGAGAACTTGCACAATTGGTGGCTGACTAAATACTTTTTTGCCCCACTGTATATACACATATATATACACACACACACACACACAGTATACACATGATTTTGAACTTCGACATCACACACACACACACACACACACACACACACACACACACACACACACACACACACACAGGAAATAAATAGATAAGACATATAAACCATTAATAATAATATAGATCACATTATTTATAAGACCCAAATTAAACCAACTCTTACCTTATATATAAAGTAAGTAAAATTAAGTCAAATTACTGAAACTAGGGCTGGGCGATAGACCTAAGGTCATGTGATATTTAAATTTTTATATTTTTTTTAACCAATACCTCTGTATCCATCGAATCATTCATATTCTTAAATGCAAAAAACAACGACATTTTGCAGATAAGTGTGGCATCATTTTTACATTATTTTATGTTATAAAACTTACAACTTTTAAGTCCGGATCCGCTCGCATTTGGGTATTGTGACACATTATGGGGTGGGGTGGGGGGTGGAGTTGATATAAGGAGTGGATCCTGGAGTGGAGTGGACTGTCACTGTAGCAGATTTTGGCATGTACTCTGGATGTGCGATATGACGATGACGTCTTAACAGAGAGATCGTTAGTATCGTGCTACAGTGCCCATTCTATCAGTTGCAGTTCATGGCTCATACCAGAGTTTCCGTTATGCGGTAATTGCCGGCTTTTGACCTGTTGAAGTCCGACATATTTAAATATATCTCTATCTTTATAATATTTTGGGGTTTTTTTGGGGTTTTTTTTTGTGTAGTCTCAGCTCGTATTTTGTGCCTATGTATTTTGACCAAGAATTGCATGGTTGGTACACAAAATGGATGCAGATTTGCAGGTTGGCATTTTGAGTCATATATGCCTTTCCTTACTGCACCAAAAACCCGGTAACAGCCGCTAACCCGGGTCTCAGTCCCGGGTCAAATGACCCGGCAACAGTTTTAATCGGCTCCACCTCCGATCAGCTCTGATGTGAACGGGACACCCGGGTCAACCCACTAATTTTGGCCCCTTGTACCTGCGCGATGCGATGAGCGTTGAAATGCAGCATGGAGTAGGCCGGTGATCCACGCTGCTTCTACTATAGTGTTGGGTCGTTAATGAATGATCCCATTCTTTTGAACAGCTTAAGCTACTTTTTTTCAAGTTTTTCAGTTTTATGCCGTTGTTTGTGTAAGTTCCTGTCTCCTCTACTGTTTTAATTCCAATCACACTGGAACCATGACACCCCCCTTTTCCTGACGTGTTTGTGACAACGCACCAGAAAAAAACCTGCATTTCTCCTGGCAATGGGAAAGGTGTCAACGGACTTTTTTAAGTGGGTTGGCCCGGCTTTTTCAGTAATTAACAACCTTTCAGTCACAAGGTAGGAGCTGCAATCACTTTATGACAAGTGCAAAACTGCATTTTATCAGTTGTATTGGCCCTTTAAATATAAACTGGTAAGAAGGACTGGGTGGGCTATAATCTGTCAAATATAACAAGAGTGAAATCAAGTCATTTTGAGGCTGAAACAACCTTTCAGTCACAAGGGAGGAGCTGCAGTCAGTTTTTGGCAATTGGAAAACTACATGTTACTGGTTGAGGCCCTTTGAAGGCATTTCAACAGGTAAAAAGGACTGGGTGGCTATAACCTTTAAAATATAACCATCTTGAATGAAACCAAGTCATTTTGAGGCATTAATAACATTTTTGGTGACAAGGTAGATGCTGCAATCACTTTTTGGCGGACGATCACTTTTTGGCACGACACCGGCTCCTGTCTGAGAGCAGATTTATTTTTTCTTGTAAATAAATAGAAGACAGAATAATAGAATGATCCTATAATGTATTTATTAAATAAGATCCAGAAACTTCTCACTTTGGTAATAACATTAAGAGCGACGCATGGTGAGACTTTGTAGGTTGTTGTTGCGCTGCCCCCCTCCCGCCCCATTTTATATAAAGGCAGAGGTCTCAGCTCGAGTGTTTTTTTTTTTCCCTCCCTAAAATCAGATTTAAAATGCATCCAAAATAGGCAAATAATTTTAACGATTTGCAAGGAACTTAACTGGGAAATAACATTACACAAGACTTTTTTTCCAGATTTTGATAGTGACAAAGGAGCCATCAAATTAAGCCATTTCACATGCCAATAAACCAATAATAAGTTATTTTTTCCTTTCAGAGCTATATATATATATTATTTTTTTTAATAGGGAAATAAGTTTGCTTGTATTGTTCAATAACTTCCTAAAAATAGTCTTAAAAACGAATTAACTAACAATAAAGAATCGTGATAAGATCATGGATCGTGATCCTGCCTGAAAAAAAACTGTGATATGATATTTTTGCCCCCGAGGATGAAACACAAAGATTTGACATCATTATTATACTTATTGTACTTTTGGGCTTTCTTCTTAATTTGTGATGCCATCGTGTTTTCTCCCATTTATGTTAGTCGTCTGTAACAGCCACAGTGAGAGCCACTCGAGGATCCATTCTGTGCATGCATGTATAATATATGTAATCATATATCAATTATGCTACATTTATTTGCAAAATGACAAAACAAAGTACCAAAATCACAAAACACAATACATTGTTTGTGGATGGACTTTTGTTATTTTGCATTTAAATGTTTTTTTTATAAATCTTTGTAATAAATAAATGTGATTTATGGATCGTAGTATTTATTCACCCTTTTCCTTTCGTATTTGTGATAGAGATGCACCGATTGCAATTTTCTTGGCCGATTCCATTTTCCTGACCTGCCGATTCCGGCCGACTCCCGATTCTTTCTAAGAAATGTAATTGACAGCATACAAACATTTTTGCAAATTTTCCTTAATGGAAAATTAAATTGTATGTTCATAATTAAACATTGAATAACTTTTACATTTTCTACTAAACTGCACAATGTTCCAGGACCTTCTCTCACTCAAACAAATCTCAAAATAAAAAAAGTGCTTCAGGTTACTGGATAGAGCTTATTTGTACAAATAAAATCCAGCGCCGAGCCAAAGCGGGATCAGAGCTGAGATTACTTCTGAAAATATTCCTACCCGCCTTCTCATGGCCCGGTGGTAAGTGCCCTGTAGCCCGGTGATTAATAACCACTGCGGGAAAATAGCGACCGTATGTAAAAAAACAAAGTCGCTTGACAGATAATGTAACAAGCAACCCTATGTTTTTTTTTAAAACAAGCCCAAAACCCCATAACCAGCAAGAGATGCAAACAGTGCCACGGCTTTAAAGAAGAGTTTGGTTATGTATTTTAATGGAACATCAAACTCTATCGACATAGACAGTATTGTGTCATTCTATATGGTGTTTGAAAATATATCAATGTACCATAAAAACTTGGTATTCTGCCCTGCCCTAGCATGACGTGAACCATCGTGTTGCGCATAATATGCGCGTAAATTTGACTGGCACAGTATCAGATATATCTGACACTGATCGGCCAGTCACCGGTCGTGGCCGATCAAGCTTAAAACGGGCCGATTCCAGTCACCTGCCGATCGATCGTTGCATCTCTAATCTGTATATATTTTATCATATATATCTGTGAATTGTGACAGAATCCGTTCCCCAAAATGTGATCTTGTCATATCGATATACTGTATCACGCAGGCATAACTGAATCAACACAATTTAAAGCAGTATCAGCTTTACACCCCTTTATATGCCATTCACACAGCACTCACCTTTTGTGCAGGCACATAGGCGGTCTGTCCCGGAACAGTAGGTGACCGAGACAAATGGGTCCGTCTCCTCCACCGACCCCTCCTTCTTGGGAGGCTCCACTTTGGCCAGGACCTCCAACGTGGACAAGTCCAAGATCATGATGTAACCGGCTTGAGTGGTCACCACCAAGTGTCCCAGCCCCACCACCTCAGCCCGCTTGCATTCTTTGGGGTTGAAAGCCCCGACTGAGGGGCTGCTAAAAGTAGCACTGGTCATGGCTGCACCACACGCAGTCCCAGTGGAGGAGCCGACAGGGGCCCCGGAGCCGGTCCCACAACCGGCAGAGCTGTTTTTTGGACCGGGAGGGAGGGCCTCCTCAGGAGCCTCCTCGCTGTCATCCTCCCTGCCGTCCAGCACGTCTGGAGGAAGTAATATAAGGGAGGTGACAGCGTCGCGGGGGTCCCGAATGTGCTGCACCTTGATCGGCTCCTCGTCCAAGGTTACGATGCGAGTGGAGTAGTTGAGCTTGTAGAGGGCCAGATAGCCACCCCCCATCCCACCACCCAGAGACCTCTGCTGCTGCTGGTCAGGTGGGGGCAGAATGAGGGGTGTCTGTGGGGCAGTACCCCCCGGGTGGTGGCCTTCCACCCCATTGGCCATTGTGTTGAGGGGCTCGCCCGTACGCTGGCTGCAGAGAGCAGAGTGCAAGCGATTGAGGTTGTTGAGAGCCTCCACCTGGTTTATGGCGCTCAGGCTCTCAAGGCCACACGGCTGCAGCCCCACCAGGAGGTGCACACCGTCCCAGCAGGGCGTGATGGAGTCCACATAGAGGTTCTCATCCTCAAGCTGTTTTGGCAGCCTCAGGCACTGCACCAGGGCTCCAGGCCGAGGCAGCGTGGAGACTGAAGTGGCAGCCAGCGTGTTCCATTTGTCCACGTGGCCGTCCAGTCCAGCCAGGTTAGCCGCCGCGTCAGCAAACTGCTGGATGTAAGTAATGGGGGGGTCCTGAAGGAGTAGTTGCTCGTGCGTGTCAAACTCCATCTCTATGATCTGCGGTACGGTGAAGCCCTCCTCATGCAGCCCTTTGCTTATCAAGTTGTTCATCTGGGCAAACACCTTCCCTGAAGACTTTTCGTCAACCTCCTTTATACTGTATAGTAGCAGCACGGGCATAGTCCTGCGGACAGCGGGCAAGCTGGGGGGGCTTGAGGGTAGGGGGCCTGCTAGGTTGGGGGAGCCCAGCTCATGGGCTGCTGTTGGGGGGTTGCAGGTCTCTATTTCCATGGGGCCAGGGTCCTGCATAGGCTCAATATGGATGGGCTCAGGGCCTTGAGTCCGAAGAGGACCGTCCATGGTCCTGCGTCCTGACACCGGGGCTGTGGGCAGGGGTCCGGCCACGGGTGAGCTGGCCGCAGAACGGTAGCTGAGCAAGCCTCCGGCCAGCAGGCAGGGAAAGGGAATGTTGTGGTGATCCTGGAACTTGTCTTTGGCCTTGTCCTGGCCGTGGGCTTTGGCCTGGGTCAGCGAGGGGTTGGCCCCCAGCTCCTCCAGGTCTTTAACAGTATCCTCCAGTACGCTGGCCACCACCTCCCACTGGAGTTTCTCCGGCTGCTGCAACACACTAAGCGCTGTCACGCCGAGACTCACTTCCATGCTCTCCCGCTGTGATGGCTGGCCTAGGTGCAAGAGGAACAAAAGAAAAAGTTTGATGTTTTGTGTACAGGATTATGATTTTGAAAATCTGGTTTGCTGACATCTTGAGATCTCCCAGTCGGGGCCTCTCCCAGAACACTACAACGTTTGTTTATTTGTTGGGGGGGGGGGGGGGTTACCTTTTTTTTAATTTAATGAGCATAAAGCTGTCCCTGAAGACACATACATTTTGATAAAAAAAATACATTTCTGCTTAAACACTGCATATTTTTCAGACATTCATTTTCAGAATTGAACAATTACGTGGCTTGAAGTTTAATCAATCAGTCAATATAATGTGATTTTTATACTTTATACAGTTCAATAGATAAATAAAGATGTGTTATTCCTCTCATTTCATCATAACACGTAGGCCTGGCCGACAGGAAAGAGCAGTTTATTTGTTGACTGTACACAATGTTGTGTTGGTCACACTATAGAATGATTTATTGCTTGTGTTTAAAGACAAGAAACTTAAAAGAAAAATCGCATACTAAATCTCAATATTGGTCTAAAAAAAATAATACTAATAATTATAATTCGCAATTAGATTATTTTCCCAAATCGTTCAGCCCTATTATCTATAAATAGCTATTGATAGATAAACATATAACTAATATGGAAATGTCCAGTTCAAACTCGTTCACTTGAAGTGCAAATATACATTTACAATATATTTATATGGTACTTTGCAAATAAACTGCAATCATTACAAAAAAATAAACAAATTAAATAAATGACGACTCTTCTCACTCTTGTTCACAGGAAGTCCTTTCGCGCACCGAGCATTAAACCAACTGAATCAAATCGAACGACTCGTTTTACTGAGTGACTCAAAAGAGTCTCAAAAAAAGAGTCAAAATTTTCTTCACGAGCTGTGACAGTGGCAGATATGCAGTCTGCACAATGTTCGACTACTGCCAGGCAATAAATTAATTGTTTATCTAATCTTCTTTGTTTACCTCCAAACAGGAGAGAGAGAGAGAGAGACACAGACACAGAGACACACACACACACACACACACACACACACACACACACACCTTTAAGAAAATACTTGTGTTACATACCCGTTACCGACTCAGATCTGGAATGCTCTTCACTATCTGAATCCTCTAGCTGGTCATCACTGGAGCAAAGAATGGCACACATTTAAAATATTACATGATACAAAATTAATAAGTGCACATTTGCCTTTGAATTGAAAAGAAACTGTTTTAATTGCCATGACTTTATTTGTGCATGTTCAGATGCGTCCCTGCATGTATAGGTGTTCTCCTTTGGGTAAGTTTACTGCATTGGGACTGTGAAAGTGCGTATATTAACCTGTCTCCCTCCAGCTTTGGGAGGTCCAAGCAGGAGGAGGATTCTTCTAGCCAGGACAGAGTCGGCCGCCGTGACTCCGTCAACATCTGCTGGCTCTGTTCGCTCCCACACAGGATCAGCTGCCTCAAGATGGCGGGGTCGTAAGGGTTGATCTCAAACTTCAGGTGCACCTATTCAGCAGGAGAATCAGCCATTCATCACAATAAATATAAAGCAATGCTGGTGTTGAGAAAAAGAAAGGGAAAAATACAAGCAATACGAGCAAATTTGCAGATTAGCGCTGGTCAAAGGATCCTATTTTAACCAATATTGCACCGTTTTAATATTAATTGTTATACAAAATAAGCCATTAAGTGCTGAAGCAGTGTAATAACTTTTTTTTTTTTTTTTATGTAAATTGTTGGCTAGCTCCCTCGCTTGCAAACAAATAAAGCTTTAGCACCGATACTGCCTACTTTGCAAAGCAGTGAAGGTTGTTGTGATGGCCTCTTTAGAGGAAGAAAAAAATAGGGCTCGGCTGGATACTCCATGCTGCTTCTACTGTAGTATCGGGTCGTTCACAAACGATTCTATTCTTTTGAACGGCTCTTTTGTAGGAACGAAGTGAACCAAGTCTCGCTGGGTGATGAGACGTTTTGGTTTTTTTTCCCCCCGTTGTTTAAGTTGCCGTCTCCTCCACTGTTTTCCCCTCCCCAATCACACCGGAACCATGACACGCCCCTTTTCTGGCATGTTCGTGACATCGAACGCGAGATGCCAGAAAAAAAATGCCCTTTCACCTGGTAATGGGAAAGGTGTCAATTGCCTGTTTCTACCGTGTTTAAAAAAAAAAAAACTGGGTATACCCGCTAATTTGAGTGTAAAAACGGTATTGGGTGGCATTTAAGCGGAAAGTGGCTGCTTAAAACAAACAAAAAAAATCTGTTTTCAAATCAACTCAAGACATTGAAACGATAGAATAGAAGGGTAATTTATCGAGTCGAACCTTCATCATCTTGGAGACGTCCCAGATGCAGATCTTGCCCCGCTTGGTGGCGGCCGCGAGGAAATGGGGACAGCTGCCGAAGCCGTAACAGGCGATCTTGTCGGAACCGTCGGCGCCGCTCGGGAACTGGGCCGGGCTGGTGGCCAGCGTCACGGACAGCGGCACGTTTTGGGTGTGCTCGCCCTTTACGAACGGACAGTTGGGGGAATGTCGCTCATGTTCAGACCTGGGTTGGGAGCGACAGTAGAGATGTTTAAAATGAGAGGCTCAACTCAATCTTACTAATGACAGTGTGGGATTTGGTAGCTCGGTCTGCCAAAAAAAAAAAAGTCGGGGAAACCGGTGCATCGCTGAACTTTATTTCGACACTGATCTTTACCCCAGAGAAGTAACCTGCGGGAATGGAGAGACTCACCATGGCTCGTCCGTGGGCTCCCAGCAGACCAGACACACGCTGCAGGTGAAGCACATGGCTCTGTCGTCACCTGTAGAGGCAGGCTTAAGGTGGACAGGAGAGAGAGAGAGGATGGCGAAGGGTAAAATGTACAGAATCAGGAAAAAAATCACAACGGCATAGAAACAAAGTGTAAAATCCTTCAGAAATCTAAAGACTGCTGCGTGCGCTTGGATGGTGGTTGGATCATTAATTTTGCTGGTGCTAAATTTTCAACAAGGTCACATTTTCTGGAAAGGCACAAGTTAACCACGAGTATTTAACATACCTGTATTGTGGGGTCAAACCTATACAATCCACTACACAAGCGGGAATATGTGTATAGATAAAGAGAACACCGAGAGTCTACCTGGTGGTAAAATCCTGCTTGGGCCATGGGGTCGGGCTGAGCCCATCTGTAGCCCGCGTGGGGCCACGACGTGAACGTCTCCCTCCTGTTGGCCTCGCTGTACATCAGTGACCTGGAAGGCAGCGGAGGACGTACTAATCAGGTCATACCCAGGTCTTCAGTGACATGCTTGTGTTGTTCATGTGTGAATGATTTGAGGGAACTCTTTTGCGGGTGTTTCCTTCAAGTATGTTTTGAAAGTCTGATGATGGCACAGGTTAAAAAAATAAATAAAAGAAACAGGTTTGAATACGCAGATTTTAACATGAAACTATCAAATGGAAATATGTTTTGTACTACAGGCTCCCCACCCACTTAACTGTTACCATTGCAGTACTCTACCAGCCCACTGACCTGTCAACCGAGCGCCCGGGGCCCACTCCCAGCTCGGGCCTGGCACTGCACAAGAGGTAGGAGAGCCGGTCCATGATAGACGAGGCGACGGACAGGGCAGCCACGTTCTGGTTAATCTTCTTCAGCTCATTGACCACGGCGCCGGCAACCAACTTCAGCACGTGGTGGGGTAGATGGAGGGTCACCGTTGCCCACTGGATAAAAAGGAGAAACGAGAGAGAGAGAGCGAGAGAGAGAGAGAGCATGAGAAAGTGGCGTAATCCGGTCAAAGTACTCTGACATTAGACATTTACCCATTAACCCTCATGTTATCTAACCTTTGTTAGAATTTCAAAAATAAATATCTCCTAGCAGCTGCCTCCACATTGTGAGAATCCCCTCCCACCCAAAGCAGAAAAGCTACCAGGGAGGTGGGTGGCAAAGTTAAAAGAGAAATCCATCACTGGGGGGGACACGTTGTTTGTTACAGCAAGAAGAGTGAGGACTGCACCAAAGGAAGAGAGGCCTGGGGTTTGATAGTGCAGAAAGTGCCAGTACAAGCACTTAGGTTGCCAAACTACATTGGACTTGGCAGCTGAACACCAAAGAGTGAAGGTGAGAGAGTGTAAGTGTGTGTGGTGGGGGCGCAAACGTTCAATATCAGCTTAAATGTTTTGGTTTTTTTCCCCCGCCTATTTTAGCACCAGTTATAACACACACACACACACACACACACACACACACACACACACACACACACACACACACACACACACACACACACACACACACACACACACACACACACACACACACACACACACACACACACACAGCTTTTGTCATACACGTGTCAAAGAATTTGGGGAAACTTCAGGGAGAGAGTTCCAATTTGGCATCCAAGGGCAGCCTCAGTATGAAGACTGCTGTAATACGGTAGCAGGGGGAATACCTGAGGGAAATTAGGAGGTCACTTTGTAGATCATTCAGCCAAAGCAGAATAAGAAACAAAAAAAAAAAAACAAAAAAAAGGGTCTCTCCCGCAGAGTGAGTTCTGAAAATAATTGGAACGTAGCCAATAGGGATATGTTCTGCTTTGATTACAACACAAGTGCACAAACTTAGAATAATGATTTGGATGTCAGGAGATTACTACAGCCTTGTTAGGGAAAGAAACCCAAAGACAACTTTATTTCAATATGGATTTATGATTTGCTCATGAAAATATTAAAAAAATCAATACACAAAATAAAAGTCTGCCATCCAAGGTGAGAAGAATCACTTTCACAATTTCATCAAAAAATGATTCCAGCTGACCATTTGCCAAAACAGACTGATGTGCTTTGGGTTGGCTAAAAAAATGGACTGGTTGTGAACAGATATCTCCATAAACCCGCCGAGAAACCTGGCAGTCTTGGAAGACTTTGGCAATAATGGGGGTGATTTATTCCAAAAGTAATTCTCATAGAATCACTGCCAACGGGAAGGCAGAAAGAGAGGGGCACCCCTTTTCACTTGCTTCTTGGCAGCCCAAGCCATACCAAGCGACATCAATTTGGAGAAAAACAATGAGGGACGACTGGATAGATCAGGGTTTGGGGTGGAGAAATTTCCTTGCGTAATTCAGTGTGAAAGCATGGTTTTAGCGCCAGAGTGTGGAAACGTTAAACAACTTTAATTGCATTTTCCAACACCATTGATTCCACTTTGGATTGTGTCGGTAAGCTACTTTCCAATGGATTTATGAGACTAGATGGTGGGCAATGGGATAGGAGCTCTGCTTGTTCCCCCTTCCCAGCTGTGGCTATTAATATTCCAATGAAGTCTGTGTGTGCCGCAGACTGCAATCAGGTCTCATATCTCAGCACTGCTGCTGCTGCTGCTGCTGCTGCTGAACAGGAGGACGCTTATGCACATTAACACAGAGAAACAAATTTATCTCTCTCGGACAAAACCCACGGAGAAACTCTGCCAAATTCAAATGAGAACCGGTGCCCGTCGTGACAAACAAATCAACCTGATAGCTTGAAGGCAAAATTGAGGTGAAAGAAACATCGCAACAAACTCAGAAATCCCATTAGCCTTCCAATTTTATGTCTCCAAAGTAACAAAGGGAATCCTCATTCCACGAAAACCCCTTTGAGTTGTATTCTTATTTTGTGCCGCGTGTCTAACATGGGCACTGGCCAAGACAAAACAGCTCATGGCTCAGAATTTAAGCATGATCATACTAGTTTCTTATTCAGCTGTATCTGATGAAGTGGCAGAGATTACCTGTCCCATTGACAGAAAAATAACATTTAAGAAGCATAAACAAACAAAGCCCATTACCGATCACAGGAAAGGTGTGTGACTCACCTTGGCCACTTTGTGATTGGCTGCCGTCTCGTGCGAGGTATTCTTCAGGCCTTCTTTGAGCTGGGTGATGAAGAGGTCATAACCCTCCGTGTTGGACACATCAATCTTCTCCTGACATGCAGAGAGCATCTGCTGCGCCTGAATGCACAAATCACAGACCCCCATTCAAAATCAGAAAACAAACGCTCAATATGTGGTGGACCCCAAAAATATATATAATAATACTTTACAATAAAACAAAATGTTGCATGAACAGCGCTTCAACAGGTCCTTCGGGATCCCAATTTAAGGAACAAGAAAGCTGAAATGAATTTGACATGAGTGTAAACCACTGGGGGGTGGGGGGTAAGTGAGCCGTGGGCAGCATCAACCACCAGGAAGGAACAACCTTAAAGTCCACCCACCTAGCCATGCCTAGCTGGGGCACCATCCCAGGTGCCTCTTTTAATAATTTCAAAAAATAAATTAAAGCAAATGAACAGTTTGGTCTAATATCGCTGATGTGCTCTTGTGCACTTTAAAACCCCTAACCGTCTAGACATTGACTAATGATTGGGCCGGTCATATTAAGCAACAGACTGCTGAGACAAAAACAACTAACTCTGATGGTGACCTTTCGTTGCAATCACATCTACTAGGGCTCTACTAATGGCTGGTAATGCGATGACACAAAGAACATGAAAAACAAAAATAATAAACACAAAGAGTCTGTAGAGATGAACATAAAAGGAACCATAAAGGGTTCTTTGGAGTGACGCGATATATTGAGACCTCAAAGAACCTTTCAGACCAAGGTTTTTAAAAGGACCATTCCTTTGAATGTGTTTACACTCCTTTTCTTAGACACTTGCATTGTATTCTTTGTTTAATTGCCCTCGTAGCCATGCACCCTCACACTATGGAGAACGGTTATTTACTGAATTTAAGCCGTCACTTACCATCCAATAGCTCAAACAATAACTAAGGACCAAAATAACAATGAGGAAGATGAAGGATCTGTTCAAAAAGGTTCAAATGTTCTCTTCAGCAACACACATGTTCAAAGAACTTTGAACGTTTACCCCTTTGGACCGCATTTGAGCACAGTGAGAAGTTGCATCAGAGTGTTAAGTTTCTCAATAGTAAAGCATTCAGAGAGGTTGTGCCATTAAAAGTTGTAAATGATGGAAGCCAACATTTTAATCAGACCTGGGTTGAAAATTTGTGCACCTATTCTTTAATACTCTACAAAGCAATGCATGTTATATAAAAAAAATATATATATATAATAATAATTTAAAAAAAGAAACTGCCTTCTGAATTTTTAAGGACTACAGTCCTATACAAAAGAAAGGGTCTATGAACTCACCCCACTTCAGTCTGACGATGCAAGTCACACAACTCACACATCTGGTTAAATTAGGTGTAGCACAGCAGTGTGCAGTAATTTGTCTCACGGGATCACATCACTCAACGCACCATCCCTGCCAAAAGCACAGATTTCCTCTCGCTTCCAAAAGCATATCTTCTGAGGAAATGATCAACTTTTGGACTTAATGAAATATAGAATGCCAAACATTAAAAGGACTGGGGAGTGGAAAAAAATGCTGATTTCAGCAGTCCACTAGATTGATTTTCAATTCTAAAGTTATGCAAGTTCAGCAAGCAAAACTAAAGGCTGATAATGGCTGGGTCGCACGCACGCACGCACACGCACACACACACACACACACACTCTTCAATTTAGTGACGTCAGCAGTTTGACGTAATTTTAATATCTAATTCAATTATAGTAACACTTCTGTTACAATACTAAAAGACAAAGTTATAATTATATATCAATGACAATAATATATCAATAGTTATATTCTTACGATGAATAAGGGTCTTATTTTCAAGTTTGTAACAGGAAGCCACACCTTGACAGCAGTAAACAGTAACTAATAAAAACAAAGTGTTAAAAAGTGGAAGTACAACTTCGCGCCAAAGCTAATTGTTACTTAGGCCGTTTGCAACATATCTAGATACGTTCAAGCTCTCTGTGGAGTAAACAAATAGAATTTTTAGTAGTGCTGTCGTGTTTGGTGTGTGCGCCATAAAATAGCGCTGTACGATTTTGGAAAATAATTGAATTGCGCTTTTATACACTTTCGCAATATTGCATTTGTGATTTAGTACGCAATTTTTTTTAAGTTCTTTATCTTCTGTATTATTCAGTAAATACAAGCAATAAATCATTCTATAGCATGACCACCACAACACTGCATACAGTCAACATATAAACTGTTCTTTCCTGTAGGTGACGCCGACGTGTTATGATGAAATGAGATGAATTGATGCATTAATTGATATGAATAACATATCTAACTATTGAATTGTAAAAAGAAAAAGCTTCAGAGTAGAACATTTACTGATTGATTTAACTTCAAGCCCTGTAATTGTTCAAATCTGAAAATTAACATTCGAAAAAATATTCAGTGTTTCAGCAGATCTTTATTATTTTTTACAAAAATGTTGTGCGCATACGTCCACATACATGGTCTTTGTGCACGCAAGTGAATGAGCTTTGTCCGTGCGCTGCTCTATGTGCTCTATTTTTATTGTCCCTGCAGGCACTGGGACAGGCATTATGCTCATTAAATTAAAAAAAAAGGTCAAAAATAAAACAAAACACAACAGACACAGTGTTCTGGAGGAGGCTCCGTCCGGATTCTACAGGTTTTCTGGGCTCTGCCAGCTGCACATGCACCGCAGTGCGGGACAGAGCACCGGGTCTCACCGGGGGGCAGCGCGAGGTTCGGTAGGCTTTTCTATCTAATTCCTTCTGTTTAATAAGTATATTTGATCATATGTTAATATACATTTTAAATCAAAGTTTCGGCTGCCATGCCAACACATGTATGGTGAAAAAAAAGAGAGCTCGTAGCTACCCTCAAAGTCACACTTGTGGTGGTAGCCGACGGGGGAATTGCCGTTTTTGGAATTCGCCTTGAACGCACCCTGCGCTCAGAGCGCGCCATTTGCCCCAAGAAGCCTTCTGAGCAGAGCTCCGCTACTGGAACAGGGTCGCATCGCCGATCGGTCTTTATTTGTGGCAGGCTTGTATTTGTTTATGTAGACCACGCACCCGGCATTTATTAGGGGCCTGGTTTTATATTTGCCTACCGGTTAACATTTGTGGAAATCCGGTAACCAGATGGCATTGAATTCTTGGAAGGAAATGGCGCTGTCTCTGTCCAAAGATTTTGACTATTTCAATACCCCACGACTTTTTTTTGCAATGTTTACACCGACAATCAAGAAAATCAGGACTGTATATGAAAAAAAAAAAAAAAACTTGCACTGACTACAATAGATATACATGCATTTACCACCAAATGTTAATTTTACTGCTCTTTTCTTGTTATTCAAATACTTCCCTGTAATGTTTACAGTAGTTCTTTCAGTTTTCCCAGGTGGTTGGTGCACATCGCCCCCTGTCTTTCAGGAGGATATCGCCACGACATCTCCACACCACTGTGTCTACTATATACGCTTGTGTCTCTGGCAGTGCAGTGCGCACGCTATAACGCCGCCATTGCTTGCGGCGAGTATAAAACAAGCTTTACTGAGAAAAGCGTCTAAACACTGTCTTACAGACCAATTGATTTCGAGGCAACTTCTGAGTGAGTCCAAGCATGATAGGTTACTTAAGAGTTCAAATTGGTGAAATTACCCTAGGTGACATGCAAGACTCGCTGAAATCTAGTTTGTACACGTGATGTCACCCATCAGCCAGGCACTAATTTAGGCTCTACATGAAACTAATTACATAGCTCATGTGACACATGCTTTTTTTATTTAAATATTTTTTAATTAAGAAATTTAGTCTATAGCGTGCCAAGTTGAGAAGTAATTGATTTACGAACAAAATCAATCTTTTTGAATTCCCCTGCCCCAAATCTGAGTTTATAATTTAATATTCAGATACTTACATCCTTCCGGGTGTTCAAATAACCATGGCCCTCACTAGTGAAATTACAAGTTCTCATTCGAGAAATTGTTCTCATAATTGTTATTATTAAATAAATGTAAACAGTGCTTGAATGACAATGATGGGGATCTCTCTATACATGACTTCCCAATGTATGCATTTAATTTCAGGTCATTTAAGTTATGCTTGCATTTAACAACTACCAGAAGGCCTCAGGTGGTTCTATCTTACCTCTGTGACGGGCAGTTCCAGCTGGACCATGTCCTCAGGCTTGGGCACAGGAGGCTGCAAGGCCGTGTCCAGGAGAAGGATGCCGTTCAGGTCCTTCCTGCATCCCACCGCGTAGTCGTCGACAAAAAGCACCTTGTCTACCGCAGGGAAGTACTGACACCTGACACGACCGCCGGGTTTGGCTGGGGGGTGGGGGGCACCAAAAAAAGACAAGGCCTAATGTCAGAGATGTTGGAGGAACAAGGTTTGAGGGACACTGGATATCTTTTACATTGACACTCAATGCTACTCGACACGGCACGGTAAACTGGTGGAGCTAGAAGCATGCATGTAGAACAGTACTGTACTGGGAACCAGAGCGACAGAACTTTTGTGTTTGTTTATTATATTAGATGTGCATCCCCTCCAACAATTAATCTTTTTCCAATGTAATTTATTCACCACAGTATTAAATCCTCTTTAAAGATGAAATAATATATTATGTAATTGTTTGAACAACAGGCGCTATGGTCCTTGACATCCAAAGTTGACTTGATGCTTAAACGCCTTCTTTCATCGAAAAGGCTGTATCAGAGCTAGACAGTATGATCCAACAGCATCCACAGGTTACCCGGAGGCAATGACAGTATGCCTGGTATTTACAGTCAACACGTTCCAACTCAGAGAAGAAAAAGAGATCCCCACCCTGAGGTCTAATGCCCTTCCTTTATTTGGAAGAACAAAACAAGTTCAGAAAAGCTTGAGTATAAAATATGTTTTAATAAATGGCCAATGGCCTTTATTTAGTGTTAATCATGGCATGTCGAAGTCAAATCTCAAGAAGCTGATATTTTTAGGCTTTTAATTATTTAATCACTCAATGTGAATGACCAGATCTAGAATTTGTTAAGTCTATAAAATGATTGACATTAGATCCAAACCAGGATAATAATGCACAAACACCAGTAACTTATGGTGCATAAGATGCTCTAATTATGAAGCCAAGCATTTTACATTGCGCTGATTTGCTGTAAGCATTATATCGAACACTATCTGAGTTACAAGGTCAGCAATGACAAATTTAACATTGAAAGTCAAATATTTTCTAATATCAAAAGAAAAGGTTGAAGAATGGAAGAAAATGAAAGCAATGCAAACCATGTATTAAAAGTGGTATTGTACAACCTTGTAGCAATCTTTAGACTCGTTGATTAGATAATCAATAGCATATCTGATGCATTTCTCATTTTTGCCACACATACACAGATCAGCATCTAAGCTTAAAGGAATTCAACAAGAAAGCTAGCTTATACAGTGATATTTCGATACTTGTAAAATATCCCATATGGTGGCAAATATTGTGATATGCGATATTATCGAATTGTTCCTGCAAGTTCCACTATGAATTCCAATGTGAGAATCGTGAGCCCAAATATTCAGAATAAAGCTCCCGCCGCCTCTAAGAGAACAAAGTTTGCATGACTGCCATGTCCTCCCAATGGCTAGCTTGAGTAAATCTGACTCAATGACCTGGCTACAATCTACTGACCAAATAAACAGTGATACATTTCCTTTCCCAAATTGTGAATCAAAAAAAATAAAAAATAAAAAAGCCAGGCAACATCAAGCAAAAAGCCAATCACACCCTTGTATTTTTAAATGAGTACACGCTTTGTTGCGTTCAAAAATAAGGAATTTGTCTTGGTAATAGTTGTATTCAAGTGCCCATATATACAGAATATACAAACTGCTCTTTGCACAAGATGAGACCAGTTATTAAAAGAAAGGCCCTGACTGGGGCAGAAACGAAAGTGAAAGTGGGAGTAATACAAGTATTGACTGGGTATAAATATATATGAATATATTTGGACATTTCCGAACATGATAAATAATATGTAAACATAGTCTGGACACGGCAAATAAAGGAAGCGGTTAAGTCCAACTGCTCCTTAGGCTTAGGCTTGACCTGGCAACCTCAGTCAGTCGGGGGAGATGTTGTGCATTACTGTATATATGACGTTGTTATAAACATCTTGTTTTTCGGCCTGGTACTGTGTGTGTGTGTTTCATTTTATTTACACACACACACACACACACACACACACACACACACACACACACACACACACACACACACACACACACACACACACACCATGGCCTTTTTTCCACCAAGTTACTTGTTGATACAGAGGTTTATTGTTGATATTTAGGTGTACTTTATATGCCCAATTTTCCCATACATCTACTAAACCAAGTGAATGCTGAACCTAAGCTTAAGAAACACAGCAACTGACAACACTGTTAAAAATTAAAATCCAGTGTCTTAAGATGTGTAACTGTGAACGTTGTACACTGGTGATGCATGTGCAATATATTGTAAAGGTATTGTGATCACGTAATAACGGACTTTTCATTTGTTATCTTTATGTATTAACGTTGTATGAATTCAATAATAACAACCTAAAAATTCGGAGCAACTCAACCGTTGTTATCCACAGTACTGTAGTCATTTTTATCCCTCCTGCAGAAATACCCCCAATACATCGCACTACAGGCCATCTTGCATTATCTATGCGAGGTTTTTTTTTCACCCGTTTAAAGGTTTTTATTCCTTTGCTCCAAGTCTTGTTTTTTCTTTTTATAAAACGTCGTTTATAAGCCTCAGCAAAGCACTTTGAATCACCCTTGTGTATGAAATGGGCTGTCCGATAAAGCAGCCTTTTCACCGGCAACAAGCCTTTTTAACCGATCCTGTGCATAGCTTTTCTTTTTTTTTTTTTTTTTTTTATTATCTTTTTTTTTTAACAACGCGCGTACAATACACCGAACCTCCCCGAGACAAATCCCTGCCTTACACATCCAAAATGCACTTTCCCGAATGAGGGCATTCTGACACTGATTCCCAGGATAATGCCGGGCTAGCTCGGTTAGCTCTGGCGCTAGTTCCGCTGGGATGGGACGGCGGTTGACAGCAGCCCAACTTACACACAGAGAATCCCCCTCACGGCAAGCTAGCTTTTAGCATTAGCTTAGCCCGGGCGTGTGACCGTTGACACCCGGGTGTTTTGAGGTTCAAAAAAAAAAAAAAAAAACCCCCAAAAAAACACAACAGAAAACAAAAACACATCACTCACCGTGTAACGCCGACGCCTGCAGCACGGCCCCCGACGTGCCGTCGATCACTTTGATGCTGCCCCGACTGGTGACGGCCAGGACGGCGTTGAGGGCCGGGTGGTAGGACAGGCTCCGCAGGCCCTGCTCGTCGCAGCGCAGGCAGCCGTCCCTCAGCACGATCCAGTCCGAGGAGGAGGCCGAGGACGAGCCGGAGCCCGGCGAGGCCGCGGCCGCCATCTTTCTTTAGTTTTTTTTTTTTTTCTCTCTCTCTCTCTCTCTCTCTTCTCCTTCCTTCCTTCTCCTTCTGGGTGTGTTTTTAAGGGCTCGCCGGTGGTTTCGGGTAGCGCTGTCGGGGGATCTCGAACGGCGAACGGCCGGCTCTGCCACCACCGCCGCCGCCACCGACTCCTTCAGCTCAGCGGCTTCTCGTTCTCCTCCTCCGGGTCCCGCCGCAGCCAGTCACCATCTGCACCGGGACAACTCTGTCAGATGGACGGCGGCTCCGCGGAGATCGCGGGGCTCCGCCGGGTCTCGCGAGATCGCCCCGGCAACGCCGCGACAGCGACAGCGACAGTCGCGCGGCGTTCGGCTGCGGCGCGGGACTCGGGGAAACGCAGCCTCCTCCTCCTCCTCCTCTTCCTCTTCCTCCTCCTCTTCCTCTTCCTCCTCCTCCTCCTCTTCCTCCTCCTCCTCCTCCTCCTCCTCTTCCTCTTCCTCCTCCTCCTCCTCTTCCTCCTCTTCCTCTTCCTCTTCCTCCTCCTCCTCCTCCTCCTCCTCGGAGCGCAGACCGAACGGAGTTTTCCGGGCTCGCCGGGGCGACGGGCCTGACGTCACAACAGCCCGTGAACGGGTGACCCGGGGTTGTTATCTGGAGACGCGTGCCGCCCCGGCCCCAGCGACGCCGTAGCCGCCGCGTGGCTCGTGGGACTCGCGTTCTCGCAGCTCGCGCGTCCGATCCGTCCAGCGCGCCACCGGCGGTTGAGTGGGCAGCGGAACGGCCGATTTGCGGTTTGCGCCGGAATGCAGCGTTGGCCGAGTGGGATTCTGAACCGTTGGATCCGAACGGGGGGCGTCAGGAGTGGCCTCCGTGGCTGCATGCTCAAGACATGTTGGAATATCATGCGAATTGAAGTACAGTTCAAGGGCATGGCATCCCTCTGCGCCCTCGCTGGCCCGCGTGTCATATCGGTGTCGTGGCCAGTGTCTCTCTGCACCACGCTATTGGTTGATTAATTGATTGATTTTCCAGATCGATTGGTTGTAGTTGTTATGAGCGTACATGGGGGGTTTGTGCTGTAACTTATTTGTTCTATTTGGGAGAACATCACTTAGAAGGAATTCTGTGTCACAGTTCCACAGATATATCTAATTTAATTAATACAAATAGGAATTGAGAAAGATGAATAAATAATAAGTAAAAAAAAAAAAAACACACAACAAGAAACACGAACACTGTAATGGGTATCTCCATCCGCCAATAAGTAATGCCACTTAATGTGGAAAACATTTTTTGCAAATACTTTTAGAATCATTTCCATGTGATTGCATATATTTCCATACGTTTTAGATCGAAGTGGGGTTGGAGTGGGAGTGGACTCACTGTGACGTTTAGGTGTGACGTCACATCATTATGGAGATGACGCTTTTAGGATACACACGGGGCTCCTTCGACAGAAAATCTTTGATAGACGTTAATCACAGACATCCGTCCGGCAAATCCTTGCCGTTGTTTTTCGTTGATTCGTTGAAATGCAAATTTTTGTACACGACTGCGTAAAATACCTTTTGCTCCCCCCCCCAATTACAATTTCCAGACCAGAGCAAACATATATCGCTCTTTTTACATCCCTTGGATCCATGGAATTTGTTTATATGGTCATCTCTGTGCAGCTATACCTTTACATTGTTGTCACCTATTGCTTAAATACTAGGGAGAATATATAGTATTCGGTATTGTGGAACATCCCCAAAATACAAGACAAACATCCAATAACAAGAGCCATAGTCAAATCTGATATGAAATATATTTGCTAAGAAAAGCTACTTGATAATTCCTTTTTTACATAAAGTAGCATGTTAGCTGTCTCCAATGGCAAAAATGCTTATACGTCAACCATGTTGTAATTGCCATAAACTAGTTATAAGTCTATACTGTACATCAGATCGGCATTATCGTCTGACCAGCGATGGAAACGCATCACCTGGTGCCCGGGCGCGTCCACGTATGCTGCCCACTGCTCCTGGCTGTGGCCCCGGAGGAAGGACAAGCCAGGATGGGTTAAATGCAGAGGCCTCATTTCACCGGCCACCATCCAAAGCATGTGTGCGAGTGTGTGTGTGTGTGTGTTGTAGTGCGGTGTGCTGTGTGACAAATAAAGATTGTTCTTCGTCTTCTTCAATATCAGCCGATAATAAAAGCTTGAACCGAGTCAGCAGTGATAAAGTACTATCTTGGTAACTTTCAATCAATATATCATATTTTATGCAAATATTGTAAAGGATTCCAAGCACAATCGTACAAAATGTAAAATGTCTATAGTGGATAAAATATTGACTACAACGTTACATTGTGATTCACAAAAGTATGGCACCATACAGCACTGTAAAAGAAAAACAGCTTATGTACTTATTGGAAGTCGCTTTGGACAAAAGTGTCTTCTAAATGCCATAATGTAATATAAAATCAAAAGCGGTTTTAGCAAAAGCAGTTTTGGGGCTTTCATTGTATTAAAGTAATTCTATTACTGGACAAATGTTCTTTTTTCCTTTGCAAAAAGATGACTCAGGGAAGGCAAACAATTTAGACAACGCTTTTAATTCACTCAAACTGCTCCAGCTAGCCCACTATTCCAGCTGATATCCATAAGTTAAGTTAAGAAACTGTTTTGTAAAAATAATAAACAGCTATTGTTAATGACGCAGGACGTGGAAACAGTGCCTTAATTCAAGGGAGGCGTATATTTTTCTTTTAAAATTCAAAATGAACTTTTGGAAATTTGGCACCACCATGACAAAAATGAAGACGAAAAAATAAAAATGAATAAATAAAACGCAAACCATATGATTATGAGAGATACCGGACGACATGAGATCATTAGAATCACCAGGGATGTGTGAAAGGTGTCACGACCGTCTTGTACAAGTGAAAGAGCATCTATAACTGCATTTGTAGGTGTAACCTGTCAACGTTTTTGCCTTTTTATTCAACAAAAGCATAATGGTCACAAGTATATACACACACACATTTAGACCCCATACTTCCACAATCTAGAATTTTAACAGTTAAAATAAGAGGGAAAAAAAAAAAGAATGAAAGACCTGTTCAAAGGAAAATCCATGCTTCATGTTTTCGTTGTGGAATGAATCTTCACGTGTCTTTTCCCACTGTGCCCCAGGTCCGTACCCCACAGGAGGAACCCAACAGCAGCTTGTCCAGTCAGACACCAGTATAAAGTGACAGGAAGTAGATATACAAAAGGAAAATCGGGTATATGAGAAGGGGCTTCTTCGTTTTGAACTCGTCTCCGACGAGTAGCGAAGCAGCACTGTACGCAGCCCAAAATACTCCAAAAAGCTGCGGGGTAAAACACACACACATTAGTTGTGAAAAATTTGTAAAGACAAAGAAAAAAAAAGTAAGGGGTTCATAATCTGATCAAAGTATTCAATTTACTTTTATTATTGTGCCAACCACATCAAAACCCCTAATAACTAAGAGCAAGGGGGCGATAACGATCAGCGGGAGGAGCGAGTAGCCGATTACCCCCAGCACTTGGCCGTAAGACACCTGGTCGACGGAAGAAAAACGGGCGTTAGATGAAAGACTCGGGCTGTCATTTCAACAATAACAAACCGAAAGGTCACCCGTATCCGCGGCTCACCTCTCCACCGAGAACCCGTGCCAGCAAGAAGATGGTTAGCGATCCGAAAATCCATATGGTGATGATCCAAGACACCACCTTGGGAAGCGAGGCACAGTTTAGGAGTTCAGCCCCCGAGTGGTGATATCTCCCCCCCCCCCCCCCCTCTTAAAAACATTCTGAAGCATTGAACTGAATTGATTCGACTCAATTAAACGCTATCGTGATTCCTCCTCCTCGTATTTGGTTATTGTTCCACTTTGTCTTTACACATGGCTGAAAATGTGAGGTGCACTGTCGTAAAAGGTCAGGCTTCTGAGCGCTTCCGAGAGCTGTTCTTTAGATGACAGCTAAGCACATTTTAGATTATATATTTTTTTTTAAAAACCCAAAAAAATATAAGTTGCTGGGGACTACACAAACTTTAAAATTATTACAGAATTCATTTTGTAGACTGATCTGAACTGGACTCATGTGAGGAGAGGGATGGATCTGTCTGCCGGTCTTCCTGCTTACTCTGAACTGTCCGTAGATGGAGATCATAGAGAAGAGCAGCACGATGGCCAGGGGTCCCCAAAAGTCCGGGTTGTCCCTCACCACCTGTCGGTTGAAGCCCAGGGAAGGCATTGGCATCAGCACGCAGCGGATCTTATAATAGATGTCCTTCAGGTCGATGTCCAGCTCCTCCCTGATTCCAAGGAGAAGGAAAATGACCAAAACGGACAAAAAAGGAGCATGGTTAAAATTTTGCTTGGTTATAGAATAAGGAAAACGGGAACCGGATGAAATGAGTTCCATAAATATGTTTTTTTGCGTCCATGAGTCGAAAGTTAGTTTTTTTTATAAAACAAAAATGATATTTCAAGGTGAGAATTGTTCATTTTAACTATCTGCACGCAACAGGTATCTATTTTGTTTAACTATGTGAGAAACAAATGTTGCCAATAAAATAAATACTGTTGCTTGAGAACTTTTCCTGCTACACACATCTCTGTTCATCCATTTCATGAATGAGTCACATTCATCCTCCATAACTATACAACAATGCTACAAATTCCAGCTCCGCCACATCACACACCACCGTAATGGTGGAATGAAGACCCTTCTGTTCAGGATGCTCCTGGACTCATACTCCACCTCTTCAGCTCATAGGACCCCCACCTCCTTCTCCTTTTCCTTATTGTGAGCCGGTTTAAACCCCCTACTTACTTTTGGAATTCCCAAATTGTCTCTGTGCATTAAATAGAAAAATTAACAGTAACTACCGAACTTACTATGACTGATGTACAGTGTGTTTGACTGTTGCTGACAAATGCACTAAGATGCTTTGGATGAATTTGATTTTAAAATGGCGTAACTTGTCCCAGAGTGAGTCGGCTGGGTTGCCGGCTCGGCTTTGGCAATCGTGCAAAATTCCAATCTGCGGTCACTGGGGGACAGTGATTGCCAAATTACGATTCTATCGGGGCAGGGGGGTGCGCGCGCATAGAACGTAATGTAATGCGGCAAATGCGGTCTCCTCGTAACAGAAGTGCAGGATTTATTATTGACAAGTCAAGTATTTACACAAAAACATCTCAATTTTACAAATGTATTTCCCATAGCAACGGAAAGCAACGGAGATGCGTGCGTGACGAGGCACGGGACACGCGGTTTTCTTTTTTTGGAACAGGACGGAACGGGACAGTCCCTTAACTCAGTGGTGTTTAAAGATTTTGTTTCATACAAGTAGGAAACAAACAAAGATAAATACATTTAAACTAAAACAGGAAAACAGGCACGGGAGTCAGTAGCTGGTACGCACGGCGTGTCCACGCAGCACTGTCTTGAGGAGAAATTTTAAAGAAACTCCACTCCCTCTCTGATACCTCTTTTCCAATGGGGACGCTGGCACATATAAAGAGACAGGAATATCCCTGTATCATTCAATCATTTCATATCCCATTTAGAATCCAAAATCAAAACTAGAAGTTATTGACTTTTTTTTTTTTTTTTCCCACGAATGCGGAACCATGAAATGTTTTGAGTGTGGGGAGCACTCGCCACTCCAGCACCGCCCCAGGACGGCCTCCGAACAGGAGGAGCGTCTCCACTCCCCATCACCAAAGGACCGGGCCCGATGCGCGTGCACCAGTTAGTTTTACGTTTTTAATTTCTAATACAAGTGAGAAACTAAGGAAACAAAATAGATTCCGTATGAATGAAATTCCATTTCTGTGGCCGTAGTTGATTCAGACAAGAAATTTTACAATGAGGGTTTAAAAGAATACAGTCACAACAACGAGAGGGAAAACACAAGTCAAGGGCCCCTCTCTACCCTCTCCGGAGCCAGCGATGAACTCACAGAAGAGGCTTGCTCTCCTCTTGGTCGTCCTCCTCGACTTCCAGCAACCAGCCGTAGCCTCGCTGCCTGAGAAACGTTGTGGCATACGGGTCTTTCGCGCCGTCGCTGCCCATGGCCAGCTTGATGTCGGGGGCATCGATGGTGCCGCTGAGCTCTGTGGAGAAATGTACAGCATAACTGACATAAAACAGGTTGTAGATTACATCAACAAATGCAACACTGAATTAAACTCTGGATTATGTCAAATTATAACTGTAACATTATAGCTTAGCGGTGAGCATTAATTTTGACAGTAAGCAGAAAAGAACAAAGTTTCTGTACCGTACGTTTTTTTCATCAAAGGAAATATCTATACTTTGCTCATGAATGATTCAATAGATCCATATCCCTGGAAATAACTGACTCCACTAATACTATTTGCCAAGTACCGTTACTTTCAATACTTTAACTTTTAGATCAAGCGCTTGTATACTTTTACATCGGTTGAATTGTCAACGTGACATTCACTTTTACTAGAGTACTTCTGTGTCACGGTATTTCCACTTTGACTTAAGTAAAAAGGTCTCAGTACTTTTTTCCTTCAGGAACACTGCATCAAATGAGATTTTGAGGTTGTTCACCCTGCCAGTAAGTAAACAACGCTAATCCACTTGTGAAAGGGTCATTCAACCAAATACACAGGCGATCCACGTTGTGGCTTTCCTCAATGTCGCACGGCTGCAGTCGTAGTCCCACGGATAAATATCACACTATTGAAATGGAAATGTGAGGGCGGTGAGCGGCCTGGTGGCCGGGGAGCTAGCCGGGGAGCTAGCCGGGGAGCTAGCCTTACCTTCAGCCTCTGTCGACGAGACGAACGTGAAATCTCCGTTGGTCGGAGAGAACTGCATTGTGGATGTCAAGTCCCAGGGAATCGCATTTAAAACGAACCGATGCTGTTTATTCAGAAGGGCGCAATGGCGCCGCTGTCATTGACGCTGCTTTGAGTATGAGTATTAAAAAAAAAAACCCAAAAAACCCAAACTAGTCCATTTTGTTTTCGTTTTGGCTGGCAGCGCTACGGAGCAAAGCAGGAAGTGCGCAAAGCATGATGGGAAAGGGAGACACGTCAAATCCCAACACGACGCACGGGGCGGGGCGGGGGGGGGGGGGCGCTCCGCCATCTAGTGGCCACATGGCGTAAATGCAAACGCCATTGCAAATTTAAAAAAAAAAAGTTTCAAGTGTTATTTTGGCGACTAAACATTGACAGATTCGAAAATGAATAAAAAAACAGATTCTACGCACAGCCGTTGCCTTTTCTGGCTCCTCTGGTACTTATTCGTTTTAATGTTTATGAAAAAACCTTTTTCTTCTTGAACAAAACGTTGTTGTTTAACACCGGCATCCTATGCTGCGTTCCACTAGAGATCGTAACTCGGCGATTCCGGCTTCGCGCGGCGTGGTCGCCTGGATGTGTGTTTGTTTGTCAACGCTTGGGTATTCGATCAGCGTCCGCCCAGGGGCTAAAATCAAATAGTCGTTTCGGCGTGTTGGGGTGTTAGTGTCCAAGTTGGACGTGTTTTAGAACTAAAAAAAAAAAAAAAAGGCAACTTTTTTCACCGTTAGCCATGTCGCCATCGCCGTTCTCTCGTGCGACTACTTTTTTTTTTTTATTATTTTAAGTCGGAGGAACGCTGTTTTTCCGAGCTCCGTCCTGAAGTTGAACGCAGCAAGAGAACAGCAGCGGTTGCCGCCCCCACGCCGGCCTTTTTAAACCCCGCCTCCTTACCCCCCCTCCCATTGGCCGACGAGGGCATTCAGACCAATAGGAACGGCCTACGTCACTACCCCGCTTTTGCCGCTAAAAAATAAATCGCTCGCCTGGCCGGGTCGCTCCGTAATCTTTCCTGATATATGAATTAAAACGTTGGTAAGTGTCGCGTTGTGACTCAAAGTCCTGCCTCCGTTTTTTTTTTTTTATCATTCGTCGCGTTTTCTCTCTAAATTGACTTCATGACATAAATGACTACTTATGGAGTTAAACAGTCAACTAACACGTTACTGGTGTTGGTCGACACGTCGCTAGATGATCGCGTCATGTTTTGTTTTTTCTTACAGTTATGTGAATGTTACCAGACCCGTTGTTATTCCCGTTGAAATAATACTCTCTGCCATGCGTTTGCAACGTTAATTAAATGAATGTCATTGTTCGCCTTTAAATTTGAGACTAACAGCCGTGACCCTGCCCTTCAACGTCCCTTGTCAGTGTTGGTCGTCGCGCTCGTCTGCCGCTGTGTTGCACGGCATCGTTTTCATTCCCCGCCCGCCGCCATGGGCATCCCTGGCCTGCTGCAGTTCATCAAGGACGCCTCCGAACCCGTCAGTGTGAAGAAGTACAAAGGGCAGACGGTGGCTGTGGACACCTACTGCTGGCTGCACAAGGGGGCTTTCTCCTGTGCCGAGAAGCTCGCCAAAGGGGAACCCACCGATCAGTACGTGTGTTTTCTTCAACAATGCCGAGCCGTCCAAGATATGAGTTGGAATTTTAGCCAGTTGCATCTGACTGATTGATAACCATCCGTAATTATAGATGATACTCCAATTTTTGACCCCCAGGTATGTCTCCTACTGTATGAAGTTTGTGGATATGCTGCTGTCCTTCGGCGTGAAACCGATACTGGTTTTTGATGGATGCAATCTGCCGTCCAAACAGGAAGTGGAAAAGTCTCGCCGAGAGTAAGTGTTTTCATCCCGAATTTACTACGGCTATGTCGAACCCTTTTTCTCGCCCGATTCATTGTTCCGTAATTTTCCTTCCCAGGCGCAGGCAAGCCAACCTCCAGAAAGGAAAGCAGCTGCTCCGAGAGGGAAAGATCTCAGAGGCCAGGGACTGTTTCACGCGCTGTATTAATGTCACGCCCTCCATGGCCCATGATGTCATCGAGGTGAGGAATTATTTTACGTGCAATGACACTGGCTTCCTCTCCTGGTTGTTTGTCTCTTTGCGGTTCCGGCTACCACTGTAACATTTTGTTGACGGTGTTAAAAAAACTGTGTGTGTGTGTGTGTGTGTCTTTTGGACCCTCTTCCACCAGGCTGCAAGGACCCGAGGGGTGGACTGTGTCGTGGCCCCCTACGAGGCCGACGCCCAGCTCGCTTTCCTCAGCAAGTCCGGCTTGGCTCAAGCTGTCATTACAGAGGACTCGGATCTGCTGGCGTTTGGCTGCACAAAGGTTCTCCTTTTTGTATTCTAGCCATAGGAATGTGGATAATAAGGGTATTCCCACATTCATACTCTGATGATACAATTTGGTTAAAATTTAATTTTATTGAACTCCGTTGGAAAAATTCCATGAAATCGAGACTCAGAGGAAAAAGCTCCGATCACTCGGATAATATAAGACACGCCGTATAATCTATATACATAGTCAATATATACAATCATCAGTCAATATGTATTGCCAGTCTTTTTGTTATTTTATTCTAGCCTTTGCAATCCAACATTAAGATTTCCCAACAGTTTCTTTCAGTGAACTACAGAATGTCTAGCTTTTAATGGTTATTGTTTATCATCTTGCAGTTGCATCATATCATCATAAAGTGAAGATATTTTTATGTTTTTATTCACATCTTGCAGTTTGAATTAAAGATTTCTCACATTTGGCACCTGGTACTTTGTATTCAGTGATGAGACATGAACTTTTGATGATATATATAAACTTATATCAACTTGCAAGACTGATCTGGGGGAAAAAAGTAAATAAAATTTTTATTATTGATTTATCTGCTGTTATCCCTCTATTATTAATGTGTGTACAAATCAACGTCAACTCACAAAAACGCGGAAATGTCTCGCAGGTCATCCTGAAGATGGACAAGCAGGGCAACGGGCTGGAGATAGACCAGAATCACCTGGGTCGCTGTCGCTCTCTGGGGGACATTTTCACGGAGGAGAAGTTCCGCTACATGTGCATCCTCTCCGGCTGTGACTATCTGGCTTCGTTGTATGGCATTGGCCTGGGAAAGGCCTGCAAGCTGCTGAAGGTGGCCAACAACCCCGACATCCTCAAGGTAAGGAGGTGTCCTGACAATAAGGCAAATGACCTCCCTGACACTATAAACTCCTTCAGATTTAAAATCAAATGTGATTATAGGAAAGACAATTTGTGAGATGGTCAGGGCTTTGTGATGTTGGATGTGTAAGGCATGAAGCCTGGTTTCCCCCTTTCTTGTCAGGTAATCAAGAAGATGGGGCAATACCTCAAGATGAACGTAGTGGTCCCTGAGGAGTACATCCAAGGTTTCATCAAGGCCAATAACACGTTCCTCTACCAGCTGGTATTTGATCCAGTCAGGAGGAAGGTGGTGCCCCTCAACCCGTACCCTGAGCACGTGGACCACAGCACGCTGAGCTACGCAGGACAGTATCCTTGTGTTTTGTACTTACAAACTGCCCGTCTGCCCATCTATCCCAGCAAGGTCTGGCGTGGCTGATGATTTTTTAACATGATTCGGCTATGTTTACGTGTGGAGGACTGAAGCTACCTTGCGGAGGCGAGACGATCAGTGTCCATGTTTACACAAATGTCTTTGTCTTGGTTTTGTGGGGGAAAACTGGCTATTTTCTGCTGCATTCTCTGCTTGTCCGGTGTGCCATCCTTGATGATTTTGATCCCAGCAATGTAGGAGACATTAAAGGTTTCCAAATGGCTCTGGGGAACCTGGACATCAACACCATGCAGAGGATAGATAATTTTGACCCAGACAAGCCCACTTCACAGGTACCTGAGCTATTGCTCAATCGAAAGTTCAGTTAAACCGGCAGCTATACCAGAGTTGGACCATATGGAGGACTTTATACATTTTTTACACAATATGGATATGTATAACAATATCTGATTGCATAATGTAACTTACCTGAACAGAACTGCATAGTAGATGATAATATTTGATTATTGCATGGCCCATCAAAATTATAAGAAATTTGTTTGAATCTCATTAAAATTTAACATTGGTGTTCACAGCCAGCTAAACCACGCAGCCGGTGCTGGGATGAAAAGGCCTCAGTCCAACCCTCCGCCTCAACAAGCATCTGGAGTCGTGGCTACACCCCGAGGGGCTCCGTCGCCCCGCAGCCCGCTGCTCATCGCTCCCCACCGAGGCTGAACTCCACGCGGGGGAAGGAGACTGTCATCAGTCTGGCCGGCCTGCAGCTGCCAGGCAGCAAGATCCAAGTGAAGAGGCCCAGAGAGGGTGATGACCTATATTCTGTATTTATCGATGACGTGTCAGATTTCCACAACAGAGAGATCGGTTTCGGCTTTCTCGTACTGCGTTTTGTGGGAGATACCATTACACTTTTTGACCATCCTGAGTGATCCTGCGTTCTAAACATAAACTTTCTCCCGTACCTTATTTTGGCCTGGCATTGGATACCATGTTGTTATTATTATTTTACCAACCGTTCCACCGCCACATGTCCGCACAGACTCCAGTATATCCGACCAGGACGTGCTGCAGCAGTACTCTGCCTCCGGGGAGAAGAGAGCTCGGTCCGAGGAGCAGCCTGCCCCCTTCAACAGGACTTCCTCCTCCTCCGGCTTGGCCCGGCCGCGCAACCGCTTTGCCACCCTGTTGCAGAAGCGGAACCTGGACGCTGAAGGAGGCGACCAAGGGACACGCAGCAGGTAAGATCCACAGTAAAGTTTGTATTGCTTAAGTTGAAAACATATTTTTGAACACGTTTCTCCATTCCGGATTTCTGAGATGTGTAAATTGCATCGCTTCCAGTGCAGCAGTGTCAATTCCCACCAGTGCACTATCCAATACACCAATACACCATTACTCAGAATTAGATAGATGCCTTTTTTGAACCCCCAATGGATAAACTAGGTTGTTCACCTCCGTATAAAATGCAATGTGATGTTGATGGTTAGATTGAGACCCATTCAAATATTAGCAATTAAAAGTGAATATTTTGCCACTAAAAAAATAACCCTGTGCAGTGTTAATTTCTAATAACAAAACATACACTCAAAGAAATAATTTTTGAACTGCAGCTTGGACGAGACTTTGCCGCTCTGTTACTCCCATGGGCGAGAGTCCAGTTCATTTAATTTCCTCTTCTAGGTTCTTCCACAGTTCCCCTGAGGCTACCTGCCTAGGCTCTCCGGATTCAGCCAGGGGGGCGATGGGCGGTGTTCTTCTGGAAGCCGCCGCCACACCGAGTCGAACGGGGAGCGGCTCCTCTTCCCCGGGCAGTGCTGACCAGAGCGACGGGCCGGAGATCCCCTCCCTGGACACCCCCACCCCCCCTGCATCGCCCACCCGCGCCCCCACCACCTCCCCGCAACCCACCAGCCAGGGCCTGGGCTCGTTCCACTGGTCGGGTCTCCGCCCCCCTTCTTCCTCGGAGCGCCAGAGCAGCCCCAAACTGGTTCTATCGGGCCTGTCCGCCCTCCAGCAGTTCCAGCGCAAGAAGGAGGAGAGCTTCTCCTGGAGCGCCAAGCCCCCCCAAATCCAGCCAGAGGCTGAGAGCAGGGACACGCTGCCAGGCTTGCCCCTCTCCCAGGACAGCGCCTACTTCTCCCAGTCGCAGCCTTGTGTTTCTGAGGCCTGCTGCGATGAGGAAGATCCTGTCGACCTCTCCCCGTCTCCCAGCCAGCCGGAGGTAGAACTGTACAAGTTGCTAATTTCCTCCCTCATAAAGTCACACAGCATCAATGTCATTAATTCAAATAAAATGTATATAATTATAAATTATAATTAATTTAATGAAAAGATTATTTGTCATATGTTTCCTATGTCCTGTTTAAGACTTCTCATAATAGGATCACATTGTTCAAATCAAGTCCAAAAATATAGTGATTTTTAATCTAGTCATTGTGGCAGATCCCCCCCTGACACGCGGGGGGGGGGGTTCAGGGCCCTCCGGCACAGAGACACAGACGATGGGGTTGAGAAGATACCAGCTTATTGTAGAGAGTGGGCAAGGTGGAACAAGCCCCGGAGGAGATGGACAACATATCATGACAAAGGATACTCTCGTGTGTGTGTGTGTGTGTGTGTGTGTGTGTGTGTGTGTGTGTGTGTGTGTGTGTGTGTGTGTGTGTGTGTGTGTGTGTGTGTGTGTGTGTGTGTGTGTGTGTGTGTGTGTGTGTGTGTGTGTGTGTGTGTGTGAGAGAGAGAGAATGGGGGTTTTACCGGTTGCCCGTCAGACCAATCAACGAGCAACAGGTAAACAGCCACACTGATCCTGGGTCCCAATTACCTAGGCCCAGGACAGGTGTGGCCCTAGACCCAGGAAAGGTGTGGCTCCTCAAGCCACACTGTCTCCACACCACAGTCATTATTGCCCAGCTCTAGGGTTTGCGAGTGTCTTTGTGCATGTGAATGATAAGCCTCTTTCATGCATGTTTACAGGAAGCAGATTTACGCAAGGAATCAGAGCAGAGTCCCACACATTCCCCAGGAGGAGATAAGAAATCCTGTCAGGCCAGATCGCTGGTATGTAAAAAAGGAACAATTGTGAAAAGTGGACCCCCAACACACACACACACACACACACACACACACACACACACTGCTAGACCCTCATCAGACCTCCAATGCTCTGAAGCACTATCAAAACAGAAACATCAGCAATGAAAGTGCTGTGGCAGTGTGTGTGACTTTATATATCTCACATTCTCAAAGGAAATGGGATGCTACACTGAAAATCCTGACATTTTTTTCATACTCATCTGATTTCCCCATCCTCCTCATTAATCTCTATCCCATCGTGTCTTCATCTTTCCTTAATAGGTCCCTGGTCTACCGAGGTCCAAGCCCGGCAGCCAGGGTGGCAGTTTGGCCAAGGTGCGGTCCCTGGTACCGGCCCGGGCCAGCGGTCTGAGGAGACCCTCCTCCAGGCCCGGGCAGAAAGCCAGCCCCAACAACGAGAACAGCCCTGGCCTCCAGGCCACCATCAGTGGCCTCTGGAAGAACTTTGGCTTCAAAAAGCAAGTACAACATTTTAACCAGAAGAAATCTCATCCAAATCTGATACATATGAAGCATGCATATACAATCAACCTTGTGTTGTAGTGCGGCTCGCAGTCTATTATCACCTGTGCGTTTTCGGTCAGGCAGTTTTACGTTTGTTCACACCGATTAACTATTCTTCTGACTCGGCTCATCACAGACCAGTAAAGAGGCCATCTTGATAAAACAATACCCTGTTTGGCCAGCCGGGGCACTATAACTTTATAGAACAAAAGTCTTCCTGATATAATAAACAAAGAGCAATGTGACAGGCTATTCACCAAACAATTTTAAATGGAATGTCTGTGTGTGAGAGACCTTTCGACGTGGAGCTTGGCTGCAGTTATTTAGCGCTGGGTGAATCATTGCATTGTGGTAAACCGCAGGTGCCTGTGTCATGTGATGAGACACCACACAGGAATCCAAATAAGCCTCTTTAAAATAAATAAATATTTATTATTATTATTATTGATAGATGACACCGTTGAAGACATGTGATAGATATTGATATATATATCCTCAGTTATCTCAGGCATTTGACCAAATGTGGTTTATTTTTCAGAACATTAATTGTTCATTGTGTCTGTTTACAGAGAACCTCAGAAAATGAACCCTTGCAGGAGCCCATGTCTCCGCTGAAGGAGAACCTGCTGGCCAGCGTGCTCTAGACTGAACACTGTGGCTTCCTCTCATGGTTTTTCACACAGTGCTGAGCATTACACGTGAAAAGTTTTTTGTTTTTTTTAACATACTGTGTATGTTGATGATTTTGAGTAATGACTGGATTTTTACTTCAAATAAAACATTTACTGCCAAAATATTTTTTTTGTGCTATTGTTTGGATTCCTTGTCGTTTATTTTCTTCATTCCGACAAGGAATTGTGGGATTTTTGTTTTGAATTGAACCTTCCGTAACAACTGAGTATTGATCTCTCGCCGTTGGCACCGCGCTCCAGTGGGTTATCTCCCAATTAGGAGCCTTTCTGTGTGGAGTTTGCATGTTCTCCCCCTGCTTACATGGGGTTTTCCTCCATGTAAAATCAGTAAGAACCCCCACCAAAAACATGCAGAACATCGTCGTCTGACAAGCGATGGGACACTTGTAATTGGTCCCCGGGCGCGTCGCTGTATGCTGCCCGCTGCTCCTGGCTGCTCCCCGGAGGATGGACAAGCCAGGATGGGTTGAAAGCAGAGAACTCATTTCACCGGCCACCATTTGAAGCATGTGTGAGTGTTGGTCCCTGCGCCACATGAGTGTATGTGTTGTGGGATGTGCTTGTTGATAAATAGAAAAAATCTTCTCCATAACCATATCCTTAAATGGTATTATGGCGCAGACGCTTACTGTTTCTTTGTCGCGCAGCCACCAGAAAACTTCAAAAGAGCGGCGGAATGTGACACCTTGTAAGTTGGCTGAAAATTAACAATGCATACTTTTGTGTTGTGGCTCAAAATTACATACCTGCACGGAAGTTGCGGAATGTGCCGTGAAGTACTGACTGTTCCTGATAGTGTCAGTGGTTCATACACAATAATGTTAGGGCTTTGTTAGAAGTTTGCTCAGTTTCACTTGAGATACGCAGCATGTTCTTTTCTAACAGCAATTTTACGAATTAAAGCTTGTCCTGAAAGCCTGTCATTACTATATATATATATTTTTTTTTTATGTGGTTTTTGTGCACCTTTTCCCCTGGTGAATTTGTTTGGGAGTAATTCCTCACAATGGCGTACTGTATTTACATACTGTAGTTCCTGTCCAGTCTAGTCCAGAGACGTTAAATACTTGAGCTTCTCCAGATGCCGCACGTCTCTCCGGCTCCTCTCACACCTTGCCTTGGGTTGTTGCACAACGCACCGTGACCTCACCGTCTTCCTGGGTCTCCCAGGTCTGCAAAGTACTGATGTTTCTCAATCGTAAGTTTCCTGTTTAGAGTAAAACAAGAAGACTGTTTTTGAGGCCGATTTATTTCATCGTGCCACCCTTGTCCTCATAATCTGTGGTTCATCTTTATCTCACTTGCATCACATCACATTGTTCCATCCTGTTTCATGTATGTGGTTGTTGATAAGAAGTAAAATATTTAAAAAAAGTTTGATTCCACATTTCAATGGCATTGAAGAAAAGTCCTTATCAGATTTTTTTATTTGTTTATTTATTTATTTATTTATTATGTGCCAAGGAAAACAATGGACCCCTATTGTTATTGCTGGGATTCTTATTATTTTCCTTGGCACTTTTCAGGCCAAAAGTTTCCAGAACAGGGCCACTGTTGCAGCTGCAAACACGGTTGAGGTGTCGTTAGAACCGGGACGTCACAGACATCAAGTTTCATCCAAATCGACCCACAGAGGGAGAAAACCAGATGAAATTTGACTGGAAGCAGCAGGAGTAAGATGCTCTGTGACAATTCCTTATAAATGTGCAGGTTGTGAGAATGAACGTCCATTTGGTGCATGTTGTAGAGTCCATCACTCTCTAGTGGTTAGGGATTACAAACTAGGCGTGTGTGTGTGTGTTTGTGTTGGTCTTTTTGACATTGTATTCCGATCTAACCCCGGGTTAAATGCGATGTTCTGTTGCTCCTTACTTTGCATGTTTCACGGAAGTCTTAACATTCAAAATGTGCGAGTGCATGATGCGTTTCATGTTCTCGGAACAAATCGGAAAAATTGTATCCTGAAAATTGTGAATAATCACGCAAAGACGTCAACCCTTTTCGGGTTTCATGGAATCGTAACCCATCAGTAAACTTGGACACGAAAAAACATTAATCCACAGAAAGTCGTCACCACGCTGAGTCGAGTCCGCCCCAACTGTGCGAGTCCATGATGACGTTCCATGTACTTGTAACGCTTTGGAAAACAAGTACCCAGAAAATTGTAATCTTTTCGGATTTCATGCAACCGTAACCCATCTGAAAATGTAATCCACAGAAAGGTGTCAACACATCCTTACGTCACTAGGTTACGGTTGTCCCATACGGCATCAAGGGGTCGGGGTTCCATAACTACGTCATTATTGCCCCACACAACACCAAACATCACCTGCCGTCGCCGAGACTGCAGCTCTATTTCCTCAGACAACACGGTGACTTATAAAAATGAGAAGTTCTGGTTTATAGTCAAACAAAGACGATTGTTTTAAAGACATTTTATGTACATGCAGGTTCCTACAGCTAAACGTGGCGGGCTTAAAATGAAAAGGGAGAAGGCGTTATAGTGACGAGTCCTTCCATAATACATACAATTCCTAATGAATGCTGATGTCCAGTAAATGTTGTCTGTATTACATTACAGGCAATTCATGTATTTAACTGTGTTCTTGAATTGTAGGTTGTTGAAACAAGAACTGCAATAAAGCACAAATTGAAAGTAACATACATGTATTTATTGTGTTTGTTGTATAAAATGATTACAAAGTTTATGTTTATTCTTGTTCCAGATACAGAAAAATTGCTGAAAATCTCAGGCAATAAAAAAAACAATTCTCAAAACATCCGGTCGTAGCGTTCAGTCTCGCTGTTCCGTGCTATCAGAGCAACGGCATTTCTTAAAAACAAGATCCAGAATGTTTGCACACGGAGACAGAATGACTTCGACGATATTTTGATAGAGGGAACTCATGTTTATCGGAATCTGAAAAAGTCTGGTAGAATAAATTAGAATGTTGCAGAAAGAGATTATATTACAATAACAGGATTGCCAAGAAGACAACCTATGTTTAATACAACATTCCAAATAACGTACGCTGAGACGTTTATTGGCTGCATTGTTGTCGATCACTATGACTCTGCATTGTATAATATAGCAATGCCAGTTGATAGAGCAATTCAGAAATCCCTGTTAAATGATGATAATCCATGTCTATTAATTATTTGTGGAAATACATGTGCGATCATCAAGCAGGGATCGTGGTATGCAGTTTTTGATTCACACGCAAGGAGCAAAGTTGGACTGCCTGAGTATGAATCACCCAGTAGTTCTGTAGCTTACTACAACAACACTGAATCGGTCCATAGTCATTTCTGTGATACTATTAAATATTTCAGCCAAAGTCAAGAGATGTTCAGCTGGTCTAACATTTTCAATTGAAGATTTGGGAATTCCTCCAGGACTTGTAATAGCTATAATGTAAAAATGGTTGACCTTTTGTCAGGGTGGTCACCGATTATGTCACACTACAATTTCGGGTCAGAATCAGGCAAAATTCATGTAGTTTGATCTGGGACTACGGAAAATACAAATAACATGACTAAAATGGACCCTGTGTACTGCTGCCTGTATTTATATTTATATTTATTATTTAAGGCAAGTTAAAGCACCCATTCTTTTTCAAATGAGAAATTGTCACAAGTGTTTTGGACCCTAGCATTTCCAATGAGTAAATATTAAATATTATGAACCTGTAGAAATGTTTATCAAATCTATTCAACTATAAAACTGACGCAGTACAGCCTGAAGGATCCTCAACCCAACCACACGCACAGATGGAATATAAACTGTTGCCAGAATGCTGCCCGGCGACATTCCCTTGTGTATAAGTGACGTGACCAGACTGTGTTGCTTAATAGGCAGAGGTAATGTACAACAATCAGCCACAACATTAAAACCACTGACAGGTGAAGGGAATAACATTGCTCCTCTCATTCCGATGGCACTTGTCAAGGGGTGGGATATATTAGGCAGCAAGTGAACAGTCAGTTCTTGAAGTTGACGTTTTGGAAGTAGGAAAAGTGGGCAAGCGTAAGGATAGAAGAAAACAGCAGGTCTTATGGAGTGTTCCCGGTATGCAGTGGTTAGTATCGACCAAAAGTGCTCCAAGGAAGGACAACCAGTGACACGGCAACAGTGTCATGGGCGCCCAAGGCTCAGTGATGCGCGTGGGGAGTGAAGTCTAGCCCGTCTGGTCCGATCCAACAGAAGAGCTACTGAAGCATAAATTGCTGAAAAAGTTAATGCTGCTATGATAGAAAGGTGTCAGAACACACAGTTCATCACAGCTTGCTGCATATTTGGCTGCGTAGCCGCAGACCGGACAGAGTGCCCATGCTGACCTCGCAACCTACAGGACTTGGAGGATCTGCTGCTAACGTCTTGGTGTATTAGTCCATGCATTGACGGGTCAGAGCTGTTTTGGGGCCACGAGGGGGAGCTACACAATATAAGTGGTGGTTTTAATGTTGTGGCCGACATAATACCACCTCCAAATCCCATATTTTAACTTTTAGATCCAAAATAATCAATGAAATGTATTGAGCACAAACCTGCATAATTTGTGCAAAATGCACGCAGACTATACTGACTAGTAACAGCAGATGTTTGATTGATATAAAGTAAACTTAATCTCAAAAGGAAAAAAAGAGAGAACTGAGATGTTCTGGAATTTTGCTCATGTTTTCTCATGTTTTGTTTGGTTCCCCTTGAAATGAAAAACCACCCAATCCGATGAACGCACAAATCAAATGACAAACCCCGTCTCACACAGCTTGCTCGATCACCCCCTAAAAATATTATAAATTCTTATCTTTATGTGCTGTCTTCCTAAAGTGTTAGTTGAGTTCAAAATGTGTTCAAACCTGAGAGAGAGAGAGAGAGAGAGAGAGAGAGAGAACAGACTGGAACAAAGAAATGCTGACCTGAAGTGAATTAAATGAATGAATTCATTGAAAATCCTTCAGAAAAGATTCAGTGCCGGGTATATGGGGGCTGCCAGAACCTGTTTTGTTTTTTTGTATTTGATAGTTATGAGTTCTCATTATTTAGTATTTCTTACATAAACTGTTTTCAAAAGGATTACCAGCAGGTTGATAACCTACATAGCCTATTTGTGTGTCTGTGTGTGTGTCTGTGTGTGTGTGTGTGTGTGTGTGTGTGTGTGTGTGTGTGTGTGTGTGTGTGTGTGTTTGTGCATGCGTGCGTGCGTGCGTGAATGTGTGTCACCCTGCATCACATGCATGACATGCGTCTCCCTGATTCACTCTCATGATTCCGAAATTGTTACAGTGCTGTTTTAAGTCGCCGCAATTCAGAGTGCTTTTGTTTTTAAAGGGTTTTCCTACATCCCGATTAACCGATAAACCACCTGGACCTGTGTGTGTGTATGTGTTTGGTTTGGTGGCGGTCTACTTGGACGGGATGAAGAAGGGGTTGAGTGCTGTTGTTTTGGGAGCCCGACAGGGGGGTCAAATCAATCTGCAGATGGTGTTCACCACGTAGCCCTGAAGAAAGCAAACACCTTTCCTCTGCATGCTCCAGATTCCTGTCCTTCACGTGGGCTCCTCACAGCAGATAACGAGACGTTGCAATAACCGGATTGACGATGTCTCCCCATTGATACGTAAACACGCACATACCGAAGAGCGGCCCCCCTGCCCAAAGCACCCCCCGAACACACACACACACACACACACACGCACACACACATACACACGGGCACACACACACACACACACACACACACACACACACACACAATCTTCTCCATTACCCAACATTATTGAATAAAAAAGGGTCATTGTTCCGGTGTTGTGGCACAAAAAGGTTAACAACCATTAGCAACCTGGCACTAGTATAAAAACATCCTTACATAAGTATGATAGTACGATATGGTAATAAGTGTGTTTTTTTTTAGATTTCTCAAAAATTTTGCACACGGCAGTACCATTCATTACATACACATACAGAACTGTATGCAATAATGTAACATGAAATTAAATTGGCACCGTGCTCCGGGCGGGTTATCTCCCAAATAGGAGCCTTTCTGTGGGGAGTTTGCATGTTCTCCCTGTGCTCACATGGGGTTTCCTCCACCTAACGTCAGTAAGGACCCCCCCCCACCAAAAACATGCACCCATCATCGTCTGACCAGCGATGGACACTCGTCACCAGGTCGACGAATGCTGCCCACTGCTCCTGGCTGCCCCCCCCCGGAGGAAGGACAAGCCAGGATGGGTCAAATGCAGAGGCCTCATTTCCCCGGCCACCATCCAAAAGCGTGTGTGTGTGTGCGCATGTGTTGTAGTGTGCTGTGTTGCGTGATAATTAAAGATTCTTCTTCTACTGTCACTCACAACACCTCAGTCACCAGGTTGTTAAATAAGGAATTTGGTTTTGAATGCAAAGATGGGCCAGGAATGAGAACGCAGAATGCTGTTGAGTGTGAGCGATGTGCCCGAAAATCCTCCACTTCAAAGCTAGCGACTCGCGACTCGCACTACAATCGGTTGAAACATCTCCTCCTTACTGCTCTACTGGATGTACTTCAGACAGCACAGGGTTGGTCTTAGAAATCGTGTTGCTCTCTTTCAAATTGTAAAGGGTGGTGGAGGCGGGTTTCTAGAAAAACACAAACAAGCAAACAAACAAACAAAATGGCGTGTGCGTTCAGCATCACTCCATCTATTATTTTGAATGGTTTTTGGATTGTTTACAAATATTGTCAAAGATAACAATATCAAGGGTTTACTTTCCATAATCCCAGCCGCGCCTTTCCCCTCGAGCCTGTCCCTGAGGTGTGTCGTGTAAAGATCCCCAGCACTCGTTACAGATCCTCATTACAACACCACTCAGTCATATTCAGTGTAATTTGATATATTCAAGGTCCGAATCCCCCCATCGCATAAATATGTAACACCAGTGACCTGAATAATCGATGTATCAATAATCACATGATAGACTTTGTGCGTTTCTATTGGTTGACCATATTCACCAGCAGAGTTTAGACCTTGACCAATAACTGCTCCATCCATCATCCTTCATCCACCATCCATCCATCCGTACATACATTCCTCTATGCATCCATTCCTTTGTGAATCTATTCCTCTATGTATCCATCCATCCTTCCACCCTTCCATCCATACATCCAGACATCCATCGCCAACCCGCCCATGCATCCACTCATCCGACTGCTTACCCATCTATTCAACCACCCACCCACCAACCAATCCACCTATCCATCCAACCACCCGTCCATTCATCTAGCCTTCCATCGTTCCATCCATCGTCCCATCCACCCATCCTTCTTTCTCTGTTAACTCTAAAAGAGAAGGGCACCACTGTGCTGAGGCTGTCTATGGCTTTTGATATGAAATAAGGAAACTTGGAAGGGTTTTGATGATTCTGCTTGTAACTGGTTTGACTGATATCTCTTTGAATTGCCTCAGACAATTGTTAGAGACCGTAACAAGTTGCACTGGGTCAAAGTGGTTTAAAGTTGCATGGTCATCATTAACATCTAGATGGAATATCTGTACGTCTGTATTCATATGAAAGGCCATGAAAGAAATTAAAATGATCTGGACGTATAAAAGCTTCCACTGAGTTCAACTCTGATATGCATTCCACCAGGTTACAGGACTAAAGACAACTGACATGTTGTTGAATTAACACTGAACTCTCAAAGACATCGTTTTCGACACGTTTCCTGCAGGGAATCCTGGCGTGTTGTTTTAACTGGTGTTTAATTTTGCATTTATTCTATTTATCTCAACAATTATTCTGTAGCGTGTGACTGAATTGTGTCGTGATTTTACACTGTACGTGTAGGTTGTCTTCCAAGACTCTTTGCAAAACAGCCATTGATCTTAATGAAACAAGCTCATTATATAATGCTTATTTCCAATTTAAACCTAGTATGTGTGTGTGTGTGTGTGTGTGTGTGTGTGTGTGTGTGTGTGTGTGTGTGCGTGTGTGTGTGTGTGTGTGTGTGCGCGTGTGTGTATGTGTGTGTGTGTGTGTGTGTGTGTGTGTGTGACATCTCATTCTCAAACAAAGCCTAAGAGTCCAGAAAAACGTAGCGACTCTGGAAACATAGAAGATATATGTTGTTTTGCCTACTTTTTAGGAGTTTGTGTGTGTGTGTGTGTATATGCAGTATACTGTATATGTGTGTGTGTGTGTGTGTGTTCGGTGTGTGTGTGTGTGTGTGTGTGTGTGCGTGTGTGTGTGTATGCACACGCAATTACACACACGTAAGTGTACACGTGTGCATCTTTTTTTTACAGCCCCGAGCTCACCTGACACCATCTCATTAAAGCAGTGCAAGTTAAGACCTGAAGTCAAGAGTGAATGAAACATGAATCGAAAAGTCGTCCCCCTTTCTCTCTAATGTGATTCCAGAAGGAGCCTCGCTGCAGGCCAGACGAGCGTTTGGATCTCGCCTTTACGTGTAGTAACAACTTCGGCGGGACCCGGTGCAAATTCTCTTTACGGTGGTGTGAACATCTGGTTGATGTTGTCCTTTCAGAGCAGGGAATCCGCGCTCTCATCACTTTCCGTTCGCTCTCTTCGCTTCACGCTCGTCTCGAAGGTTGTGATGCCGTTCTTTCACGGAACGCTGGGTGCTGCATGTGTAGAACCGTGTGTAGAATCTTTGTCCTTTGAACCGATATACATTATACATTGAAAATAACTGTTATTAAAGTGGAAATCAATAAGATTGTTTTCTGAAAAATATCCCATATTTGATAGTTTATTGAGCAGCCACTACATAAAAAACAACGATTCAATGTAATTACCTTATGTATGTGTGTCCTCTGATTCCATTGTTGGTGGCAGGGTCCCCCATTCTTACCCTGACTCTTAAAAGATAAGGCCTGCAAGCCTTAAACAAGGCTTAAAATAACTGAAATGTTGAAAAACAGAACAGAGGAAAGGATTGAGAGAAGTGGATTCATTCAACATTGTTTATGCAACCAAAGTTTCAAGACACCGAGTCCTTTAGTTTTAAGTTGTTATGGAAACTATTCCAAGCATACTCAAGATCATATCTTACATTTTTTAAACATTTGAAATGAGTTCCTGTCGGAAGCCAAGTCTCTATTACTTCCTGCGCAACAACCACAGTGTCATACCTGAGCATCGTATCGGTCTTCAATCAAAACAATACGTGTTGAATTACTCACTTCCTGAATGGCACGGTGCGACACGGTGGGAGCGAGGCAAAACGAAACAAGTGTTGCTATGGTGATGTACAAAGACTGAAATAAAACATATTAAACAAAAATATTTTGTGTCTGTTATTATATATAAGAATTTTAGTCATGCATGTAGCTATAAAAATGCAGCTTATGCTGCATTCCCGTTCGAGCATGGTAGACGGGAAACGGCAAACTGGAAGTCATGTTAGTGGATGAGAGCATGACGGCAGCCCGGTAGTGAACTCCGGCAACGTCAACGGTGCGCGGCGTTTGCCTTGCAAAGTTAAAACATTTTAACTTTTTGCCGTCCTCGGAAAGACGGCATAACAGCCAGATGTCGCGCAGGCGAGGAGCCGACTCTACTGCGCATGTCCGCTGCAGTTGCCGGGGACTCGGAGTCTTGGAGTCGTACCCGGTAGATGCCCTTTTCTCTGGAATGTCGCACTTAAATGGCTTAAATATAAACCATGCATCATATAAAAGTATTTTCTTTACTATGCATTAATTACATGCGGTTTGGTGTTTGCATCGGATTTGGAGGTGGTAGTGGTGGTGGTGGTGCAGTTGGTCCGGTAAAGTTGCAGCTCCAGCAGCCGCAGCAGACACGCGCAGTAGGCCGTGCCTCGCTTTCTCCATGTCTGAAAGGCAGCTACGTAACATCCGGCTGTGCAGTTAAAAGCTTTGCCGTCTCACGTCTGCCGTAATCCATGTGAATGCAGCACAAGAGACACTTAGACACAGTTATACGATGGATCTGCTGCTTTTTCCTCATCTGCTATTCAAAATGATGAACCTTCAATTTGGAAGTTTTTCGACTCGATCCTGCGAAAGCTGGATGATCAGATGATGATTCTGGGTCAACGTTTGCCAACCCTGACTGAAAGCACTTTGTAGAACGGTATCTCACAGTGGTTCAACACGGTCTATCTCCAAACCACAACACAGATCTCTTATCACACACACTCACACATGCACACTCACTCACTCACTCACTCACTCACTCACTCACTCACTCACTCACACAAACATACATACACACACACACACTCACGCATACAGAAACACACACACACACACATACATACACACACACACACACACACACACACACACACACACACACACACACACACACACACACACACACACACACACACACTCACTCTCTCACTCACTCACACAAACATACACACACACACACACACACACACACACACACACACACACACACACACACACACACACACACACACTCACTCTCTCACTCACTCACACAAACATACATACATACATACATACATACACACACACACGCACACACACACACACACACACATACACACACACACACACACACACACACACACACACACACACAGGGCTCATGAGAACAGAAACCGCTCCTGAAAATAACTCGAACCTATTTCCCTATCAAAGGGAACCCCGCCATGCACATGCAAGTAGGAGCTGCTGCCCAGAGCAGCTGCACCTCGCCCCCCGAGAGAGATGATAGATTAACGCAGTAGTGGGAGGAGGAGCAAGCCCACTAGACATGGTGGAAATTTACGTATACAAAACTAAAGGAGAGTCAGGTCAAACTTATCTGTGGAACCCTTTATCATCGTGTCTCTCTCAAAGGAGAGACGAGTACAACCCCCAACACCAGTGTTTCACAAATGGGGGTACTCATACCTTCAGGGGTACTTTGGGGTACTGCAGGTTGTACCCTGAAATTAAAAAATAAACGTGCAAAAAAAATTGGTTATATAAAACGTAAAAAAATAAACAAACACAAAAAACACCACATATGATTAACAGTACATAATTTAAGTTAATTTTCTTTTTTTCCTCCCACTGCCAGTGAAGGAGGTACTCAACTGCAAAATGAGCTTGGAGGGGGTCAACTACTAAAAAGCTTTGAGACCCACTGACCTACACCTATCATGCCAAGTTATTATTATTTTTCTTCAGGAAAGACTTCTTCTACGAACGGCCTACCTTGGTTAACAACTCGGTGGTGATGCCAAGTCTGGCGACCCCGGCATGGATTGCACCCTGACAAGATGTGCTTGGGTTGTAGCTGTGTCTGCGCACAACTCATAATTTGCATCTCCACCAACCCACTGATTGAGGTTTTGCGGATTTGGAAGCTCATCATAGGTTGCTCCAAGGGGAAACTTAATACGACCGCTCTAATCTTCCTCCTCTCTGCACTTCCCCCACTTCATCCACTGACCTTGTTCCATTTGTGAAACTGCCCTTCATCTATGTATGTATGTATGTATGTATGTATGTATGTATGTATGTATGTATGTATGTATGTATGTGTCTGTCTATCTATCTATTGGTCTGTCTGTCTGTCTGTCTGTCTGCCTGTCTGTCCGTCCGTCCGTCTGTCTGTCTGTCTGTCTGTCTGTCTGTCTGTCTGTCTGTCTGTCTGTCTATCTATCTATCCGAGGGCCAACCTCACCTTGGCACACTTCAATCTCTCTGTCAGACTATTGGCAGACGGCTGTAAAATCTCCTTCACATATCAGGCTTGACTGCTCAGCTGACTGACCCGACAATCATCTTCGCCAATATATTCAGAAACTGTCATCTGCCACAAACTGCAGGCACCACAACATTGTCAATCACACAGGTGCGTCCTGTCTGAAAGGTGGTGGACGGCGTTGGTTTTAAAAGGAGGGGGCGTGCGCACCGCTCAAAGGCAACAAAGTGTTTAATTATTGTGAACTTGCTCGCAGCCATCATGTGTTTCCGTGGCTCAGCCTCGTCAGAGTCCACACCGAGGCAGGCAGGGCGGCCGAGCCTCTGGTTTTATAGGTAAGACATTCCCATTGTCTTAATATCTCCCATGGGTTGGGTTAATGATTCACCCTGCATTCTTCAACTTGCACGGTGAGAATTAGATCAATCGTTACAAGTATCAGCCCGGGTTGCTGTTGTGGGATGGCACGCAAACGAAAAGACGCAAGTTGAAGCCTAAGGAGGCTTCAACCACATGCGTGTAAAATGAGTGTTTAATAAATGTTGGGACGAGGTTGATCACGGTGAAACACGTTCGGGTCTTGATTGGCCCTCAAGGGGAAATGCTTTTAATATAAGGGCTGGGAAACATCACCCAAGGCCATAATGTGATGATCATGATGGTGACTCTACTGAGGATGTTGATGAAAAGGATGCGATGAGATACACACATTGAGACCCACGTTTAAAACAACAAGTCACGAAATAGATGGACGTGTTTCAGCATTCCAAAAAAAAAGGAACAACGCCACCCTTGTGTGTGATGGTTAAGGTTAAAGGAGTGTGCATGTGCTGGACTGTGTTGCTAAGGTGAACGTTTGACAATTATTTAAAGCCTCTGTAACTTTGTAAACCTGGTTAGGCCTGTTACAAAAGGAGTGGCGTGCTCCTCTTTCCTCCCTTCTCTCTCTCTCTCTCTCTCTCTCTCTCTCTCTCTGTCTCCCTCTCTGTCCCTCCATTCGTCTCTCTCTTTGGAGGTAGGTTTCGGCCGTCACCAAGCCTGCAAAACTGCTTGGCATGCCTCACTCACTCTTCAGTGTGTGGGTGTGTATGTGTGTGTGGGTGTGTGTGTGTGTGTGTGTGTGCCCGCGTGTGTGTGTGTGTGTGTGTGTGTGTGTGTGTCTATGAGAGAAAAAGGGGGTGTGTGTATGTGTGTGTGTGTGTGTGTGTGTGGGGTCACAAGGAGAGGCGGTCCTGATGCAGCCCAACCTGTTCTCCGGGCTTAAGCTCAGGCATTTAACTGACAACTCCATCCTGCTTGGCAAAAGCAGCGAGGACACGGTAGGGAGGAGACAGACGGACCTGTGATTTTTCGGAGGTGGCAGCATCTCGGGCGGCTTCGCGGGGGTGAGTCCAATGCTTTGTTCTTTGATCGCTTGGTTATGATTTTATTGCCTGATTATCCATGGATATGGCGAGAACACAGCTGTGTGCCTGGCAAGATTTGAATGGTTGTCAATGTTTTTTTAATGCCAACAGCATTCATTAATAACGATCAATGCCACTAATGTTCAATAAGCTACAAAATCAATGTGTGTCCTGCTGTTAAGAGAATAAACTGTAGTTGGTGACATTATATAGTGTATCTCAAATGATACCCCTCGTACCCCTCGGGGGTACTGTGGGGTTCTGCAGGGGGTTCTCAGAGAATTTAAATAAAGCGTTACAAATATTGGTTATATATAATGTTTAAAAAAGAAAGCACATACGACACACATACAGTACATCGTTGATGTAAAAATGTGTTCCATCCAATGCCAGTGAAGGGGTACTCAGCTGAAAAAAAACAGAGAACCAGTTCCTGCTAAACGTGAATACACCCATCGGCTTTAAAGCTCTTTAGAGGATCGTTTGGTTTTTTTGATGTTGCGTTGGGTGTAACAGTTGCGTGGAGGAACACGCCTGTATCGATATGGAGAGGTGTGCGTTGCCATCTTTGCGAATGCTACGGATTTACGCTCGACAGACACGGGCGCGGACCAGTTGATATACACCCTCGGGAGCAAAAAGGTGCACGAGCAACACCTGATCTCCGGTCACTGAACCTGTCACGAAGATACCACCTCTGTGAAACAGCTTCTTTATGCTGAGATCTGATCGCTAGGACCGAGATGTCTATGCCTGTCGCTTGCTGGGCCACAGATTTTAATTACCCTGTTCCCATTTCACGTCTTCACAATTCCACTGTTTTCGCCTGAAAGACCTTATCCGAGGGTCAAACCCTGCGCGCAACCTGCAGCCTTTCTCCACACGCCGATACCAAAACCGCATCCCACCACCAATGGGTCCCCATGCTGAAGGCCTATGTATACTATATGCAAAGGCGGTAGGGTGTGGTCGGAGGATGGGACGCTGAAACAAGGCCTATACGAGCCCGGGGAGAGAGAGGTGTGCCTCGTCAGATCGTACGCATCCGAACCGACTGGTTTGTGGCATTTCCCCTTGAACCAGCTTGACATAGGACCTGCCTCGGATTCCTTTAGCCTGACACGACGTGCAGGGGCGTCGCTGTCACCTTGTCCCGCGGCCAAGTCTGATATGGAAACCTGGAGAGCCGTAAACAACTTTGTTTCTAAAACTGCATTACAGTGTAACTTACTGTACGTTACTATGCCTTACAACAACCTTGAATTTCATCTGTCATTTTTTTGGTGGATTACTGTCCAATCATCCAGCGACATTTCACGCAAACTTGTTTTCTGCAAAGACCACCTGGTGTTTGCAGGAAGCTGTGATGTAACGTGTTTACAAATCTGCAAACTTGGGGAAAACTGCACTCATGGCCGGAAGATGAATCTTAATCCTAAGACATTTTTTTCAAATAGTAGTGCGTGTTTTGTTTGTGTTGAAAAATAGAGATAGAAAAATTAGAGCTGCGAGAGCAATGTTAGAGAGCATTAGCGGTGGAAGTGCAGAGAGTGTAAAATGTTAACAGTAAAAGTATTAAATGAAAAAACTTTTTTCTCTTTGCAGATTATCTTTGCGGACATTTCTGTAGCGTTTGGAATCATCCCCGGTCTGGTTTTCTCTGACATGCCAATGTAAATACACCTCAGAAATCATGGCAAGTAAACTCAGCAAAACTATCCGCAGAATCGAACCACACCTGAGCAAATACGTACACATTTCCAATATACTTTCTGAGATTGAAGGGATGCAATCCGAGTGACTTGTTTGTGTCATGTAAACATCCAACTATGTCCTCATAAGCAGAGTGAGGACAGCAGGAAGGGAACTTTCCAAGGGCTTCTGGAGGACACGGTCAAAGGCGCAGTTGTCCTTAAGGAAGACACGGCCACAGATGTCGCTGCGGGAGGCGGAGTAAAAGAGGGTAAAACACAAAACGAAACTCCTGTGGTGTTGAGGAAATCTCATAATTTTGTGGGAAAAAAAAATAAAATAAAAATTTAAATAACAACATCGGTTTGACTTCCTGACGTGTTGCAGCGGACGAGAGCCTTGGCGCCACCATACACCTGGACCACCTTGGCAAAAAGGACATGCTCAAAATAATGCAGGTCTTGGAGCCGTACGGGGGCAACATGAGAATGGAGACAAAGCAGGACCTTAAAGCCGGCGGCAGCCTCGGGACCCTGGACGGAGGGCTGACGGACCCCGCCCAGGTACAGTGCACGAGGCACAATTTACGCTTTAACAATGTGGCCGCTAGAGAAGCTCATCTTAAAACTCTATTTGTTGTCATACTATGCGTCAAAGAACAAAATGCCACGGCCTTTCTAAGTTGAATGTTTTCCACACACATAATGTTCAGCTCCAGCCCGCGTGTCTCACGACTGTTGTTATATCTCGCGTGATTTTTGAAACAGGAAAAAAATATTACAGTTTGGGTCAACTGCCAAAACCCTTATTTGCGTGTTCTATACAAAACTATCAAGGACTATTATTTTTTCAAATTCTTTCACTAAAAATGTCTATTAACAATTTTAATTGTGAATTTGAAAAAGCACTTTTTCGCTTTCTCACAATTTGTATGCAATACCTGTAAAGTTAGTGTATAACTTTGACAGGAATAGGCTCTGTTTTTGAATAATTTGTATTCATTGTGCTGAATTGTGTGTGCAATTCTGTGTTAAATTGGCATTTTAAAGTTCAATATTTGTTTGGGTTCATTCATTTTGACAAATGTAATGTCCGAAATCAAAATATCGGACTTCCGTTTATCCAAATTGTAATTTGTTTCCAACATTTTTTAAATATGATATGGGTGATTCAATATCCCAAAATATGCGACACCGTCTCTTTAAAGTCAATCAATATTTAATGGATAAGTTGTTTCATTTTTGTATATATTTATGTCACACTGCTAAAGGTTTAGTTAAATAATAGGTTTCAAATATAAATTTCAAAGTATTTACTAACATTACCGATTGAAGGAATTTGCATTTCCTAATGTGATAATAGTCTTTCATTGTCTCCCAACGCAACCTGCTTACCACTTCATTGTCTCTCTAGATGCTATTTGCGGATGTCAACAAAAAGAAGGACCTGTCCGTGGACGCAGCAGCTGGCGTACCAGCTATTGATCTCAGTGGCCTAAAAAGCTCGATGAATTCTGGAGTGTCTCTGAAGGGTGAAAACAGTAGTATGGCTCTCAATGGAGAGCTGTCAGATTTCCTTAGCAAACCTTCCGTTGATAGTGGTGTCGACTTTAGTGTGCCTGATTTTGGAATGTCTGGACCAGATGTTAACGGCGCAGGTCTAGGTGGAACTCTCGGGGCTCCAGGTCTAAGTGTCCCACGTGCTGAGCTTGGCGTTCCCGATGCTTCAGTAGGAATTACGAAGCCGGAAGTCAATTACAAACCGGTGAAATATAACACCCCGAAATTCAAGATGCCAGAATTTGATACGTCGCAAATAGGGAACACAGAATCAACGGGACAGTTGGACCTGTTTTCTGGTTTAAAGGCCCCCACTGTTGCTGGAGTTCAGGCTACACCAGACCTTCACCTCTCAGCCCCAACCTTAGATGGTAATTCTAATGTCAACATGAAAGGGCTGGATTTGGATGGCCCTGGTGTTGATTTAAAAACTCCAACTATGGACATTGGGAAAGTCAAGTGGCCACATCATACATGGAAAGGTCCCAAGATCAAAAAAACGGATTTGGATTTCGGTGCTGACCTATCTGGGCCAGATGCAAGCCTTTCAACTCCGAAGATTAATGGTAAGCTAGATATGCCAGATATAGACCAACATCTTCCAAATGCTGACCTGAAAGGTGCTAATTTAGACATTCAAGCGCTGGATATGGATGCTGGCAAGATTAACTGGCCTCATTTGAAGTGGAAGAAAACTAAATTTGGTCATCATGGTCCAAAAACTGATATGGACATACATGCTGACATGAAGACATCCAATCTTAATCTCTCCGCTCCGAAGCTTGAAGGAGAAATTAATGCACCTGGTGTTGATTTGAATCTGCCCAATTCTGACCTTGAAACACCCAATTTGGATCTTAAAGGCCCAACAATTGATGGTGAACTTCCTTCCGGTAAAATGACATGGCCACATTTGAAGTGGAAGAAACCCAAACTTGATGTTCATGGCCCAAAAGCAGATATGGACATCGATGCGGCCGTAAAGACACCGGATCTCAATCTCTCAGCTCCAAAGTTCGAAGGAGAAATTAATACACCTAATGCTGAATTCAGTCTTCCAAATGCTGACCTTGAAACACCCAATTTAGATCTTCAAGGCCCAACAATTGATGGTGAACTTCCTTCCGGTAAAATGACCTGGCCACATTTGAAGTGGAAGAAACCCAAACTTGATCTTCATGGCCCAAAAGCAGATATGGACATCGATGCGGCGGTGAAGACACCGGATCTCAGTCTCTCAGCTCCAAAGTTCGAAGGAGAAATGAACACACCTAATGCTGAATTCAGTCTTCCAAATGCTGACCTTGAAACACCCAATTTAGATCTTCAAGCGCCAGCAATTGATGGTGACATTTCTTCAGGTAAAATCAACTGGCCTCATTTAAAGTGGAAGAAACCCAAACTTGATGTTCATGGCCCGAAAGGAGATATGGACATCGACGCTGACTTTAGGAAACCAGACCTTCATCTGTCAGCTCCAAAGCTCGACGGTGACCTTGACGCACCTGATATTAAGCTGAATTTACCCAAAGCTGATGTAAACACACCTGATTTTAACATCAATGCCCCATCTGAAAAAGTTAGGTTCCCAACGCTCAAAAGGCCAAAGTTCTGGCTGACTGGGAATAAAATCAAAGCCCCAGATGTAGACCTCAATGCAGACGTGAATACCCCGAACCTTTCCCATCTTCAAGTTGACGGATCACTTGATGTACCTGGTGCGGATTTCAATTTGCCAACTGCAGATGTTGACCCACCTGAGCTGGATTTGAATGCACCAAATCTGAATATTGAGGCTCCATCTGAAAAGTTTAAATGGGCCACTCTTAAAAAGCCAAAGTGGGCAATCTCAGGTCCTAAGGTTAAAGGACCAGATGTAGATCTTGATGCAGATATTGCGTCACCTGATTTAAGCCTCTTGACTCCAAAGATTGATGGAGGGATAACTGCACCAAATCTTGACGGGCCCAAAGTAGATGTTGGCGCTGACATTGAGGCTCCCTCTGGAAAATTCAAATTGTTCAATCTAAAGAAACCCAAATTTGGCACATTGAAAGGGCCTAAAATTGATGCAGATCTTACAACTCCAGACTTTGAGGCCCAAGGGCCTCATGTGGATCTGAAAGCACCAAATCTTAGTCTTTCTGAACCAAAGATAAAGGGTGGTCTTGATATCAACTTACCTGATGCTGATGTCAATGGTCCAGATGTTAATATTCAAGCCCCTGATATGAACCTTGATCCACACTCTAGTAAGCTTAAGTTTCCTAAACTCAAACTACCAAAACTCAAAGCACCAAAACTGCAAGGACCAGATCTTGATGTGGATGCCGATTTGAAGACACCAGAAATTGATGCCAGTGCTGATTTACCCAACATTGATCTGGGTAGGCCTAATCTGAAACTTTCTACACCAAAAATTGCAGGCAATATTGATGCTCCGAAACTTGGAGCAGATCTCAAAGCTCCCGAAGTGGACCTTCAAGCTCCAGATGTTGATGGCCCAAAAGTGAAGCTTCCTAAAATCAAAATACCAAAGTTTGGCTTAACAGCGCCAAGAGCGAAAGTACCCACTGCTGACATTAACACTGACCTTAAAGCCCCAAATGTGAATCTTTCTGTTCCTGATGCCGACATTATTGATCTTAAAGCACCCGATTTACATCTTACAGGCCCAGAAATGAAAGGAGACCTTGCGCTCCCCGATGGAGCTATTGATTTGCAAAAACTTGACATCAATGCTACTCCGGTTGATCTAGCAGATCTAAACCTTTCTGCTCCCACTATCAAGGGAGATCTCAATGCCCCAAATCTGAATCTTGACTTACCAAAATCAAACATTGAGGGACCTGAAGTAGATTTTGATGCTCCGGGGAAATTCAAATTTCCATCCTTCAAATTGCCAGAATGGAACTTCTCTGGGCCCAAAGTAAAAGGTCCTGAGCTTGATGGAGATCTCAATACAGATATCAACTTGCCAGTCCCTAACATAGAATCAAGTTTACCTGAAGCAGACATCCAAGCTCCTGATCTAAACTTCAGAACTCAGGACCTTAATCTCTCTGCCCCAAATGTTGAAGGTATATCTGCAAATCTTGACCCAAATTTGCCTAAAGCTGAAGTCGAGGGACCAGATCTTAATCTTCATACAACAGGTGCTGATCTTGATACATCTGGGAAATTCAAGCTACCTGAAATGAAATTAGATACATTTAATTTCTCCAAACCAAAAGTAGAGGCTGATCTGGATGTAAATGCTCCCACCTTTGACCTTCCCAAGCTTCCAGATGTTAATGCCAATGGTCCTGATATGGAACTGGGAGCACCAGACCTCAATATCTTTACCCCAACAACTAAGGGTGAACTATCTTCTCCAGGCCTAGACATCAATTTGCCCAAAGCGGAAATCGAGGGACCTAATATAGATCTCCAAGAACCCGTTGCCAATATCGACACGTCTGGAAATTTCCAGCTGCCAAAATTTAACGCAGGTTTCTTGAAGCCCAAAATGGAGGGTCCCGAACTAGATGTAAATTCTGATTTAAGTGTTACAGCTCCTTCTGCTAAAACTGGACTTGACATCTCAATGCCAAACATAGATTCCCACGTTGCAGCCACTAATTTCTCAGGACCTGAGATTAACTTAAGTGTTCCTGACGTACATGCCTCTGCCCCAACAACAGAAAGAAGTGCCGGCATTGACCTAAGTCTTGGAAACATTGAAAGCCATGAAGTAGATGTGAAGGCGCCAAATGTAGATTTGATTGAAAAATCAAACCTGCCACATTTTAATATGCCTAAACTTAACCTATCGGGTTCTGGATTGAATTCACCAGAAGTTGATGCCAGTGCAGATCTGAAAACGTTGTCTGTTGTAGACGTCCCATCTGCTGACGTTCAAGCAAGTCTCAATAATCCTGATCTAAGCATTAAAACAGTAGGAGACGTTGAAGTTAAAGAGTCCCCAAAGAGTAGGATGAGATGGCCTTTCAATTGGCGGCTGAGGCCTAGATCAAAATCAACTGAGGATGTTGAACGCGAGTGTGAGGTTGACTCTGAAACAGAACTGTCAGATGGTGAGGATGAACTTCCAGTATTTAAAACCCACAAGCTACCCGTGAACAACGTTAATGGCACTGGAGGGGTTGATGATCGTATTGACTTACTAAGCACCGCTAGGAAACTTAGAAGAGATGACAAAGATTATATCATTAGCAAAGGAATCCGCTTACCACAACTGAACACGATAAAGAACACTGGCGAGAAGATCAACATTATGGAGCGGTTGATAATGGCCAGGGAGAAAACACCGGTGGATAGCACGTCGACATCTGAAGTGAAAGGTGATCTTGGCCTGAAAGGCAAGCTCTTCACTTCAGATGATTCCACTTTGGCCCGAGGTCTTGGATTGGAGTTCCCTGCAGTTGCTCCATCAGAGGAAAATAATAAATTGTCGTTAGGACTCTCCAATATGCTTGGCCTGAACACTAACGATTCAGAATGATAATGGTGAACAATTCCGGGTTGTTTGAACTCACAGGAATAGCATTGACACATCTTTGTAGTGTAGCAGTATGCTGTGTATGCTGAAATACGGCAATATAATGAAGGATTTTTTTTTTTTTATAAACTATGTATACACCGAAAATATTTATATGAGCTTTCTCTAAATGTTGACTTGTCTTGAATACATACATACATGATTACCTCAGAATCGTGTGTCACCATTCTACTGTTATACATGAAGATGAAGTAAAAGTTAAGAGTGTTAATTCATCTTCATTGGAGGTTGACAACTCACATTCTAAGTATGTGACGATGTATCTAATTGTTTAATATTTGTTCAATAAATGAAAAGATGAATGAGTAATTCTGTTCTTTGCTCATATTGTTGAATTGAGGCAAAACTAAATAAAATCAATTGTTTGTGTACTTATTTTGGTCAGATGTTTCATTTGATGAGCATAATAACCAGGGCCTGTTCCAAACCCCTGTACGATTTGGTCCTACAACATCCTTATACTATTATAAGCCATTTGTACGCTGATAAATGTGATGTAAGACGGTTGTAAGGGTACTGTTGATTTAAGTTATTATTTAGACATGACCTTTTTCACTTTTGCAATAGTATAAGTAGCGAATACAAATAAAAGTTCAGCACGGTAAAAACAAACATGTGATGAGCTGTATCCGAAGGCTTCTGGATTTAAATCGCCTGTTAAGGGCTGGTTATACCTTCGCGCAGTGTGACGCAGGAAGTAGTAGACGAAAAAGAACACTGAAGGGCGTCGGAGCTTGTTTATGCCGAGGAGGAGGAATTGCTGTTCATGGTGGTTAAACGGACAAAAGCGTGGAGAAGGAGCTGTTCCGTCGGTCCCGTTCCATGCAGAGACGGGAGAGGGGGTTTGAACCCATGTACTGGTCAGCATTTTATTACAGAGGACTATTTACTAAACAGGGAGTTCCCATTGTTCTGACGGCCCATTACTCCGAAACCCCAATGGTCCAAAAAATGTCAGGTAGGAGATGGTTAAGTGCAGGTATAAGCTTAATGGTTAAGTTGAGGTATAAGGTTAGAGATGGTTAAGTTTAGGTATAAGGTTAGAGATGGTTAAGTTGAGGTATAAGGTTACAGATGGTTAAGTTAAGGTTTAAGGTTAGAGGTGGTTAAGTTTAGATATAAGGTTACAGATGGTTAAGTTAAGGTTTAAGGTAAGAGGTGGTTAGAGGTGGTTAGGGTGTCATCCATGTCCAATGGGACATTTTTCGGACTATTGGGGTTTCGGGATAATGGACCGTCGGAACAATGACATGGCACCTACTTAACTATAGAAACAGAGTCACAATGTGTAATTGATCTCCCTCATTGCATGATTCTCTCAAAAGAAACTGCACACACAGTAGATACCGACAAAAACTTTACCTTTTCTTTGAAAACTGTGAACTTTCCATCGACCCTGTTAATTTACAATAAAATCACCATACCTGAGTGAGCTGTTTGCGTTCACAAGGTCAAAAGCGCCATGAATTCAACACCATCTTGTTATTTTTGTGGTCACGCATGGATGGATCGTAGAGATGCTTGTGTGTGCGGATCCCTTCGGACAACCTTGCTTTGGAACGCGTCCATCTCGAATTATTCGAAAGCGCTCAATTCCGACATAGAGATGTGATTCCACTCACAAAGTCTGACTCAGCTGCCTTTAATCCGAAAAATGAAAAACATTGGTATCTGAACAGTACAATAAATACTTTCAGATTTTGGACAAAACTGCTTTTTTTTATATTTATTTAAAATCAGGAAAACACAGACACAAAAGAAAAAACCGTGCCACTAACAGGAAAGGTTTTTATGAAGAAAAAGTGAAATAAGCATATAAACTGCAATAAGCCCTTCTTTTGGTCTGCCAAACCTCAGAAATAGGCTTTATAGTTTTCTTTTTTAAACACAGGGAAAAATCCAAATGGTCTGATACTTAAAGAACAACACAACAATTCCACCCCTTATAATCTCAGGGGTTGATAATTGTGTGCCTTATCTGATAAGAAATGAGCAACAATTACAAAACCTGCTGAATAGAGAACACAAAAAAAAATTCACATTTTCTAACAGGTTGAGAACGTCTTTAATTTCTTATTTGTCATTGTGGCTGGCATATCACTGAACATTACTTACCAACGAGACTAACCAATTGACAGAACCAATTTAGTCAAATCTATCAATGTTATCAAGGGTGGCTACCAACAGATAGAGGACAGCAGAAACAAAATAGATACAGGTCCGAGAATCGGGGCCCTGTTGCACTCCTGGTTAATGAGTCTGTTGCCAGCGCGAGGGCCAGTCCTTCTCTAGCCAGCTCTGCAGCAGCCGCAGCACGTCGATGCGCTGGTAGATGCGGCAAAGTTCGGTGAGCTCGGTGACCGTCTTCTGGTTGTAGCGCAGCAAGAACTCTTGGGTGGGGCTGTGCGACAGCGAGCCCTGAGTCCGGTGCTCCAGCAGCGTGAGCTCGTCGTAGCTCATGCCCCAGCGGCTCGCAAAGTTCTTCCAGTTCTTGACGGTGCAGTGGTTGGGGTCCAGCTTGAGCCGCAGCGAGTCCAGCAGGTCCTTGTCATTCATGAGGTCGCTGATCTTCGGGGGAGGAACCAGACGGCAGCACTTCTCGCAGGAGCTGTTGAGGAACTGAAGCTCTTTGGGGAAGTCTGAGGGGGATGCCGAGGGAAATGGAAAGCCAGAGAGACGTGCGTTATGCATCAAGGGACAATTACTCGGAAATCATTTTTAAAGGAGAATTTTTTTTCTATGACAGTATAGACAAAATAAGTCTGCTCCACCTGGTGAAATAGATGCTGTGCATATGCATTCTTCACCGTCTTCCACTGGCTAAACATGACAAAGAAAGAAAATAATATGATTATCTTTGGTGCAGATAGTGCTCCACTTAATTCAAAAAACTTTATTTTTTATCCATGGCCCATTGTAAGCTTTTGCATTGTAGTATGGATCTGGGAGTAGATTCTGATTCAAAAATAATTTTAGCACAATATATGATTTATTTTGAGCACTCACTGGGCACATTCACATTTCAAATTATTGGAAAATGCAAGTTTTTGCATCTTGAGTTGGCACACCATGAATGTGTTATTTTTTACAATTTGAATAAAAGCATTAAAAAACACACGCACATCCAATCCCAAATGGGATGGATGCTGGATCAAAGACAAACCTTGTACAGTAGAAAGGAGAGATCCGCACACCAAAATAGCTCCCAATTTTATTAAATGCTGTGATGTTTCGAGCACAAGGCTCTTCCTCAGTCTGCATTTAATAAAATCATTTTAAAGGCAGCTATTTTGGTGTGCGGAGCTCTCCTTTCTATTTTTTACAATTTGAGCATAATTATTTAATTAACACAGAATGTGGGAATCTGTTTTGCTGCATAAATGAGAAATAAGAATCACAAACAATAGTCAAAATTGTAAAATATTTTTTCATCTGTTGCCGTAGAGACATTTTTCTCAATGCTAGTACAAAACGGACATTCAAGGAAAATGCGTCGCACTGGCCTGTCTTATGCGATCTGGCGGTTGTGTGAGGAATCCAGGAGGCATGGAGCTCAGATGGAGGGTCACCGCACCTGCAAGAGCCACACAACACAAATATATCAAATTCAAAATGTGTTTTGTAGGCACAGTCATTAACATTTACATGATGAAACACACTGAAATATACTAAATATAAAAGTCACTGCTTGTGAGCAATAAGATGGACTGGAGATAGACTGTGATATATCATTGACTGTACAGTATGCACAAATAAATCAATATGCCGATGACTGAAGCTCAAGGTATCTGTAAAAAAAAAAAAGAAAAATGCATGAATGCATGAATGTATATAGTTTAATTGAAATGCCTCACTTACCATGAGGATCCGTTACTTGGACTGGATAGTTTGCCTCTAAAGACTAAGAGAGGGAGGGAGGGAGAGAGAGAGAGAGAGAGAGAGAGGATTCATAAAAATAGGAAAAAAGTGTTCATCTCCAGCTTCAGTTTATTCGCCTTTTCCAAACTTCATCCTATTTTTCTTTTTTTTTTGCAGAACTCAACATACAGTCACTTTTCACGAGAGAAAACATTGGAGGTCGGGTCTGTAGCCGAGGAGGGAAAATTACACTCCAATATGTGTGTAAAGACAGAAAGACTTGCTATAACTTGTCCTACAATGAGCCCCGAGGCGCACAAAAAAAGACAGTACATTGTGCTGGGTTATGGCATGCGTCTCAGCAAATAAGCGCAATCGCTGCTTTTTTTTTTTTAAGTCACTGACAATGAGGAAAATCAACAGAAAACAGTGACACTGCAGACACAGGAATGGATGTTATCAGTATTTCGGTATCAGACACACAGCAAGTCGTCTTTCGTCATTTGCATATTGGGTCTCATAAACGGTCTGCTATTACGCTTACAATTTCCGTCATGAAGCTGCTGGTGTCCGTGTCCTCCACCGGTTCGGAGGTTATTCTGTCTGTTGTGGTGAGGGAAAAAAAACAAAGCAAGAATGTGTTAAACAAAGACGCGGTCGCAGTTCTGTTATGACAACACAGATAACGTCCTGTCTGTCTAATTACCTCATCTGAGACCAGGAGAAGCTCATAATTGGAGACAATGCTGCACCACAGAAATTAGTCGAAGAAAAACACACATGAAGGTCAGAGTCCCTCAAAGAAGGTGCGGCTGAGGCGTCAAAGTGCAAAGAGTCAAATCCTCCGAGGCTCATTTCGAGGAGTTCAACGTGACAATGCGAATAAACCTGAAACCCTCCTGGACGTACTGGGAGCAGAAATTAGTTCCTAAAATGGGCACAAAGGCGCCTTCTCATCTCCACAAAGTTCACGGACGTCACTGCGTCACTGTGAAGCCATTGTATCCGATCTGAACCGTTCCGAATTAAAAAAAACAAAACCTTTCTGGCCTTTCTCGGGTTACACTCCGTGATGGTGGAGGCGGCTCTCATTTTCATGGGAGACTAGGATTAGAATTTTAAAAACACAGTCAGGTGTGTCCGCGCCGGTTCTGTTGCAGGTGGAGATCGGTGGCGTCCGGACGCTCCTGATATCCAATAGCCCAAGTGTTGCTGGGTAGAACTGACCCGAACGGATCAGAATCGAGATGTGTTTGTCCGGACGTGCTACAGTACGACATACAGCATGGACACCACAGACCACTTAGGTAGAAATTCAGTGAAAATGATTGACTTGAGCACTTGGGGACAAAATGGTCACGATGCCAAAAATCGAGCCCAGTGTAAAAGATAAAAGGGATAATTACACAAGATTGCCCTCAAAGCTGTGACGTTTCGAGCGTGCGTTACGTGGAATACTGGAAGACGGCGAAATCGAAGAAGTGGAAACTCAGTTTTTCCACATCTTTGACACCTCCTTCCTTTACACCTTCCTTAACACACCGTCTTCCTTAAACAACAACAGCAACAAAAAAAACAAACAAAAAAAAACAAAAAAAAAACAACACATTTCCCTTAAGTAGTAAAATAAAAAAGCAGAGGTAAAGGTGAGTCACTGGAGTCCCAAGTACTTCTTTAAAAAAAACGTCCCACACAAGATGACTGGAAAACGCTGTCATGGAGTACGTCACAAGAGCTTTGATATCTACCATATATCTGCTTCATATATAGAGATATACTGTATGGAGACGCTGGTGACACTGTTCTTAATAAACTTTTTGTCTCAAATGAGTGCTTGCGCTTATTAGGCGTCATTTCAGCTTCTGGAAATATGGGCACAAAACCTTGCAGCATTGAGTAAACAACCATTTTCCATCAAGTCCACATGAAGTCCTCTTTCTGTATATCAATAGTAATGGGGCAAAAGTTGGCAGACAACTGCAATAGTCTGACACTTTTCTGTTGCTCATGCATCTTCATTTTGTCTTTGTCCGTATAAAATCTGAACCAAATGACGTTGGGTTACCTTCGCATGCAGAAACGTACAATATTAGCCCTTCGCTGCTGGTTCCTAGTCGCCAAGCCGTGAGTCGAAGCTGCAGATCAGTAGAACATTGTTCCTGCCTCTCTGGGAATGCAGGGGGCATGTACCTGCACGCCGGGGGTAGCGCTCGGGAGATGAAATATAAACCACATCATAATACACTGCTTAGGGCCATAATTCCACACAGGTGGAAAGCAGCTTTTCTCTTTTTTGACCACCTGTGTCTTGGGTGGTCAACCTGTGCAGACGGCGTGCGCACAGAGGCGGCGGCGTAAGGGGTTCTGCCTCCACGCATGGCTTCAGGTGAATAGCATGCCACCGAGCCCACGCTCCGACGTCTAGACAGAGGAGAGCTGCATACACGCTCCTTTGTCCAAAGCTGCCTCTCCGCTGGATGAGCACAACGACAGCGGCGTGACTGTCTTTCAAAAGTGTGTTTGTGCGTGCATGCCTGCGCGCCTGTCTGTGTTTGTCCCCGTCGCTGCCAAGCCATTGTTTGCAGGAAGCTCCAGTCGGAGGCTGCATCAAGAGACGATGACAGGACGGCACTGCCGAGTGAACTTCTTAGATTTGCTGCCGCGTTTGCTCGAAAGGACGTCACGCAGAGAACCAATGGATCTAATAGAATGAATCGAGTGAATATTTCCCTTAAAAAAAATAAAAGACAAATTATGAATTCTGCTTAAACCATTTCTACTGTAGCACCAGCACCAATAGCCCGGGAACTATGATTTCTGCAAACAAGGACAGTAGCACGGCAATTCAGCTTGGCAGCGAGGGACCCAAATCTTCCTCCGAGCTGTGAAACACACGACTGGCAAATGGCAATGTTGTCGTGGGAGATACAAGGTAGATACAAGAAAGATACGATGATCTGGAGTGTTTTGGAGGAAAGTGACAACCGGACGGTTCCCGAAGAAAATGTAAAGGAATTCTAGGCAGGACGGAACCGATCAATGGAAACTAGATGGACTACGAGTGAAACTTGGACATTTTGGACTTTGTCAGATATAATGTACATATTACTGGCTTCCGAGAGTACTGCTACCAGGAATGGACCATGGACACAAAGTCCGATGGACATTCAGGCCCAGCGATGACGCCCAGCTGTCACCTTAACACTTCAGTAACTTTTGGAATTATTGTATCTGAAAAAATTTGGTCCCTCTTAACAATGCAGAGGAAAGAGTTCCAAAACGTCCTGTGATGCAAAGCAGAAGCTTGTCACGTTGTGGGAATGAATGAAGCCTAACCCCGACCCGGGATCCTCTGCAGTTGTCAGACTAGATAAATGGCTGCACTGCAATGCTGCAAAGAAAAAGCCTCTACATGGGAATTGGTCATGATACATTTATAAAACATTAGATAAATATGCTTGAATATAAGAGATTTTCCCATTCCAATTCCAATGCAGGCAGCTTATATTGTATATCTCCAATATTGAGAAGGAAAAATACCAAGAATCATATCCTGTGAAGTAAAATGTTTGCCTGTTATATAGGTGATATTTACATTTACAACACATATAAACACCAAACTGGATTTATACACACTTCATTCATGCAGCAATGTTAGATTTGAGCTGCTGTACCCTTGTGCTGCACAAGTCAACCCCGACCAACAAGAAATGATATATACACATTTTTGAATTACAATATTGGAATATTTACAGTACTTCTATCGAACCGGACATTCTGTGAATGGATTTCCCTATTAATTTGCAGTGTACCACCATAGACCATGCCATCCTGTTGTTCTGAATCCTACTTAGAAACTTAGGAACAGTCAAAAACATGAATAACGCAATAACTCCGGCTGACAAACAGATGACAGTGTGTGGGGCTCATTGTTTTCAAGGTGTCATTGTTCTTGTTTTTTTTCTGCGGGGGGAGGTTATCAGGGGGAAAAAAACCACATCCTACAGACCCAACAAGAAGGAGAATCATCCATATGGATGGGGGACTGGAACAAGTCCAGCTATAGACTCTTGCTATGAAATACCGCATGCAGTGCAGCGAGAACAATCTTCTGATAATGTGGGGGATAAACAAAGTGATCGGAGCATATCCACCACTTTCCCTTTTACACTGATAGCACTGGCTCCCCTACCACACTCATAAAACCCATGGAGATACACAGGGCTGTGCACCCACCTCCATGTCAGTAATCCTCCTTTCTTTTGTAGAGTACAGTGACAGGCTTCAAAGTTTAAAAGATGAGCTACAACGCCTGTGTCCCAGAAAACACCTTTAAACTTTATTATCCCTACACACAGGTAATAATAATAATTATTATTATAATAACAATAATAACAATAATAATAATAATCATAATAATAATAAAAACCTCATGTTGGGTTGCCAGAGAATCTAAAGTCTAAACCCTTGTTTGGAATAAGGCAATTACCCTAATAATAAGAAAACACCACGTTTGAACTTACCGAACGGCTCCTTATACACCCTGAGGCTGGTCATGTTTTGTACCAGGTGGAACATACAGGACGAAGGTTCTGGTCGCGCGTAGCGGTGGTACAGTGGTCGGTGAGTGGTGTCACTCCGAACGCACCGCGCCGCCGCACGCAGCAGCAGCAGCAGCAGCAGCAGCAGCAGAGTGGGAGCGCACCGGGCAAACGCGCGGAGCTGCCGTGCGTCATGAGGTCACTCCTCCAAGCCGTCCAAGCCGACGACGAGCGTCAACATGGTCTTACTTTCTACCCGCGTCCATTTATTTTTTAGACGTGTATTTATTTGCTGTTGAATTCAATTGCCGGTGGAATGCTAGCATATGGTCGTCAAATATTATGGAATTGAGTGTAACGTTAACTTATTTTATTATCTTTTTTTTCCCCCCTCTTCTTCACTATTTGCGATCGCCCGCTGTTAATGACTCGCTTTCTTCTAGAGTTTTTATTCAATTTTCATAAAAAAAACCCCCAAAAACTTTTCTTTTCCGATTTTATTTATTTTATGTTGAATTCAATTACTATTCTAACGAAACGTATTGCAGTTCTAGGATATCGTTATCAAATATTAGTATAGACATAAATAAAGAATAACGTTTTTTATTATTAGGGGTCCAGCCCGCAGAGCATTGTTTTTTTTCCATCATCATTATCATCATCATAATCATCAACTTGAACTTGAATACTGTGCTTATTGTGATTGTAAATTAAATCTGTTGTATTCGACATGTATACTTTTGTTCAATGAAAGCAAAAAATATATACATATAATTTTAATTTAGACAGAAAGAAACGTGTTGATATGTTTCGGTCTTTTTTTGGTGAGAAATAATCTTTAAACTTTTATTGCGTGACTTGTTTTATGGAGAAACTACAGTGGATAAAAAGCGCCCCCCTGTGACCGGTTGAATTTTGGCCACGCTGCTTTTAGTTCCGTAATAATTCAAGGTACATTAAAGTGCAGACATGAATAAATGAAGTATTAAATGTAGAACTGTGGAGCAAAGCATCCTGTCCCAGGGTAAAAATATATCTTGCTCTTCTTTGCTGCCATCTGCCCTTCGGATGTTCTAAAAAACCTGTACCAATTAAAGAGAACGGTTATAGGCTATTTAAATGTATTTATTTTATCATATCTAGCAAATGAGCACGGTGATCCCCATAACAAATGTCAGAATTGTATTTATCTTCTTTAATGTTATTGTTGTAATGCCCGATGTGCGGAAAAAAAGGCACAGAATGTAGAATCGGATCATTGTTTACTATCAAGCTTGGGGGAAAAAACATGAATGAACATAAATTATACCTTGGTATGATATGTTGCAGATAAAACACCCTTGAGTCAATTTAGCACAAAATAATAGTGCACACTAGTTCTATTCACTCTTATTTTGTGCTAATCAATGGTGGTGGTGGGGGTTAGGGTGGTGTTTGCTATATTAAACTGTTGACATGTTGACTAGGCACTTAGACGCACTTACAGTCAGAGGTGAACTCATGGAGTGAGATGAGATCACATCAGTGTACTCTTTGTTAGGATAATGATTCCATATGTTTAAGTGGTGGTTACAGATTCACTTCTTTCGAAATTAAATCAAAATCAAAATTTTCCAGAATTTTTTATTTTATTTTATTTTTTCTTCACCCCATAGCCTTATCACAGCAGTATATGGGGATTGAGGGGCTGAGATAAGACAAATCAGCGTTTCAACGCCCAATCTAGAGTTAACCCCTCAGTTTATCCAAAGGTTGAAAGATTTGTTCTGGCTCAGCATTGTTCTGGTGGAGTGCCCGATTGGGACACTGTGATGGAGGGGAGAGGAAACCTTTCCTTTGGAGGAAAACTGATCATGAAACAAGTTAATCATACTTGCTGAAATGCTTGACTATGCTTAACAAAATAATCACTTGGTGCCTATGACATTATTAAGACATATACCCAGAGTGGGGTGGGGTGGGGAGTCTTTCTATGGAATCTTTGAAGTGATCAGCAGACTCCTGACTTTCAGAAGGCAATTCACAAACATTAAGGTAACTTCTTGTAAAAGGTCATCCCGTGAGCCTTTTTCTTGGAGTTGACAGAAAAGACAGCGAAATGGCAGATTACTCTGTTTTTAAATTGTCGGAGGAGACTTTTAAGTTTATAAGTTTATACGTTTAGATTGTGAAAGCAGAAAATAAGGGTTCTTATTTTTTTCCAATGGAATAATTCAAAGTGGGAATTTAAAATTTAAAATTTCTTACCTGAAACTTATTAGTATTTCACTCGAGTTTCAGATTCTAAACACAGACTTGGTGACCTGTTTTAATATGAATTCTCATGGTACGAATTGTTTTGATTTTGTTGAGGTTTTTCCTTTTATGTTTTAATGTCTATGTGGCTACTACCCAGGTTAAATAAAGGCTAAATAAAAACGAATACATTTAAAATAATTAAAAACATTTTTTTTATAAATCTGTTTAATATTTATATATATTAAAAAAACATTTAAAATGTAAACTATGATCAAAAAAGATATTTTGCTGACGACCCCCTGCAATTTATTTTTACTTTGCGAAAAAGTACAGTACATGTATTTATTCATGTAATATATATTAAACATGAAAAATGTAAGATGAAATTGAATATTTGAATGTTAAAAATCATATATACCTGAATAATACATACACAAAAATAGAAATATATAACAACACGTAAATAAATAAATTGTAATAATTTGTTGCGGACCTTGCCATTCTTTTGAGGGTCCCCCGAACGGGCCGCGGGCCCCGGTTTGGGAAACCCCCCCCCCCCCCCCCCCCCCCGTGCCGACGGAACGCTTCAAGCCCACGTCATCACGCACGGCTTACGCATGCACTCCGCGTCCAACCAGAGCGGCGGAGCCCGAACCCCGAGGAAACGAGGAGCAGCGGCCGCAGACGCTATGGCAGCTCGCTGAGCGACCGGGCGGAACCGGAGGAGACCCGCGGATAATGAGACGGTGACAGTCGCCCCACCATGATCTACCTGATCCTGATCTCCGCGCTCTCCGGTGCCCTCGTCACGCTCATCCTGCAGTTCCTGCTGATTTACCGGAGAGACCCGGAGCCGGCGGCCCGGACGGTGCAATACGTCAGAGTGGAGTCCGGTCCCGCGCTGAGGGACTACTTCAAGGACCACCAGCACGGGGCCGAGGCGCCGGGCCAGGACGCCGCCGCCGCCGCCACGGCCACCACCGCCGCAGAGGATGGATCCAAGCCGGAGACGTGCAACTTCCTCAACGCCATCTTCCTGTTCTTGTTCCGGGAGCTGCGGGACACCCCCGCGGTGCGCCATTGGCTCACCAAGAAGATCCGGGTGGAATTCGAGGAGCTGCTGCAGACCCGGACGGCGGGCCGCCTCCTGGAGGGGCTCAGCCTCCGCGACGTGTCGCTGGGGAACTCCCTGCCCGTGTTCAAGACCGCCCGGCTCACGAAGCCCGTGCGGCTGGACGGGGACGGCGTGCCGGAAGAGCTGGACCTGGAGGTGGACGTGGAGTACCACGGCGGCTTCCACCTGGCCATCGACGTGGAGCTGGTGTTCGGCAAGTCCGCCTACCTGTTCGTCAAGATGACCCGCGTGGCCGGCCGCCTGCGGCTGCGGTTCTCGCGGGCGCCCTTCTCCCACTGGTCCTTCGCCTTCCTCGACGACCCGCTCGTGGACTTCCAGGTGAGCTCGCGGTTCGAGGGCCGCCCGCTGCCGCAGCTCACCTCCGTCATAGTGAACCAGCTGAAGAGGGTGATCAAGAGGAAGCACACGCTGCCCAACTACAAGATCAGGTGTGTTCACATGCTATGTCTTATTATTATTATTACTACATATTTTTTACATTATCTTCACTGTTAAACACGGTACAGACTGTTGCATACTGTACATACATGGATTTTTTTTTTTTATGCATATTATTTTCTTATATATCTTGCCTATAGTTTTGTTACTCATTATTTGTCACATGCAATCATACACCTGAAGTGATAAAAGGAGCAAACTCCGAAGCCAAAACAAAGTAGGTAGTGTAATACAAATAAGAAAATCATCCAAATCAGGGAAAAAAAAAAATAATAATCAGCAAAGCAAAAATATCAGCAAAAACAGATATACCAAAACAATGTATGTGTATGAATAAGTTTTCATGTGTTAAAATCAGTCTACAAAACTCCCATGGTTACAATTCCCATTTAAACTTTTTTGATTTGGTTGTTTCCTTCCCGGTGGACCCCAGAAGGTGCCGTTTCCTTTCCCTGCCAATCTCTTCCTGCATGTTCAGCAGACAGGTCCCGTCATCTTTGACCAGTTTCCCGCTCCCACTTTTCGTGAAGCCCAAATCCAACCGCACTTCAGGCTTGGGGAGAGAAACCTCGGCCTTTCACTTTGTTTTCATTCAAAACAAACTCGTCTGGCAAGCACACATTGCGTGCTGCACCTCTGTGGGTGTGTAGGCCACTTTGTGGGGAGGCCGGTGGCTGACTTTGGACGATGGACGTGTGGCTGTTTACTTTGACTTTTTTTTTTTTTTTAAATACAGAAATTGAATTGATCGATCTATCTGGTGTTAAATCCCTCCTGCTGATAGTTAGGGGACCACAGTCCAGTCTGCCAAACGACTTCACACACTTGGCCCTACACCGAAGGAGGAAAACATCAGCCAGTGCCCTCATAAATCTCCATACGCAACAACCCCGTTGCTGGTGGAATCTAACCAGCTGAATCCGAGATGTCGGGAGACTAATCCGTGAAAACCTGTGATTCTCCGCTACAGTGAGGTGACCGCGTATTGCTGATGCGTGATTTCGCCGTCATTTTATTTCACATCTTGCTGTGGACAGGGGTATTACTGGCCAGATATTCACAACGTGTTGGCGGCCTGCCCACTAATGGCTGTGGTAGGACAAAAGGCAGCGCATGGTCGGAGTTATTTTGATCCTTCATTGTTTCCAGCAATCGTTGCTGCTGCACAGTCTGCGTATGATTTATTTCGGGAAATAGTTCTCCCGTTTAACAGTAAATGTTGTCAGAGTGCCCTCCCCTTAAAACCCTCCAATGTTCCAAGATGCATACATATTCAGGGTGTTACAAGACCAATGTGTCTTAATGGACCTGGATACGCAATCAGAAAATATAGGACCTTGAGTCCCATATTCTCCAATATAGACCTTGGGTTTACTGCGGTGTAGGGCCTGAATTGTCTGAAGGTGTTCTTTCTTTGGGCTTTTGTTTCATGAATTGTGGTGAAAGGATCCATTCTTGTTGTGTTGGCAGGGAAAGCTCCTCTGTGTCTTTGTCAGCCTGGAGGCTCTAGGCAGCCGGCTGTTTCACTAATGGGAACTCACCTGTTGCTAGGGAAGACCCAGAGGGCTTTGCAGAATCACAAATCATGCTCATGGACCCCCCCCCCCCCCGTATTCTACTGCTCAGGGCAAACCAGACAGCCCCTTGTTGAGTTTTTTAAAAGTTAAAAAAAAAAAAACAAAAAAAAAACACACCCCCCAAAATTGTAAAAGATACACAGTCACACAACTGCCGGTTTTGGCCTGAGAGGAAAGTGTGGCTTCCTGTTTCCCTTTTTCAGGGAGTGCATGAGCAGTAGTTCACTCACTCACTTTCGTTCTCTCGCTCTCTCTGAAGTCTTTCCTTCCGCTTTTCTTGTCCTCATCACCGAACAGGAAGTTAACACGCAGTGTTTTGTTTGCAGCGTTGACAAAAAACGGTTTGCGCGTCTGAATTGGCGTTGAAGCGGTTTTAAAAAAAAAAAAAAAAGGAAAATCTATGAGCTAACGGGTTTTTATGAGGCGAAGAGCGTCGACTCGAGCTGACTTGATTTACCCCTTATCACTCTTTTTCTGTTTCCCCTTTGGTGTGTGCAAGGATTGTTTAAAATCTCTTACCATATTTGCACAGCACCAGTGCTTCCCTTCAGCACATCTGCCGGCCCCGGCAGCAAACACTGCGGCTCCATTTAGCATCAATGCTCCCAATTACACAGCGCACTGATCCAGACTGCTGGCGGTGCCTGTGCGGTGTTCCGAAAGGTCATTCTGGAGCAGGCTCCAGCGCTGCCTCCGTCAGGTGCTTCGAAACTTCTGCGGACACCGGCCTCATATCACATGTTGTTGTGTTTTTATAAAATTTGATTTAAGCGTTAAAACCGTCCCTGTCCATCTTACCATGTCCTCTCGTGACCCTGGAATCTTAAGACGTTAGTAGCTATTATCCCTTCATTTAAAAATAAATAAATAACTTGTCAAAAGGGGATTGTATTTCCTTAAGAGATACTAATCTCTGGAGGGAAAACTACCCCATCATGCTTTGTCTTTCAATAGCTGGTGGATGCTCCAGGTGTTAAACTGTGGCACCTTGTGTTTTGCACCCCTGTACCGTGTCCATTCACCTCCTTTATACATTCCAAAAGTGTGCGTGTGCGTGTGCGTGTGTGTGTGCCCCGAACCTCCACACAGAGTCGGGGCGGTTTCTACACACATTTCATCTTAGATGTAGATGACTAACCCTTTTTATTTAGTTTTTTTTAAACCATGGCAGCCGTGGGAGTACGGTGGCGATGCGCCACAGTTGAGCCAAAATGGGAAATACTGGAGCATGGAAGTAATCGTTTAAACACAGTCATAATGCTGTTCCAAATGCAGTGATACACCAAATAATGTGACTTTTTTTGATCCTGTGGTAGTGGATTGCAGAAGAATTGTTTCCAGTCCCTAGCTCTGCACCAGCCGTCTCCGATCCCTTGTGCCAGTCAGTTGAGGGATGTTGACTGCAATAATAGCTGTCTCATTGTCTCATGTCGTTCTGAATAATTATCCAAGCCAAAGCCCGGTTTAACCTGCAAGTTGGCGACGAGCGTTGAAGGGCAACCTCCTGTCTCCGCGAGGCCATAGTGGAGTAGTGGCGGAGGTAGCTGATTTGCTGGTAACCACCCCTTCATCCACCGGATGACCAAACCATCATAAGAGGTCAAAAAGTACAATGGCTCCCAGATGATGGGGATGGAGTGGAAAATAAACCTTTAAAGGAATCTTTTAAACGTATTTGTTATTCTTTGGCATCTGCATTCCCTGTATTCACCGGAGACTGACATTCTGGGTCATGACATATGTTGCACATCACTCCCTCATATAGCAATAATGAGATATTGAAAGCAGCTCGTGCTCGGTGGTTGGTTCATTTCAGAAATCTGATTCAGCGCGGCTGCAAATTTTCACGAAAGCATCCACCGCGGGCGAAGCGTGTTGGTTTAGCTGAGGTTGTCGGGAAACCGGATTTCTCCGCCGTTTTTGCGTTTGTTTGGGCATGTAAGGAACATGAGTTAAATGCGGATCGAACTGCTGTTCGCATGGAAGACCACGGCACTGCAGTCTTGCGGCTCGCGACACCGTGTCTGTGGGACTTTCATCTGGAGGGCTGGCTCTGTTTTTGAGGAAGCGCTTGTTTCGCGGGAACACGGCGAAGCCCGACCGCAAAATTGTCACAACAAAACGGGCCCTTGCACGCCCGCGCAGACTAGCTCTTTGAGTCTTCCAGGGGCAAACAGCAGTCGGAGGATTTCTCCGAATATTATCCCAGTTCGGGCGTACACGCCGGTCTGTCTGCACATGTCTGTGCAATAGGATGATGTAATTGTGTACGGCCAGCCTTTTAAAGGATGGACCTTGGGATTTGCTGAGTGGCACAGATGGTAGCGCTCTGGGTGGGGAGGGGGAGGGGGAGGGGGAGGGCAGGGGAGCGTCCCGCTGGAGATAATCCCGGGCATAACCACACGCACATATTGAGTCAGAATCCAAGCTCAGGGGCGTGTGTGCCGAGCAGAGTGGGAATCAGGCGGGATTCCCAAACTCTCATGAGAACCCGGCCTTCCCAAAAGAACATCCAAGGCTAGGGGATGTAGGTAGGAAGAGGGGGACAAGCATTCGGAGGGGTTGTTCCTTATACATTGAATCTTTGATTAGAGGTGCCATAGGCGGGGTTAACAAAGGTATTGCTCATAATATTAATATTGCGTCGGTTCGTTTTAGGGGACTGGTACAGATGTTGTGCACCGACGTTGCATCTCAAGGACACCCTGCTAGGACACCCCTGTGGTTGCTCAATTTAAGTCCCACTGTTTCTCAAACTGAGAGTAATACATGGGGTATGCAAGAGGCAGGGGAATTCATTAAGTTTAGTGACAAAATATCAACAAGTGGCTAAAGCAAATGATCAGATACTGAACTGGATGCTGGCATTTGTTCTTGTGAAGTATTTCTGTGTAATCCTGCAGTATTTGGGCAAGCCTTGTGTTAAATACGCTATTTTATAGCATCAAAGCATTTCACATTTCATTGCCTCATTTAGAAGATGCTTTCATCCAAAAATACTTGCATGAAGTACATTTAATTTACAATAATTCGATTTATCAGTAGAGGGACAACGGGGATTTTTACTCAGGAGGATCTTGGGCTAAACTCATGGATCCGCTTGTCTTGAGGACGAGGCATTTAAATTATTAGTTTATGAAACGGCGTTACACGAGCGTTAACTGTCCAGATGGCGGGCGTGCTCCAGTCTGCACCCGTGCGCCCCATTTAGCAAACTAAAGCCAAGGACCTAAATGGAAATGAGCAAGCATCAAGGCACCTTTTTTTTTTTTTTTTTTTTTTTTTTTTTATAGTTTTCTCTGTTTGTACACCTCCTTGCGATTATGGAATTCATTACGGGGGCAGTGGGTCATCCTCCTGGCAGCGTGCTGAAGTGTCCTTGAGCAAGACACTTAACCCCCTAACTGCTCCCCGGGCGCCGCTGTATGGCAGCCCACTGCTCCTAGATACGTCAATTACGAGGATGGGTAAAATGCAGGGAAATGCATTTTGTTGCCTCAGTACTTGTACTCTGTGCAATGACAGTTAGTTGAATCTCATTTAATCTTATAGATGAAACTACTTTCACTTCTTTTAGAATTGTCGAGAGATTTTCTTCTTCTTTTTGACCCGTTGAAGCATGTTGGATACCTGTAATGGAAAACAATGCGTTGTATTATAATAATTATGTTTAAGACTGCATAAGATTTTTTTGGTATACTGCTTAGTGGAAGTATTCCATCAGATTGATACTGTGATTACTTTGCATGATGCAGTGCTGCCGCTTGCGGCAGGCCGAGGTGTGGGTGACGAGTGGGAGTAGTACTGCGAAGCAGCGTTTAAATGCTGTTAAGCCAACTTGTGAGGGCTGCTTCAGAGAAAATGTTCACTAAATAGTTACTTTGCTGATGCCTAATGTTCATCCTCCTTTTAATATGACAATCATTCTTGATGGGGAACTTAATCTCAGGTTAGACTGCAAAGCAAATCCCAATATTGCTTAGAAAAATGTAAATCCCATCTTTTGTCCATCTCAGCAACCCCTAAATGCCAGAAATGTGATGGTTAGAAGAACACATAAAGTCACATATACATATTTACACGCAAACAATGAACATTAAGGCTGTGCGATATGGTCAAAATCTTCTATCCTGATATAGGTTATTTAATATTTCAATAACGGTATACACTACTCACAAAAAGTTAGGGATATTAGGCTTTTGGGTGAAATTTCAGGATGAACCTAAAATGCACTATAATCTTTACAGGTAAACTTAATTTTACCTTCTCTAAACTTTTGAATGCACATGTCCAACTGTTCAATGTTTCAGTACTTTTTGCACAACTTGCTGTTCTCTAACAAGGAGCTGAACGGCAAAATTCACAACAGGTGTTTGACCCATGAATCGACCAATACATTTCCTGGTTCAATTAGAATTGGTATTTAAACAGTCCTCTTCATTATGCTGTTCACATTTTGACGTCATGAGACCAAGACGACACCTAACAATTCATCAACAGCCTCGTCTTGCGAGGCTTCAAACAGGATGTTCTCAGAGGGAAGTGGCCACTGAGCTTAGAGTGTCACAGAGTGTCATCAGCAGGTTGCAACAGAGATACAGAGAGACTGGAAGAGTCACAGAAAGGCATAGAGGTGGACGTCCTTTGGCCACATCCCACACTGATGAGCGCTTCATTGTGAACAGTGCCCTGCGGAACCGGATGATGAATGCCACTTAACTCCAGGCGCATTTAAGGGAGGTGAGAGGCACCCAAGTCAGACCATTCAAAACCGTTTACATCAGCGTGGTCTGCGTGCTTGACGACCTGCAAGGGTACCTGACCACACCACCAGGCACAGGCATCATCGTCTTGCATGGGCCAGGGAGCATTTACGCTGGACGAGGGACCAGTGGCCTCAGTGCTGTTCTCTGATGAAAGTCGATTCACGTTGAGCAGAAATGATGGCCGCCAACGATGTTGGAGACGTCAAGGAGAGCGCTATGCATCAGCCACTGTTGTCACCGGACGAGCCTTCGGTGGTGGTGGTGTTACAGTGTGGGCAGGTGTGTCTAGTCAATACAGAACTGCCCTACACTTTGTGAATGGTACAGTGACAAGCCCACACTACCTGAATAACATCATTAATCCAGTCATTGTGCCCCTGCATGATGATGCTCCAGCTCATCGAGGTCGCATCATTAGGGAACGGCTGCTGGAGACTGGGGTACCTCAAATGGAGTGGCCTGCACTTTCTCCAGACCTGAATCCCACAGAAAACCTATGGGATCAGCTGAGTCGCCGTGTAGAGGCTCGTAACTCTGTACCCCAGAACCTCAATGACCTGAGGGCCGCCCTTCAAGAAGAGTGGGGTGCCATGCCTCAGCAGACAATAAGTTGACTTGTGAACAGCATGAGACGTCGTCAAGCTGTAATTGATGCTCAAGGCCACATGACAAGTTGTTGAGACATTGACATTTTTTGTTGTAGTAAACCCACCACTGTTGTTGGCTTTTGTTTCAATCAATTTTTTTTAGATGAGGAAGTCACCATTGCATGCTTCTACTTAAATGCCCTACTTTCATGATATAATATCACTGTAGCGTGAACTTTTTACATTTTCCATAAATTTCACCCGAAAGCCCAATATCCCTAACTTTTTGTGAGTAGTGTATATCCCGATAGGGCACGTTTCTGTTTATTCCATTAATAAATAGTTTATATTAAAAAAGAAAAAAAACATGGTAAAGCCTCTTTGTGATGCAAATTCACAGGAGAGGCAAAATAGGAGACAAATACAGAATACTGTTTCACAATCCGATTAATATGCAAAATTGAAGCTGTAAACTTGAATTCACCCTCACCGTCTGTTGCGGTAGCAGGCGGGTAAATGTTGTTATAATCCATCCAATGAGTACTTTCCCTCCATGTTTGTTTACACTCGCTCCCGCGAGCAGATAGCGTGAAGCACGGTGGCGCGTAAAGCAGTTCTGCCGCTGACTTGCGACATACAGTCGCGATAGAAATGGTAGAAAAAAATATATACGGTAAATGATAGGATTCCTTTGGCGATTGACGATTCAATCGGTGATCTGCCCGAGCCTAATGCAAACCTCCAGTTGGGATATCAACAGCCGTCAACCTCAACAATCAACTCTTAGTGTGAAAACGCGTGCACGGGCACACACACACACACACACACACACATACACACACACACACACACACACACACACACACACTATACCGTGTCAGCTGTGTTGTTTTACATAATTGCTCTCCTCCATCCGTTCGCCCTCCACTTGAACCTCCTGCGTCACAACACCCTCCTCCTGTCCTGCAGATGGAGGCTGCGTGCTGGAGCAGCTCCTTTCTGAGGCTCTACAGGCAACATTGTCGACTAGAAATGAGCACAGATTAAAAAAAAAAAAAAATTTAATTTAAATTTAATTTTATTTTGGTCCCTCTTTCTCTCCGCTAGCAGGCATGGGGGGTACTTTAGCATCAGCTGGACTTCTGCTCCAGTTCAGCTTCTGTTTGACTAAACGTCGAGGTTTTGTTGCCCTGGTAAATTTGGAAGTTGCGCCTGAAGCCGTTCGGTACTACGATGCCATCTGCTTATCTTTTGTTCTAACGCTAGATAAATAGCTCAGGAGCAAAGTACATGTCGCAGCCCAAAACAAACCTCCCCCCCCCCCCTGCCAAACAAACTGCTGTGCTGCGATGCAAAAGGTGGGAGGGTGTCCCGAACAAATAGCCTCTTGAGTGGGCGATGGACAAATTTGATTCGCTGGTGCGCATCGGAAAACAGGGTTTTAACGGTAAAACTGCGACTACACCGGTACGCGGACCCCTGCATCCATCTCGACGTACCGTGAACTGGTCGATGGCCCGGATTCTCCGATGTGTATTCTTGTTTTTGTATGAATAAATAAGTAAATTCATTGAAAGCTCGGATGTCTGTGTGCCTCTATTAATGCGGGAGAACCCATAAGTGTTACAGAACGGATCTATCGTCATCACCCACACACCTGTCAAAATGCTTCTGGAAAGCCGTCCTCCGAGCAGAGTCGATGGATAATGAAGATTCAAGATCAAGATTCAAGAGGTTTATTCGTCACATACATAAACATACTTTCATACATATGTATGAAAGTATGTCTTTGCAACGCACCAGGAGATCATGCACAATAGTTACTAAACCGAACATAATAGAGAACCAAATTCCTACCTAGAAGCTAACTGAACTAACTGTTTCCTAAAACGTAATGCACTATATGCCTCACCTTATGTATGTCGCGGCGTGGTGGCAGACGCCAGATGTTCTAATAATCCATGAACGGTGCCGTCGCGCAAGTTTTTCAATCGGCACACTTTCAGTAAGTTGTAAATAAATGATGTAAGACGGTGTTTTTCTCACATGTGTCGTGATTGGCTCAGAGACGGAGACGGCGGGACACCCAGCGACAGGTGCTTGACGCATACTCACTCGCCATTGGTTAAACCCAGACACCTGGTTTACTTGTCACGGACTTCTCTCTCTTCTCTTTTTTCTTTTCTTTTTTTTTATTATATATTATTATAGGGTTATTATATTGAACTACTATATATATGCTCATATAAAGTGACATCCAAAGTGACATTCTACTAAAACTATGATTTATTTGAGTGAAGATCAAATTACGCGGCCATCTACTAAGTGCCTGGGTCAGTTTGGGACAGCAAGCAGTAAAACGACTTCATAGTTGTAGGAGAGACACTGGATTTAATGTATTTGATGTTTTGGTGCCTGAACAAACGGTCCTTTCACAGCCAGAAGCACTTGACCAAAGGGGCACAGATTTGCTTTGATTTGATTATAAATCTGTGACATTTAAGTACTGAGCTGTAGAATTCATCTCTCACTTTGTTGCAGAGATCCATGATGTCTTCAACGGTCAGAATTAAAGCAGCGCTATAAAAATTTTTTACCTTTTAAAATAAAAGCTTCAAATTCATTTCGATGGTACTCTGACTTGTAATATCCTCCGCACCTCAGCCGGTGCGCGCCTCGCTGTCATTGCGCCACAGGGTTTGTTTCACCATCCGACTTGCTCGCTGAGCCCATCTGCCAGGCCGAGCACATCTGCCAGGCCGAGCACATCTGGTACCTGCACCAGCAGGAGGGGGCCCCGTCCCTCCTCGCGCCCGGCTCCCCCGGAACCGTGGGCGAGTGGCGCCGTTGCCTAGGTGTAGAGTGTGTGAGTGTGAGTGCGGACTTTGCTCAGAGAAGGGGGGGGGGGGCACAGAAGAAACAGGGTCCGCCTTCTCACGGCCCGGTGGCAAATGCACCGCACCCTGGTGGTTGGGAACCCCTCCTTTAAAGGACGTCTGGCAACTACTGTAGCTATTTTGTACGTGATTTAGCTGTATTATTATTATTTTTTTTTAGTTTTGTTTTTTAATTCCATGTTAAAGCAATGGCACCTCCCTCGTATTTATTTATTTATTTATTTATTTGTTTGTTTATAGAATTAACAATACTAAGTCCTGCAACATGCCAGGGGGATCAGCGGGAACATTGTTTAAAGGTGGATTTCTCACCATACCGCTCACTTTTTCCAAGTCCTCAAGGGTTTAGACGTTGGTATGGTCCTTTTAAAAAAAAAAAAAAAAAAAAAAAAAAAAAAAAAGACTAAACTTGGCCAGTGGTCAATTTACAGTGTGGTCTGGGCCGTTGCTTAGTCATTGACTTCTAAAATTACATTTCATCCGGTTTCCCCGTTGAACAGTGCCACAGCGCTTTATAGCCTTCATACGTCGCTTTGTTTCCTTAGTATTGCATGAACTGGGCTTCCCCGTCGCACCCCGCGATGGCTGCTATTCCAGACAGGCTTTTTGAAGTCGGTTCACTCGCCGGTCCCCTCACCCGCCGCATTCCTCCCACTGTGCCCCACATGTGGTCCTTTTTAGGATTAGCGCCTGGAACATTAGTCTGCACTTTTGTGCCAGCCCCCCCCCCAAAATAGATGTTTAATCCTCCACCAGTTATCCCAGCGTGATTAAACCGCCAGAATTTGCAGATTTTCTGGCAAGATGACCTCGCCGCCGCACAAACTCCTCTAATAAAAATAAAAAAAAATAAATCTTGCGGTTAAGGGTTCCACCGTGGCGTTGCATGATAAGGATTTTCCCGCTGCGCACTCTGGGATTTGTTTCAAGCCTCCACATTTTCGTCAGCCTCGTGACGCTTAGATGGCCGCGCGAGCCATCATATCGTTGGTTGATTTGATCCTTTAATCTCCGCCACGGTAGCGCGGCAGCGCAATAACGTTTAAGTGAGGGACGACAATAGCAGGGGATGATCAAAATCCCTCTCCAACCATCTCCACTGTTGAACTATCACTGCACTGCTGAAGAGTGGAAGGCGTGGGCCGGTCTCCCTTTTACCTCGCAGCTTGAAACGGGTCCATCTGGTTTTCGCAATGAATTCCGAGTATGTGGTAGAGGAGATAGATGAATACCCGACTCTCACGCGGTCTCTCAGTGATGTCCCCTACACACCAAAATGTGCGGCAAGGTGTTAAAGTCCTCTAATATACTGTGTATATGCGTCTGTTGGTGCGTCATGTTATTACTGTCTAACCTGAGCTAAGCTTGTTTATCCCATATTAATATATCATAAGGTCAAAATGAGTATGCCCGCTTCTTAGACATTATGTAAGGCTAGATATTTGCTCATTACACCGGTGAACTCCAGGCATGACACTCCTCGTATGCGCCAAGCGTCTTTTTAAAAGACTTGAAAAATGGTATGATTCAAGAGTCATTGTAAGAGTCGAGTTTCTCTCCTGGAAGAGTGTTTGGCTGGCCGAGAGCCAAGTTGCGAGGGTTCTGTAGAGTCACTGCGGCGCTCCGTTTCCTCCTACTATCAGGAAATGCTATTCCATGGAGGGACAAGAACCCAAAAAGACATGCATGGCGAACGAGTATAGAGCGAGAATCCATTCATTGATCCCCGTGAGGAGATCAGTCCCCTGCCTTTTACCCCGGGCCCCCTCCTAACCACTCAGGAGCCGTCTGCAGCCTTAGCGTCGCGCCCGAGGAACCATCTCCAGCTCTGGGTACCGGGTAGCTCTATAAAGTGTGGTCACGGTGATAGAAGAAACATTCCGTCTCGGCTTCAAAGCGGCTGAAAAGCAGATGTGTTTGACGCGTACGAAAATGCACACCCCTTCAAAACCTGCGAGTTGAAAAGGAGGAGCGGTCGGTGTCGCAGGAGGTAGGAGGGCGCGCATGTAACCGCCGCCGACACACCATTTAAGGTACAGTCTCTCAGTAAGTGGCGTCTCGTATGCTGCGCCTCGGGACGCGGTTTACATGTCCTCTGGCCGTAAGGACAAAGATGCCTCCTTGCTGACAGACAGGCGAGAGGGGAGGCGGGGTTAGTCCAGACGGGTGGGTCCCGATGCATTTTTAATGGGGCCGGACTGGCCCCGGCTAATGGTGACGGTGGAACGTGATAGGGTCTTGTCTGCCGACTTGTTTCGCTGGGAGACAAAATGCCAGCGCCTGTTTTCCAAATTGAGATGACTTCATAGTGAAGTGGTTGCAGTCGACCTCTTTAGGATAATGAGCGGGTGCCTGTTCCGGGCGGGCGGTTGGTCGGTCGCCCACGCCCGTGTCCTCATACCAACTCTGACCCACTCTCCCAACGAAAATTGCACAAATAAAAGCCGCGCCAAGGGATTGTGTTTCGCAGCGCCGGTGTTGGTGACTGAAATAAAGTGCTTAGAGTACCAAACGCAGCGCAAGATAGTTTCAAGGTCACTCGGGAAATAGACCCCCCCCCTCGCCGATCCCCTTGGTGAGCATCATTGACATGAAAATAGTCAATTTGTCAAAATGTTGACGGCTTGTGCCACATGTTCCACAACGGCCTCCTGAGACTGGGCTAGGCAGTTGTACGGCCCACTGTGTGTGTGTGTGTGTGTGTGTGTGTGTGTGAACCTCGTTGTCCTCAAACGACTTGAATAAGAAATACAATTTTCTGACCAATTATCATTTGCCAGAACCGACATTTCTTTAAAAAAAAAAAAAAAAGGGGTGATGGAGGTAAAACTCTGAATGACTTTGAATTATCTTCATTATTCACTGGTGTGGGAGGAGTTTTAAGGACGTTCTGGAAACACTTGACATATCATGGAAAGTAGCCGGGCAGCCCGCGTTCCGGACGCAGCATAATGTTTAATGGGATGTTGGGCGGGGTTGGGTTGGGTGGGGGTGGGGCACTGAAACCTCTCTGAAGGGTTGAGGTCAGATGAATTTGGGAGAGTCATGCTGCGTGCGAGCAGCTGAAAGGGCGCCGAGCAGCCGGAGTGGATCATCAGCGGATATCTCTCACACACACACACACACACACACACACACACACACACACACACACACACACACACACACTGTGGGCAACGGCCATGATCGCAGCCCCGTGTCTAAGCTGGGATTTCCTTTTTGGCCTTTTCCGGAGGGCTCCTCTGCTATTAATCCACAGCTTTGATACCCGTCACCCGAACGCAAACTCTTCACGTCTCTTCCTCTTCCTCACGCGGACGTGTCATCTCCCGTTCCTTCGTTTGGTCCCCTCTGACCTTTCCCGTGAACGCTTTGCACGCTGGCGTCCCTCGCTCCGATTTCTCTCGTTCCAAGCGCTCGCCCGGACGCCGGCGCATGTTCGCCGCAGTGACTCAGTTTGAACGCTGTCCGTGCCAAAGGTGGTGGCCGCCGCTCAGTTTGAAGGCTGTCTGTGCCAAAGGTGGTGGAATGGAAGGTTACAATTATTTTTTTAGATTTGACGCAAATAGGAAAAATGCTCCGTTGCACAACCTTCTGGCATGTTTTTCATGTTGTTCTCCTTTTCTTTCTGCTCTGTGTATATTGAATCTCAGAGATATGTTCATTTTTTTATTTCCTCCATTTGTCAGATTCTTTGTTTTCGCAGTGTGCTGCATGCAGTTGGTGTTTTGCCGTTTTGCTGTTTTTTGTTTTTCTTCTTATGGTATCAGCCAATTTCGCGTGTGGTTTCCAGTTGCTGTGTAATCTCCATATCTGCGTCCTTATCAGCAAGCCCACATGGCAGCGCGCCGTCGGCAATGCGTCCGTCAGGTAACGGCACAAACGGCCACGGGGCCTTCTCGCCGTGTGGGGATCAGCCTCCGAAATCGCGAAGAGTTTTTTGTTTTTTTTTGTTTGTTTTTTTCTGCATTCTAGTACAGGATATCCTCGGGAGCTTTGGCTTTTCTCAGCATCCTCAGCAGCTTGTTCCTCCGCCCGGGGGGTAAAAAGCGAGAACTCAGCGCTGCGAAGGTTTTTTTTTTTTTTTGTTTGTTTTTTATCGGTGTTGCTCCTTTTGGGTGTAAAACAGCGTGCGTGGTGTTTTCTTCGATTGGAACACGGGGGAGGGAGATCTCACGCTCACTGGGTTTCACATCAATTTACGAAAAAGGAACGGTTGGCCTCTCTCTCTCTCACACACACACACACACACACACACACACACACACACACACACACACACACACACACACACACAGGAATCAGACACAGGGATCTCTCTTTTGCGTATTTACTTTCTTTTTTACATTGGCGTTTCATTAAAAAACCCAACCTCCTTTTTAACCTTTTCACTTGAGCCCAGAGTCCCAGATCCATTTGTTCATCCAAACATATGATCATATGCACAGCTGTCATTATTTCATAATCGCCCAATTTGAGCTGACCACGATCATTTTGGCCAAATCATTTCTCTCCACAAACTCCCCACGTGTTATGACACTGCTATGAGGTTGTACTGTGATTGTTGCATAAAATGGACAAAGTCGACAATTAATCGCCAACTAAACTCCGATCATGGCGACCGATCCGATGGTGTCCGATGGTGTCCGTTCCTTCCGGCGAACAAGTGGCCACGCCCTCCATCGTCGTCCGTTTGGAAGGGCAGAGTCGTCGCTTCTCTGCTGTGCCTTTTTAAGGAAAGTGGAATTAACCTAATGGGTTTCTCTCTCTCTCTCTCTCTCTCTCTCTCTCGCTCTCTCCCCCCAGATACAAACCTTTCTTCCCGTTCCAAGTGCAGCCTCCGCTGGGTTCGGCGTGCGACTCGGACCTGTCGCTCCAGGACGCCAGGCTGGTGGAGGGGCGTCTCAGGGTCGCCCTCATTGAATGTAGCAGGTACCAGCTCCTCCCTTGAAGGCGAAAACGGAGCGGCGAGCGCGTTTTTGTTGTTTTTTTGTGTCGCGTGGCGCTGACAAACGGGAAATGGGAGGGTGACGCGGGTTCAGGCCGAGCGGCCTCCGAAAGTGACGCGGTCACATGGAGAAACAGTGCTCTCCCTGTTCCGCGACGATCCGGCGCCCTGGACTGTGACAAATGAGTAAGCCCGCACTGGAAAATACCGAATAAGTCATCTCCAACCCAGCAGCGCAGCGTTAACACCTGGGGGCATAGATTTCATGTTTTTTTTTCTTATATGCTGTTTTTGATAAATGTAATTTTAAGGCGCTTATATAATCTTGATTTTTCAATTTCCATCCTACATTTCAACTTTCTGCATTATTTATTTGTTTGTGTATTTGGTTGTCTATCTATTTATTTATTCATTTATTAAGTTTTACGCGTTTTATTTTTTATTTTAAATTTTTTTTACTTGTCTGAAATTCCGTGAAAAATAAGTCATGGTTAGATTAATTCCAGTTCCTGATCACTGACACCCTTATGATGACAGTTCATAGAATCATCGAACCTCCCCCATTTCTACACAAACCTGACCTTTGCCCTGTACAAAATATAGAGTTACTTACCTGTTGTGCTTTATTGAATAAGAGATTTGATTCGTGCAAAGAAAAGTCTCAACATTTTGTTGAACTTCAATAGATCTCAGTTAACTCTTCGATGCCCGCAGACACACCCTGTACGCGAATAACACAAAGGCAGCCTTTTGTAGAACAAAAAGCTCATTCTACATAAATCTTACATAATCTAGCGTGATCGCTCTGGTGTTGAGCCTAAAAATTGCTGCCGTGGTCGGGGCTGACCCGTGGTTTGTGTCGCGTTTTCCGTTCAGGCATGTGACCGGGCGGGCAGCACCCTGGGGCGCAGCCTCCGCAATGCGGAAAGACGTTTCTGAGAATAGTTTGAAACCTTTTGTCCTTTTTCATGTGGATGGAATTTGAGCCCTCTGATTTATTTTTTTATTTTTTTATAAATGTTAATTTTTTTATTGTTCTATTTTGTCTCGAGTATTAAACCAACTTGGCACACAAAGTGGAACTTGGAACACAATCTATCAAACGGTGCAAAAGTATAACCACTCTCAGGCGTCAGAATGTACTATCAGCCTTCCTGGAGTAACCGAATACTTCTAGATCACAATGGCAGCCGCAGTCATTTTGGCTCCGTCCAAACTGTTCCCCCGTCGTCTCCGCTTGGCCATGCAAAGCTCTTACCAGCCTCCCCACGACCCTCCTCGACAACACATGCACGTGCACGCACGCACGCACGTACGTGCACACGCACACTCTATTGTTGGACTATAAAATTTTAAAGATGCCAGCTTTGGATAGACCAAATAGACTCCCGCAACCCTGCCTACAAGTAGAGTTTTGGCCTGTCAGTCTGGGGAGATGGACCAGTAATTTTCTACGTGTGTGTTTTATGCGTCTAAATATGTGTGCACGTCTATATTTACATTGGGTGTGTCTCTCCACGCCAACATCATCTTTGTTAGTGTCTGATAGACCGCGGTATTTTTCAGATCGGACTCCTTCGTTAATAATTCAGGCTCCTCGGTCTCCAGCAGGCGTAGCTGGCAGGGCCGAGCAAAGCCCAGAGAGCCCTGCTGCTTACTCACTCCAACGCTGCTCACACCACACAAACAAAAACCACATCCCGGACTCTCCTACAGACTACGCCTACACGGTTATCGCACGAGCACCTTATATTTAGAGGACAAAAAATAATTTTCCAGCCGCGGTTGACTTGACAAAAGGTGGAAAACAAGCTTTTCTTGGGGTTGTGATGAGGAGGACGCTGATCAGCAGATTTAGTGAACACTTCCCCTTTTTGACTGTCCCATAACACCACAAATGATGCAAAATTTAACGGCTCCCTTTGCCGAAAGGCGTTTTCGTTTTTTATGTTCTAAACTGGTCGGGGGCTTGCTCTCTTCCCAACCCTCTTCTTTAAAAAGTTGGCTCAGTGTGGTCGGTGTCCAATGCCACAAAACCTCCAGCAGGGGGCAGCATCCTCCCAGTATTTTAAACACACTAACAATAATATAAATTCATAGCTGAAAGCTTGGATACGTTTTTGTGCATCTTAAACTTGTATTTCAAAATACATTTTATTTCATACCAAAGTCGCAAATCCTAATCAGTCATTTGGCTATAGGGAAGGAGAAAGTAGTGTCAAAAGACTAAACAAGCACATGGGGTAAGATACTCACATTATTTTGTAGTTGTATTCATTTTTTATAATTATTATTATTTTTTTAAGCACCAATATGAACTGCGCTTAACAGCAAAGCCATTCAGGAAGAGTAGAAGATAACAGAAGTGTAGACCCGCCTGCACATGGCTGCACAGATTTCTAAAGGCGAGCATTTTAATCATAGTGCTGGTGAAAAGATGTAGGAGGAGGCAGGTGGTGCACATACTGCGGACTGTGACTTAGAAACGTGACTCAAACCTACACTCTATAATGAAAAATATACAAATGAATAAATAATAATAATAATGGCCAGTAGGGCTGTCACTATCATGACATTTGAGTTGACAGATGTATTGTTGTTATTGTGTTGTTGTTTTTTTTCTTTTCTTTTTGCTCATTTCATGCCACTATCACAGTATGAGCATATAATAGTTCAGTATTGCAGATTTGGTGACTGTGACCATTGGTTCGATGAAATGCATTCACAGATTTATGACATTGGCTTAAAAAGGCACAATTTTTTTTTTTTACCAAGTATGTGACCGTTTTCTTTGTCGATAATGCATTTAACCTCTTTTTTTTTTTAACCTAGGAGCCTTGTGTTAACAAGTCTTTTTCTTTAAGTGGAACAGGATATCTGCCATTTTATTGACATCCTTTCACCACATCCAGACCCCAAATGCCTGCAAAGCAAAGGTCATTGCTTTTGGATGGGTCATCTTCTCGCCCGCTCATCTTCTTTGGTTTGACACGTTGAGGATGACATGGAATGAGCTCTTTATTCCAGCAGGGGGCAGCACTGTAATAGGCTGTGAATTCATCAATTAAATATATATTATCTGGAGAAAAGGAGTTTTGAGATCTTTCTAGTAATACTAACACGGTGGTCTGGTCACTGACAAAATGGTAGTTGATGTCCCGGACAACGACAAAAAATAAATAAATAAAAGAACCATCCCTTTTTTTTTAAATTATTATTATTATTATTATTTTTTATTCTCATCAGGACACAATCTATTTAGATGGAGCTGGTTTGGAATCTCATTTCGCGGCGTTGGGTTTTGTGATGAGCTGATTGGACGTCCCCTCCTCTCCCTGATTATAATCAGGATTAATCACCGCCGTGATGAGTTAACGCTGCCCAAGCGTAGGGCAGAGATTGGAGAGTGGAATGACCGGTTGGTCGCTGGGAATAATTTAAAACTGCATTCCGTTTTTTAATATCCCATAATGACCATTGATTGAAATGGTTTTCTATCATTTTTGAGTTGATAAGAGACTCCAGACACAAAATATCAAACCTGCATTGACATAACCTATTAATAAATATGTATATTTTGTTATATTGGGCAATGCAGGGGTCTCAAACTCAAAGGGACCTGGAGGGGCCACTGGCCAGGTTGTCTTCTTGTAGAGGGGCCGTGTTGAAGGTCGAGGGAAAACCGGCCTGTTTTTGATTTTGTTTTGTTTAGTATTTAGGATTAATAAGTAATCCTGTTATCCTAACCCTGTCCTCTCATGATCTTTTTTTAATTCTGTTTTATATTTTGAGACTATTAAGTACATTGTGTGGATTAATTAAGCATTGTGATTTGAAAACAGTGTATTTGCGGGCCAGATGATTCAATTATATTGGTACCGCGCGGCGGGCCACGTTGAGTCGTCTCGCGGGCCGGACGTGGCCCCCCGGGCCTGCGGTTTGAGATCCCCGCCGTCATGCATGACAAATACTGTAGATTTGATTGTGTGTGTATATTGATGACCTGCTTAAAATGCTGTCAGAGCGCCATAAATGGCTCACGCTCCGCGCTGCTTCGGAACAGCAACCTCTCTGCCGAGGCTTCCAGGCACAAACAACAATCGACGTTCGAAAGATGGATTACACAGTTTCGCAGCGGAAGCATTGGAAAGTGAACCTCTCGGTGAAAGCGACATGCGAGCTTCATGCCTCCATTTCAATGTCCGAATACCGACGAGCGTGACATGACCTCTGCACCCGCAGGCTGTTCATCCTGGGATCCTACGACCGGGAGACCTACGTCCACTGCACGCTGGAGCTGAGCAGCCACGAGTGGAAGGAAAAGACCCGCAGCTCCATCAAGAAGGTGGGACTTTGCACTCTCTCTCTCTCTCTCTCTCTCTCTCTCTGTCTGTCTCGCTCTTTCTCTCTCAACCTTCCCCCCCCAAAACCTCGCTCTGCATCCCAAAGCCGACCCCCTCTGTAGAATGACGCCACAAAATCCCCTTTCCCAGAACTGCATGTATTTTAACATTTCCCTCTCCCCCACCCCCCGAGACAAGCAGGTGTTCGCACATGGAGGACATATCATGGATCAGTCGTGTGACGGAGGCGCCGGATGTCCCTGTTAGAAATGGGCTCCAATAGGAAAATAGGGCCGGGACACGCCCATGGATAATATGACGCCTGGTGACTTGTAAATGACAATGTCTGATGGATGCACGGCGGATATGTGTTGAGATAAATTTACACAGTAATTGTTTTCATAATCAAACCTGGACTTATGACAGTGTCCGTGCATCATTGCCACCAGCCCCAGCGCGCGCGCGCGCACACACACACACACACACACACACACACACACACACACACACACACACACACACACACACACACACACACACACACACACACACACACACACACACACACACACACTCTCACTCACTCACTCCTCCTCTCCCTTCCACCCCTCGTGGCAGTGACATTTTAAATAGAAAAGTATCGTCCCCTCGAGCAAACCTTTTCTAATTGCGGCAATTTAGCAATATTAACATTATCAGCAGCGCCGCTCGGAAGTGACTAATGACCGCTGCAAAGTCAAATGTCACGCCGCAGCGTGGGCCCTGGCTCCGGCGAAAACCCCGCGCCGCCATTCACGCCTCACATGTGTTATGAATGACATTTATGTCGGCCACAAAGTTGATTTGAGTTTTGACGAGGGGGGGGGGGGGGGTCGCATTCGCCCGCGCCTTTCTGGCGTTCCAGCAGGGGGCGCTTCTGCACCAGAGTCGCTCTCTGTGTGGACCGACCACAGCTCACATGTTCTGTACAGTACAGTATGATCTATTTCGGTGCGAACGGAGGGTACGTTATATGGAGGTTTCGAGGTTAGGCTACTTACCGATATAGCTCTACAAAGCAATAATCACCCATTCCATTATGGAACCCATGCCAAATGCCTCCAATCGAAAATTGGCGTGTGCCTTTAAGGGCTTTGAAACCCCCTTATTTTAATTTTATTTTTTCCAATCTACGCCATTGAAAAGAACCTCTGTAAACATGCACCGGTTGCAAATACATAGTTGTACCTGAATGTCTTGCAAATAAAATGTTTTGGTTTATTATTATTTTTATTTTTTCCCCTTGATTTCATCTTTATTTATACAGGTCGGCTGAGCACATACGGTCTTTTACAGCCGCGCAATTTATACTTTACACAACATATTCATGACATTAAAAGTTGCTCTCGTTTCATTATCTTTGATACAATTTCCCTCAAGATGAAAAAAATAAAAATAAACAATTGAGATGGAGATTTGGCAATGTTCTTTCTATGGCTTACGAGACACAGAACCGGCATCAGCATGTGTCATGGTTCTCAAATCAGCTGTTCACTGTCCATCCTCCATTCGTTCATCTTTCCTCACTACGTTCATAGTATCTAGTGTTCGCGGTTCTAGTAAACCCGGGACTCAACAGTAACGATCACCCGCGGCGGCCGTCCCCCCCCCCCCCCCCAAAAAACAAGCTCCCACTTGAAAAGCGTTTGCGATAGCGCGGCCCCCCAAAAGGCGGGGCGCATGCCTTGCCATTTCCCCGCCGCTTTATCGGAACTCTCCAGTCGCCGCGTCCGCAGCGGGACCCCATCGCGAGGATTAAAGGCTGTACCATCTGGAAAAGGTCACCCCTCCCCTCCTCACACACACACACACGCACACACGCTCCTGTCCTTTCTCCAACCCCCATCCTCCCTCCCTCCCTCCCTCCCTCCCTCCCTGATGAGGGTGATTTCTGCAGATGATAGGCCTTGTGCGCTTGCCCATCACGCGTATACGCCGGTGCTTGAATTCTCCTTTCTCAAGAGCCCTTACGATGGGCACCCTATCGGTACCTTCTCACCGCCGGGCTGTCGGGGTTTGGTTTCCGGGCCACACACGCGCACACCGGACAACGGCGGTTTTAAATAGACCCGGAGAGCCCATGGCGACGCCGTGTTTTTCTTCAATAACCTTTTTCCAAACAGAGCTCTTGTCCTATTTGCTCAGTGCCCTCGCTGATTGCCGAGCGGCTTATTTGATGAAGTCTGATACGCTTCATACCTGCCGGGGAGCGTCTCGCAACTCGTTTCCTGCCGCAGCCGGCAGTTTGCCTTTTGTGATTCATTTTGTTCTGTAGGTTATAACGCGCACATGCGCGCGCACACACACACACACACACACACACACACACACACACACACACACACACACACACACACACACACACACACACACACACACACGCACACACTGATACCACAAATGTTGCCACCGTTCCAAGAAAAAGGCGGAATCCGGTATCCACGCGGCCTCGTATCCAGTGGGTGTGATCTTGCATTTGTAAAGCGCAGGATGTCCGTACAGGAGGGTACATTTAGTTATTTTCCATTACAGTGTCTGTGTTTTTTGTATTTCCATTTTTTTTTTCTCCCCCCTTCCTTTTCTTTATGACTGCTTTATGGATTGTGGTGGTGGTGGTGGTGGTGAAGGCTGGGTGGCGGGTTAGCTCTGTCGGGCGTGTTTGCACATCTGCCCCACTGATTCCGTCATCGGACCTGGGTGCTGATAGCTTCTGACAGTGTGTGTGTGTGTGTGTGTGTGTGTGTGTGTGTGTGTGTGTGTGTGTGTGTGTGTGTGTGTGTGTGTGTGTGTGTGTGTGTGTGTGTGTGTGTGTGTGTGTTTGCTAAAATGTTGAATTGTGCAGACACAATGTTGGTGAAACGGCGGTCGAGTGTTTTTGATACCGCTCGGAACCAATAGGAGAACCAGTATCGAATGTGTACGAGTGCGCGTTTGTTGCTCGTCGTATGTGTGTGTGTGTGTGTGTCGAGTGTGTGTGTGTGCATGTGCGCGCGCCGTGGCCCCAGACTCGAATAGGTCTCTCGTTTCCCACCGGCGGGGGGCGGGCAGGGGGCAGGGAGGGCTGTTCATCCAAGTCGTTCTGAAAAACCCGGCTGGTTAAAAGGTTGTGTGCGCGGAGGAAATGTAAACAGCTCTCCAGAGCGATATCTTTTCATCTCTCCGTTCAGTGTCCCAAGGGCACATTACAAACAAGGCATCGAGTCCTATCTGCCGCTATCATCACACACTGCAGAGGGTCCGGTTTGCTGGACGGCGATTCACACATTTATTGTAAATTTGAGCTCTCTGTTGGGTTGCTGGGGAAAATATCTTGCTGTTTATTCACCCCCCCACCGCACCAACACAAACCCCACGCACGCGCGGTGCGAGGCCTGCCCGGCGACAGGGGACCACGACGTCTTTTATGAGTTCTGAATCACACGTCAAAGAATCCAGCCGGCGTCACGGCGTTCGTTGCGTTCAGTTTTGTTGAACCGGATCTCAATATATCTGCCCGGGAATTTAAAAAAAAAAAAAAAATTAAAAAAAAGGATCGCTGCGGATCACAACTTAAGTTTATCCCGTCGCAATTATTATTGCGCATTTTTTTGAAGGTTTCTAGGACTTCTTCCATCACCCCCCTCCCCCCCCCCCCCCCCTTCGGAGGAGAAGTCGACGGGAGAGGCGTGCACGGCTCATGTCGTCGTCGGTACAAAAGCTGCAATATTAATTCCCCGAAGCCGGTGTCGCTGGGGATCCGGCACCTGTTGTATAACAAATCTTTTCTCCTCACTCCCCCCCCCCCCCCCCCCCCCAGTTTGGCCGTCATCTCTTCACCAGCCGCGTTTGGAGAGGGACAACAGGCTTCCTGAGTCTATCAGGGTGATCAGAGCATCTCTGACGCACCTCCCCCCAGGGCTGTGTTTGATGTTCCACTCAGGCGTGTCTGTGTGTGTGTGTGTGTGTGTGTGTGTGTGTGTTTGTGTGTGTGTCTGTGTGCGTGTGCGTGCGTGCGTTAGATCCGCTCTGGTTGCCCCTAGTGAAATGCTGCCAGTTGATGAGGAGACGCTTGCTCCCGGCTCCTTCTGCCTGGCGAGCTGGGGTCAGGTTGGGCTCAAAAGCCTTTATTTTATTTGATTTATTTTTTGCTCTCTACCCAGCATCCCTCCTTCCCAGGTAGCGGGACAAGGTTCAGGCCAGCCATCGGTATTTTCGTATTCACGGAAAGCCCGTGCGATTTAGACGCCGCAATCTCCGGACGCGAACGCGATTCCGCGGCACGTCATTCCACGAGGCACAGCAAATCGACGAGATGAGCGCTCCACGTCCGGCCCCTATTTTCTCAGAGCCCCGGCCAAAAAAACAAACGGGGCCCGGCCTAATTCCGTTTAGCGATGCCGAGCTGCGAGGCGAAAACGAAAAGGCCGATAAAAAGAGCCGACGGCAGCCTCTCAAAAAGCCGCTTGTTTCTGATCACTCCCAAGAAATCAATTCCTCTCGGAGGAGGGGGAGACAATTGACATGGCAATACGTGCATGGCGCGGGGACGTGACAGCCGCATTACGGTTTTACAGATTTTCATTTACGGCGGGGCCGTCTGATGCCGGAGTGGCGTTCTCTCATTAGAGCCAAAATGACCGGCGTCTAAAACCGCGGCGACGGCGGCGCGGCTCCGCGGTAAAGGATCGCACCGTGTGCCAAAATGAGTTTGCGCCCGTTGGCGAGACGGCACGCGTGCGTTTTCACGTTTTACCCCAGGACTGTTTCTGAAGAAGAAATGTCGAATTGAAGTAGGCTTTTGTGGGGGGGCGGTGTTCCCGTAGTGGTCGGTGGGTCCGGGAGGTATTTTTAAGGTAGCTTTATTATATCGATCGAGTTCTTCAAAACCTGGGAATTTCAACAGTATTAAAGATGTAAAAACCTGAGCCATTGTCATGACGATGGTCAGTGGTCACGTCGCATGTGTGTACGAGTAAACGGGCTAAAACTATGTTTGACACCTTTACGGCCCTTTAACCCTGTAGAGCCCCCCCGGTTGTAATATTCATTCACACACAACTCTCAATCCCATTGGATGGATATTATGTGTTCATATCTGATCTGGGAATTTGATCCTGAACTCACACATTCTCCTCGGGGCTCGCTGACTAAATTTGGGCTTTTTCAGGGTTAAAACGGTAGCGCACAGAGCCTTGAGCTTCACTCTTTGACTCCTTCAGTCCCTATTTTAAGTGTCACTTGGGTTATTTACCGAGGCGTTCTGTGCAGCCGCAGAACTCCACCATCCATAAATTTAAAACAAGAATAAAACCCTGCATTTTATCAGCGGCGATCTGACAGCGGTGGGGGACGAAAGGCAGACCCGCCTCGCGGCAGCGCGCGTCGCGTCCGAGGGGACGGCCGCTGACGTGGACCCCCGCGTCGACGCTGGGGTCCGCGCCGTTTTCCGTTGCTCCAGAACGAGCCCAAACCCAAAGGACATTACCAGGATCTGCTGCGCACACAGCGACGCTCAAATGGGAGGCAAATGAAATGAAGCCCTGCTTGTCTCCATCTCCCCCCCCCCCCCCCCCCTTGCTGACTGATGGCGACGAGGGGAACTTTGGGCGCTCAAAGGGGTCGGGTCCGGGTTCACCGCGTGCGGGCGGCGACCGACAGAGGCCGCCGTCGCGAGGCACGGCGCGCGTGACGGACAACCAGACCTCCGTTTGTACTCCGCCGAGTCCAGCGCCGAAATACCAACTCGATAAGAGGGGAGACGTCCCCGCCCCCCGCTCCTCTTTGTGCCGTCCCGCGTGGAAAAAGAAGAAAGTTGCTTCCGTTTGTGTCCGCCGCGTTTGATCCCGGTTTATTTTTTCCCTTATTCACAAATTGCGGTGTGATGACAGCGACGAGCGAGAGAGTCTGCAAGTCTATACAGGAATAATAATAATAATATAAAGGAAGCAAGTGGGCAAGCAACGCAGCGTTGCTGCCTATTTACAAGTGCAAATTGAGACACCCCCCCGACTCCCGTCTCCTTGACAACCCCTTTTGTTTGTTGTTTTTTTGCGCTTTGAAACCTGCCTCCCAGGATGAAAGGACAACTTGAAATTTCAAATGGTAGTAGATGACCAATATATGCATTTCAATTGAACACTGAGAGCTCTGCACAAGAAATTACCAAAAATATTGAGGTTCTACGTCCAATACGTTGATCTCGGTGTCTCAGCGGTCATTTACTCGCATATCTTTCTGTTATTTTCTTGTTTCGTTTTTTTTCTCTCGTATTTAGAATTCATGGTTCGACGATGAGGTCATCTAAAGAAAAGAACCTGATGAACGCAGATAAGCAAATTGGTTTGATTGACAAGTTAATCTTCCTTTAAACACACACAAAAAACAAAGTGATTGGTGGAACGTGACCCGGCGCAAACTCTTTCCAGCAGTTTATAGACCTCCCCCTGTCAGCGATTTGTCCAAATATCACATGGATGTTTGTGTCAAGGTCCTTTGGCCGCGGGGTAGAGTTGAACTTTATGTTCCCAGTTAGTTCCCTCACTGTGTTTCGTATTGAGGAGCAAATTCACAAAGAATGGATTGCGGCACCGTGAATTGTGCGTGGATTGCGGCCGCTATTGCCCCACGTCACCTGAGCGGCATCTCCAAGGCCCTCCAGCAGGGAGACACAGGCAGAGGTGTCGCAAACACACCAGTTCATTGCAGAGTGCGGCAAGATGGAACAAGCCGGGAGCAGATGGACACATCTCACGTGTCACCTAAAATGACTAAACTCTGACATAGGATTCCCATACCTTAAGTAAACAAAAATGTCCAACAAAACGGAAACAATCCCCTTCTCCAGAGACCCGGTTCCCCGGAACAGCCTGGTCCGTGGGCAACTCTTCCCCCAGGGGAAGACAGACTCACCTCCTCCCTGCTGGCCTCAGGCTGCTGTGCTGGCACGTGAAGGTGTAGCCGGGCTTGGCTGTGGCGGTGGCTGCTGGGTGGAGCAGCTAAGTGTAGGCGGTTACCCATGGTGGTTGCTCCGGCTGCTTCTCCCGCGGTCTTCCACTGGGCGCCCTAGGCAGCCGCACTGCAGCTGCCGGTCAGGAGAAGGCTGGTGCCGTCACCGCCCCCAGCGGCTCAACGCCGCTGGGGGCTCCAGTGCGTCTTCGGACGACCCTTTTGCGTTTCCTAAAAGTCCCAAGTCCCAAGTTGTGTTTTCAGGGCCCTCTGACACAGAGACACAGGCAGAGGTGTTGCAAACGCGCCAGTTTATTGTAGAGCGTGGCAAGATGGAACAAGCCTGGAGCAGATGGACACATGTCTTGACAGAGTGTGTGTGTGTGTGTGTGTGTGTGCGTGCGTGTGTTACCTGTCGCTCATTGAGGCGTACAGCCATACTGATCCCTGGCCCAATTACCTAGACCCAAGACGGGTGCGGCTGCTTAAAACCACACCACCCCACAACACACACGGCCATAAAGTTTTGCTGCCGAGTGAATTGCATGTGATTGCAGAGATGCAAACATGCTTTACTTTTTGATTAAAATGAATTTTGTATTTTTAGGGTATATGTGCAGTGAATGGGGGGCGTGGGACTCCCCGGGGAGCCGGACAGTTTCCCTTATTTTCAAATGCCAATGTTGACAGGTGTATAGAAAGGGGCCAATTTTGTGCAAAATCTATGTGTAATATGTCATTTAAATACATGCAAATAGCACCGGCGCAGAAGACGTCTTTTGCGTGTTAGTGCAGTAAGCGGTGCATCTCACCGTTTGCCGGAGCTTAGTGAATTACACGCTTGCTTTGCGTTTCATTTGCGCAGGTTTAGCGGCTGCAAAAGCCGTGCAGTCCTTTTGTGAATTCGCCCAAATTCCTGTTAAGACGGTTCGGGATCAGGGTTCTGCTTGTCAAGTCCTTTCTTCTAATGCTTACTTTAAACGTGTCATAAAAATAACATCTAATAAGACCCCATTAAAGGGGACAATATTGGGACCAATCCACAGACAGCCCACAGCAACAACCAACAGGGTTAAAAATGATTACTGAGGAAACTGAAATAACATTAGTTATAATAATAATATATATATATATATATTTTTTTTTTTGCGTGCTATTTGACGTTTTTTTTTTCCACAGTAATTGGCTCACTGGGCAGCTAAGCACACCCAAGAAATTTGAGTAGATGAGGTTGGTGGGTGGGGAGGGGGCTGAGAACAGTGGATGCAGAGGGTGGGGGTGGGATATTAGACTGTTATACAATTCTAACACTAGAGTGGATCCATTACTCTACAGTGGCATGTGCCGTTATGGCACGGCATGAATGAAAACCCCAAAAAGGTGCTCACGTCCGGATATGACGACTCCTCTTAGTGATCCTCCAACGGAAGAAGTACGAGGGTGTTAATAACGGTGCATTGTGGGCCAAGCGGATAATTCCCCACTGCGTCTGACTGGCGTGTCTGCTCCGACATTAAAAACGCCGTTCAAGTTCACGATTCTGGGTTCTATAATTATATAATCAAATTAATTGCCTGCGTTGTATCAAATATATTATTTAAATCCTCCTGAATGAAACGTACCTGAACTTACCTCCAGTACTTACCTCACAGGGTAAGCGAGGCTAAATCTAAAGGATGACCAAGCCTCCACTGAACCCCTCTCTTTGATGAGCATGTTCACGGTGATGTTTGCCCCCATGTCTTAATTTGCCGTTAATCGTCCGGAGCACTCGGCACCATGTAAACCACCACCCCACCCCACCCCACCCCTCCCACTCCACCCCACCTGCAGAGGCAGGGTGTAATTGGACGTGGCAGCAAATCGGCTATGCACTTGCCTCTCGGGGACTGGTACCCTATAACCATGCGCAAATCGATCTGACATGTGGTATTAGATTAGATTACTGGGCAGCGCAGTGATGGGGAAAAGGATTTGCTCGGCCCGCCCGCCTCCAACAGACGTCTGCGACCCACCCCTCACCCCCCGAAAGAAACACGCTTGTTTGCGAGTTTTAGGCAATAGTTATGTAAATGCAATGCTCTGCAAACAAAATTAAAAAAAAAAATAAAAATAAAAATGGGGGCATGAGAGGGACAAACTGATGACCGTAATGGTGACAACAAAAAGGGACTATGAAAAATGAATTAAAATGTATTTGGACGCGAATAACAAAGAGAGTGGCTCGTCCGGGTGTTCCGTGTGTTGGAGGAACAACCGCCCATTTAAGGTCAGTGATAGCTGCCATTTGAACAGATTAACCTTTCATCTGTTCCCTGCACCAGCACAGATAAAAGCAAAGCCTGGCTTTGCCGAAATAGATGGTGAATTACTCTATTTACATCTCGGCAGTTTCGCTGTTGCCATGCCCCCCGTGTTGTTTTTTTTTTTCCCCTGCCTGTGGGGACAAGGAAGTGGGGCTCCTTGTTTCTGTCGATCTTAATAAGGTTACTCCGCTCCACAGCCGCAGAGGCTTAGGATAGAGCCCCGCCATAAAAGAGTAAAGCAACCTTATTTGGAGGGGTGGCAAACAGTTACTTTTAACGGTCCAGGGTGGGAGGAGGCTTTGTGGTTTTAGGACTGTACTTGAGATGCACTGTCAAATTTCTTCAATCTTTTTATTTATTCTTTGTCATCCGATCAACACACCAAACCAGCGGTGATTAGGGCGGGAATTATTTAGTCATCCCTCTCCAGGCTGCAGATGTGCAAGCAGTCTTAAGAAGTAGTTTGGAGTGTCATTGGACAGTAACTACGGTTGCTAGACAGTATTGTATTGAGGGGAAAAATAAAGCTGAGAGCACTACGTTGTTAAAGATCTGTCGGGCCAAAGGTCTTTAATGAGCACCTGCCTCACGTACGTACTTACGTGCGTGTGTGTGTGGGGGAGGGTGGGTGTGTGTGTGTGTGGGGGGGAGCGCACAGGGCCACTATTTGCACTTCAGAAGAACAAACGCTGCTGTTCTCGTATGCTGATCAGGCGGGGCGGCCCGGCGTGGGCAGCAAGGCGAATCTAGCGGCCGCCACTCCAGGTGTATACACACAAAGACACACACACACACACACACACAAACACACTCACACAGCTGCTGTCGTCACCCCCTCAATGGCCTCACTCACTGTCACTCAATGACTACATACACACACACACACACACACACACACACACGGTTGTTGGTGGTCATCCAAAGCGGGGACAAAACAAAGACTCTTCGCCGATACAGCAGGTGTTGGTGTGTGGATTAAAATAGATGATCCGAGAGATAGGACGCTGAGATAACGTGAGACGGCTGAAACACCGTTTAGTCATTGGTTGAACCGAAAAAGGGCTTCAGTTTGCCTACCCCCCCCAACCCCCCCGTGCTGCTGTAATTGCCCAGTGCTAGGCGCTCATCCTTGCAATTGGGCTATAATTGCCACTCATCTGAGTCATTTTGCACACATGATGGGATTCATCCATCAGACTTTACTTTTCTGTTCTTTATTTATTTATGTATTTATTTTGTGTTGCTGACGTGCAGAGTGTGCCCTGTGTTCGGTGCCGTTGCATGTGTTCCTGCTGACATTTCTCCTATAATGACAGTGAAACCCGACCGTCCAACGAGGGCGGGTCCATGAATACGTTTTGCAGTGACGTCTTTGAAACGAATACGTTGTCATAGGGATATGACCATAATGCACTATAACCAATATAATTTGCTATTATATACTAATTTATTTCCCAATAAAAATTAGAAAATCGCTGTTGTCGCAAGTTCATATTATTCTCATTTGAGCAAAGTATGTGATATCATTCCAAATCGTACCAAAATGCATGATATGTTTCTATTATGGAAATTATTACAGTCATGTGATTGGCATGTAATTTAACTGTTAAAATACATTTTAATAGACCGCAGTTATAAACAAGATAAACGCCTACATTTACACTATACAATCACACTGTTTATATTGATTAATGTGATGAGCCTCAATTGCAATCTTCAATATTGGATTTTGAATTCATAAACAGACATAAATTAATTAAGGTAACTTTTTCTCCTTCGGTGTCATCAGTCTTTCCACACACACACACACACACACACTCGTCCAGATTAAAGCTCTTCCTATCAGGACAAACTGACCAATCGTATAGTGATTAAGACCGGAAATTCCCCTCTGGGACTCGGCTCCAATTATCAGAGAGCGGTGTTGCGTTATAATCTACGGCATTGCTTTTAAAATGCCAGGAGAATATTTGATTTTCATGTAATTGTTTCCCGTTTTGTTTATTCAGCTGGTCCTTGCCCCACTGCGGCTGAATTTTCTTAGGTAATTGCTTTGTCCTGGACTGCTCTCTTTTGTTTTTCCTGCAGGGGCCTATTCCTCTGGAGCAAACAGCATCATTTCAGCTTGTAATTGTCCGTCATATCATCGGTGCTAAGGGGTGTGACCGGACGTCGTTGTTTTTAAAGTCAGCTCCCCTTGATACAAACGCGATTGAGATTTATATCTTGGAAGGCGTTTCCTCTCCCCCAACACAAAGAGGACGTAATTCCCTCCTGCAGGGGATGTATCCCTTCTTCACTTTAGTTCTCCAGTCCCCTGCTAGGTGTTGATTTGGACACGCGCTGTTTCTCTGAGTTGTAGAGTTGTTCCTTTACCGCCGCGTACTATTTGAAAGCTGTGGGGGACGTAAAAGTCAGAATCTTGGAAGTCAAATAGTCACGCTTCAGTGGCAGGTTTTAAGCATTCTCTATAGCAGCAATGTTGCCAAAATGGGTGATGAGGGGAACATATTGTTTCCACAAATATTTCTATTTATCTATGCACCAGAACTGGCAGTGTATGACGTTATTGATTGTGGTGAAGCTGAACAGTACTTCAGCCAGTCCAGTCTCCCAGTGGCCACCTGTTGCCTCCCGGATGCACTGATTCGTTGTGCAGGGGCCGTGAAATGGCAAGAAGCCTAACTAGACACACAAGTATTAAATAAAAACATTAAATAATGAATTATTAATAATTGGCATTCCCAATTTGGCGAGGTTTTTATCACTCTGGCTTTTTACCTTTTAACCCTTACGTCTGTCTTGTCGGAGTATATCATCCACCCCTCTTGCTTCCAGTGAACCAGAACCACCCCCATTTGCCGGCTCGTGCAGATCGTCTGCTTATTCATGGCCCTCCCCTAACTCGATCACTGCCTTCCACCAGAAGCATAAAAAATGGAAGTGGAGGAAATTGCAGCCATTCGTCTCAGTCTCACGTCATAATCTAAATCTTCTTCTCTTTCCGTTAGACCAGTATGCCTCTTCTCTCCTTTGCTCCTTTCTCTTCTCCTCCTCCCCCAGGCTTCATCTATCTTTCTGTATCCAGCAACATCCTCAAGATGTTTGACTTCTACTTCAATATCCTGACACTCCTCACACGCCTGGTTTTTTTTTTTTGTTTTTTTAATTGCAGATTTTCGGAGTCCGATTGTCAGAATACAATGGACTTGCGAGTGTCCTGTAACTGTACTGCATTGTTATGTGCTGTCATTTTGACAAACCTGACATAGATATAAAGCAGGCCCCCTCAGCACAGCAACAGGTGCATCGTGGGATACGTGACTCAGGCCCCGTGCGCATTGGCAGTAATTGAAGCAGCTGGAGAACTACGGGTGGAAGAAAATTGTTTCAATTGCAGACCTTCCTTTTCTCACAAAGTTACCGCATACTGTGCCTTCGCATGGATGTAAAACATTTCTACTTTCTTATTTTTTTTGTTTGAGGGCTGTGCAAGTTTGTGATTACCATTTAGTTTGTTGTACATAACTGTTGATGCATCACATGCAGTCTATGTCCCCTTGGCTCTTTTAAATGGATGATAACTGATCATTTATTTCTCTTTCTTGTGCGTATGTGTCCGTGCCGTGTCAGACGGAGGTCATCAAGGGACCGTGTGGCAGTGTGGGGATGACGTTTCGGCACATCCCTGCGAGCGAGGGTGATGCGGTTCACGTCAGCATCGAAACGGTCACCCCTAACTCTCCAGCTGCCCTGGCGGACCTGCAGAGGGGCGATCGCCTGATTGCCATCGGAGGTGAAAAACACAATATTTTAGGCACAGTCGACAAGAAATACAGCTAAATGTTTGAATGATGTAGTATTTTTCACAAAGGACTGTTTGCATTTCAAGTAATATGACATATGTGTTCTGTTCACATTACATTTCTTAAGCAAGGCCATCCCAGTCGCTGAATTGTAACCCAGTTTTGATATAGATTGTGAATAATTTGTTTATAGGACTTATTTGAAAATGAATCTCCTGTGTCTGCCCCTCTTGACAGGAGTCAAAGTGACTTCCTCTGTTCAAGTGCCCAAACTGCTGAAACAAGCTGGAGAGAAGGTGGTGGTTCTATATGAACGCCCTGTTCGTCATCAAGCCCCTGCTGTTGGAGGTCTTGGGCCACTCCAGGAGGGCTTGGGCCCGCTGGAGGAGCAAAGCTTCTTAAACCCCCAGACTGGGGGCTATGAGGAAGACCCAGCCCCCATCACCACTCTTTCTGACATATCTGACGGCAAAGACATGGACTCCGAGTTTGAGGAGTTGATTGTGGACTCCAAGTCCGGCCAGACTAGTGGCCAAAGTACTGGTAGCACCAACCCCACTGAAGCCAAGGAGGATTTTCTACTGACAGTAAACCAAAGCCCCAAACGGACTGTGGCCAGCCTGGCCTCCAAGCCCCTCGGTACAATATCACCCATCCTCAACCGCAAACTAAACCTGGTGGGCCTTCAGTCACCGATCAAGGCCCAATCTAAAGACTTACCCAAGCCCTCACCTATTAAGAGCAGTGGTGAGTCTGGGGATTGTCTGCAGCGCCCTACAATGCCTCCCCCGCCCCCTCCATCTCGACCCCCAGTGCCCCCTAGACCTCAAATAAGGTTAACATCTGCCTCCTCCGAAACCAGTCTTCTGGAGGATGCTGATTTAGTTTCTAATTCCACTTTTACTACAAGTTCCACCACCTCTACCACCACCACTGTCTCTATTTCTGAGAAAGCCTCAGAAAAGGCTTATGCATTTGGAGCCAACGGAGAAAGGTCCAATGCTGACAAGACATCGGTCAAACAGTCAGAGCCAAAGCCCTCCACCAAACCAGTAGAATCCTGTGAAGAGCTGCCAGGTCCATCTGCTGTGTCCAGCAGTGCCTCGGCTAAGGACAAAACATCAGAGAGCTACTGCAGTACGCGGGACAGTTTGGAAGAACGCTCCCTTTGGGAATCCTCAGAGACTATGTTTCGCAGTCAGATAGGGCGCTGGAGCAAGGCCTCAGTGGTGTTTGACGTGGAGAATAACCATAAGTACCTTAATGTAGCCCTGTGGTGTAAGGACCCCTTTAAGCTGGGCAGTTTGCTGTGCCTGGGTCACATCAGCCTCCGGCTAGAACATGTGGCGTTGGAATGTATGGCTACGGCTTCAGCAGAGTACCAGAGCACCTTTAGGCTGGGCGCCCCAGAGCCCAGGGCTAACGTCAGCCGCACCGCCCTGCGCAGCCTAAGCACTCACAAGGGCTTCAACGAGAAGCTATGTTATGGAGACATCACTTTGAACTTCTGTTACCTGGCTGAGGGGGAGCCTGAATATGCAGGGGGGGTGGTGGAGAGGGAGCGAGAGGGGAGCCTCTATGAGGAGGATCTAAAGGAGAAGGAGAGGGAACACGTTTCTACCACCTCTCGTGATGACATGGCCTATGGTGCCCTTCAACTTGCTGAGGTTCGCCACAACTTCCAGGACACCCAGTTCCAAAACCCAACCTGGTGCGAATACTGTAAGAAGAAGGTCTGGACCAAGGCAGCCTCGCAGTGTATGATCTGTGCCTATGTCTGCCACAAGAAATGCCAGGATAAGTGCCTCACTGAGAATCCGTTCTGTGTGGCACCTACTGATCGCCGCAGTGCTGACCCAGAGGCCAAGTCCACCATAAACCGGGCCACTACAGGCCTCACGCGGCACATCATCAATACCAGCTCACGCTTGCTCAACCTGCGGCAGGTACAAAAGACCAGGCTGGTGGAGCAAGTTGTTGACGTAGTGCCTGGAACGGTGGAACCCTCCCCAAAGCACACGCCCAACACTTCAGACAATGAGAGCAGTGACACTGAAACTTATGCCAGTGGTGCTAGTCCCTCCAAGCAGCCCGCCAGCAGCAACAGCAGTGGAAAACTGGTGCGAAAGGAAGGTGGCTTGGATGACAGTGTCTTCATTGCTGTAAAGGAGATTGGGCGCGACTTGTACCGGGGGCTGCCCACTGACGAACGCTCTCAAAAGCTGGAGCTGATGCTTGACAAACTGCAACAGGAGATTGACCAGGAGCTTGAGCACAACAACGCCCTGCTATTGGAGGAAAGGGAGGCGGGGGACGCCCGCCGCAAGGCCCTAATCACGGCCGCCCTGGCCAAGTCTGGGGAGAGGCTCCAGGCCCTCACACTACTGATGATCCACTACAGGGCAGGCATCGAAGACCTGGAGTCCGTGGAGAGCACCTCTCCTTCAGAGCAGCATGGCTTCAAGGCCAAGGGGCAAGGTCTGGAGGAGGATGCTCTGTTGGGGGCCGAGGTTTATGACAGTGACATATGCAGCCCCGTGGAGGTGCCGGCTCTGGACGACATTACAGAGGAGCAGATCTGTGTTGAGGCACTCCACTAGATATGGCGAGGACAGAATAGGAAAAGTAGGCAGAGGTTTTAGGCTTGTGCCTCACAGCAAAATAGATCCAATATTTTTACGCGTTGAATTTCAGTGGAAGAATCGGTAGGGTCCAACATTTAATTCACACCTATCTCTGTCACACCATTATTCTGTATATTGAGCAGCATGCTGAGGAACATAATGTATTTGGGTGGGGGGAAAAAAAATCTATAATTTATTTTTATTTAACTCTTTAGACTGTGCCGCGAGACGTCTTGGACACTTTCATGTACTGCTGAGTAGCTAGAAAATAGAATAATCATGGTTAAAGACAATGGAATTTCATGGCCATGTTCCAGGTTTCAAAGGGAATCTTTAAAGTTATAGATGATGGTAGTCTCCTTTCTGTGCTGTTGTGAGTATATTCTCCAGAGCAATAGCTGCTGCTTGAATGAAAATGACAAATTTACATGTGGGGAAAAAAAATATTTCTTTTGTTGACAAAGGTTTTCTTTGCGATACACAGTGAAATCCAATTTTTCCTGTATCTTGAAAATGCCAGAAGCTTGTTAAACTCTTTTGGCTTCCAGCCATGTGACAGTGACTGGCTAATAATTTGCATTTTAAGAGCTCTCACATGCGTGCACACACACATACACACACACACACACACACACACACACACATACATTTACATATGCTAAGCTGAAGTACTGAATACCTTTTTGAAAAATTCTAATACTTTAATATTTGCTGTGAGTAACAAGCCTATCGCAAGTTGACATTTGTATTGCTCTGAATGCAGAAAGCAGTCTGAACAATTCTTGTGGTGAAATGGGGTAATATCATTATGGCCACTAAATTGCCAGCGCTCTTGTTCTAGAGTGACTGTCAAAAGGTCATGCACATCTATTGTTTTCAGCACATTTTTGCAGTAACACATTTTAACTTGAGATCTCGCTCATAATCTTGTCCCTCGTCGAAAAGACAGGCACGCCATTACAATACTTCAGAAAATTGTTTATCACTCTGTGAATTGAAATGTCGCTCAAACATGTTGGACTGTGGATGGAAGAAGTGGTTAACCAGCATGACTTCTCTATGGAACCTTTTTTTTTTTTTTTTCAGTGGAATATTTTCCTTTTTGTAATAAGAGAGTGCAACCATGTGTCATTTTTTTGTTTGTTTGTTTTTTTTGTAGCATATCTGGTCCCTTAATTTGATCGTTTACGTTTGGGTCGTGTGTCCCTGTTGTAGATCTGCATCCCAGCCTGATCGCCCGCTTTGTCGTCGTTTGTTTTCCCCACCGGGAACTTTGCAGTCTGTGAATATGACTGGATATAAGAATTGGCTTTTACGTTTTATCTCACAACTGATGCTGCGGTCATATTAAAAACCAGAGTTCAGACATTATTCGGCATCTCCACCCTTTGGGGAGGGAGGAGGGGGGGGTAAAAAAAAAAAATTAAAAAAAAAAGAGTTTTAATGTTGTTTGTGTGTATGTGTCTAGAATGTGTTGAGGATAACGCTTCAAGCAAGTAGGATGCAATTTAGTGCAGCTCATTTGCCTTCGTGAGGTAGTATTTTTTTCACATCAGAGAGAATGTATTTTATTTGTTGACATTTTTTTTGTATATACAACAATCTAGCACCTTGTCACCCGGGAATTGCATACAGAACACCTACCGTTATTGTAGCCTATTACACTGATGCTTTCATACCCAGTCGCCGCTCCAAAACGGTTACAGAAGTCCATTAATGCTGATGTGAGATGGAGATTTAAGTCTTTAGCCCGGTGTATACTTTTCTCTCTTTTTTTTTTTTTTTAACCGTAGCCGCAGTAACTTGGAGAAGGTTGCCGAGAGAGACCCGAGAGGGAAATCACCTTTTTAAAACCGATGCGAGGCGAAAGCCGCATTTCCTACATTTATTTTCCTTTCCCCCCTGTGCAATACACACACACCCACACACAGTGCTCTTGTAGATATTTACTCGCCGTCCGCTCTACTCGTCGATCTATCTCCAGTCAAGATTATTTTGTGTGCAATATGTTATTTTGTAGGAAATGAATTGTCTGATAATCAGTTATGGATTCCCTCCGTCTGTGACCACGCTTTGATTGTTCCGGTTTCCTCTCTTAGAGGCAGCGCCCGCACTCGTCCTCACTGTTCTAGTTATCTGCCCCGTTGATCTCGACCGGGAGGAAGATCACCCATACCCGCCCGCAGCCCGCTGCCTCCGCCTCCCCCTCCACCTTTTTTTTGGGAGGGTTTGCCGAGCGCTGCTTTTGATGCTGCTGTTAAATAACATGCTCTCTTTTTTGGAAACCCATCACCCCTCTGCCCGTCGCTGCCATGTCTGACACTGCACTAAACAGCGTTGCTGTCCACCCCGGCTTCCCAGGTGGTGTTTGTTTCTTTCTATCTTTCTGTGTGTGTTTCTCTGTCCGAGGGGTGTATCCGTGTTGTACATAGCCTGAATAAACACACTCACCACTCCACGCTCCGTTTGATTTGCAGTTTGTTTTTTTTATGACTTTGTACATTGAACACAAACTTTGCAGAAGTTACAGTATCTTTGAAACGTGTACAACGCCCCTTTCCGCACACCCCCACAACCACACACGTCCCTTCAGAAACACCAGCATTAACGCAGCCTGTTAGACACCACTCACAGTTTGGCAGATTTGAGAGAGAGAGAGAGAGAGATGCACAGATGCAGAAAAACAAACAAACAAAAAAAAAAAAAAACAGGAGATTTAAAATTTCACATTGTACAAGAAAAATGTGCAGAAAAAAAGACAATGCAGTAATAATAATAATAAAAAATAAAAAAAAAGAAGACAATGCAATGCAACATTACTAGTCATAATTTGGGGAGGAAGTATGGCCGTGTGGATCCTTGACAGCGGGGGAAAGCTTTGTGTGAGCATCTGCAAAGTAATTGGAGCCCAGCGGTGAAGACGGACGCGCTGATTATAGCGTGTCGGCTCCGTCACGGGGGGATTTTAGTGGCACTTTTCCCTGTCGCGGCTCGCTCCCACTCCTCCCGTCTCCCAGCCAATTGTACCACGTCAGGAATGCGAGTTTTTGTTTTCAGTTACCGCTCTGAAAGGCCTGGGGATCAAAAGATCGGGAGGGACGGTCGATATTCCGCCGTGTGGAAACCTTCTGCGTGTGGATTCTTTAAAACAAAGAGAAGGAAATTTTAACTGAATTGGACTGATTTGATAATAAATCTCTTTTTTTTTTTTTGGTCTACATGAGAGATCCCTTGACATTTGATGCCGTTTGTAAATAATTCTAAATAATTGTCACCCTTGTGCGATAGACGGTTCATTTAAAGCCAGTTTTCGGGAAAGCTCCAAATGACCTTTTCCTCCTCCAGAGTTTGGATGCGTACATTAAGTTTGGGGGACACCCCGTCCCCTATCAGCGTATATCACACAGTCAGAACACTTCACGTTCAACCACCGGAGCAGAAGCCCCGGCGGAAAATGTTTCTTTTGAGTCGGTACATTTTGGATAATGCAGACGAAAAAACAGCGACATACATGTCAGAAGGCACACAAACACACACATACACGTACACACACTTAGAAGGTCACGCATTACATGTGTGCGAGCATATCAAAGATTACTGATTTCCAGTGGTGTAGTGCAGGGTATACCTACTCCTAAATCCCCTCTGATGTCCTGCAATAGCTAAATCATGAGAGACAGTCAGACCACATGTTCCCTTAAAAACACCCACTAAAGAGATTATCTTCACATAAATAGTGTCCAATTATGTAGTCGTCTTACCCCAGTCTGTGGGCCAGTAGATATTGATTGCTCTTCAGTGGATAATGTTATTTCCATAATTATCCTTACTCCCTGAAGTTAAGCGACGGTTTTCAAATACTACTGGCCCACCTTTGGGTGAACTCAATATTCAAGAGTAATCCTACATGTCACTTTATAACACTGCGCCCATCCAGCAAAGGCTGGATGGGCCGCTGAAAGAAAACGCTACACCACTGCTGATATCCTAAACAAAAGCAAAAAAATAAAAATAAAAGTCATTTTCACAATTGATGTTTTATCTTAACCAATATAGCCCATTTGTCCTTTGCAAATAAAATAAAAAAGTTGTAAAAATTGATGTTTTAGAGAGAGGTATTGGGCGTTACCCCCTTTCCCAGAATTGCAAAAGCAATTGACTAACTTGTGTCCTAACACACCTCTATAGCGATCATTTCAACTGGACTGTGTTTTTCATAGCACATAGACGAGTTTCTGAGTAAAAACAAGTTTTTTTTGTTTTAGTTTTTGTTTTCCCAGCTTATAATGTACTGAACATCTCTCGACAGACTGAATACATGAATTTAAGGTGCAATTGATGAATTACTACACAGAAAGGATGCGCTGTTAGGAGTTTGATTCAGCGAACGGACATCAACTAGGTGTTCGATGTGGATGCTTCTTCTCACCGCAAACACAATGCCATTCATGAAACCAGAGGAACGTGTCAGCGACAACCTGCCGTAACAGAGTCCTCAACCTCCCAAATACGACACGAGTTAACAGAGCGGCTTTAAATTCACAAAATGACAATGGCTAGGCTGGGTAAATTAAATCCATCTCTTTACTTTGAACCCTCAACATTGATTACTATCGGGACGTTAAGTTCGGAGGCTCGTGAGCCTAACTCAGAACACAGCGTTGGCCAATGTCGCGTGACAAGTTCTGTATTCCACCAAACTGCATAAATCGCCGGAAAAATAAAAAAACGTATTCATCCACTTTGCTGGGATGTAATTGAGGGAGGGGGCGGGGTAACAACAACTTAAAAAACACGCTTACCAAGCTGTACATGGAGGTAAGAAGTGGCAAGTCTGGCACCCGCTGATGCATGGAAGCTTTTTAATGAAGTTACTACAGATAAGGGATGGCAGCGATAGATTAGATCATCCATTAATGCACCGATGGCCCGTCGAATGGGAGCAGTGGATGAAAAACTAGGGTGAGGCCGGGAGATCAATTATTCCGCCGCACCGGGTTCAGGTTCATTCGGGAACTGCCCTGCGACACCATGCGTCTCAGTCCTACTACTAACAAACGGTAACACCGGTGTGTTAGCAGCTCGTCTCCTGAAGAAGGATTCAGCTACGCGCTGAAACGTCTTTGTTCCAAACCTAATGGCGTCGAAATGGTACAACGTACCTTATTCTACCAATCAGACTCTCACACGTCGATTACACCGATGGTATATCATTTGTGGATAATGCGGGGAAAAAAAGGCAAAACTGATACAAATGATCAAGCTACGAACCGAGGGCGTTTTTTTTTTTTTTTTTTAAACAAGTTAACTCTTCTTACGGTAGGGTCACACCGCCGGCAACGGGGTCGCCCGCGAAGCGACAGGCTGCTTTTCAAACGCCACCCGGCGTTGGGGCGGAGCGACCACCTCATGGCTTCACGTGCGACAAGGAATGTTGAGCAGGTTTTCGACTTTATGCAAATGAGCAGCGCAGAGCGACGGGCGACAGCCAAAAGGAAGGAAGATGCGCTCTCTGTGGCGCTGAGCCTTGGAAAACGGACACCCGGGACACATGATAAGGCTATTTGTTTTGTTTTTTTATGAAAAATGTCCCTCAAACTATCGATAAAAACACGTCATTTTAGGTTTCTCCAATAAGGACAATTCTTTATTATAATGGATGGATGGCAAGATTATGTACGTATTTATATATAATTCATTGAATTTTTTTTTAAAAGTACACTCGGCACCATCTATCTATATAATGTATATTAAATACAGAAAGGGAGAGAGGTTTGAAACGTTTGCCGCGCTCGCCACAGCCAGTTGGTTTTGGTCAGACACGGCCACAAGCGGCAGGCGCGCGGAAGCCGGGCGGCTCTCGCCGCCGGCGACGGGGCGAGAGCCGCCCGGCTCCGCGCTGCGGCCCCGGAGGCACGGCCAGGGCACAAGGCAGGGAACGCCGTCCTCGGCTCGGCTCGTCACAGAGCTCCCGGCTACCGAATCAAATCGCTGGCTTCCTCGCACGGGCGTCTCTTTCCCGCTGAAATAAGGCGAGCGGCTGGAGGAGAACACCTTTCCACCACAGGGCACGGAGGACACCAGCGCCGGTTCTTTCCGGTACGAACGCTTCACAAGGACACACAGAGAACAGCAAAGACCGAAAGGCGGAGACATTCACATAGAAACAGCTTGGCAGTAATTGTTTGATTATGATAATTTTTTTTCCTTATTCGTCTCTCTTTTCCTTTTGTACAACAAAATATAGATCCTCTGGGAGCGTTTTCAACCTGCGCGGCCGGGCCTCCTCGTCATTCGTAGTCGTTGTATTCGGGGTCCATTTCGTCCACCTGGGAGTGCGTCCCCTGCGTGGAGTACGACCGGGTCTTCATCGAACAGTTAGTGTCCATCAAGATGGCCTGCGAAGGAAGAAGAAGAAGGAGGAGGAGGAGGAGGCGAGAACGGCGTGAAACGGTGTTAAAATGTCAGTGGGTGGATCATGTCACGTCATCGCATCCCCAAAATCAAGCCACATGTGGGCTCGGTCCGCGAGGTCAAACAGGATTAAAAGGTCGGGGGCTGCTTGGCTACGACGCGCTCATTGTTTCAGAATCAGAATCAGAATCAGAATAATCTCTATTGCCAAGTAAGTTTACACGAACAGGGAATTTGTCTTGGTGTTCGGTGCATACACGAAACATAAATGTAAAAAAAACAAGTAAAATATTAGCGAAATATACAGTATAAGCATATGTAAACGAAGGCTGTTTTTTTTTGTTTGTTTGTTTGTTTGTTTGTTTTTTTAATAAAGCTGCACAGTTTGTGCGGGAATGTGCAAACGTTCAGTATGAAGTGTACCAGTATGTGCAACGTTCACGGATGAAGCCCGGAGAATGAGGAGTCTTCACCGGGATGAGAGGAAGTGAGGCGGGGTCGCTCCACGCGTCACCTCCACGACGGTGGTTTGTGTTAACACCGTGTTTCGTCGCCTGCTCCTCGATGGTTACCGTGAAGATGGACGTGTTGCTTCGTCCGTCTTTGTTTTGCGTCCGTTTAAGTTGCGATGCGCAAATCGGCAAACTCACGGCTCCCGAGTCTGAACCCGCCAGGAAAAGACAGTTTCTTCCGTTCCCCCAAAATGGCATCATGGCCCCGCCTCGCTCCTCCCTCCAACTGAATCAAGCGTTGTAGCTGAGGTTAAAAAATGTGTCTAAAATACATCTGCGATACCGTTAGAATTGCAACAACTACAGAAGACACCTCGTAAAATACTGCTCCAGTAGCACTCGGAATTTGCCGGACGAATGGATTTGACATGCTGGTTGGAAGATCGGCTATTTTGTTTTTTGAAGTCGACCCCCTCCTTTAAGTCCTGCGCCGGCCTGCGACCGGCATTGGTTCGAGGGGGAACCCTCGACGCGCCTCCGCGTGGATTAAGCGGGTTTTCCTCAACGAGCATCAAAAACGGAATCGCTGTGGATACACAACGCGGAGAGCCAAGGTGAATGGACATCAGCTCCTGCAAGTAGTTCCTGGCCGGCGCAGACAAGCAAATTGATATGGAAGGGAAACGGGGGGCGCGGAGGAGGGGGTGAGGGCGGAGGCAGAGCCAGAAACATATTAATAAAGAGCGGTGATGGATGCCTTCAGAAACGACGCGGCAAAGTGGACGCGGCGGCCGCGGTCGCACCAGATTAGAACGGCCTCCGAGTTCTGCCCCGCGAATGTGAGGATTCAGCTTAACGTCTTTGGGTTGAACCGATTTTGGGAAAGGCCGTCGTGTGGATGTGCACTTTCAGTAACCCGCTCTCAAACGTCCTCCCATTGATGCAACATGGATTGGTCGTTTTTTGTCTTTTGACTGACTAAGTCCATCCACTTACTGCAACCAAATATTTGAAGCATCCATGAGAAGTTTGTCATTAGACGACGTACCAGTGTCAATTTCATTTTGATGCAAAATTGGCAATTACTATATACAGTAATGTTCAGACCTCATGTGGAATGCATTCCCCTCTTTACCTGGATAAAGCTTGCACTTTCCAAATCCTAAATCAAGACCCGGACCTGTGATCACGGAAACCTTTTGGGATCCTGAGTTAAACCGCGGCGAGGTCTTTCTGCGCTCGTGGGCGTTTTGGGTGCCTATCGCGTCTATTTACGGGGGTGTTTGTCGTGCATATTTCGGGAGGTTTTTCTTTTTTCGGCGCTCACTATTTTCTCCTCTTGTCCTGATGGATTCCTGAGGAAGAAGCAGAGCGGGGCGAACAGTATGTCTATGACTCCGATGATGGTCATCAGCCAGGGGAAGCCGATGTTCTCCGCTATGGAACCTCCGATGGACGGACCTGCAGCCGAAGAGGATGATCAAAAGATACAGTCAAAAAGTTAGAAATGGGTTTGGAGGCGGGTGTTTTGTCTTCGGCCACAACAGACGCAGAAAGAAAAATCCAGCTATTTTTTTGTTTTTTTATCTCGATATCTATCGGGGAAATACCATCATTCACACCACGCATACCGCGTAACCGTCCCCAACCTTTATCTTCAATTTCTTAAACGGTTAGATTTACTTCCACAGTTCAATCAGAAATAAACTCTGCTTATAGTAACCAGCGACCCAGTGGATACTCATGGTTTTGGTCCACGGCAAACCAACAAAATCTGGTAAAAGAAAGACCTGTGGTATAGTCCAACCTCAGGGCTTGACTTGAGCTCCACACAGTACATAACCTACCGTGGAGTTACTAGTATGAGGGGGACGCCAACTAATTTGCCATGTGATTAAATTTGCAGTCAGTCTGCAACATAAACTTGAACAGCAACGTGGCTCTATTTGAATCATCTTCACATGAAACTTAAACCATAAATATACATTCACGGCAGAGCGGCCCCAGAGCAGACATCTTGTGGCCTGGGCTCTGGGACTTTTAGGGCTCCTCCGACGCCGCTTACCTAAAGCGAAGCCCATGCAGAAAGCCACGTCGGCGATGGCGTAGACGCTCCCGTAGACGGACACGTGCCGCAGGTCCACCAGGTATCCCATAATAGGCATCATGGAGGAGTCCACCATGCCTGCTCGGGGACAACCAGTGACGGAAAAAACATTTCATGGTGGGATCGCGGTTCCGATTCTGACCTTGAACCTGGGACGTGCGGCAGAAAAGCTGCGGACTTACCGATGGCGAAGCCCACCCCAAAGTTCGGGAGGATCAACCCGTAGATGTTGGTGGCGAACGGCACCTGGCGCACGGAGAAGCGGGAGCAAGTTTTTTATTTTCAAGCAAGCCTTTCATAGCGAAGTCGAACAAGAGGCCGGACGGCGGTCGCTTTAAGTTTCAGTGTAGAAACCCTGCGAACCAGCGTTTCCACGGACGGAATCAGATTTGGAGCGTAATAAGATATAAGAAGGACCAAAATGGATTTCTGGTAATGGTGCTGCGGGGCTGAAGAGAAAATGACGAGTTCGGACAGTCTGAAAGGGTATAGTTTTTTTCAAACTGACAATAGACAGAAAGTACTCAATAGTTACCATGACAACCTTTGACGGACAAAGATTTATGGCCGTTAGTAGAAGAAAAAAATAAATAAAAAAATTAAAAAAAAGGAAAGAAAACTCGGAACATGTACCGGTTTGGGGTTTTCTTTTATCGGTTTGAAACTGCAAAATGTGGCTTCTGTATGTTCCCAAATTAAACTATGAAGCGTTTATAGACGTGAAAGACGATCAAATATCCAGATTTAATTTTTTTGTTGATCTGAGATTTCACTGGATCTCACGTTGTACGATCCCACCCGCAGAGTACACATATTACTACATATATAAGTATGTAAGTAATATTACTCGCACATATAACTATATAAGTGATATTACTCACACATATTACGCTCATTCCCACCACCAGCATCCCGATGAGAGCGCAGAGCCATCTGGGAGAGCGAGAGAGAGAGAGAAAGAGAGAGATGATCTGCATCTGCCAAATACACACTCCAGACTCGTGCTTTTTTTGGCTTTCCTTCCGTTTCACTCTGAAGCCCGAAAATCTGATTAGGAGCGTCAATAAATAAAGCCCGATCAAGTCAAACTCAGTGCACTGAATAACCACTGAATAACCCCCATGACTTATCTGTATTTCCAAGTGTGGGAAAATTTGACACTATACAGTAAATGTCCTCAGAATTACTATTTATATATGTATTTATGTATGAATGTATGTATGTATGTATGTATGTATGTATGTATGTATGTACGTATTTATTTATGTATGTATGTATTTGTTTGTTTATTTACTTATTAGAATTATTCTAATTATTACCATTAGTACTTTCATCATTAACCTCGTCATTATTAATAGTAGTATTAAAAAAGTAGTAATATTTGTTCTAGTAGTATTAGAGAAACATCAGTCCTCCGATCACTTTGAGACCTGAGGTTTCCAAACACACACACACACACACACACACACACACACACACACACACACACACACACACACACACACACACACACACACACACACACACACAAAAAAACCGCTGCATCCACAGAGCTGAACATTGCTCACCTCTTTAAACCTTTTTTAAAGACACATGAGCACAACACCGGCGAAGGCTCTTTGACACACCGCGACTCCAATAAAGCCTGCCTCATGATTACTAAGCGCAAAACTCATTTAGGAGTGGAAACTCAATAGAGAGAGGAGAGAGGGTGGGGGGGGGGGGAGAGAACTAGATAAGATGACAGAGCTGTAATTTCCCTCCCTACCTCCCCATCTTGTGCGCCAATGTGCCGAAGATGTTGGTTCCAATAAGGTAGGAGATGGATGCGGGCAAGAAGGCGACGCCTGGGTGGGAGGCAAGACAAGACAGCCGAGTTACGCCATTGATGATGATGATGTGTGTGTGTGTGTGTGTGTGTGTGTGTCTATGTCAATGTTTATGAGTGTGTGTGTTTTTGGGGTGTGGGGCTGCCAGATAAGGAGTCCCCGCTATCAGAGCCCCTCATCGTTGGGCTGCCATATATCTCCGGTGGCCTGTAATGAAGACCCGACGCCTTCCACCTGCCAGCCAGCGGCACCCTAATATCCTGTCACCCCCCCCCCCCCCCCCCCCTACACCCCCAACACCACCACCCACCCCTCCATCGCCCTCCCCCTCGCAACTCGTTGTTGTGTTGTTTTTTGTTTTTTTTTGGGGGGGGGGTTCTTATCAGACGGCGACCTCATAGACAATAGGCTCGATAACAAAAAAATAACTAATAAAGCTTGAGATAGAAGGTGCGGGCTCGGCTGCCAGCCAGGCTGATCCGAGGCGGTGGAGACGGGTTCTGCTCTGTTCTGTGGGATTTGGTGTGCATGCAATTTTTTGGGGGTGTTTTTATTTTCGGGGAGCGGATCGATAGCATTTAATACAAAACACTTTTGGAAAACTGCCTCATGCATTCCTATGAAGAAACGGGTACACGGGTGCGAAACAAGGTTTTGTGCGTAAATACCGAGCTGCCATTTTCTGGAGCACATGGTCTCCATCATCCAGATGGGGAGGGTGGGCTCCATCATGGCGATGGCCATGTTACCAAAACAAATGGAACCTGGAGGAGGAAGATCAGAGTGAAGTGTAAATTGGGTCAATCACATTGTGTCCGTTTTGGTACCTTTTGCTGTTGCTCATCTTTTATCATTCCCCCTCTCTCTCTCTCTCTCTCTCTCTCTTTCTCTTTAATTCTCTCTCTGTTTCACCCTGCCTCACTTTATTACACCCTCCCTCTCATGCCGCTCGGGCCCAAGGACCTAATAATTGAAGTGGTAGGTGGTAGGGATGCATTTTTCCTTGCAGGGTGCACGCACGCAAGCGCACACACACGCACACACACACACACACACACACACACACACACACACACACACACACACACACACACACACACATTGTATGCACCCTCACATCTGTGTGTACAGAGATAACCACTTTTATACATACAGCACTCTCTTCAGAACCCATTTTGCGGGTCCTAACGTCGGCCTGAGCCCAGAAATCAAACATCAACATTTTTTTTTTTTCAAATTTAGGCCATAATGGCCTGTTGTCATTTTCAGGGTTGGATGAGTTCACACAGAGTACAAAGAGTTCTTTGTCGTATTGATAAAATTTATTGGTATCTTACCAGCTGCGATGAGTATGTATGGATCCTTCATGAGAGTCAACAGCGGAGTTCCCTTCTGAGTCTGTGGGGGGATGGTTTGCAGATCAATGGTTGTCACCTTCCACCAAAAGCCGAATTCTTACGTTTCTACCACGAAATCGGAAAGCTCTCTCCCATTGCCTATTGAGTCTGGTTGAGTCTTTGTGAAGCCCCCCTCAAGAATGTGATGAAACCCATGGACGGACGCCACAGCGGACGGGAATGCGCCAGAATCCGCCTAATGACCAGAATGACAGACTGCTCCTGCTCTGACTGTTCATTATGAGTCTTGTTAAGCCCGGCGATACGTCAGCCACGGTCATCCTGGAGGAAATGAGCATTCCAGACCTGCCAACCTTGGGAAAATATTGTGAGTATCACAATAGTGTAAGAGGGAGTCTCTGTTGTGTTGAGTTACAGCAGCTAAATGACTCCATCAGTTATTCACACCGTAGCCGTCTCGTAACGAGGCTCATCACATCGTGTGCGAGCTACAACTGCTAAATATATATTTACTAATTTATCTCATGAGGATAAATCCCTTGAAATGCACCATCTTGTAAAGTTACCGAACGTGTTTACCAACTGGAGATGCGCCGATTGCAATTTTCTTGGCCGCTTCCTATTTATGATATTTTTTAAAGTCTGACCTGCAGATTACAATTTTCATTAAATTCTATGGTCAAAATAAAACATTGACTATTAAATATCTTTTACATTGTTGTCCGAGTCATTTTAATTTGATATCCGTGATCGGAGAAATCAAATTGTCTTATCATTCGGTCTCATTGGGTATATCTGTTGTATGTCAATGACAAATACATCCTGTGATCTGACCGCGCTCGGGAGATAGAACAGCTGCAAACACCGACTACCGCCGCAATTTTACACTTTAATGAGCTTCACAGGTCAACAAACACGTGAGCCCTCCATCAGCCGCTCTTGACATTTCTTTAAAACCAAAACAATAAGACGCTGGCTGCGTGCTCGTCAGTGTTCTTCTTTCTGCTTTTGAGCAGCTGACGGAGCAAAGGCAGGAAAAAGCCTTGGCGATGGAATGGGACACAATGCGACTCTAGAAATCACAAGATGAATCCCCTTCTGAGTAGTTTTATCCACCAACTGAAACCCACTGAGTCCAAACGGAGTTGTTAAAGGGCCAATGACATGGATCCATTTTTGGGGGGCCTTTTTTTGTCTTTTGTGAAATTCCACTGACACAAGCATAGTGATGGCATATCTCTATACTGTAGCTTACACTGTACAGTACATCTCAATGGGTGGAAATAACACAGCCCTGGTTCATTTACTTTACTGGCCACCAATGCAAAATGTCCTCAAACACTTTGAGAATCGGCCGTTTTAGTTGCAGTAAGAACAGCGTTTGAAGGGCTGCTATTCAGCCATGACATTTACATCGACTCATTCACATCAGTTCAAGATGCTTCCGAATGCGTTGACACACGTCTGTATTGACGTTTCAGCCCACAATTGGACCATAACTACGCCGGAAAAGGTCGGGCTGGACTGAAGTCAAACACAGTCAATCAAAAGTGTATCGCGAAAGATTTTAAAGAGAGCGCTAATCGTCATGTAGATTTAAACTGTGGAAATCAGTTGACATTAACTTGCTGATCCATCTATGAAATTAGGCTGGAAATAACAGCCTTTTGGAGCCTTTGAATGAAAAGCATCCTTATTCACTGGACTCAATGTGACCACATGACCAAACGGAGATGTTGTAACCTCAAAAGTGATCCTCCCCGCAGAACGTAAACGAAAACTCACTGGGAACACCAGTTCAACTCACCTCCGGTTCCACCTTGGTGGGTTGGAGAATGAAGAGCTGGAGGGCTGGAAAGACCAGACAGTGAATTTCAAAATAGGAGCCCATAAAAGGAGAACTGATGATTCGGGGGTTTTACCGCCTCGCCATACATGCTGTACATGGTTACGATTAATGTGTTGTGCTGGGACCACGGGTGTCTTAGTGTCTGAGACGTACCTCCATCGAACACAGCCAGAAAGGCCAGAATGAGGAAGGGGGCCGTCTTCCCAACAAACTCGTACATCACGCTGCCGAACGGTGGGCCCACTGTGGAGGGAGGAGAGGGGCGGTCATCACGGAGAGCATTCCACTTTTTAGATACGCTGGAGGGTTTACATCATTCAATCTCTTCTTCTCACCTGGGATGTTTTTGATTGATAAATTGATATATTTATATATTTTGTCAAGTTATAATGGAAGTTAACAGGCCAAGCTGAAATGTCCAAAGCCACTTCCAAATCCCTGGTGTACACGGTTCCCACACGACGCCACGCCGCTGTGTTGAGCGGTTTTCGAGCCGTTATTTCATTAAACCAAAAGTAAAAAATATTACAACTCGCGTCTCTGGCGAGGAATCGATTCACATCGCACTGGAGTGACAATATTTTCAGCAAGAAAATGCTAATTTTAAAATAAAATGAAATAAAATAAGAACGAACAACTCCGATTTTCTATTGTTTTTGGCTCTTATTCACTTCCATTACACATGGATGACATATTGTGAGGGATGGCCAGTATATGAATATAATATTAATATAGTAATCATGAGACGAAATATCGTCCGGGATTATGCTTATGGTGAAATGGTGATAGTGTTAAAAGTTGTATTGATAGAGTGTTACAGTAAAGTAATGCCATTTTCTGAGCTTCATCGACTGTTATAGCTGTTCTAACCAACAGCGCTCCCTGCCGGGTTATAATATCCACCCACATGACTAACGATCCTTGTTTCAAATATTTCTTGTTGTGTGTCAATATCTCATGAAAGCCAAAACATCCAACGAAAAATGTTGCCAAATGATCGATATTGAGGCGTTCGTCAGAAAATATGGCAATATTTGATCAATATCTCCCGGCCAACATGGTGACATTTTGATCCCATCTTACTATTGACAACACGACGGGATGAGAAAACTCAAGGACGAGCATCAACAAGTGATGCTTATGTAAACAGAGTGCTGCACACCTAACACTCCCATCGCCAGCCCTCCCAAGGCGATGCCAATGGCGTGGCCCCTTTCCTCGTCGTCTGTGTATACACTGGCCAGCATCCCCATCCCTGCCAGGGAAGACGGAAGAAATGATGAGGAGGAGCACAACGTACGCTGACATCATTCATTACAATGTGAGAGATCCCTTTACGGATCCAGCTGTACCGAAAACAGTGTCCTGCTATTTGGATTTTGAATGTTCCTGACACACTCTGAGTCAAACAGAGGAAATCCTGCATCAGCAGTATCACAGTAGTATTGACATCCTTTCATGCAATCAAATGAAATATCAGCATTGTGGTGACGTTTCAAAGCATTCATTTATTTTCACTTGAAACCGAATGCAATGGTTTTGTGAATAGAATCGAAAAGAAAAAGAGCAGGATAAACTTGAAAATTTAACTCTAATGATCTCGGCTACAATACGAATCTCCACGCCGGCTGTGCCGCTCAGCCGTCCTCGCGGCGTTGCCTTGGCTCTCGGGTCCTTGAAGGAACCCAAGGCTATTGACACTTGTTTTACTTTACCCGCTTTTAAAGACACTGCTTCATTTACCGGCCACGGAGGAGCAGGAGGAGCCCACGCCTTGCAGGGATCTGGCCAGGAACAGCAGAGTGTAGCTGGACGAGAAGGCAAACACTGGACGGCGGCGAGGGCGACGGGGAAAACAGGCAAAACACACGTCAGCGGTCCAGAGGATGCACGTTTATACTTTTCTCACTTTTCAATGTTTGCAGAGAGCGGAGAGTAGTAGAGACAAAGACTCACTGATGGTGGAGAGGAACATGATGCAAAACCCGGCGAATATGGGAATCTGGTATCCTATCCTGGAAAGGCACAGAGAAAAATAACCATATATATATATATATATATATTTTTTTTTTTTTAATAAATATGCGAATGAGCATTTGTGTTATTGGCTTCCGGTCGACACATCAACACACCTCAACACACCTCTCAGATCGTTCTCCAAGGAGCAGAGCATCTCCTCCGTCGTCGTAACAAGGCCTAGAGCAATTTGTTTGTGAGCATGCCGTTTTCTCATCACAGCAGGTTTTGAAATGTTTTCTTTGGCTTTGCTGTTTTACACGAAAGCGCATTTACAAAAAGAAAAGAAAACAGACACCCTATCTCATAATTATGAGATCCAGCGACATTATGATTATTATTATTATTATTATTATTATTATTCAGAGTAGTAGTAGTATTTATTATTATTTCCACTGCGCGGACCAGAAATGTAGTTGCAGTGCGGGCTGGACGCAGCGTTTTCGCTGCCGGCTACTTGGTGAAGAAAGGAGCACAGTGAGTCTTCTGGAGTTTGTTTAGAAAGAACCGAATTTCTCCTCGGCATCACCGCTGACAGTTGGCGTACTGCCAGATTCTGTCAGACCGAGCCGCAAGGGTCATAGGCAGCCTCCGGTATGACCTGGGATGCTCGTGGCTCACGGCGCCGATGATGATGATGATGATTGGTTGAGTCAATGAGTGGGATAGAACACAATAGACGTCTATGTAAGCGCTGAAAACCAGTAGGCATGGGCCCCGACCCCGAACAGGGCGGAGACCCCTGTTGGTTTTGTTCGTGAAAAATTGACGTCAGTGGTATATGTGCTGACGAACCCGCGGACGCAACTAATACGATTTGTATTTCCGGGCGGTTACCACACGCATCCCACAAAGCCGTTGATCCAGATCGGTCCATTTTTGTGGATTACGTTCGTAAAAAAAAATGGTTGTTTGTTTTTTTTATGGGGAAATCACTGCACGTATGCGCAAGATGCCGATTAGTTATAGTTATAACATTAAACTTAATAAATTCCTCAGTATTGCGAACGGGGCTTGTACATCATTTTTTCACACACATCACAGCGACTGACCTGGACCCCGTGCATTGATGCCTGCAGCTTATTATTATTATTATTATTTTAATTGTGGTAAGCGCGTACGTGTGAGCGTGCACGAACGCGCTGTACGTCTTGATTTTATTCATCTAGTTATTACGAGAAAAGAGCCCGTAATTACGGAATCAGGATCCCGTTAATTACGAGATTATGAGATCATATCTCTTAATTACGAGATAAGGTGTCAAAAAACGTTTTTTCCTTCTTACGCGGATGCAACCCGCTTCCGTCACTTCAGGCCGCAGAGGGAACAAGGCGTCGGAGAAGGACAGCATCTTTTCTTTTTGACATCAAGGGCTGGGGTAAATCGGAGGTATTTGTTCCACTGACACGCATGACTTGGCTTGCTCTGCCCTTCGTGGGGAGGGACGAGGACGACGCTGGTATAATGGGGATCTATTTTGTGCCTCACTTGGTGTCTTTCTGGGCGTCCGCTGGAGACGCTAAGTGTCGCCTTGGAGGCGTCCGCCGCTAGCACTGGGTCATACACACCCTCACATTAGCCCAAAGGAGGGAATTATTCTATTTGATTGTATGTTTTCGCTCCTTTGTCAATCAAACGGAATGACGGCGCTGGTAATATGAACGCTTTGTCTTGGAGATGTGTCGGCAAGTACGCTTTTTTTTAAAGGGCGATGAAAACCACAATTGCCGAGAACAGACAGAAAAAAGCATGCAAGTTGGAATACAAAGAATGCATTAAATAGGCTTCATCCAGACGGAGTGGCTACATCCCAGCAATGGAGGAATGTTATAAATGTCCTTTTTTATATCCCCCCTGAATATTTCACAAAATAAATATTGTGTGGTCGTTCCTTGAGTGTTGGAAATCATTTCATGCCATTTACCTGCATTCACTATTCATGTTCTCACAAGTCACTGTGAGAACAATTCAATATTGTGTTAAGAGATGTTCCAAGAGACGCTCGGAGATTGTCAAAGATGTTAATGCACGGAGACAAATAATAATGCCTGAGCACACACGCGCGCGCGCACACTCGAGCGAGCACGCCAAACAACACGCGTGTGCCCCCGACGCGCACACAAAGTGAATCACTAAAAGAGGAATTCCGCTCCATTTGATCGAAGCTGGATTGCATCTGCTGTAACTGACATGACAGAATAACATGGTTACCGCCCGCAACATCGATTTTCTCCAAATAAACTTGGGGAGAAAAGAAAAAAAAAACGGGGGGGGGGGGGGGGGCATGGTTTCTGGTCTTTTGGATGTTTTCCCCTCAGATAACCAAATAAATTATTATTCCGCAGTGACCGTTTGACTGGCTGGCCCCGCTCACATGGAGAGGAACAGGATGTCTTTGTGACCTACGGGATATTTGCTTTTTGTGTCATTTAACATTGGGTATTAAAACCGTCATCTCCTGTGGGCCCCGCGGCTGTGCGAACGCGTCAAATCACATATTTGAGAGGTGAGCGGCTCAGTCAGTGCCAGGCGAGTCCATTCCCAGTTTTTAAAGCGGTGTACAGTACGTCCCTGCAAACATTAATAATGGTTAAAGCAAATACAGTGAAGGTGGCAAGTGTTGCGCGAGTGCAGCGGCGGCGTTTCAGACGTGGGGCTTCGGGGCGCCTCTCCCGCTAAAACCACACCGCCATATCACCATAATACCCCATGAACGCCTACAGCAGAGGCAAAACCTAACTCCTAACCAAAATGTGTCGTTTTATTATATGTTAACACCCAATATATATGTTAATATTGTTTTTTTAGGCACTTTCGAACATTAAAGAAGTGCTACACAGTTGAGGGTGTATTATCATCACATCCTTCAGCCAAACGTTCTTGAAAAGCATCTGCCACGTTTGATATAAATGAACGTCAAATTTTATAAATATACATTGATATCAAATTATATAAATATGCATTTATATCAAAATTATATAAATATACATTTATATCAAGTGGCTATGCTGTAAGATATATCATATTTTATTACAACAGTTTTTATTATTATCACCACAAGTTGCGTTCCGGCTAGTGGTTGCCATGACGTCACTGACCATATATCGACTGGGGATTTCTCATATTCATATACCATATTTCTTTCTTCAACCATAACCACAGTGTATCCATATTTCAATTAACTGTTGCATTAAAAAAAATATTTCAGCTCACCTATTTTACTTGCAGATGATTGCCTTCCAGATAAAACAAACAAAAAATAAAAACGTGCTTCCCAGTAATAACAGAATAGAGAAATGTCTGAAGTCTTGAAATTGAAGTATTTACAGTTTAAGTGTCTTTTATTCAGACGCTTTGAGATCCTTGTCATACATGACTGCATTGAACAGGCTCCAACCGATGGCGGCATATTACATGCCTTTGCCTGAAGGAAGTTCTCCAGACCATCTTTCATCCTATTGCGCAACCCCCCTAACCCGCCAACAAAAAAACAACCTGCTGCAACACTTAAAAAGTAGCCCAGCTCCTGCGGACCTGGCAACTGCTGGCAGCGGTCAAGGCCTTGTGACGTTGTGAAAGTGTGTAAGAATCTTCTTCTTCTTCGGGCTGCTCCCGTTAGGGGTCGCCACTGCGCAGCTTCCTCCCTTACACCAACGGCCTGCATGTCCTACCTGCTGCAAATCCAAATCGGATTGGCTAATTAGTCTGTCAGTCAAATCAGGCCAGGCACCGGTGTAAAGACGCACCCCAACCGCATGCAGAGGTGTTCTGGGCCAGGTGCAACAATAAAAAACCACCGCTAATAACCACTAATATAGTGTAGCTCCCCCTAATGCCGCCAAAACAGCTCTGAAACGTCGAGTCATGGACTCCACAAGACCTCTGAAGGTGTCCTGTGGTATCTGGCACCAAGACGTGAAGTCCTGTAAGTTATAAGCGTGTGTTCTGACACCTTTCGATCATATCCAGCATTAACTTTTTCAGCGATTTGTGCCACGGTAGCTCTTCTGTGGGATGGGACCAGACGGGCTGGACTTCGCTCCCCACCTGCATCATTGAGCCTTGGGCAGCCGTGACCCTGACGCCGGTTTACCGCTTGTCTTTCCTGGAACCACTTTTGGTAGATACTAGCCACTGCATACCAGCAACACCCCACATGACCTGCTGTTTGGGAGATGCTCTGACCCAACTGTCCAGTCATCACAATTTGGCCCCTGTCAAAGTCGCTCAGATCCTCTTCTTCACATCAACTCTAAGAACTGACTGTTCACTTGCTGCTTAATATATCCCACCCCTTGACAGGTGCCACTGGAACGAGATGAGCAATGTTATTCACTTCACCTGTCAGTGCTTTTAATGTTATGGCTGATCGGTGTATGGCCACATTCTTTTAGCTGTGTAAACGCAAACGTGTCCCGGGCCACATTGAAGGACCGCCTACTATACTGGCATCCTCTGCTTAAGCGGAAGTACATACTCAACAGCGTCGTATCAAAATCTGGTCGGGAAATTGAGAAAGTCTCCCCGTTACCGAAGTGCAGGATTTATTATTTATTACAAGTGAAGTTGCGGTGTGGGGACGGTGTGGTACGAGGAGCCACACCTGTCCTGGGTCTCGGTGGTTGGGGGCCCCGCTTCAGAGTGGCTGCACACCTGTTGCATGTTGGTCGGTCTCGCGAGCAACAGGAGTAGCGGAGAGTTACAGAATCTGCTCAGAAAATAAGTTGCGCAACACATTGTTTTTGTTATCGAAATAGCCGTCTGAGCGAAGCCTTCTCAATGCTACTCCCAAGAGATAAGTCGGTCTGGTAGACTGAACTATTTAATTAGACGAGTTGTTGGAATACTCTGCTAAGAACACACTCCCCGACTAGACATTATAAAAGGGTATGTATCTGTGTATTTAGCCACTCTTGTGCACCGCAGAGACAAACTTAGATCTTTTTTTTTTTTTTTTCTTATAATAAACGATCTTCAATGAAAGGACCTCTTCGTCAAGGTGATCTTTTCCACCACACAGGTAAGAACCCCCACCCCCACACACCCCCTCGGGAGAGGAGCCCTTGGCATGACACGTCTCCATCTGCTCCCGGGCTAATTCCAACTAGCCCTCTCTCTCCAATAAACTGGTGTGTCTACAACCCCGTCCCCCGCCCTGTATACGCCCCTTGGATGACGTGTGGCAGATGAAACTGCCACAAACGTATTTACACAAAGACATCCAGTTTTTACTAAATTAATTCCCATAGCTTCTGAAAGCAATAGGGAGACAGTCGTGGCACGGCAGGGGGACACGCCGTTTTTTTGGGGGGTTTTCGTTCATTCCATCACGCAGTGATCGGCACAGTCGTGTTTGGAATTTTTGTTTCATACAAGCAGGAAGCCAACAGAAATAAATACATCTAAAATAAACACACTCTGTTTTTAGCCAGAGACACGGGAACCACAAACGCGCAGTGTACCGAACACCGCTCCCTCTCCATTACCCAGTGATCGGAACAGTCCCTTAAGTTGTGTTTAAAAATGGTGTTTCATACAAGTTGGCGAAAAACAAATAGATCAAAAATAAAAACACATTAAAACTGGCCCACTTCTCTGAGTCGGGTTAACGTTTTTTCCTTTTCCATACAAGTAAGAAACTAAGGAAACGAAAAAATCTTGATTTGCATATAGAGCGGGGGGGAAGTGAGATCCGATCGCAAGTGGTCACTTGAGACGCATGTGGAGACACATTCTAACGCCAGGTGTGTGAACACCTACTTGGAGCCGTCCACTTGTGATCACCCAATACGCATGTTAATGCCAGGTGCAAAGAGGGCCTTAGAGAGCAGAGGGATCCAGTGAAGATTCTGAAGGCCCCGGTGGAGGAGCCTACAATTCATTTTCCACCCGGCGGAGCGGAGCGGAGGAACAAAGCTGATTGGATAACATTTTTTGCAGACACTGGTAAAGGCTGGCAAATCCACCCTGAGCCGAGCATCAGCAGCACTCAGAACGTAATCAGAGATTGTTATATTATTATTATTTATATTATTATTATTATTATAGGGCCATATTTTGCGGGACTACTCCTCCCAAAGATTTCAAGCCATAAACACATGAAACGTGACAATTTTTTGGCTTTATTCCGACGGGTGCGCTATGACTTTGCGACAGTGTCAGACAGCGGTTTTACGAGATATTC
>NC_137202.1:11994298-12214298 GCF_960531495.2 Zeus faber | reverse complement strand
GTCCAATTAAATAGTCTTGAATAGTCTAACAGCTAACCGCCATTGAAGAAGCTCTTGGTTTTATTCTCCATGCCTATGTCATGCGATGTCTATTTGTATTGACAACTCCAAAATGCAATGGGCGGCACATCGAGACAGGAGGTCGTTATTAACTCTTATAGAGACAATTCAATTAGTCAAAGTAGTGTAACATGGGGATTGGACATTGAAAAGTGGCCATTGAACTGAAGAAATAGTCAGATACTTTTTTCCATCTTTATGAACATGAGCCACATCGAGTCAATTGGACACAAGCTTTGGGAACATGCACAATGTTTTCTATTTACTCATGCTATAGTAATACATCAGCGAGTACTGGGAACAAGCTATAACACTGTGACCAGGCCTGCATCCATTGGGGGAACCAGAGCTTGGTGCTGTTGGTGCACATTGTTGAGGCTCTTTAGGCTCTCGCCACACCTAGAGGGCCCCGTTGTCAGTTTTGCAATTGCTTGTTCTCAGGCAGTGTCTCTATGTGTCCCCTGCTGAAGGAGTGGATGCATTGGCGATAGAAGCTGACGATGCGCGACTGGCCCAGTTGGAAGGCCATGGACATGATGGCCATGCCGGCGATGATGAACAGAGAGGTGAGCATGAAGTACTTAGGGTGGTTGGGGACGATGTCCCCAAAGCCGATGGTGGTGAGAGTGATGAAGAAGAAGTAGTAAGGGTCGAAGCCCGTGATCTCCTTCTCCCAGATGGGGAGAATCAGTCCGCCCAAGAGAATGTAAGCAAAGACCACAAAGAGGATGAGCACAAAGGGCACGTCGAGTTGTTCCATATTGCCCCCTATGCCGGCGAAGATGGCGAAACCCTCGGGTGGCGGGGGCATGCGGTCCAGCTCCGGGCAGGACAGGCTCCTGAGCAGCGGGCTTTGTCTGGTGAAGTTCTCCCGGACGACAATCTTCTCGAAGAGCTCCTTGTTGTTGCAGAGCTGGACCGACTTCTGCTTGACGTCCGCCTGGCTGGCAATCACCTGCCGGATGTCCATGGGCTCGCGGATGACCACGTCGTGGCTGAACACATAGGTGCCGTCTTCCAGCGCGCGGTGGGTCACATTCCCGGCCTTCTCCCGGGCCTTTTTTGGGGACCAGGTGCGATAGCAAAGGGCTTTGCACAGCTTGTAGAGGCGGCGGTAGGCCCTGGACAGCAGCACAGCCAGGATATCGCCGACGTCACTGATGACCAGAAGCATTAGGGGGATGCCCACCATGGCATACAGAATGCACACCACCTTACCCAGCAGGGTCACTGGGTAGATCTCCCCATAACCTGCAATATGAGAGAAAATCTGCATTAAGATTTATATATTGAAATGCATCACATGTGTTTCGATGTGATATAATCTTTTCTGGCCCCATATTTAGTTCAGCCTCATTACTCCAAGGGGTGCAGTCCCTCTCCTCACCTGGTCCACATCCCCCTCACCTTTAAACCAGGCACCCAGGTAAACAGGCTGAGAGAAAATTGGTTTTAAGGCAGCACTGCCACCTATTGGTCATTTATGAGCATCACTGCATCTGTGGCTTCCCCACGTCTTTCTTTCTATGCACCATCAGGATGATTCATTAATTATAATTAACGGATACATCATACGTTGAAGAAAAGCTGCTATACATTAAAGAACATCGGTTGAAAATTCATATGAAGAGGTTAACAATGGGTCTTATTTACATATCATTCTGAAACCATGGTTGTTGTAAGCCTTGCATTGGATTTTGTTGTATTCAATTCAAGATATATCGACTTCATTTGAGCTGGGGGAAAATGCACGATTGCAAAAAAAAACAACAACACCAAGAAGACAAAACAAATGTGCCTATATGCCCCTCAACCCTGAAAACAAGTATCTAACAAGCATTTCTTGAGAAGTGAAAACACCCCTCCTCTCCAAAGTGACTGAGGCTTTAGTCATTTGTGGGCTTCCTGTGGTTGCAAGACCATTAGCCATTAGCAGGCTTCCTTTAACCACTCAATATCATGTATCATAAAGCAGCAGAGTTACTCATGTGTTGCTACGGCTGTTTTACTCATATTAACGTGCAACTTTAGCCGATTGCGTAGGAATTCAACGAAAGCTTTTTTTGTGGTACATTCATGTATAAGTAAGTATACTGTATATTGGTGTAGACATAAGGCGTATGTGCTCCCTTCAACTACTGCGATTTGATCAGCAATGAAGGAAACAACAACAACAACAACAACAACAACAACAATAATAATAATAATAATAATAATAATAATAATAATAATAATAATAATAATAATAATAAATAAATAAAGCTGCAGGCAGCAATCCCAGGGTCCAGTTTTTTCGCGTTAGATACGTATTACAGTTCTCCGGATCCTGTGCAATGTGGCAGGAGTTCAAAATGTTCGATTTGTACGACCACGCAGAGACGAAGGGTGGATTTATATAGCGTCGGTTCATGACGTCACAGAGTGGCCGTTCCCAACGTCACGCCAAAGTTCTTCGAGCCTGGGGGGGGGGGGGGGGGTGTAAAGTTTGGACGGCGACGCGTGGCTGGTTGGGGAAAGTACCGGGGAAACCTTTTTGGCTTCGTCGGTCTCATCGCCGGTTACGGTGCAGGGTTTGCTCCCTCCCGCTGCGGCTGCAGACCACACGTCGTCGAGGCGCTGCCCTCACGCCTCCCGTGCGACGTCGACTGGAAGCACGTTCCACAAACGTTCCACGTTGTCGTTTCGTCAGTGTTCTCTGCTGCTCAACTGAAATCCGCGCTTTCGTGACTGTTAATGCACATTATTGTTGTTTTGTGGGGGGTTTTTTTTTTGGATCTCGTTTATTTTTCGGCAACTTGAACAGTAAACCAAAACAAACGTTGTAATTACCTTGCGTAACAACAATAATAATAAATACATGCCCGTTTTAATTCGATCTCAGATATTCCTCTATTATCCAATTAGAATTTGTATGCTTTTTATTTTTAATATTCCAATTTATTCAAAATTGTAACGCTCAACTTTAGTAGGGTGGAGGGGGAGGGGGAGGGGGTTATGCACGGTTCGGCATCTCCAATCAGAGTGATCTTTTTCCCCAAACAAAGCAAATCAAAACCCTAGCTGTATTTAATTGACTCCATTTCTAGCCGCTGCGGAGCCGATCACAGCGTTCTCTGGCCCGCTGGCAAATGCCGCAGGTTGGGAGCCTCTGCACTGAAGGACATTCCGTCGGTGATGATCGGGTTTATCTGCCGCCTGCGTCGCCGCGTCAGTGGAATTACTGGACGTTCTTGTCAAACACGCACTCGCTGTGTACACACAGTGAAACGCCGGAGGAGACGGGGACGCGCCGGACGCGGACTTCGCACAGTCACCGGATTATTTCCCTCGAATGTAAGTGCACAACACACTGGATGAACTTACGTGGAACTTTATTTCTCATCGCGTGTGGATTGATTCGCTCACTTAAGTCATATTATATTTATAATTTAGAGCCAATTATTCATTTATTAAAAATCGAATGGCAATTTCAGCATTTGAGTGGTTCATTTTTTGGAATATTGGAATTTTATTCGAATTTCGTTACTGCAGCCGTAACATATATTATAAAGACAATTGTCGTCTGAGAACCGTCCGAAAAGTTCATCCGGCGCTCCTGCTGTATGATTGGCTGTTCGTGGCACCTGGTTGTTTTTCTGCTGTGCGATTGGCTGTTCGTGTCACCTGGTTGTTTCTCTGCTGTATGATTGGCCATTTGTGTCTTTGATCGTTGATCAAATGATCGAGATCGGCCCTACAATGAAATACATAAAACGTTGTGGTATTTCTATGAGTAATTACCATTGCACGGCCTCTATTTTTCAGATGACTTGCTGGATCTTCAACAAAGTGGATTCCGCTCGACGTGGTCACAAGTTTTTGTGGACTACTTTTTTTTCAGATTTTTCATTAATCCAGCAAAGTAAGAGGGACCAAAGAGATAAAATATCAATCGAACAGATCCACTGACATCTACCAGGTAAGAAAGTACATAAATATACACGTAGACCCAACGTTTATAATCTCTAACCACTACAGAGCGACAGTCTACACCACACCAATGGACATTCTGAATCAGAACCTGCACATTTATAGTACATAGTATGATGACGTCATAAAGCGTCTTACTCTAAATCTCATCTTGTTTATATTGTTTACCAACAGTGGCATTTCAGTCAAGCAGGACCAGCTGAATATTTGGGGTCATAGTTCAGTTTTTCCCTCATTTCTGCTCTGTATGTGGATGTGGATGAAACTTAAACCACAACACCTCAACCGCGTTCGTAGCTTCTGTCATTGTACTTTTAGCGCGATTGGACATATTTTGGTGTTAATTGCATTGGAGGGGCGTGACCCATAATAATAATAATCCATTAATAATAATAATAATAATAATAATAATAATAATAATAATAATAATAATAAATGCATTATATATGCATTACTTTCAGTAGAAATAAATTAAATATGTCCATGTTTATAACATATAGAATAAATAAGTAAGAGGACAAGACACGGTCAACTGCTAATTTCTTTCTCTTCTGGTGGAAAAAAAAAGGTAAAGTTCAATGGGCCTTTATTACTACTGTTCAATGGGCAGCCATTCACTACATACACACTAATTTTCCAAGAATAATATTTATCCATCCCTTTTAATGAATGTGCAAACAATGACTTTCCAAACATAGACTTACAGTATATGTAAATACAGTATGAAGCCATCTAAAAGGACTGCCCCACAGAATCGATGAGCACACGCCTTGTAAGGCCAGGTGACGAGCGGGCCAAGGAAAGCTTCTGTGAGGTGCTGTGTACAAATGTTGTCCATGACAAAGGCCTGTGGCAGTTTCTCCTACCACGCGTCATCCAAGCGGCATGTTCAGGGACCTCCGGCACAGATACAGAAGACAGGGTTGTAGACACCAGATTATTTTAGAGAGGTGGGCCAGCTGGAATTGGCCCAGGAGCAGATACCATGTGTCATAACACAGGCTCCATCCTCTGTGTGTGGGGATTGGGGTTTCACCTGCTGCTCGTTAGACCAACCAACTTTGGAGGAATGCTCAGACAGGATGGCTCCAAGGCCAATATCCCCAAGCCCAACATGTCCACTACTATGGTTCAAGGGCAGCAATGGCTCCAGATGCTTGAGAAGTAGGAGAGAGGTGAAACAATACCACTTGAGTTTTGTGAATGCCTGGTTGGCCTGGCAAGTCTACTGAAAGTCTATGGTGGTGCATTTAATGGGGTGGTAACTTGGGGAAACATGGAGTTGAAGACAAATGCTTGGCTTGAACGGGCACTTGAGGAATGGATGTAGGTAAAGAACCAGCAATGAACCCTGGAGAACAGGTAGCAGTTGTTGAACCAAGGCTGTGGAGTTTGCCACTTGGTGGGTGTGGCAGTTCCACATGGCACACGCCACACGAGTGGCACGTTCAGGGCCCTCCGGCACACAGACACAGACGAGGGGGTAGAAGACATACAAGTTCATTATAGAGAGTGGGTTAGGTGGAACAAGCCCGGAGCAGATGGACAGCATATCGTGGCAAGGGCTCCTCTCCTGAGTGTGTGTGGGGATGGGGGTGTTACCTGTTGTTCGTTAAACCAATCAACAAGCAACAGGTATAGAGCCACACTGATCCTGGGCCCAATCACCTAGACCCAGGACAGGTATGGCTGCTCAAGCCACACCATCCCCACACCAGGGTGGGCGAATGGAATCTGCTCTCAGCTGTGGGACTGAGGTAGAGGGGAGCATAAGCCTCAAGTAGAATGTGACAATTTGTGAGGATTTGTTTCACAGCGGGAGCAAGCTCAGCCATTGCTTCTTCTAATAGGGTTCTTCTCCAATTTGCCCGATGAGTGAGTGCTGTGTGTAGTTTTCTCCCCGCTGGCACTTGTGATGCTACTGTAGGTAGCCAACTACGCCGTTTGGAGCTGGACTTATGGAGATTTATGAACTCAACTTGCACATTAACTCTGTCTTGGATGCAATGGCATACAAATACGCGGTGTTGTATGCCCAGCCTGCTCACAGCGCGGGTTTAAAAAACAAAACAAACGCATGATAACACTTAACACAGCCTTTATTGGTGAAATTGCTGAACAGGAAGAAAAGCAAACACTCAAAACACACAGCCAAAGGGCAGTCTGACTAAAGCCACTTGTTGTCGCACCAACAACAGAAAATAAGAAGCAGGACAGCTGAGGTAAAACGGGGAGCATGACCACTGCATGAGTGGCAAACGCCCGGCAAGCTTGGGCGCATTAATGGCGAGCTCCCAAGACACAGCAGCTAAGGAATGAGCAGAGTCGGTTAAATACTGGAACGCGAGGCGGCAACAAACAGGAAAGTCAATTGAATAAGTCGGAAATTAAACAGAACAGGAATTCTCGCATGTGCCCAGTCTGATGGGGAGGGGGCTGACATACAACCAGTAGCAGCTGTGACAAAGAATTTCTACACGTTTAAGCAAGTCAATGTTTACTTATCCTTGGCGTGTAGCCCCACAGGGACTGGCCGGGCGGCAGCACTGACCCAGGCAAGCGATCACAACCCCCCGACAGCTGACGGGAGATAATCATGAGGAGATGAGCTACAAGCATCCACAGAAAAATCTGATCTCTCCAGAAAGCTTGTGTAAAGTCGTAGCACTCATATAGTGGGCTCGTCAGGGAACACGTGCGATACCCTCTAATACTGAAGCCCGGGGTACGAGCAATACGATTTTACCGCAAATTGTCATCATCTTTTTGATTGTTTGTTCATCAGGCATGTCCTTCATGACAAGGATGACAAAAAGGGAGACGAAAGAAAATTGGGAGAGGGCAGACAAGCGTGAGAACGACAGCACATGATACGACGACGGATAATCCCGATATTCTGCCACTCAAAATCACTAAAAGTTTGACGCACACATCTCTTAAATTGGAAAAACAAAATTATACTGTATGCGGGGAATTTGGACCGTTTCCATTTTGTCATCCAAATAGCAACAGATGCTCGTTTTGAGAAGAAATACTACCTACATTAGATTACCTGCAAAAACCAGACATATGGTTGACCGCTTGTCATAGATGGACTATGAACAAGCGAGCAAGCTTTTTTACTGCCCGGTAAGCTGATCACACAGTCATAAAGGAGCAAAGTGACACAAACCACAAGCAACTCAGACCGCGCCCCAAAAAGCATTCCAGTTCAATTTCCACCTCACATTTGATTTTCCAGTAAACCTCACATTTCTATGCTATTCAAAATGTCATGGCTCAGAGCAACAGTCCAGACGTGTACATTATAATGTGTTTGACCTCCCTCCCGCCACCTGTAACCTAAACACATGATAATAACCTACTGACTGCGATGTTGACTTACCAACCGTTGTAAATACAGTGCAACAGAAGAACAAGGAGCCGAAGAAGTTCCATCTATCTGGGTGCTGCAGCCACAGGGACTTGAAGCTTCGCTTGATGTGCGACTTCACTTCCAACACCAGCTCCTGCTCCGTGCTGTTCTCTGGAGGGAACACACCAAGGGATGAAAGCAATCGCAACAATGAAAATAATAAAAATGATCAAATGAAAACTATACCACTCCTACTGCTGCTACTACTACTGCTACTAAGATAGTTCTTCACTTTATGAATCAAATTTGGCCATGATAGCAGCTCAGTGATGCATGTGATGCTGAAATACAGTATAGAAAGTAAGAGTATGCACACTAACTTAACAACATATATATAAGTGCAAAATAAAAATAAGAAAAAGTAAGACAAGCTCAAGAATATACAATGTAGAATTTTCAATGCATGATAAATAGAATAATATAAGAACAATATATGCAATGTAAGATAACAATCTTAATGAAAAGCAACATAATTGTTTGCAGAGACGTACAGAGAGTATTAAAGTGAGTCGGTTACAGCAATATGTAATAATAACAATACTGATACTAGTAATAACAACTAATACTGTTAACTAACTATAACTGCTACTACTACTACTGCCACTATTACTGCTAATAATAATGATAATAATAACAAATATTAATTAATATGAAAAATGTAATAAATAATAATTACATAAATAAAATACATAAATAAAAACAAAATAATGTACTACTACTACTACTTATAACAATTATAGTAATATCATTATGAATAATAATAATAATAATAATAATAATAATAGACAAACAGTGGAATAACTTGACTCACTGCTGAGGTCCTGGATGTTACTGACAATCTGTCCCAGGAAGTCATGGTACTCCTGGGTGATGCTGGACTCCTGAGTGGCGCTGGACGCATTCGATCCGTGTCCTTCGACATAGTGGAAAACCACGGCTCCCAGAGCCGCGTAGCCGACCAGGGAGAGAGGGAGGATGAGGTGAGGGAAGATCTTCCAGAGGCGCGTGGCACATGGGGACTCTGCTCTGGAGCGGCCCTTCATCGTGCAGCTCTCCAGATGTCCTTCTCATAGTAAGTGGTGTGTACAGTGCGCAGACGCTGGAGGCACTAAAAGGACACAACCACCACCATCTCTCTGCACATTACAAACATTGGCTGGAGGCCTCTTGGGAGAGCGGTTATTGACTCTGCTCCCCCAACCCACCCAACCGCCCCCTCCGATAATCACTCAGTACTCTTGAAACACTTTTGATCTTTTAAGATCTTTTTTTTTTTTTCGCTATGGAGCTCCTGTTTTTTTTTTTAAAGCAACAGTGCCTGTTCGTTACCAGAGACAATTGGTTTTCTACACCCTTTTATTGCCTGTGTGACAGGTGCAGTGGGGCCGTTCTATATTTAGTGGACCATGGAGATGCCAATCGTGAACAACCAGAGATTCCAAATCTGGACCACAGATGCTTTTTCATTCCACACCAGTCATCATACATGGGTCATGACTGCTGTTGCCATTTCATTTAAAGTGGTAATCCGTCAGATATTTGAAGAAGAAAGGCACTCCTTAATGACTTGTAGGCGTACACTTCCACACCAGAAAGGGCCCAGGGTGCCTTCTATGCAAAAACTGCAGCAAGCGAGGAGCAAAAGACTCCACTGTCATTGATCATTCATCATTGATCATTGATGGGTTATTACAAAAAGCCTATAAGCTTAACTTATACAGTAAGATCCCAATGGACATGAGATTGCACCCTGGGAGACACCAGGGTTGAGAATGATTCGGACAGAGATCCTCATCATCATTACAATGTCATTACATATTATTTCAACCAACATATTGAAACAGTTTTTACAGCAGGCCTATTCAATTACATTATGTTGGGGGACATATGTTCAACTTGTTATATGTTAAGAGGGGCTGACAAATTTAAAGGTATTTTCATTGTTGAGCTACAGTGCACCTGTAAAACGAAGAAAAATAAAGTACAAAACCAACTTCATATCCTTGAAATAAAAAAACAACTTAAAATCAACTAATACATTTCTAGGTTCTCTAAGGTTTCATATTCTTCTGCATTGTCACATGGTTGATGGCCCTTTCAGCGCTACAGTTTTCTTCTGTATTTAATCTAACCTTCAATTTCATTCAAAGGGCCAGTCTGCATTCAAACTGTACATGGGCCACATTTGGGGGGGCCACACGTTGTATAGATTTGACCTAGAGTCTTGTTCAGTTTCAGTGTGCTTACAGTGTACAGCAAGGCAATGTGTTCCAATGCGCTGGTAGGATGAGGCCATTTTTTTTTTATATTACATTACATTTGATTACATTAGGCAACATTATTTTATTTAGCAGAAGCTTTTGTCCAAAGCCACTTACAATTACTACAATTACTAGTACTAATTTGTTATTAGTGGTCGCACAGACCGAGCCTCATCGTCTTCATCAGCAAGGCTTGAATGACAACAAGGACAGTACTTTCGGTGAAGTCATCATTGTTGTTGTTTTTTTTATGTTGGAAAGACTGCTTAGGAGGTCGGGAGGTCAATGCAGATAGGGTCCAGTTGTAACCTGAGGATTTTAAGGTATGAAATTGTATGGTAACAAGATCACAGATCTGGAGACCAGTCAGTGGATCACTGATGGATCCATTCAAGGTTCATGCCAAATTGAATGCCATTCAAGTTTCAGCATTTCTCCAGCCAAGGAATCTGTTAGGCTACACTGAGGCCACGCAACCCTTGGGGGCCTCTGCTGTCAATCAACCTATTTAAAGGCTTATCTTGGGACATTTATCTCTATCTTGAGATATTCCAAAGGAAAGACTATTGAGATAATTATCCCAAATTCAATTGCAGTAAGGTGACGCACCAGGAAAACACGGGACCTCCTACATAAAACTTGGACGCTCTCGTAGCTGGAAACAATCTCGCTGGCATTCTCCTTAAGCTAAACACAGATCTGCAGCCTGGACCGTACCAAGGCAGTTGTTTGGAGAACAAACACAGTGATGATGATGTCATCCTCGGAGCCCCAGACACCAATTAGTTTTACCCAAAGCTTTTATGGATGAACCAAGCGGGCGGCTGTTGATGTTAAAGTGGCTCGCTCTGCGATGTGAGTGCTCCGATGTTGCTTTCCGCGTGGTCGCTCCACAGTGACATCCGCTTATCTGTGTTTATATGCAACAGTGGGACATGATACAGGCCCTTTGCCAAGATTTGGGTGGGAAACCTTCAAATCGCTGATGCACGCGAGGTTGTTTCTTTTTTGTTTACTTCTATAATCGGCAGGCTTTGTTTAAGACAAAAAGTTAAACCAGTATATTTTACTCAAGTTGGACATCACCCCATGTTATAGCAGTTCAATACAGTCACTTGCTAACGTGCAAATTTATTCAAGACATTCAAATTTCAACAGAAGAGTGTGAATTAGAGTGTGCTGCAGCTTCTCACTGGGTTTAAATGCAGTCCAATGGGGCAAATGTTTAAGCCTTAAGAAAAGTGAAATCTCCTTTTTGGAAATGGAAACCTTGCATATATGTGTTTTGAATAACTGTATTATCACATTTTATTTCAAACAGCTTTTGGCAATCTCTGCAATACATCCAAAGTATAACAGTAGGTGGCCAGAAGGAAGTGGCGCAACTTCCTGGTTCTGGTCTCTTACATTAGTGTAGATGTTGCCAAAAGAGCTGCTTTATGGAAGTACAAAAGAGTCAATAAAACCCTGAAAACCTGACAAAATGCCAACCCCACCTCCCCTCCCCTGGGCGAGAAAGGAAGTCGGCTACCGCCATCTGCGCCCCTGGTCTATGGATCACCCTGAACTTAAAGGGCTGAAGAGCCAGGTACCAATGGGTGATCCACATGATGGTATCCTTCATGCAGTGAAGTCACTACAGCGGGGTGTGGTCCGAACAGAGGGTGAACGGGTGTCCCAGGAGGTAGTAATGGAGGGTTTTGACCGCCCACTTGATGGTTAGGCACTCTTTCTCCACGGTGCTGTATCTTGTCTTCCGGTCCGTCAAACTTTCTGCTGATGTAAAGGAACGGTTGGTCGACCCCTTCCAGCTGCTGGGACAACACTTCCCCCAGCCCTCTTTTTCCGCGTCGGTCTGGAGACAAAAAGGGAGCGTAAAGTCAGGTGTATGCAATACTGGCGTCCCACAGAGGGCAATTTTAATCCTCTCAAACACCTGCTGACATTGCTCTGTCCATTGGACTGGCACTGCCCAAATGCACATTTGTTTGTGTTGGCTGTGAGCCCTGCCCACCTCAGGGACTCGAGTACTGCCCACACAGTCGACATGTGCCGCCCCCAGCTATCGCTGTGAATGATTACATCGTCTAAGTAGATGGCGGCGTATGTCGCGTGCGGACAAGTATGTCACATGCGTGACCACGAAGGGGCCTTGCCACCTGGCGAGTAATTTAGAGCTAAAACCAGCACCCTGTCTCCCAGTGAAAACTGTCCCAGCGCACGTTGGCCGAGAAACCTGGCCAGTAAAAGTGTGCCAATAACCTTTGCAGTATTTTTCCGTGTACGTGATGACCGGCCATCGGGTTGCTGTTAGCTGCCTGGAAAAGCCCCTGGCGGCTTATTGGTAGCAACAATTGGGTGATCTCCTCTCTTGACTGGGTGTCACGGCTCACCTGATATAGCCTGTCCCTTATCATTGAAAAATACAGGTGTGCGAGCGCCCCGTCCGAGCGCACTGCCTCCCCATCAATCTTCAGGACCCGTTCGAACACAATGCGCTGAGTGTCGTCCTGAGACGGGGAAAAGTCCTTAAGGGGAAAGTCCTCCCGGAAAAGCTTACCAGGGCCGGGGAACCCCTGTGGGGAGGCTACTCCATTCCCGCCGCCTCGGTCACCTTCGCCATATCCCTACAGCCCCCGTGCACTCCCATTATCTACCAGTCGCCAACGTACCCCCCCCTACTTCCTGCAACAGGGCTTCAAACCCAGTCCAATCTGTACCTAATAACAGGGGGTGTTATCGGCTGGAACTACCGCGGCCTGCACCAAAAGCTTTTTCTCCCGGTGACGAATTTCCAGCCGCACCATCGGGTACAAGTGAATATCCCCATGCATATACCGAATATCCACGCGTGATGCCTCTACCAGGTTTTGCCAAACCAGCCCGGTTTGTGTCCAGCCGGAGTCCAGCAAAGCCCGGTGTCTACCCCCTTGTAGCCTTACCTGTACATAGTAGACCGGCAACCCGGACCATCTGTCCGACCTCCATCAAGGGGCAGTCCCTGCAGAGGTGGCCGAGCCGTCCAGATTGTCAACACCACTGCCTGGGCATCTAAGGAGCCCATCTCCGCACTATGCTGGGGTTGGCGTGGGAGAGCGGCATGACATCAGCGGCACTGAAAATGGGTTAGAGCCGGAAAGTGGCACGGCCTCCTGCAGCACAGATGGCCCTGGCTGGGCCACGGCCTCCCTCCTCCTCTGTGTTGGGGCTGGACAGAGAGGCGGGCCCCCGGCTATTTCGCAGTGACCGGCGGTTGGATTGGCGTGGGTCGCTAGGCGGTCCTCAGCTAGGACGATGACCGCCTCCAGGGTGGCGGGATGATGGCAGCGGACCCAGCTGGCTGTCCATACATAAATGCCCACCAGGAACCGGTCCAGCATCACGACGTTGATGATCTGGTCGGTCGTTCTGTCTGCCGGCTGCAGCCACCGCCTGGCCGCATCCCTCAGCTGCTGGGCATAGGAGAATGGTCGGCTGGCCCCAGCGTAGTCCAGGGTCCGGAAGCACTGCCGATGCCCCATCGGTGTCAGCCCCAGCTGGTCCAGGCTGACCTTCCCCATGAGCAAGGGGAGCAGTCGTAGGGCCATCTCCTCAGCAGTCCACCCACCCACCCACAGCCGCTGCTATTCAAATGTGGTGAGGAAGGCCTTGCGTCGTACTCACCTTTCATCTGCTGGACACCTACTGGGGGTGGAGCTTCTGGCTGTCGCACACCCCGGGTTGATGGGCGGTCCTGTTGCAGCCCTTGCACGGCTTCCCGATCTCTTGCCTGGATCAGGGCCATTTCCTGGAGTGTCTGGGTCTGTTGTTGCAGAACCGCCGTCTACGCATCTGGGCCTGACAAGGTTCTCCAGTAAGGAACTTGCTCCATGCTGTGCTCTCGTCCTCCTTTATATCCTGCTGACTATGACACTGTAGCAGGCTTGCTACCCAGGATCGGGATAAGGACTCAGACAGAGGCAGAATGTAGTGAATTTGAGCCGGCACGCCGGGTTTTTATTAACAAACAGTTCCCAAATGAACGGCGCTCAAGTGGGTAAAAAGAACCTTAAGGGACAACTTACAGATGAGACCAAACTTCTGTCTCTGAGGTTCTATGGTACACGCTCTGTAGGACAAGACAGACATATATGAAAACTTCCCAGCTGCTGTGATTGGCCAGTCGGCTTCACTAGCTGCAGCTGGCACAGAGGCGGGGAGCGTCAGTCTACCACGCTGACTTCCCCTCGCCTCCTGGAGCTGGCCCCAGAGTCCGCCACACAGGACAAAATAGAATAACCTCTAGTCATTTTCAGGAGTCTACATGGAATTGGAGAGAATTTTTGCCTACATCAGCAATAACATGTCAAATTCATTTTTAGCAGAAAGTGCCTTTATGCAAACTGTTGAAAGAATATGTTATCAGTTAAAATGTATGTACATTATGCACAGTTGCACTGTGCTCCATATGATTACATTTGCGAGGCTTGTTGATGTGTGCTATACAGAGATAATGAGCATTAAGTGATTATAAGCTTTCAGACGTACGGTGCCGAAAGGAAGTCTATAGTCAGTTCCAGACTGATAATTCAATCCCACTTGGTTAAAACGGGGCGTTGCTACTATAATGCTTCACGTCATAACCTAATGCTATTAGTAAACTCTGCATCTTAAGGGTGTGCTTTCTCCAGAGGATAAAGGAGATATTTTCCATGGGTGATGGTAACGCTCAGCTACCCGAGACGTGTGTTTGGATTGGGATAGCCGCCAGGCTATCCCATAATTTAGACAAGACACTTTATTTAGCCCACACTGTATTTGCAAGACGTAAGCTTTAGATGTCCAACAGAATAGTCAAAGAAATGTGTGAAAGACAAATACAGTGTCATCCAGTGTCTACAGACTTGTATCGTTTGTGTTATTATGAAGAATGTTTTTAAAGTTGAAAGTTGTAAATGCTAAGTTCCCCCTTTGAGGCATTGACTGGTATATTTATATCATTGGTAGTTTACATAGATCGTCAGGGTTAAAAAATACACAAACAAAATGGCAGCTACGACTATTTTGAAAAGTACACAGGGCGCAGATAGTACACTAAAACTACACAAATCTGACGAAAGTACGCCACCATGGGGAGATGGGGGCGGGTCATGGGTGTATTACAATTTAAAGTGCAGGGTTTAAATTTTTCTCTGAATAGAACAAAATAAAAGCAGGATACTGGTTTCACTTTGGTTGTGTGAGAATAGGGATATAGGGTCATACAGTATGGCCCTATATCCAGTATGAGAATGGTCTAGGAATCCACACTTGGCACCCAACTGCCATGGCAGATTTTATTAAATTTTTATTTTTTTCTCTGTCGTCGAACAAAACCAAACACAACTCTTTTGGACAGCTCTGGACACTTTTAGAGGGGTGGAGGTGTCAATAGGGGGCCCAACTTAAAATGGTCTCGCCATATAACTCAGGGTTTTGCAAATGACATATGTAAATTCTGACAACGCAGGTATATTCCCCGACCAAATTAACCCCTAGTAACACAGGCATGCCGTTTTTTATCCATACTTCTGTTTAATTTCCGAATTTTTATTAATGCAACTACTTTGCCCATGAGTGCATCTCGATGCACAACACAATGGAACTGAATCCAATGTAGCGTTATGGTTTAGGGTTTCAAACGTTTGAAAATAAATTGCGTAAATATTACGTAATGTACGTAATGTACGTAATTATAATTTGTTTTTGCTCATGTAGAAGGGACAGGGCCGTACGATATCAACCCCTTTGAAAAAACACCTTCTTTGCGATGTAATGGAGAAGCACTACTCTACCCAAAATCCTAAGTGTAACACCGGCGTCTTTGATTGGTGGAGCTCGCTGTGACCATGGAAATGTTTACCGAAACAACTGATTTATCCTTATAACCAACATATTTATAATGATACACTGCCCCTTGAGATGCTTAGTAAGTTAATTTGCATACTAAAATGGAATGAATGATAAATACTTGATTGCTGTGGGGAATGCGAAGCTGACGTTACATTCCCGGAGCAAGCCGCCATATTTGGAGGATCACTCACATTGACTGTGAGTGTCTGTCGGCATTTTAAAGTTAAATCTACATTTAAATCCTCCTAAATTAAACTTTCTTGAACTTGAACTTGAACTTGAACTTGACAGATGGCTTGGAAAAGTCTTGTTGGGTGATAAACTGCCACAAAAAATCTTGCCACCATCTCGTGTTAAAAACTAGACCCTTCTCTTCGCCCCTCCTTTCTCCATTTTTGTACATTTTGTATATTTTAGCTATTTCTCTATGCCAGCGGTTCTCAAACCTCTTTTAGTAAGGTACTTCTAAGATCTTTTTTCAGCCGAGTACACCCTTCATTGGCATTGGGAGAAAAACATAAATTATAATTATATGATTATATGTAACCAATATTTTTTAACACTTTTTCTTGAGTACCCCATGCAGTCCCCCGAGAGGTACGAGTACCCCCATTTGAGAAACACTGCTCTATGCAACTGAAAGGATGTGGTCCTCCAAAAATGGCGATCGGAGCCCATAGCAACCCATAGCAACCGTCAAACTTCATATGCCCTCTAGGCATATTATCCATTACATAACTTTAATCTCTGATATCCTGTTGAATGCATTTCATTCGACTAAAATGATAAAAAGTACAACCATTCATCATTAAAATAACATTTATATTTTATACATAGCATTAACTTAAATGATGAACATGTACTTTCAAAATACATGCTGCTCAAATTCACAATATAATGAAAAAAATGAATGCACCAAATGTGTTTTATGATAAGTTAAGAAATATATATGTTATATTGCATGCATCAAACAATTTAAAAAAAGTCAGTCTCGTATTAGAATATACTCGTGTTGAATGAAGTACTCTAAAAAAAACAGGAATTACATGAAAGAAGTTGTATACTTGGTGTCTATACAACTACATTGCTGATTTGTATTTGCTTAGCTGTAACATGTAACTGACAAAAATCAACCGTAACCTTTAAGCAAGGAAACAAATATCCCAAAAGCAATTAAGATGCAAAACTGAAGAAATCTTAAAAACCACACCACCTAGATTGAGTCTCCTCCTGCCTTTTTTTCCATCCTCGCTGGTGTCTGGATTGCTCAGGCCCATGTGATCACATTCCTCTTCCTCACCACATCTAGGAGGACAGAGCCCTGTGGACCCAGAGCGGATACTGCTGCAGTACAATTTGAAATCGTTCTGTCACCTCAGATATACAGATAGATAGATAGACAGACAGACAGACAGACAGACATATAGATAGATACAGTAGATCATGTCTTTGCCTTTTTTTTTAATTTTCCATTTTTTTTGTTCCTAATCGAATGTTTTATGGTCACGTTTCATCTCATAGTTGGTTGGCTTGGTTCCAGGCTTAAAAGTCTTTAGAGAAGGATTTTCTGAAACATCAATGAAGTCAATGAATGGGAAATTCGCTTCCAGCCCCAAGAGGGGTGGGTGCTAATATATATATGGTGATGTGACTTTCCTACACCAATTCCACCAATAAAGACTCGTTTGGACTTGACCAATGCGCTTTCAGAATGCGTACCTCATGAATATTCATATCTTGTCCAGAAAATAAATCCGCTACTTGTCCTCTGGACTTCCTCTTCTCCTTTTTCTGAGCGGCTAAATAAAGTATTTTATTCTGGAATATGCAACCGATTTAAACACTGTTGTTGCCACGTTATTCTCCTCCCGTGATTAAAAGAAATGATGTCGGAAAATTAGTTATTGTCCCCACTATCCAGTTCAATTGTTATGAATGGAATTCCGACTGAGGGTATGACCCTATATCCCTATTCTCACCCAACCTTGAATTTAAATGATCATTCAACAGAGAAAAAGTGAAACCCGTATCCTGCTTTTATTTCGTTCTGTTCAGTAAGAAATCTAATTCCTGCACTTAAAATTTGAATACATCCATGCGGCCCAGTGGTGCTGACTTTCATCAGGTTCGTTTTAGTTTTAGTGTACTATCTGCGCCCCCTCCTCCCCCCCACCTGAAAGCTGACATGTCATTGATCCAGCCAATCAAATTCCTTCTTCAAGGGTGCCTGCTGATGTGACTCCATGACTAGACCATGACTCCATACATGGTCACATTCTATTCCTCCATCCTTCCATCCTCTGTAAACCTCCGTGAGTCTGTTGACGACTGGACGACTGCAGCCAAGATGAAATTCAGATTAAATACCTGTTGGTTCACCCCCACCGCCACCATTTTCCTTCCTTTTCATCGGCACAAGGAAGCACAAACATCAGGGAGGGAGTGCAGTAGGTGGAGGCAGCAACTCCCCGGCCCTCCACCACCACCTCCCATTGGCTCGTGTGGGGCCTTGAGCTCCTTGTAGGTGACGTTGACGAATGGGAAGTGAAGCACAGGGGAGCCGCGGGGTTGTCCTTGTCCTCCGAGGACGTACAGTTGTCAGCTTGGCAAAGGCGATTTTGGGGAAGTGGATCTTGTGGTCTTCACAGTATGCAGCTGTCCTCTCAATGACCTGGAAGATCAGTTAATAGCTGAATTAGAGGATAGGTTTGCCTGTCTTTAACCCAGGCGTCATTGCACATAGCACGACCTCCATGAATGGCTCTTTAAGGCGCGGTCCAGGGTCTCGGCCACGCTCGTGAGGCGTGGCGGGATATATGTGTCCAAGGCTGACGGCTCAGTGTCAGCTTCTGTCAAGGAAAGACCGGAAAGGTGACCGTCTGAGCAGCCATGGATGCCATGCGTGCATACACTTTGTCTTATTGACTGTTCCTCAAGCTCTTATTTGTCACTCTGAAGATGTTTTACGATGACCGGAGCTGTGTTGACCTCCTATCTCTGCAAGCCTACCGAGCCCTACAGCCTGGCTACTATTGCTTAAACTAGAACTGCATTGGTAGTTACTATTACATTCCTATGGATAATTAGTATTTCTGCTCTTCTTTATCTGGTGTACTGTTTTTAATGTCATATCTGCGCCCTTGGCATCGTTTCACGTCTGGCTATCCAGGAAGGAGGATCCCTCCCTTAGGTGTCTCTTTCAGGGTGTTGGCTTTTTAGCAGCTTTTTCAATCGGTTTGTAGCTTTAGAATTTTTTTGTTTGTTTTGTTGCTTTTGTAAGTCTTGTCTCAGAGAGCGCAGAGTGGCCCCACCTATGTTGACCACATCCGGTCCAAGCCAGGGCTCCGGGGCAGGATCCTGTGGCAAACTGCCACATTCTGGTGATGCTAATGGAGAAGGCACTACTTCATATACCTGACAGTTTGAATATAGGAAAACAAATGTTCATCTTGCTTATATCAATGCTGTCATGTGTTTTTATTTAGAAGAAGAATCATTAATTATCACGCAACATGCACACATGCTTTGGATGGTGGCCGATGAAATGAGGTCTCTGCATTTGACCCATCATGGCTTGTCCTTCCTCCGGGGGGGCAGCCAGGAGCAGTGGGCAGCATTCGTCGATGGCCAGGGGACGAGTGTCCATCGCTGGTCAGACGATGAGTGAATGTTTTTGGTCGGGGGGGTCCTTACTGACGTTAGGTGGAGGAAACCCCATGTGAGCATGGGGAGAACATGCAAACTCCACACAGAAAGGCTCTTATTTGGGAGATAACCCGCCGGAGCACGGTGCCAACAGTGCCCCAGGCAGGAATTGAACCCAGGACCTGCTTGCTGTGAGGCAGCAGTGCAATGCACTGCGCCACCGTATTATTTGTAATAACAGTGCAAAAGATAGATGCACAATCTCTTATGTTGTTATCTATCATTTTGCTGAATTACAAGTAGCAAATGCATGCATGTCAATGCATAAATGCATCAATAATGTATTTCTAATGAATCCAGCTCTTGTTCAACTCTGACATCAGCTGAAAGGGTCTTCACCACCTAACATCCTTCATATGGACAGCTGTGCAGATGGGCAGAGGGTTCTGACGGTCTCTTACCGCCATCTGCTGCTACGACAGAGTATTTTCTTTTTTCTGCCGAAGCAAACTGACAGAGGAGCTCCATCAATACTTGGTCAATAACCTTAACAGTGTGTGTGTGTGTGTGTGTGTGTGTGTGTGTGTGTGTGTGTTATAGTGTGAGCAATACAACACTACTATCAATTTTAAAATACACACATTGTTTTCTATACAGTACAAAAGAAAACATGAAATAATAATTTACTAATTTTAATGAAGAAAATAAATAAATAATTTAAAAAAAAAATATATATATATATATAAAAAATATGATAAAATATGTGTGTGTGCGTGTGTGTGTATGTATGTATATATATATATTCATAGACACAAACACATATACCGTATTTTCCGGACTATAGAGCGCACCTGTATATAAGCCGCATCCGCTCTATTTAAAAAAAAAGAGATATACAAGCCGCACCGGGCTATAAGCCGCAGATATCTATGTTGAAAAATTTGATATTTACTGCATGTACAGAACGATTTTGAACTGTAAATGTACATGTATGTACCTGAACAGATTCTTTCCGAACAGTGCCTTTTAACACGGCAGCAACTTTGCTGATTAAAACGGAACAGAACCAAGAGAAAAAAAACGGCATTTATTTACCTTCATTTCTCCTGTGTTTGAAACCACAAGTCACTTTAATCATCTTCGCTGGAACCCATGAAGTCGTCTTCTTCAGTGTCGGAGTTGAACAGCCTCAGAAGCGCTTCGTCACATCTGTCTCCATCAGTCTCGCTCTCCGTGTCGCTGTCATCCTCCGGTGAAGTTGACTCTGAAGGTGCGCCGCTCTCTTCGCGTAGCAGTCCAGCCTTTCGGAACCCGTTGGTGATGGTGGATTTTTTCCACAGCACTCCACGCTGTTAGGGTCCACTGACAGACATCAGAAAAAGATGCTTTTCGCATGCGGCCAGTTTTTGTGAATGACTTCTCACCACTTGTCATCCAAGCCTCCCACTCAACCCGGAGTGCAGCTTTAAATGCCCGATTCACACTGATGTCAAGCGGCTGCAAATACTTTGTTGTGCCTCCAGGAATCACAGCGGGAATGGAGTTTGTTTTCTTGATCGCTGCTTTCACAGAATCTGCGATGTGGGCCCTCATGCTATCCAAAACAAGCAGTGCTTTTTTTCCGGTGAAAAAATCCTCCTGGGCGCTTGCCGTAGCACTCCGTTAACCATTCCTTCATTAGGCCTTCCATCCTCCACCCTTTGGTGTTAACTTTGACCACTATGCCATGCGGGAGTTGTTCTTTCGGCATAGTTATGCGCTTAAAAATCACCAGTGGTGGAAGTTTTTGTCCGGATGCCGTACATGCCAGAACGCATGTGAAGTGCGTCCTCTCGTGACCTGTTGTTTTCAACAACACGGATGATGCGCCTGTCTTATTAACAGTCCTGGTCAGAGGCAGATCAAACGTCAAAGGCTCTTCATCCATATTTATGATGTCGTCTGGTACGATGGAGTGTTCTTGTATCTTTGTTTCAACGAATTTGTGGAAGTTTTCAACTTTTTCCTGATAGTCAGGGGGAAGTTGCTGACAGAGAGTGGTCCGTGCCCTGATGGACAGGTTTTTACGTCTCATAAATCTGAAACACCATGACGGCCCAGCTTTGAAATCTTCAATATTCATTTCGCGGGCGCTTGTTTTAGCTTTCAGTCGGATCTGTACAGTGGATACACCTCGGCCACCTGCTCTCTGTGTGTTCACCCAGTCCTCCAGGACATTTTCAAGTTCAGGCCACCTGCTTTTATGTCCTCGGAAAGCTTTTCTCGACTTTTGGCATTGCATGAGCTCTTCCCGCTGCCACCTCCAACGTCTCACCATAGATTCATTGATTCTAAGCTTGCGTGCAGCAGCGCAGTTTCCTTCCTGGATAGCAAGATCGATGGCCTTCAAGTTAAAACTTGCATCATACGAACTTCTTCGTGTGGGTTCCATGATGAAGGGGCGAGGATTTGAAAATAATTACCAGTTGGTAATTTATAGTCCGCGTTCTATCTGCTAAAGAAAAAGTAGCGTATTCTTCTTTGCATTGATTTTTCGTCTATCTTATTTTTGATTCTAATTCCGGTTAGAGCGCCCCTAGCGGTGGAAGAAAAATCCACAGAATAGCCGCACCTTTGTATAAGCCGCATGGTTCAAAACCTAGGAAAAAAGTAGCATCTTATAGTCCGGAAAATACGGTACATCGATCAGCCACAACATTAAAAGCACTGACAGGTGAAGTGAATAACATTGCTCATCTTGTTCCAATGTGACCTGTCAAGGGGTGGGATATATTAATCAGCAAGTGAACAGTCAGTTCTTGAAGTTGATGTGTTGGAAGCAGGAAAAATGGTCAAGCGTAAGGATCTGAGCGACTTTGACAAGGGTCAAATTGTGATGACTAGACGACTGGGTCAGAGCATCTCCCAAACAGCAGGTCATGTGGGGTGTTCCCGGTATGCAGTTGTGAGTACCTACCTAAAGTTGTCCAAGGAAGGAAAACTGGTGAACCGGCGACAGGGACATGGGCGCTCAAGGCTCATTGATGCGCGTGGGGATAGAAGTCCAGCCTGTCTGGTCCGAAAGCACATAAGAGCTACTGTCACACAAATTGCCGATAAAGTTAATGCTGCTAGGATAGAAAGGTGTCAGAACACACAGTGCATCACAGCTTGCTGTGTATGGGGCTGTGTAGCTGCAGACCGGTCAGAGTGTCCATGCTGACCCCTGTCCACCGCTGAAAGCGCCTACAATGGACGTGAACTGAAAGCATCAGAACTGGACCATGGAGTAATGGAAGAAGGTGGCCTGGTCTGATGAATCACGTTTTCTTTGCATCATGTGGATGGACGGAGTTAGGATCTGATCTGATCGAGCATCTGTGGGATTTGCTGGAACAACAAGCCTGATCCATGGAGGCCCCACCTCACAACTTCCAGGACTTAAAGGATCTGCTGCTAACGTCTCGGTGCCGCGAGGGGTGGGGGCCGGAGATGGAGCGATTGGGGCACATTTTGCGCACTTGTCTCCCTCTCTCCTATTGGAAGGAAACAAGTGTGTATGGAACAAAACCCTGAGTAACCGTTCAGGGCCACGGTGTGCGGCGTGTGTTGCTGGCAGAGCTCGGAACACCTGTGGAGTCTGGACGGAGCCTCTTCCAGAGTAATGCGTCTTTTTTTTTTTTTTTTTTTTGCTTATTTTAATGAGCATAAGGCTGTCCCTGAGCCGTGGTCCGTGTATGTGGACGCATGTTTGGAACATTTTTATAAAATATAATGCATGTTTGCTGAAACGCTGAATATTTTTGAACGTTCATTTTCAGAATTTAATAATTACAAGGCTTGAAGTCAAATCAGTGAGTCAATATTTTGCTGTGATTGAAGGCTTTTCCTTTTTCAATTCAGTAGTTAAGTAAAGATATGTTATTCATATCAATTCATGCATCAACTCACCTCATTTCATCATAACATGTAGGCCTGGCCACAGGAAAGAACAGTTTATATGTTGACTGGTGATACTATAGAATGATTTATTGCTTGTGTTTAGTGAATAATACAGAAGATAAGGAAACAATCGCATACTAAATCGCAAAATGCAATCTTGGTCAAGAAAATCGTAATTCGATTATTTGAATCGTTCATCCCTTCTTCCAGGTGTTAATATAATAGTTTGTACAAATATTTTATTAAGAAGGGATATACCATAGAACAATTTCTACAATCTGATAAATGAGGGTCGTAAACTGAACTGAACTAGTTCACAGGTAAAAATACATCTTTTACTTTTTTACTTTTTACATTTACTCCCCTCTACGTATAACTACGTATATGACTACCTCACAAACTGTGTGCATTACTGACAATGAAATCCCCTCTTGCGTCCTTCATTGCGCTCTCGCTCTGGAGCTATGGGCTAACCGACCGTCGCCGGGAGAGTATACCGGGGAAGGTGCACTCTCCGCCGGTTGTGCCAAACACGCTTACTACAGTAGCACTTTGCCCAACGAACTGCATGGACAAATGCTGAGACATATTCACGCGGACCTTTTCAATTCCACCGAGTGGCTTCGCGTCCTGTGCCGTTCCGTTTTATAAAAGCTGTTTTGTGTTTCTCTCGCTGACTTTGTTAACATGAGTACATTCTAAAAGTGAGTCGCCCGACAGTATCTGATTTTTCTTTTATTGTTCATCTCTGGTAATGGACAGCCTAACCCTGGTCAGGCTGACACTGACATTTGTAATACTCCCGCTAACTTTAAGTGCAGGTGTGCACACACACACACGCACACACACACACACACACACGTGCACTTCCTTTGACCACACTTGGCGGTGAAGTACACATGGTCACGAGGCATGTGGTGTGGAAATGGCACTCATAGGCAGGATTTCATCTAAATCAACACTAAGACAACCCTACTTAAATTAATCCAGAATTAGATTATGTCTTTCTGAGACATTGCTTGGTCTGGGCGTTCTTCATCTGAACATAAGTAGTGTGCTTCCGAAAATTGATTCGTTCCGTACAGTGTCTAAATCAACTGATGCTGATGTTATTGTCTTATCTGAAACCCGGCTCAGCAAATCTATTACGGATAAAGTCATCTGTATTGGCGGATATAATGTTCATCGAACGAATTGCCCCAAGGGGTGGAGAGAGCAAATGTCTTGTGAATGTTGTTCTCTCTGAATCGGTCAGTAAACAGTTGGAGTTTTTTGTTCCTAAATATTGAAGTATCTAAAGGGTATTGTATTACTGTGGCCGGGTGCTATAAACGCCAGTCAGCTGTTTGTGATGCACTTCCAACGCCGTCGCAGTTCCTATCACAGCGAGGGCTGTGTATTGTTTCCAAAAATGGCGACGACAGTATCAATACCGGTTCCTTTAAAGCAGAGCTTCTCAATTATTTTCTGTTACGCCCCCACAAGGAAGAAGTAAACATTTTGTGCCCCCCAACTCTCCGCTGCGACTGTAAATAGTATCATCCGTCTATAAAATTGTTATAAGTACACCTCTGCATAACATTGTATCCTTATTAACATTAAAGAAAACAAAAAAAGAAAGAAATATAGATCAACTTACAACAAAGAATAACTTTATTGACATTGTTTTTTAGTCTGTAACACAAAAGACTTAAAGGGCATCAATTTGCCTGAAATTAAAAAAAATAATGTCAATCCTTATTTAAACTGTTAACATTTTTCGACCATTTGATACTGGAAAAATACAATTAAATATAATCAATAAATAATAATAAATTCAAATTGATCAGCTACATTAACTCAGGAGCACAATATATGAAACACTTTGAACCATCTTATACTGAAAAACAAGATTAAATATAATCAATATTTAATAATAAATTCAAATTGATCAGCAACATTAACTCAGGAGCACAATATATAAAACACTTTGACCTATAAAACAAAAATGAATAAAACAATTTGTGCAGATTTTTTTTTTTTAATCAAAATGAGGAAGGCAGGATTAATGGCTACAATGAGCACGTTCTGCAGTGCACAGCTTTTCGAAGCGGGTTTTGAAGCATGATACTGCAACTCTCAGCTCCTGCTCAATGTTTAGCTGGGACCTGTACTTGGTCTTCAGTGCAGCAACAGCAGAGAAGCCAGTCTCACAAAGACAAGATGTTGCAAAAGGAAAAAGAATGCCCGTGGCCCTCTGCCCTAAGAGTGGATACTGCCTCTCTACACTCAGCCAGAATTCACTCAGTGTCTGTGATGTGAACCTCAGTCTCAATGTGGAGTCAGACGTCATATCAATGAACTGGTCCTCCTCTGCAGAGCTGAAACCAGTTGGAGCTGGTGCATTGAAAGGATCTCTCACCCAGTCATATTGGGAACTGTTTTCAGGGAAGTTCTTTTTAAAGAATCCCATCAGTGATGAAATATGCTCCTTAATATGTGGGATCACTGAGGTGGGCATCATAGTCAGTAGTGTCAACAAATTCATGCAGGTTCTCGAATGAATCAGTATTTTCTTCATCAAGTCGCCTGGCCCACATCGCAAGCTGTCGAGTGAAAGAGCTGATCTTGACTGTGACCTGAGGGAGGTGTTTATCTTTCCCTTGAAGCTGTAGATTTAGTTCATTTAGCTTTCCAAATATTTCACTCAGGTAGGCCAGTTTTGCCAGGAAGTTCTCATCACTAAATTTTTCTGTGAGGTCATACTTGTGCTCCTGCTCCAAAAACATCCTTATCTGCTCTCTGAGCTCAGAAACTCGGGACAAGACTTTTCCTGGTGACAGCCGCCTTGCTTCACCGTGAAACAGCACAGCTTGATGTTCAGCTCCCATCTCCTCACGGATCGCAGAGAAGACTCTTGTTTTTAGCGGTCTGGTCTTTATGAAATTGACTACACCTACAATGTCAGTCATAACCTCACTTCATTCAGAGGAAAGGTGCCTTGATGCCAGTGCTTCTGTGTGTATAACACAGTGTGTCCACTCAGCATTAGGTGAGGCCTTCTTGATGAGCGCCCCAAGTCCTTTTCTCATCCCTGCCATGATCTGTGCACCATCACTACAAACACCAATGCAGCTCTCCCACTTAAGGCCATTCTCAGTCAGGAAGCAGTCCAGCATTTTGAATAGCTCTTCAGCCGTGGCTCCATCTCTGACATATTTACAAAAACGTAGATCCTCACACAGGGAGTTTGTCATGTCCAAACGTACATAAGCGATAAACAAACCGTCTTTGTTGCTGTCAGTTGCTTCATCGAACTGCAAAACGTTTGTCGTTGAGTTGATCTACCAGCTGTTCTTTAAGATCGTTAGCAATGTAATTTATACGTCTGGCGACAGTGTCATTGGACAGAGGGATAGTTTTTATTTTGGCAGCACTTGCGTCACCCAGCATGACAGAGACCATGTCTAATGCTGCAGAGGGTACCAGCTCCTCTGCTATGGAGTGGGGTTTTTTGCACTGAGCAATTTGGTACGCCACCTTATATGATGCTAACAGTGCTCGCTGGTTTACTGAAGTAGCATTCACAAAGCGAGACAATTGTTGGCAATATTCGGCACATTTTGCTGAAAAAATTCAAGCGGCTTATCAGTGTGATTGGGGTGTAATGTCTTTCAGTGACACCTTCATTTATTTGGCTTCATGCTTTCTGCTGCCAACATTTTTAGACACAGTAAACATACCGCTCTTTCCTCGTCTCCCACCGTAGTCACAGTGAAGCCAAGCGCTACATACGCTTCGTCATATTTCCTCGGCTTAGCTTTCGGGAGACTTACGTTTGTCTCATTATCCCCGTCTCTCTCCGCCCTTCTTTTCATCCCTGTTAAATATTTTTCCATGGTGTCTCTTAAAGGTTTGTTAACGGCACTTCATATCTCCTGCGATGTGCTGTGTGCTCTTGTTCGGTGCAAAAAACCCTACTCCCTGCGGCAAAAAAAAGCATGTTCCCCGGGGTCACACGCGCCCCCCCTGGCATCGCTCCGAGCCCCCCCAGGGGGGTGCGCCCAACTATTTGAGAAGGACTGCTTTAAAGTAATACCGATACCAATAGAGTACTTGTTGGGGAATTCTCACTGCGTGTTCGGTGAGGTTTACAGGAAAACAAACTGGGAGTATTAAAGATATTTATTTTGCAGAATAAAGAGAAAGATACAGATGCGCTTTCAAAACAGTGATGCTGATTAGTCCGCCCTTGCTTCTGCCGAAGAGGCCTATATACCGATGAGGGGTTTGCCACAACCTCCCATCATTCACAAGACTCATATCCCCTGGTGTTTCCCTCATACAATGAACAGTCAAACTCCGGTCACAGTCTACAATCTTACTGTGCTATAAAACAAACCACAATACTCTGTCAAGCCCCCTGCGGTTATCCCTATCTCCACACAAGGTTGGGTGAAGATGGAAGGTGATCTGGTCTTGGGACAATACAGTAATATAGTTAAAGAACCGTCTCCTCAATGTGAGCTCTACATTAGTCATTAAAACCCAAGACAGCGTGTTTCAAAAAGCTACGTAAGATACTAAAAGGCTATTGTCTTATATAACACCTATGAAACATCATTCAAAGCATTGATCATCTGCATTTTCTTTCACATACAGGTACTCCTCACTTAAGGACCTACCTGTTTAACGACTGTTGGGACTTATGCCCAGCTCTCTGACCAGTCTGTATTGTTGCAAGCATCTAATCGCACATCACCCTTTATATACTACATATACTATATATACACTATATATACTATATACACTATATATACTATATACACTGTATACACTGTATCCATCTCATCTCATCACCGTTCTCAGTCTCAGTCTCGTTCCTGCAGTCTGTCAGTATTCACTACACTAGAGTTTGTAATGGCCACGCCCCCTTACCGTGAAATAACACGGGTGAGGAGTGCCTGTACTTCATTCGATACCTTTTTTCCCAACTATACCCATCATGTGAATGGAAGCTTTCAGTTGCCTAAAATGCCACCGCTCCTCCCCATCCCCAAATAATTTTTACACAAATACATTTTGAAAGTGTTTAAATTATTTTTAGATATTCATTGAATAACTGACCAAAACTGTACAATGAAATATTTGGGCAGTGTCATTCTAATCAAATAGCCAGTACAGGAGGAATGATTACAGCGACGAAAACCTCTTTCACTGTTCATATGCACACCTGACTGTTGTTTTAAGACAGACTTGGAAAACAGTGAACTTATCCTTTAACGGACTGTTGTAGCTGCTAAGTTTTGATACTACTTGGTATTGGTTTATTTCGGAAAACGGGGACCGAGGCTGATTGGCTCCACTTTAGGAAACTACGCAACCGTTTGACTGAATTAACCACACAAGCCAAGTCTGAATTGTATCTGTCCGCAACCACCGACACTTTAAATAATCCCAGGAAATTCCTGAAAGCTATCAAATCTATTTCAGCCGCTGATATTCGCAATTAACTGTCTCCTTGCATTGTTAAGGACACCATATCAATTTCTGACTGCTATGCTGGAATGTTTCAATGAGCACTTCATCGCCTCCGGCTTCCTGTTTAACCAGTCCCCGCCGTTAAAAACCTTGCCTTCTTCGGACATGATTGTGGATTGTATTTTTAATGGTCAGCCCTTCTATTTTGTTCCCTTCTCCGTTGATGAAGTTCACGGAGCTCTTCCTTCGCGGGCCCCCCAAAACACCTGCAGGTCCATATAATCTGGAACAATACTTTTTTTTAAACTTGCAGCAGATTCTATTGCTAAACGCTTAATCGAGCATCTTTAACCTCACTCTCACGCAAAATGTCCTCCCGAAAAATGTGGGAATGGCAATCTGCCCATGTTCTCCCTCTGAAAAGGTGGGGGACCCTACATCACTTAACAATTATTGGCCTATTTCCAACTTAGCCGTCTAATCAAAGGTCCTTGAAGGCTTGGTAAGTGATTGACTGAAGGAGTTCCTGAGTGCAAATGATATTCTTTCATCGTACCAGTCTGGCTTCAGGAAACAACGTAGTAACCATCACGGTTCTAAAGGTTGTAAACAATATGATTGAGTCGCTGGATCACAAAAAAAAAACCTGTGCCGCTCTTTTAATCGATCTTTAAAAGGTCTTTTGATACAGTTGACCCCCTTATCCTGAAGCAATAGCTGCACAATATTGGGTTGTCTGAGCAGGCTGTTGGCCGCTTTGAAAATGAACTCCCTAAAAGGACACAGTGTGTTAAATTTGACGGCACTTCCCCCAGTGTGCTACAGTACGTGTTACGTCAGGGGTCCCCCAAGGTTCTGTTTGGGGTCCACTTTTGTTTACTTTCTATGTGAACAGCCTGGCTCAAAATGTTCCTAATGCACAGTTTCAGTTTTTACGCCGACAATACTGTCATACTGTACAGTACTGCTGTGGTGCCACCCTTGCTCAATTATTTGCAGTCTCCCTTTTGCATTATAGTCACGGTTGTTTGATCTGAAACTTATGCTGAATGCTACAAAAAACTCAATTGATATTGTTTTGTAATGCCAGCTCCTCTTCCTAGCATTGTAGCCTTGCAGGGCAGTCAGATTGAATGATACCCCTTTCCCACTGCACCAAAAACCCGGTAGCACCCGCCAACATCCGGCATTTGTCACCAGTGGGAAAGGCGAAACCCGGAAGAAATGACCCTTCAACAGACCCGGGTTTTAATCGGCTCCACCTCCGATCGGCTCTGATGTGAACAGGACACCCCGGTCGACCAGCTCATTTTGGCCCCTTGAACCAGCGTGATGCTATGCATACTAGACAGGAATATCTGCGTATCATTCCAATATTTCATATCCCATTTAGAATCCAAAATCATAATCATTATTGACTTTGTTTCCGCATGGGGGACCATGAAATGTTGCGCGTGTGGGGATCGCACCGTGGGGACCACAGCGAAGAACCCCCAAAGGGCTGGTGCATGCAAAAAACAGTATTAGCAACACAGTACAAGTATCTACATATTTTAATGAATAGAAATTCACATTGAAAACCCAGCTTGAAGCTCAACCTGGGTTTTTTCATTTAGAGACAAATCCTGCTTTTCCTTTGTTGCCAGGATAAAAATTGGTAATTACGTGCCCTTCACTTGTTTGACCATGGTGATCTGTTGTACATGCATGCCTCTGCCCAAAGCTTGAATTGGCTGGATAATGTGTACCACGGCACTCTGAGGTTTGTCACGGGCTACAAAGCGCTCACTCACCATTGCGCCCTGAATGCCAGAGCTCGGTGGCCTTCATTGGCCTTGCACGGACTCACACTCATATTTATTTATAAGTCCCATCCTTGGTCAGCTCCCCCCCTTACCCTTGTGGGTATATCTCACTCAAAACTAGTAACTATTTTTTGCGCTCTTGACTTTTACCCTCTGACTGTCCGTCCCGAAGGTTCACACTGAGTTTGGCAAACAGGCCTTTATGTCCACTGCCCCTGCAGCCTGGAACCACTTGCAGACAGATTTGCAGCTAGATGAGCTGATCCCGATGAGGGCATTTAAGGATGTAGTGAGGGGTTTGGAGGCAAATTAAACCGGAATTTGTCATTGCTTCCTTAGCCAGATCCGTTTCCTCCTGTTTGTCTTCTTAGGCATAATGATCCTGTGAGTTGCTACTGTATGCTTTTGTTTTATGTGTTTTTAATGTTGGCTTGTACGTTGTTCGAAACAGTGTATTGCTGCTACCTTGGCCGGGGCTCCCTCGAAAAAAGAGCCTTCTACTCTCAATGGGGATCAACTGGCTAAATAAAGTTTTAATAATAATAAAAATTTCGAGAGAGACCAGAGAATACGACTTATACCTCTAAGTCCAGGGTGCGGTTTCTAGTCAACTGACAGATCTCTAACAGTGTCTAAACAAACATTGGGAAGTGCAAATAAAAATAAAAAAACACCTGCAGGATGTTCAACAGAAGGTTAAAACCATAGAGACTTTTGAAATGATCACTTGGAAACAGTCCAAAAACAATAGATTAAACAGCATCACATCCCATTCTGCAGTTTTATTTCCTTAAATTTCACATTGTCCTGTGTTTTGTTGATTGGTTATTTTTGGTACGGTAAGACTAATAATAGCAATTAAAAGTCACTTTTTCTTTTTAACCACAGAGATGTCCTCACATGAAGGTTTAATACATATTTATTTTAATACTTCAGTGAAATATGGCAGTTTTTTTGTTTTTTTTCCATGGTCTGAAAAGCCTGAAAACTCTGGACTGAATGAGAACAATTCTACGTAGAACGCCGACACGCCTGTCCGTTTGTGGAGACGAGGGGTTATCTTGAGTACTCCCTGAGTAACGTAACGTATGAATTGTTTAAAAGATAATTTTATTTTTTCCGTAGCGGATACTCCTCCATTTCAACTGCACAGCGTGTTATGAATAGTTATAATGATGGGGCCGAAGCCCAGTGCAATGTCCCTGAACTTTAGAAATGTACACACTTTCAGCTGATGAAAAATATATTCATATCATATCAAAGCATGTCATCCGTAACCATCTGAGTTTCTCACTGCAAGTACATTCATGAATCCATCCTTGCGTCTGGTCTTTGTATTGATAAGAATGAGATCACACACACACACACACACACACACACACACACACACACACACACACACACACACTGCTGCGATTTCAGCAGCAGTGCAGCGTCCCCTTCCTCTCCTCAGGTCTCATTTTTTCTCATGTTTTAACTGGTTATGGCCAAATTGTGGTATAGTATTAAATGAGAAAAGTTGATGTGCAGGAGAATAAATATTTGAAAGCCATACGGAATGCCTGCGAGCCTTACTGCGTTGTGTTCCATTATATTTTGAATTGTCACATGGTGCCTGAATTTTGTCTTTTCCTTTCCATAAATAAAGAAATTTCCACCATAAATTGATGCAGAAAAACTCGCCAGAATGCAGGACATACACTTTTTTTATGTTCAAAATCCAGACGCCCAGTTTAATGTTTAGCCGTCCCATGTTTTGAACCGTATTTAACGGCGTTGTCCGTACAGGCCACATGAGGGAGACAGAGGCTTAATAGCCAGCCACTGCAACCAAGACTGGGGGAACAATATTCAAGAGAACCATATTCCAGGATTTGGCTTCTCTGATCAGCAGGCCTCGCTTCAAAGTCAATGCCGTGGCACCATCCCTCTGCGATTGTGGCTTTGGTACAACAATAAATCAACACGTGAATGCGTTTTAATCGTAAGCGATGCTTTCATGCCATGTAGGTATCGCTGTTAAAATTAAGCGACTGAGACGTTTACTACTTTATTTTTTATTTTTTGCTTACAGATGCCTTAACACCCCCTAAATAAATAGTTTTTGGAATGAATAAATCCCACCCTCACCCTATTCCTGGACTCCTTTTTGGGGAATTGGCTTGTGATACGTAGTTGACGGATTGGGATATTACTATAAGCTCTTGGCAGACAAGAAGCCGATACAAAGCCAAATTGGGATGGAGGCGGAAGAGAGCTTATACACCATACACATCACCTTTATTCACATGTAATGGAGATGCCGGGCACTTTGTGCATTTTGATGAGAGTCTTCAATATGTATGTGGATCATTTTGTGTATCACACACAGTTGCCAACAGTATTTTTGGACGGATGTCATTGTCTCCGTCATGTCTTTGCGCTTATGGTAGATTAACCCAGTGTGGACGTTTGTCCAGTCGTGTGCAAATACGGACATTTTCCTGTCTTTCCGTAAACAAAAAAAGAAATGCAGCCTCTTCTGATGAGAATCTCTGTGTGACGCTTTCCCTAGTTTGGAAATAACGTCGCAAACTTTTAATTAACTTTTTATGAAATGCATTTCATTGACCTGTTGTATTATATTTAATTTATATTTCATTCATTTATTTCCAGGCATGCCGCATTTAACAGAGTGCATCATTTCACCTTAGTGTGCTTCACCTTACAATGCAGAATTCGTTATCTTAACTCAAATTCCTCAAATATCTTGCTCCCAATTCCTAAACCACATTTACATGACGGCAACTGACAACTCTCCTGTTATCCCCCGTATTTGTTTTGGAATTTGCAGTCGTGAATATGTAAATTGTGGTGTGGAATGATCACACGTTGGCGCACAGTCAAATTATGAATACGGGTCAAAAGTTGGGCAATAATGACTACTTAGACCTTCCAAGCACTTTGATCATTCAGTTCCCCAAGCCATTCCTTTTTATACCGAAGGTTAACAAAGCTCCAAGGTCATCTTTTATGTTAAGGGGGTGAGGAGAGAGAGAGAGGGAGAGAGAGGGAGAGAGAGAGAGAGAGAGTGAGAGAGAGAGAGAGAGAGAGAGCGAGAGAGCGCAGTTTTCATTGACAGACACTGTAACTGCCTGAATCATTTTCCTTGTTTATGGAATATTAGAGTTGCCGGTGGCATTAACCCCACTTTCAAGTCAGTGATGCGCCGATGAAAAATTGAATTAGCAGTTTTAATAGCTTTTATTTGTCCTATCTGCCATTAAAATTGATAACAGGTTATTGTCTGACTCTTTTCAGCGTCTCTTTTCAGAACAAATCCTTGCCTCCGAGGGTGCAGATCCTTTTCACCGAGGTGTCACCGCGGGGTTAACACGCAGTAAGCCATTAATATTGAGTATTCCGGTTATATTCAGTTATATTCACTTACACCGGTGCATCAGTGTACAATATTGTGTGAAGTAACCATACAGTGGCTGTACCGGTGAACTGACAAGAAAAAAATATGAGTGTTATGATTTACACCTTCTACTTTCCAGCCATGACACCGCTGTGAAAAGGGTCCATTAGTTGTTTGGCTCCATACCTATGGAGGGACAGAGGGACCGTTTTTCAAAGATGTACTGTAGCTGTTCATCTGTTTCTTGATGGCCGATGTTTATTCTGCTTCACTCACGGTAAAGAAGTACTTCTGTGTGGCAGTGTTGATTAAATAAAGGGTCAATATGTTCCAGCTGTTCCAACGTTAACATCATGTTAATACCCACATATCTCCATACTCACTTTATTCACATGCACTTTACTGCACATATCTGTACATACAAATAGTATACATGACTCTATTCCCTTCTATTTTGTACCCCCCGCTTTGTATTATTATTTTTGAGTCTTATTTAATTGTAATTTTATTTTATTTATATTATTCTATTCACTAGCTGCATTACGTTTTCGGAATCAGTTAGTTTCAGTTATTTGCTAGGTAGGAATTAGGTTCGCTATTATATTCGGTTTAGTAACCATTGTGCATAATCTCCAGGTGCGTTGCAAACACATTTCACTGCATGAAACTGTATGAAAGTATGTATATGTACGTGACGAATGAACACCTTGAATTTCTTGAAAATCTTTCCCTATGGGATTCGGCCGCCAATAGTCTTTTCTGGAGCAGAGGACTATCTAGGTGTGAACACACGTCTTCATCTTCCTGTCGGTCAGTGGACCTCAACCTGGCGTCGGGTGACTCCCAGGGGGTCCCCGGCAAAATAATTAACAGTTGGAGAATGTACAGTACTGACTGTTACTATCTCCCTATATTATAGTATGGATAGGTATGGAAGTTTGAACTAAATCGTATCTAACAATAAAAGCATTTTCAGATCGGCGTCCCAGAGACGAAATCGTATCAAATGGGGGTCCGTGGCTTAATGTGTAATACTGTAAATTTTGGGGTTAGGCAACATATTGTAATATCAATATTGTGATATCGTCTCAGATGAATGCTTCCACCTGCTTGGTCATAACATCCGCATTACTAATGATTGTTTCTCGTGTGTAAATATCTTATCAAAGCACCGATAGTCAATCCCCAAAATGCCGTCAGATGAACAATATTGATACGATTATTTGTCCAAAATATTTTGATATTTGATTTTGTCAATATCGCCCAGCCCTAATACTGCATAACTACATATCTTTTCCACTAAACCCATTCATATACGTGAATCTGCGTTAATATTTTTGGTTTGCTCAGCTGTTTTGTTGCCACATATACATTTTAAGCATAGCTTGTTTTTGCTATTTTTCTATTTTTACCTCGCCTAGCTCAGACGCAGCCCTTCGATCTCCAGTGTTAAAATATGTCTTCGTTATTCACCGTTCGTGTCTTCCTGCCGTTGCCCTGCCGCCGCTACAAACCTCGCCGCGTGTCGCGTTTCATTGGCTTCCACGTTGTCTCCGCAAGCCTCCCAATAATATCAGCGGGGGGGAAAAAACCAAAACAAACACGCCATTTTAAAGTAAGTGGTTATATCACTTGACAAGTGGAATTCAACGAGGCTCAGAACAGCCCGCAGTCGTCAAAGTGTTATCACCACAATGACGGCGTAGGGAGAGAATTTTCGCAGAGGAGGATCTCCTCCTTAAGGACGTAAGAAAAAAAAAAAAGTAATCCGTCTAATGTGTCACTTAATGGTGACAACAAATATTTACACACGCGCCGTATATATTTGCGCTAATGCACAAACGGTGCGTTGGAGGATACCGACCTCATATTTGTGACGGGCCAGATTTAAAGCTGAAATAAAGCTTCTGCGGGAATTGATTTTCTCCCCTCGACATTCTTGGGGGCTAGTTTTTCGATGGCGCTCTTTTGTCCTGTGGATCACACTATACTGTAGTAACTGTCACAGGTGTAAATTGAGCAGTTCTTTTGTGTCTCTGCAACAGTTACCGCCCCACACACACACACACACACACACAGACACACACACACACACACACACACACACATACACAGTCTGCAGTGTGTAACCAAAGTAAACTGTTGAGCAGGGAACAACGAATAGCACCAATAATGCTTTGAAAAGAAGAAAAAACCTTTCAACATGCAATTTTGCCGGACCCGCAAATGGATTTTCCCTCTTTGCGTCTTTTTTTTTTTTTTCTTCTTCTTCTTTTTTAGGGGACACGGGGGGTAAACGATTTCAGAGTGTTTGGGAAAACACAGTAGAAGACGTAACCGCGGCCGCGCTTCCAGGCTAACCTCATCCTAACCGTATTATGGGACACAGAATTACAGCGGCGGGAATAAGTATTTGCAGCGCCTTGCGGAGGAGCGATGAGTCGACGGTGAAGTCTCCCCACCTCTCACTCTTCCTCTTTCATCTTTTTACATTTTTTATACAAACCTTTATAAGTCCCACAACGGGGAAATTTGCAATTCCTCATCGTTTACCCATGGTAGTAACTGACGTATCTAGGAGCAGTGGGCTGCCATGTAGCGGCGCCCGGGGGAGCAGTTAGGGGGTTAAGTGTCTTGCTCAAGGACACATCAGCACACTACCGGGGGGAGCCGGGGATCGACCCAGCAACCTTCCACTAATTAGACGACCCGCTCCACCTCCTGAGCCACCGCCCCCTACTATCTTTACCTTCTATAGCTTCTCTTTTTTTTTCTTTTCCGCCACAAGTTCGACAAACAAACTTCTCAGCATATCAGGACCTCACGGTAAAGCTCCCGGAGCGCGCCATATGATTCGGGGGGGGGGGGAGGACGGCGGCGGTCGCTTATCTCAAAGGTGATTGTTTGTTATTTATCATAAAGGGTCCCTCCCGAGCGCGTTTTTCAACTCGCCGCGAACCCGGAGGGCCAGACCAGGCGCGCCGGCGTTCCCCTTGATTCCTATGTGCGGCGTGGAGCCTGTGACCGTGAATGAGGGCGATAGAAATTAACCGGACTGGACTTTGCCAGCCTCTCCTCCTCCAGCCTCGACGCTCCACCTTGCAATGGCGTACGCTCCTCCGGCAGGTCCGTCAGCGTACGGTTAAAATAACAGGAATCCAACAATGGCGCGTAGTTATTTGGCTTTCATAGCCTGTTGAGCCCACGTTAGTTGTGGTTTAGGGATCCCGGTGGCGCCCGGCGGTAGGGCACGAAGGCCAATGTTGCGCAGAACACCAAACACATTGGCATCCCACCTGGCCCCCCGTGACCACAACAACCCATTTCCATTTGGAAAATGAGCGGAAATAGGACATAAAATACTGACACCCGTTCCAGGTCTATGAGCGTGATTGTTGGTTTGATTTGATTTCCTGAGAACAGTGGTGTGTAATACACATTGATTTCAAACCAGGTATTAAACGCGTTCATAGAGGACAACTCCAATTTCCTGTGTTGATGGATAGAAGCGTAATGAAATCTCCTCTGGGCAAGTTCCAGTAGAGAATGGCACATTGTTCATTTCGCCAAATGTTATTTCGGAACCCTGCCCTGTTCAACTTGGATAATTGTAAAGTGCTGTGATTGCGTGTGTGTGTGCGTTCGTGTGTGTGCGTTCGTGTGTGTGTGTGCGTGTGTGTCTATGAGAGAGTGTGTGTGTGTGTGTATCTATGGCAGTGATGACATTCTGGACATAAAAAAAATAATGTCCATAACTCAGACATATTAACAAAAACACACCATCTGAAGGTGTGTGTGTTGGAGTAGTACTAGTGTTGGAGTAGTACTCCAACACACACAGTAATAGTAATAGTAATAGTGCTTCCAGCGATGCCCTGTTCGTCAAACATACTTTTTATTAACACAACAAAAGATGTACAACGTCGTGCTTGACCGCACATTTGTGTTTTTTTCTTCTTCTTCTTGTCTGTCAGAAGCTCACAGTGGGGCGAAGTGAACAACAGTACTCAATATATATATCGAATAATAGAATATTATTGGATGCAGCAGTGCATGAGGTGATATTTCTGCTCATGAAATTGAATTAGAACAATGCCTGAAATGTGAAGGATCGCTAAACAATGCTGATCACCATTCAGAATCCTCTCCCCAATCTACCCGATCTCCATCTCTCCATCTTTTTGACAGTACCGACGAGTTATCCGGCACTACTCCATGCTACGGCTAAACCCTTGGGCCAAGGACGGCGGAGAGTCCCTGTGCGAGTAAACGAGCGGCTGCCGAAGAGTCAAACATCCGATCAGCCAAAATAAGATTGATCACAAGTGTCAACGAGTACAACGCGGTAAAGACAGAGAGGGTGTTGTGTGGTAGAGTAGTGTCCTTGCTTAGCGGCCCTGCGCTTCTTTTGGTGCTTCTCAGCCGCCGTAGGTAGATTTAACGCTATCTCCCGGAAGAAAGCGCGGGGAGAACATTTTCGGTGTTATAACACCAAAACAGATAACGTCCTTTTTTTTCTTCTTCTTCTTCTTCTTCTTCTTCTTCTTCTTCTTCTTCTTCTTCTTCTTCTTCTTCTTCTTTCGGCTGCTACCGTGAGGGGTCGCCACAGCGGATCATCCGCCTCCAACACCTTCTGTTCTGAGCATCTTCCTCCCTTACGCCGTCCAGACAGCAGCAGCCCTGAGGGAACAGACACCGCGGAGATCGTTCAGCGGCCAAATTAATGCAAAGGGCTTCAGCTTCATATTTACTCTCTTCTGCCACTGGTTGCGTTGGGCCTTAAGCAGCGGAAAAGTGTGACTGAGTTCATTGGTTGTTTGTGGTCTCAGATGTGTGTGTGTGTGTGTGTGTGTGTGTGTGTGTGTGCGTACGTGCGTGGGTGTGCAATTGTGTGCAATTGTGCGCGTGTCTGTGTGTGCGTGTGTGTGTGTACACTAGTGTAGCACTTATTGTAAGTTGACAAAGGCGTCCGCTAAATGACGTAATGTTTTCTCCTTCACGTTATGAATGGTTCTCCCATTTTGTTCCGTCAACGCCGCTTTTCCCGAACACATTCACCGGAACGTCTGTTCCACCAGCGATTATGACGCATTATCAAACGTCTTCCTCATTTTTTTTGTGGCCAATAAATTAACAAGGCGACGCACATTCCTTCTGAAAGTAAACGCTATTGAATTTTTTTTCCAGCTTTCCAGAAAGGAACACCGCCTTTTTTTTTTCTTTTTTGACCCTCCTCCCGTCATTGTGTGGATCCGAGAGGGTAAAGATGCCGCATCCTTAAATCTATTTCCCAGGCCGGGGGGCTCCACAACACAGCTTGAGAAGCTCAGCTCGTCTTTAGTGGCTCCCTTTTTTCAAGCTCCCCTCCCCTCCCTTTTTTTTTTTTTTTTTTTACCTTTCCCCAACAATGGCCTCCTTCCTCCGGCTCCCGAGCAGCAGCCCCCCGGTTGAATAAAGTTAGTCCAACATGCGGCCCTTAAAGCCACCCCGAGATTGCTGCCGGGCGAGCCACACTCACGGGATTGTTTGTTAATAGTCCAATTAGATAATTGCCATCTTTCACTCCCTTTCCCCTCTGTTTCCCATAAAGGCGTGAATGGCACTCGGGGAGGGGGGCCGGCCCTGAAGAGGGCTTCTGGCCGGCTAAGGTGACGAGAAGGGCCAGAGAATGTCCCCCCGTACGCGGCCGCCGGGCTTGAATTGAATCATTGTAGCCTAATCAATGGTCTTATTGGATTACTGGCCACTGCTGTGTTCAGAGATATTGTTGCACTGACAATGAAAATAGCTAAGTGTTGGGTGGGTTCGGCGGTTGGGTGGAGAGGAAAGCGGGCGGAGGAAAGTGGGGGCCATTGCAGCAGGGTGGGTGTGTGTGTGTGTGTGCGTGCGTGCGCGCGTGCGCGCGCGTGTGTGTGTGTGTGTGTGAGAGAGAGAGGTGAGGGGAGGTGAGCGGAGGTGAGGGGAGGAGGGGAGTCCTTTCGCGCTAATGACAAGTTTTTGTCCGAACTTCACGCGCGTCTCGGATGCTCGGGGTTAAGATTATGAGCCCCGCGGACAGTTGGCGGGGCGCGAACGTGTGAATGGCGAGAGGACATGGCGTTAATGACCGGGGAGCTCGCTGGGAACCTGCAAACTCGACACAGCCTGAAAACTCTTTAACCGCGGTTCCTGCCCGGCGAGCTGTTCTTTTTCTTTTTTTTCTCCTTCTTCTTCCTCTTCTTCTTTTTTTTTTTTCTGGCATTGTCGAAACTGTCAAGGGCCGTCAACGCCTTTTTTTTTCCTTTTTTTTTTTTTTTACCAATTTTTTGATCTAAGTGGATTTAATTTCTGTCCTCTCCCTGCCTATCTCGTCGGCTGTCTTTTATCTCTCTCTCTCTCTCTCTCTCGCTCTCTCTCTCTCTCTCTCTCTCGCTCTCTCTCTCTCTCTCTCGCACGCCTACAATAGCGTTGTGGCGAGCTCTGTGTGGTGCAGAAAGCCTTTTATTGGCAAGGGACCCAAAACGGTGAACGTGATCAAAGTTGAGCGCGGCGATCGGGCGTCCAGGTGCAGTGTGGGAAGTCGGCGGCGGCGGCGGCGGCGGCGGCGGCGTGGCAGCGGAGGCGGTGGTGGGAGGGCTCCGAGTGGACTTAAAAAAAACAACAACAAAAAACAAAAACATGTCCGTCTACGTTCCACGCATGGAAGAATGAGCCCGGGGAGCCCAGGAACTTTCTTTTTTTTTTTTTCTCCCTCCCTCCTCTGATGTGGAAGGGCTGCTGCACCCCTGTGATTGTGTTGTGCTCGTGCAGGGGGCTCGGGGAGGCTCGGCCGCGAGACGAGACCAATCATTCGTCTTGATTCCTTGGACTGGGAGCAGCCGGCGTGCCGAAAGGGGGGACCGGATGCCCAGAGCTCTCCATTAAGACTTGATCTGCCGCCCCCCCCCCCCCCCCCCCCCCCCCCCCCCCATCCACCCCCACCCCCCCACCCCCCAAAACAATTTGGTGTATTCACGAGGCTACGCCGACGCCGGAGGAAGCGAAATGACCGTAATCAATTGAGGCGGCCGGTGCGCTGTCCATGGCACTGATTATTTGGAGATCCTCGATCAGACTGATGTCCGTGGTAACGGGGCGTGGGGGGCATTAAGGTGCCGTCGACTTTCCACAAGTCCCCGATCATTGGGCGAAAGGGGGTTCGGGTCGGCGATAACAGAGGCTTCTCGCCGGGGCGAGGGAACATTAGCTAGCTGACTCTAAGGTGCCGCTTGTGAAACTCATCCTGCGCGGACGGATCCTGTGCACGGAATTCGTAGATTTTTTTTTTTTTTTTTTTTTTTTTTTAATTCTGCAACACCACCCCTCCACCCCCTCCCCCCCAACCCCCCCCGCACTCCACCCCTCTCTCTCTCTCTCCCTCTCTCTCTCTCTCTCTCTCTCTCTCGCGCTCTCTTCTCCTTCATTCTCTGGTTTTGCCGAACAAGAAGGAGAAAAAAAAAAAAAAAAAAAAAAAAAAAGGGACAGAGGGAAGGAAGAGCAGAAGGTCCGGGGAAGTAAAGCGGGAGTATGGAGGTCAGGTACGGCCAGGAGACGGAGGCTATGGTGCTGAAGAATGGACTAAAGGAGGGGAAGGAGGGCAAGGACTCCCCAGGCAGCCTGTCCAAGAGCTTCCTCAAGGAGCAGCAGGAGGCGTTCTCGCCGTCTGGGACGGCGGAAAACTTTGAGAAGAGCAGAGGGAACGCGGGGGACCCGGACTACTGCCGGCGGATACTCGTTCGAGGTGAGGGGTTTTTGGGTTTTTTTTTTTATCGTCGCCGATAACGTCGGGCGGGCGCAGCATTTGTTTTTGAAAGTGTAAAGCAGGTTTTTTTAAATTTTTTTGTGAAATGGAGGATTATACAGATTGAAAACCGGGAACTCAAGGAAGGATGGTGTAATTGAAGCACATGAAGCAATTTCTTTTAGTATACAGAGTGTTTTCAAAGTCACTATGTTTTTATTGGAATAATTTTGAGTAGCTGTTTATGATAAAAGTTCGATTTTAGGGAAACAAGTTATATTAAAATGTAAGTTATAATTAATTTAGTATCATTTTAAATTTACCTCCTTGTTTGAAACCCATAGTCACACTTACAACCTCACCAGTAATTTTTTGAGGTGCAAATTATAATAACATAAAAAAAAAACAATTTATTGAAATGATGGCAGTGTTTCATTATGCCTTTATTAATTTTATTATCTTGAAACGTGGTTGGTAGATTGTAGATATTCCGTTTTTGCAAAGTTATCATTAATTTAAACAATTCATTGTTGACATTTTCTCATAATTTAAAGGAACGCTTATCTTCTCATCTATACATTTTAGATTTTTGCTAAACAGCAAAATCTTTGAATTTTGTTGAAAAAAAATCGAAGAAAAAGTGATGAACTGTAATGTGATTCAAAATAGGAATTGGATATAAAAATAGGTTTCAGTTATGGTTTTATTTTATTTATTATTTATGTGGTATTTTTGTTGGCAGGCCTACAGTTTGCAGTCGATGAATTTCTTTGATGCACTGTTGGCCAAACAGTTTAGGTTGTTTGGAAACAAACCTAAGTATACAGTAAATTAGGGATTAGTCCCTCCAGTCGTAATGTAACTGAACATCACACTTATTGTTTTTGAATACATTTAAATTCTACATTTTTCCATAGCAGTCAAACCTCAGGAAAATATTATTTTAATATGTTATTATTTTCTTTTTTGTTTTCTCCTTTCTATTATTTAAATACCAGCACAACTCAAAGAATTGTTGCTGTATTTAGAAAATACATTTTCCGAGTGCTTCATTGTTCTTTTTAAAAATACAGAATTTGATGAGAATATATTTTGCTTATTTAAAATACATTTTATAACTTTCGTCGCATAAGAATTGATGTATTATCGGTGTTATCGGTGGATATTTATCAATTTAGAAATAGATAACATGCTATTCATTTATTTTGAATTGCACCTCCAGCTTTAATTTAAAAAGGAATGTTGACATTTTTTTCTATTACTTACTTACTTACTCAATTACTAATATATATATATATATATATATTGTTTATTATAATGAATTACATTAAATGATTGTTATTAAAAAAAAAAAGCAAAAATGCCCATGTGGTATTTATACAAATCTCTAATGTGATATAATAATCATAAATTAGCTTTTTTATTTTATAAATCAAAATCATATGCCTTTTGTCAAATTTGACATAAATACAATCCAGGTTAAATTACATTTTGATGTAATTTATGTGTATTTATAGTTCATATAGTGAATGTGGAAGTGTTTGAGAAATTTGATTCAATATATTGACGTAAAATACAATATCATTGACGTCTAAAAATAATAATTGGAATTACAATAATAATACAATCATCATCTAAATGATGTAATGATTATATCATTGATTATAATGATTTAACTTAGGTGTGGTTATCCTAAAATTTGTGTAAATGATAACAGAACAGACAATATAAGTCCAGATAACACTTTATTAAATAGCATTAGTCGTGACATATTAATATTTTCACCTCATCATTAAAATACACGCACCTTATTTTCCTCAAAAAAACTGGACCCGAACCAGGCTTCTTCATTGTATTAAATTAAATTGCCTTTTTCGCAGATGCCAAAGGCTCTATCCGAGAGATCATCCTACCCAAAGGCTTGGACTTGGACCGGCCAAAGAGAACCAGAACCTCCTTCACGGCGGAGCAGCTCTACCGGCTGGAGATGGAGTTCCAGAGGTGCCAGTATGTCGTTGGGAGGGAACGCACGGAGCTCGCCCGCCAGCTCAATCTGTCCGAAACTCAGGTATGACCAGCGCAATATCTCTAACGGAATATACCAAAAAAGGTGCTTTGTGTCATTTATAAAGCATATGCAATGCTTCTGCTGCGATGGCTCAGGGTGGTTGGAAAACGATTGTCCTGGTTTGTTGTTGACTCTCTGGATGTTCAACGGGAGAAAGGGAGGACCGAAATAGTTTTAAAATACAAAAATAATTAAGGCGCATTCTGAGTTTGTATTCCAACAGATTGGACCGTATTCTGGATCCACCATTCACATTCTGAAGCTTCTGAGGGTTTTGCATTTGTTACGCACTGTTTTAAATTAAATATTACGTAGCTCTGTAGTTTAACTCGATCCAGCCATGTTTATTGAAATAGAATGCTTTGGAATTATGTATGATGTATATAGTAATAATTGTATATATATATATATATATATATATATATATATATATATATATATATATATATATATATATATATATAAATGCAGCTACCTGTAACCTTTTTGACTGTATTTAAGAAGATAACTGTATGGGAAAAAAATTGGATTTGTGTAAAAAAACACAGACAAAAATGTTCATTTATTATTCAATATAGGTCATGACTTTGTACCTACGAAAGCTTTGGAATGGCTGCGTGGATGGCATTTTCGTGAAAAAAGCAAAAGCGTACACTGTCTTCTGTTGTAGGGCGATATTTATTCATTTGGCGCAAAAAGGAAGGAAAAAAAAAAATCTGTGAAAAAAAGGCGCTAAACCTTCCCCCCTGGTGTGGCATCGCGGGGTCAGTGAAATGTCGCGCTGCGGCGGTGAACTGTGTTTGCACCCTGTGCCTGCTCGTACCCCTACACCGGATATAAAAAAAGAAAAAAAAAGAAAAAAATCCGCAACCGCAAACTGACCTGCGTAATTTGGATTTACAAATAAAGAAAATCGTCAGAGTCCTCCATCCGTTGGACGAAATTATTTCAGCACGAACTCGTATTATTTACGTATTTGATCTGTTCAAGGCTCTGTCTGCCTCATTTGCTTTGTGTACATGTTTGCAGCTCACGCCGGGAATGACACCAAACGATCTTGACTCTGAGCCGTTGGGCGGAGGGTCTTTTCTGGCTCGGATTAAAGGTGCTTTGTTCTGAGCGGAAGAACACGTTCTCCATAATACGCAACACCTTCCGTTTTTTTTTTGTTTCTTTGCACCTCAAAATCGCCAAACCAGCAAACGGTCGCCCGAGCCCCCATTTTCCTTCTTCTTCTCCGATCGTATCCTGCATAAATTCAAACCGCTCCTGTTACACTGTTATACCCATTTTACGTTGTTTTTTTTTTTTTTTTTTTTTTATGTATGGATGTCTCTTTTATTACTTCCTTATTACTACCTTCTTTATTACTACCATCCCCACGCCTGCATTTTACCGCAGATTTCAAAAACAAGCAGATTTATTCACAGGACGGAGTATTCAGCTAGAAATGCAGATAACGCCTTTTTACCACCTATTGAGGCCAGACAACGGTGTTTGGATTTTCTTGTAATGTCTGTTCACGCAATTCCCTGATGAAGTGCCCCTTAATGACAGCATCATGAAATTAACATTTAGTTCCCAGGCACTCGTGGAGGGGTTTTTTTTTTTTTTTTTTTTTTTTTTAAAGAATGACAGCCATTTGCTGAAGTGTGCACATCTTATCATCTTTGTCCGAGCCGCTGGATACCAGAGTTTCTTTTCTCTTTTTTTATTTTCTTTTTTCTCTTTTCGTAACCTCTAAAAATGGACCAGGTATAAATGCTTTCTTTACGGAGGTTTATGTAGATATATATTGGGAACATAACATGTTGGAAATACTTGTTTTGTCATCGCTCTGTGGGGAATTTAAAGCGGCTTTTGCGGTGAAGGGAAAGGAAAAAGAAATATATTCAAATGTGATTGGACGAGATGCGGGCGTCGCATTTGAGGCGAGTTGCTGATTGGTGCACGCGTTTAAATTATAGGTCCTGATGAAGCCAATCAGGTTTGATTGCAGGAGACTGACAGGGAAAATGTACATCGAGCAAAATTGTACCTCTATTTACATGTCCGCGAAATTGTGTCAATAATCAAAGCTGAATTATGGTAATTAAAAAAAAAAAATTTTGAAATCATATATTTTGAGAAAATCTGAATGTCTCCAGTGAATGGAGGGAGGTGATGATGTTGGTGCCACAGGCGCAGCGTGAAGAATAGCCACTCGTCTCCCGTCAATATAGTGAATATAATGTTGATGCAACACCACGTCAACATTATATTCACTATGTTCCCTCCATTGAATTGAAGTCCTGAGAGAGAACTCCGAGGTTGGTAATCTATGGAATGCAAAGCGGCTCTGATTAAATTAGTTGATCAAATCTTGCCCTATTCAAGCGGCACAGTAGGTCTGCTTCCCCGCGATTGGACGGAGGCGTCGCATCTCGTTCCGACCAAAGAGTCTGCGCTCATTACCTGGGCGGCGTGTGTTTGTGTGCTTAGGTATGTTAGTAAATATTCGAAATGGCTGGGTGTTGATTTCGATTTTCAATCAAAGGTGGTGAAACCGAAAAAATAATGACTCATTTAGACTTCATGCTACCACATTTTATCCACAGTTCCAATTCTGGGATTGATAAAGCGTCTCATCTTATATATGGTAAAATATATCTTCTATTAATTGCAACTAGTGGCCGGTCAATCCGCTGCTAGTTGCTAGTTGTTCTAATAGTTTACATCATGTTATAAATATGATGACATCATACTTGATGAGGAATTATAAGGATTATGGTCTCAGAAAAATACTCTATTTTAATAAGTACTAAATTACGGTGACATGGTGAGTTAAAAATTGTTCTTTCCAACCCTGGTGCAGCATCAATATGAACCTGTTGCAGTTATATATACAATATATATAGACTATTTTTGATCGCTGTCATGCTGTATGTAAAATTACTCTATGAACAATTTGTTCGTTTTGATTTGACGTTTGGTTTGAAGTTACTTTTTTCATTATTAAGAGGTGGTTTTTTTTTCTCTCTCTCATCTCCTTCCCAAGGTAAAAGTTTGGTTTCAGAACCGGCGAACGAAGCAGAAGAAGGACCAAGGCAAAGACTCTGAGTTGCGCTCGGTGGTGTCGGAGACGGCGGCCACGTGCAGCGTGCTGCGGCTGCTGGAACAGGGCCGGCTGCTGACCCCACCGGGGCTGCCGGGGCTGCTGCCCCACTGCGGCTCTGCCATGTGCGCACCTTCCGCCATGGCCATCGCCGCTAACGCCAGCGGCGGTAGCGGCGGCGGTGGCGGTGGCAGCGGCGGCGGCGGCGGGGGAACAGGCAAGGCCGGCTGCAGCCCCCCACTGCCCGTGGTGTCCAGCTCGGGGACTCAGGTGCCGCACGGCCTCTTCAGCTTCCCCATGCCATCGCTGCTGGGCGGGGTGTCCTCCCGCATCTCTTCCGCCCCGCTCTCCATGGCCGGCTCCCTGGCTGGAAACCTCCAAGAACTGTCCGCCCGGTATCTCAGCTCCTCTGCCTTTGAGCCGTACTCGCGAACCAACGGGAAAGATGGATCGATGGACAAGAAAGTTATGGAATGATGCTTTATTTTGACTAAAAATGGATGTTGTCACTAGCGATATAACGATATGAAATTTGACAGTATTTCACAGTACGGTACGATATCTACCAAAATTCGGTATTTCACGGTATAGATTTTCCCCCTTCATTCACGCTCACCTTATGTCGCCGCTGCGCGGTAGCAGACGGCCAAATGTTGTAATAACGCATCCGTAGAGCTGCTCTGCCAGCGATTCACCACACAGCGACACTGCTTTACGCCAATATTTTACGACGCGGCGCTCGTGCGCACACAGGAGCAAGTGTACGGCGGAACGCTGCGCTTGGGGGAAATCCCTCATCGGAGGGATTATTACGACATTACGTTGCCGCCGTCTGCTACAGCGCGGCGGCAACGTGAGGTGAGGGTGAATCCAAATTGACATCTTCAGTTTTGCAACAGAAATGCATACCCTGGGCACGGTGTTACAGGGAAAGGGTTACGGTTCAGAACGGTGGTCGCTCGATACCGCGGTATATACACCTAAAACGGTATACTGTCACATCCCTGCAGTAGTTGTCACCCGGCACCCACCCCCACCCCCCTTGCCTGGCTCTCCGGAAAAAAATGCTTTTGGTTGTTTTCTTGGCTGTCATTGTTTTCCCTTTCAGCCTGTTGTGTCCCGTTTCTTTTTGTATAGCGGTTGTAATGGAGTCACATCTGGCACATCGCACAACAATGACAACAAAGAGCAGGGGCCCCCGGGGGCCGCTCGGACGACCCGCACATCGTCACGTCTTCATCGCGGAGGTGAACCACAAATGAAGCAGGGTCGTTGAGTGTTATTTTTTACGACGATAATTGTCAATCTATAATTCAAAAAGCAATCAAGGACACGCCGTGGACCGGCCATCGATACAAAGTGTATAGCAATTAGCGAAGGAGCGACAGGTTATTTAAAATAAACGCTCTCCCTTTTGAATTGGTGTTTTATTAGTTGGGTAGATTTATGTCACTGCGGTCGTCGCGGAGAGAAGACGGACGGTGTAATCCGGCGGCAGAGCACGGCTTGAGCACTTCTTTAGACGGACAGACGGACGGACGGGTAGTCTCCATCGAGCAGAAGGGAAGACATGCCTTGAATTTATTTGTTCCAGGAACACGGGGCCCGACCTGGACCTTTTCCCCCAGACCCTCCGACCCTCGGCGCCAAATTGTCAGAGCCACAGTCGTTCCAACTGTTCCGTGTTTGTTGTTTTGCCTTAATGACGGGTTTGTGGTGACCCCTCATCCCCCCCCCCACACACACACACAGGATTTCCAACACGATCGAAAAACTTGTTTCGCATTCATGTCTTTAAAAAAACGCAGTAACTTTTTCCGTCTGTGATTTTTGATACCAGAGTGAGTTATTTGTGATTATTTTTGCGTGTACAATTTTTAATTCCTTACAGGTTGGGAGGGCGGGGTCGGAGGGCTTAAGAGAAGCGTTTTTCGGCGTCGGGGAGGGGTGCGGGGTGGGTGGTGGGGGGGGGGGGGGCGCCGGTTGTGATTGAGATTTTGAGAAAAGTCTTTAAGACGTCATGTGTTTTTGGGTTTTTGTTTTTTTCTCCGTGGACGATATTGTTGAAATCAGTGGTGGGGGATTTAGAGGGGCAAATGCATGAAGAGGCTCAAATGGAATTATTGTAGAATATAATAGCTTAAAATGAGAAATGTACCTTCAAATTTTTTTATTTTATTGTAAATTATTCATTTCTGTAAGAAAAATTGATTATTAGTATATCTGGTGAATCATGATTGAACGAATGTATTGGAAGGGCAACAAATGAATCAGAGCTCTTTGGTGCTGTTGTTGTGAAATATATTGAAATTTGTGAAACGTGCGGTACAAATGTGCATATATATTATGTATATGGCTGCAGTCAAAGCCACGTGTGTTTTTTTTCTTTTATTATTTACATGTTGCTACAATGTTCAATCAAGTTATGATAAATTTAATTACTGTTATACCTCCTTTACACAACGGCTTGAAGTGTATTTTGTGAAAATGATTACCCTCGCAATGGAATTAGGGTAATTTGGTTTCCACCTAAATAACTTTAAAGATATACTTTTGAGTACTGTAAATAACTCATTGTGCTTTGTTGGCCGAAAAACACAAATATTAGAACGGAGAGAGAAAAAAACATTATCGTGTGAAAATGTAATTATTGTGTATAACCATATATTTCTAATGTATTTTCTATTTGAATCATAGAGGGACAAAACGGACGCTCAGACGTTGGTCAGTGTCTTCGTCAAAGGTCTTAATTTACAAAAAATCCGGGATTATCAACACACAGAGGAGACTCTTAAAAATTCTAAACTCACAAATCGCAATTTTAGCATTTGAAACATAATGTGGGAATTGATAGGTGAGGATAATGATCATTTCGTTAAAGATAATAACCCGACGCCGTGCGCCAAGTTGTATTATCATGCTGCCGCTAATAACGTTCATTGGTAAAAGACAAAAAAAAAAAAAAAAAAAAAAAAAAGTGTTTAAGTGTTGCTAAATGGTTTTGGCACATGCTGCTGTTTCAAGGACACACGTCCTTGAAACAGGAGCTGGGGAGAGAGGAGAACGCGAGTTTAGAAACGGACATGGTTTGCTTTGGCTCGAATCAAACGAGGCCCTGTGGATAATAAGCTGACGTAGCGGGAATTATGTGTCGCGCCAGGAAAAACCAATGACATCACAAAGGGGTCGATTTGTGAAACGTCCCCGTTGGGGGACGTCACCCACTTCACCCACGTTTACCACTTCACACACGGCCTAATCCGGCGCAAACAAACAAACACGGGGGCACGTTGTTGTTATAGTTCCTCTTTATTGACCGCCAGGTTTCTCCTCCTTTCTGCTCCTCCTCCTTCAGTGTGAACAACCGGCGGAAAACAGGGAAGAATAGCCCACGCGGTTGAACCGTCCGGTGAACAGAGCCGGGGGGCCCATTCTGTCCATTTCACGCCGTGAAATAAAAAAACCCGCTGCTTCCGTCTGTGTCTCGGGGAATTTCCCCTGAAAAATAAAAATTATATATGTATATATACATATATATATATATAAATCTGCAAAACAAAACAAACAAAACAAAAAAACGGCCACATTAATTCCCGTTCTTCACCCCCCCAACCCCCAACCCCCAACCCCCTACCTACTGCCCCACCACCACCTCCACACCACCACCACCACCCACCTATTCTCTACCCTTCATGCTAAGTCCAATTAGAAAGAAGGTTGGGGAGGGTTTTTTTGTAAGTGGGAGGTTGGGTGAGTGTGTGTGTGTGTGTGTGTGTGTGTGTGTGTGTGTGTGTGTGTGTGTGTGTGTGTGTGTGTGTGTGTGTGTGTGTGTGTGTGTGTGTGTGTGTGTGTGTGTGTGCGTGTGTGTGCGTGTGTGTGCAAAGCTGCCACGGCTCCAGACCACCAACACGTACCCGCCCCCCACCCCTCTCACCCTCCGTCACATGGTTCTGCCATTAAGCCCGGGCCTTCATCCTGTGGATATATTATTATTATTTAAGTCTTTTTTTTTTGTCTTTTATTTGAGGTGGTGTTCTTTCTTTTTTTCTTTCGGACGGCGTAGTCTGGATGTGGATGTGGCTGAATTAGCGGATTAGTGCGCCAAGCGGGTCTTTTGTGTGGAAAAACCTGAACCAGTCGGCGGAATTCTCCTCCTCAGTTCCCGCCTGTCGGCATGCCGTCACTGCGAAATACCTAATCCAATTACACAAGTTATGGGTTGCAAAAAGCCTACAAAAGCAAGTTCTGCACCTATTTATTAAAAATGTACTTAAGACAAAGTAGTTCGATTCAAGGGATCTTTTTTTTAAATAAGTATAAACATGAACTCAATGTGCACCCATTGAGTTCTCACTGGAGAACTCCGCTACATAATAAAATACTCTCCAGACCGCTGACCAAATTTTCGACATTCAACGAGAGGGAGCGGAAAAAAAAAAAATCGATGGAGAAGCGGAATTTTGAAACAAACAAACGGTTCGAAATTGAACATCCTTCAACCGGGAGCTGCAAAAGGGATCCCGGAAGCTCGGAAAATTGGGCTGAACGCCTTGTTTTAGAAACTTCTCTTCAGTTCAAATTACAATTTAATGTAATTAATCCCGAGACATTGCGCCCCCGCTCCGGTTTGACTTATTTCACTTAAATCGCTTCTTGACTTCATTTTTTTTGGTGAAAACGCTATTGCAGACGAGGTTCACAGTATCCGCTTGTCAGAAATTGCAGAATTAATGCGTATCCCGGACAAACGGGAAATCAATGACCGCCGCCGTTGTCCAGAATATAAAAATTCACATTAAAGCGCTCTCGGCTCCCAATCTCTAAATTCTGCCAAGATGGAACAACCGCAGGCGTCCTGCGTGGACACAACTGTCCCACGTCTCCAAATACGACCCGGGATGTAACGTCCCATCTACCCCGACGCGCGGGATTCCCTCGATGCGCAATCAAAGCGAAACTAAATTTTTTTGTCTGAAGCTGCGCTGGTTTTCAACAGCGCGGCCTGATATCCTCAACCGGGGGAAGCACCGATCACATGAGCGACCCGCGATCAATTCCTCTTTTCTATTGTCGGCTTCCATTCTTTTGGAACATGGAGGTCAAATTCCGAGAATTGTTTGTTTCCAGGATTTATAAAAAATATATATATATGACCCTTTTTTTTTTTTTTTAACTGGGTTGATTCTTGCTTTTCAAGAATATTTTATTTACAAACAATGGAATTTAAGAATATCAATTGAAGATATGTCCACGGGCATGCAGTATTTCTTAAATTCTTGTTATTTTAGGCATTAAACAGCATTATCCCCCATTTTATCCCCCAATCATCCCAGAACGATCATCGGAAATGTAAACTATTCTGTACAGAAATTGCAGATGTATTTTGATTACGACAACATCTCGTAGCAGGAGGCTGCTCTGTGTTCAGCGCTCAATCGCAATTTTCCCCAACGGACCCAAAATCTGGTCGTTTCGTCTCTTCCTCTTATTGCGTTCCCCTCTCTGGGACTTCCACATTCGTCCACTCACGTACAGTGTCAGTCATCCTCAGCATGAGTTTTAGTTTGGTAAAAATAAAAAATAAGACACGACGACGACAAAAAAAAAAAAAAAAAGCCCGACGACTCATCCCTGTCCAATCTGAACTCGGAATGAAAGCGTTTTTTTGTGACACACCCCAAGCTGAGAAGAGTTATTCGGTGTATTTTAGAAGCGCGATGGTCCGCGTGAGAAAAAAAATCACCTTCTTCTAGAAGAATAGCCACGCTTGACCTTTTGGGGGATGTGTTTGAAGTATTTTTTTTGCATAAACCGTGATATTGATACCACTCTTTTTAGGGAGTTGAAAGAAAAGGACAAAAAAAACCCAAAAAAAACCCATGAAGCGTTCAACCTGTTCCGTGCTGGAAAGCAGCTCGCTCACACGTCGTAGACGGCTTGGATTACAGCAGGCGACGACGTATGAATATTACAATTATTATAATCTGCTTCCTGCTGAGGTGTTTTCGGGAAATAATATCCCTTCGAACTTGTGAAAAGCTCGGTGGGGTTGGGGGGGGGGGGGCTGATATTCCTAAAACGAGGGCACTGCTCCCGTAGGCAGGAGCCCTTCACTTGCATTAATTTTCCATTTTTTGCATGCGGCCTGAAACGTTTGGATGAGCTCTCCGGGGGCGGCCGCCGCAGAGCTCGCCACTCTAATCTCTAGTGCGTTCCCTGCCATCACAGAGTCTTGCATGTGTTTCGTGTATGTGCTGTAAGAGTGTGTGTGTGTGTGTGTGTGTCTGTGTGTGCGTGTGTAGGTGTGTGTAGATGTGTGTGTGTGTGTGTGTGTGAGTGTCTGTGTGTGTGTGTGTGTGTGTGTGTCTGTGTGTGTGTGTAAGACGGGATCAGCTTCGGAAAAATGAGAAAGGGGCAAAGAGAGTTTTTAAGGGGAATGTGTGCAATCATGCCATTTCACCTGTCACTCAGCTCTGCACTGACCAGGACACTGGCTGCACAGGTGTGTGTGCAGACGTGTATATGCCTGTGGGTGTACCATAGGTCTGTGCTGTGAGTTATTGTATTTGTATCTGGCAGAGCGTGTGTGTGTGTGTGTGTGTGTGTGTGTGTGTGTGTGTATGTGTGTGTGTGTGTGTGTGTGTGTGTGTGTGTGTGTGTGTGTGTGTAAGTGTGTGTGTGTGTGTGTGTGTGTGTGTGTGTGTGTGTGTGTGTGTGTGTGTGTGTGTGTGTGTGTGTGTGTGCGTGCGTGCGTGCGGGTTGTACCATAGGTCTGTGCTGTGAGTTATTGTATTTGTATCTTGCAGAGTGTGTGTGTGTGTGTGTGTGTGTGCGTGTGTGTGTGTGGGCGGGCGGGCAGGTGGGTGTACCATAGGTCTGTGTTGTGAGTTATTGTATTTGTATCTGGCAGAGTGTGTGTGTGTGTGTGTGTGTGTGTGTGTGTGTGTGTGTAAGTGTGTGTGTGTGTGTGTGTGTGTGTGTGTGTGTGTGTGTGCGTGCGTGCGGGTTGTACCATAGGTCTGTGCTGTGAGTTATTGTATTTGTATCTGGCAGAGTGTGTGTGTGTGTGTGTGTGTGTGTGTGTGTGTGTGTGTGTGTAAGTGTGTGTGTGTGTGTGTGTGTGTGTGTGTGTGTGTGTGTGTGTGTGTGCGTGCGTGCGGGTTGTACCATAGGTCTGTGCTGTGAGTTATTGTATTTGTATCTGGCAGAGTGTGTGTGAGGGGGGGGGGCATACCATAGGTCTGTGCGTTGAGTTATTGTATTTGTATCTGGCAGAGTGTGTGTGTGTGTGTGTGTGTGTGTGTGTGTGTGTACCATAGGTCTGTGCTGTGAGTTATTGTATTTGTATCTGGCAGAGTGTGTGTGAGGGGGGGGGGGCATACCATAGGTCTGTGCGTTGAGTTATTGTATTTGTATCTGGCAGAGTGTGTGTGTGTGTGTGTGTGTGTGTGTGTGTGTGTGTGTGTGTGTGTGTGTGTGTGCGGGTGGGTGTACCATAGGTCTGTGCTGTGAGTTATTGTATTTGTATCTGGCAGAGTGTGTGTGTGTGTGTGTGTGTGTGTGTGTGTGTGTGAAAGAGAGAGAGAGAGAGAGAGAGAGAGAGAGAGCCTGTATCTATGGAAGGGATGGCATTCTGGACATAAAAAAATAACGTCCATAACTCAGACATATTGACAAAAACACACCATCTGAAAGTGTGTGTGTGTGTGTTGGAGTAGAAAATGCTTCCAGCGATGCTCTGTTCGTCAAACACACTTTTTATGAACACAACAAAAGATGAACAACGTCGTTGTGTGAACAACATTCTCACACATCCGCCAACAAACAAGGCCCCGTGTACACAGACGAAACTATACTCAAAATGATCTAGGTGCTTGTTAAATTATATCAGCCCTTAATTCCACTTGTTGACTTTGTTTCAAACGAAACCACACAACTGGTTTTGTTGAGTAATTTTTTTTCCCCCACTCACATTTATTAACAGTTTCGATGGGGGGGAAGAAAAAAAAAACAAAAAAAAACGAAACCAAAAAAAAAACATTTGAGCGAACCCCCATGAGGGGACGACAGAAAGCGAAACTAACCGAAGTCATTCGGACGGGGGGGGGGGGGGGGGAGACAACGACGCACGGACGCCGCGACAGACGTGCGCGCTCACGGGCGGGGCGCCGCCAGCCGCGTGAACGCGCCCCCTTCCTTCCGCCGTCGCCGCTTCCAACATCCGGGTCCCCCTCCGTGTCATATGACCCGCAGCGCGCCGACGGACCGACCGACCGCAGCTCCGACCGCAGCAGCAGCAGCAGCAGCAGCACCACCACCACCAGCCCCCGTCGCTCCGTTAGAACCCGACCGCTGGGCGATGGCAACACTGGTGGCGAACAGGGCGATGGACCACAATGGACTGGCGGCGGCGGCGGCGCGGACGCACACCCAGGCGGTGACGAGGAACTACATCTCACAACCGCGGCTGAGTACGTGACGCTGGGGCTCCGGGAGCTAGCGGCGGCGTAGCTTAGCTTAGCGTAGCGTCCCGCGGCCGGGGCGAACGGCGCTCTACGCTTGTTAGCGTTAGCCTGCTAATCCCTTCGCGTCAAATTGTGTTAGCTGAACGCTAGCGGGGGGGGGGGGGGGGGCGGCTGGCCTTCGGTCGTCCTTTACGTACCGGAGATGATGTAGCCGCGGAGTGATGCTCGTGTTTAGGGAGACGTGTTTATGCAGCATTGTATGTTTTATTAAACATGGTTGTAGACATAATTTGTTCGTTATGGTGGTAACGTTCTATGTTTAGTAGGTGTGGAAACAGATGGGGGGCGGGGGTGAGCGAGTTAGTGAGTGATGAGTCCTCATGTGACTGATCACGTGATCCTGCCACCCCGGGGTTTTTCCTGACTAAAAACCCATACTTTCTGTTCTGAGGGTACGAAATTTAGATTTCTTTCTTTTCATGGGCATATGCCTCAAGTAAGCCATCTGTAAAAAAATATATATATATATATATCAAACCATTTAGATTTAATGATCAGAATCTACATTTTCACGTACAAGGAATTTGTTGGTGCATTGTTTGACACACGTGACGTTACAAAAATGAGCAACCAATCTCAAACAAGTAATCTTAAAGATGATATATACATAATACACACTATATCTATGGACAGAATTAGGGCTGCCCCCTGAAAGTCAACGACTCGAACCGTCAGTTGGAAACCCGTCAGTCGACTGAGATTCTTTCAAGTCGAACGGTCGTTTTGTTTTTTGTCTTTTTTTTTGTCAGTGTACAGTAACATGATAAAATCGTACAAAATGCCCAGGGATAACATTTCAATGGGGAATTACAAATAATATTACAAATAGTATTTTCAAATGTTTGAATCAAACACGGCTCTCCCTGCGCCCCGGTCGCCATGCCCCATTCCTCCAAATAAAACACCAAAAACAGTGTGGGGACGGGGCACGGAGGAACGAGGCACGACTCGTTAAGATTATTTTCTGCACATAACGCATGGAGAGGGGGGGGTGATCAAGGAGAGACCCACGGAGAAAGCTTCCCCATTATGCACGGTTTCGTTCTATACACACTTGTTTCGTTCAGTAAGGAGACCCAAAATAACCTACAAATAAAATAAAAACACTGTTTTGGCACCCCTGCACCGGGATAGCGCCTATCTCACCTATAGGAAGAGCTGAACTGTCGAATATTTGCATTGAAAAGCTGTATCCAATTCAACTGACAAAGTTCTGAGTCTGGATAGTGTGGAAGGAAAGAGGGAAGTGAGATGAGCGCTGGGTGTGAGTGGAAGTAGAGATGGTGTCTGAAGACAAGTCCGTAATGAAAAGGGACAAGACCATCACAGGTTGTTATTTTCGGACTGGACCACCTCAACTCTGAGGTAGTTGAAGCCTCGCGGGAGTCAATAAGAGCGGCCTCCGCTTTACACAGAGGTTTCCCCTGCGTCTCCTTCACTGTGTCTCTGGTGAACCCCACCAAGCATCACAGTTTTATCAAACTGTGTGTTTAAATCGCTGTTGTTTACAATATTCCTCCTCTCTACGACAACGTCAGCGCGTCTGGGACGCTTCACCACACAGCCGGTGGGAAAACCACGGTGCTCACCACGCCCGTACACTGCGCCAACATGTCTGGTGGACTTCTACAGTAAGACCGCAGATTGTTCAGTTGTTATTGATGACAAAATAGTAATCTTTAATTTAAATTATTACATTTTTATTAGCAATTAATTGACAGTCGATTAATCTGTGTGTATATATAGGCCCATATAGAAGTGGTGGCACTGAGCATGCATTCTGCAATTCTAAATGTCCAAAACCCAGGCTGATTTAAATCAAGAGTTCACTCCATGAAAGACATTCAATTCATTGCCTGAAAACAAAGAGGTTACCTCTCCTCTGTATTTAGATAAATACAATGATTAGTTTAACAGCTATCTATAGTGTGAGATGAAGTAGAATTTTGGGGTGTGTGACGCAATTAGATTAAAGTCTAGCCTTATCAACTAGTTCAACGCAACTCAGTCACCCTTACGGAGGACCTTTATAATACGTTGCTGTCAAGGATGTCACATTTTTCTGTTGGCATTATAAAAAAACTTGTGTAATATATTTTTGTTGACTTAGTCTTCATTAATTGCCAAAATCTTCCCCACTGATTGCATATCTAGTTCGACACACAACATCCACAAATGTTGTGCCGGTTGCCACTTTGTTAATTTGTGTCTCACTGATATTACCCTTTTTCTCTTGACTCTTATACACAGACTAAAAGCCTTTTAGCAAAACGAGAAGGAAATGACTTAATGGAGCTGCAGCCATCTCGGAGCTGAGCTGAAAAGACGGCACATGCAGAAGAACCCCTCCCCCAACCTAAAATGCATCTAACAATCCTTTTCTCTGGTCTGTTCTAATTTTGTTGTGCCAGAATGCACTCCACTTTCCTCCTTATCCAACATTATACACTACATCTGCACTGCATTCAGTAGATGATGCAGCAAATTTGACACAAATGATAATGTCAATCATATTTTAGAAAATGTTTTTTCTTGTTCTCTTAATGCTTTTTGTTCTCTGGTTTTGGCTGTTTGGAACTAGGGCTGTACCCCACTTGGAATTTTGTCAGTTGAATCAGATTCAGCTGTTCAATGCGAATATTTGACTATTCGAGATGGATGGCCGACTAGGGCGCCATCCCGAGGGCAGAGAGGGAGCGTTCGGTCTCCCTCTCTAAAAAAACAGAACAAACAAACAACAAAACAGTGTGTTTCTATTTTAGATGTAGGTTCTTTTATTTAAAATTCCTTATGGAACGAAACATGTGGGCGTGGAACGAAACCGTGTCTAATGGGGACACTTTCTCTGTGACTCTCTCCCCGATCGCCTCCTCCTTATGCATGTTGCGCAGAAAATAATCGTAACGAGTCTGAGTCAGGACCCGTTCCTCCGTGAGTTGTGTCCGGACGCGGACGATTTTAGGATTCCCCAGCGTTTCAGTTTTCCGGTAATTGACGGTTTTTGACCGGGAAAATCAATTTTAGTCCGACATATTTAAATCTCTCTGGTCATAATGTCCAGTGAAAATAATTCCCTCCAAGCATAATTTCAATTAGTGCTGGGTGGATCATTTTGATTAGATTTATTTTTTAATATTCAATATAAAATATTATGATGTTGTTCTCTATATAGCCTGCTTATCACTTGTTTTTAAGCTCAATAAACACAGATAATATTTGGCTGGAATCGCTCCCGTTTGTCCAGGATATAGAATTCTTCCAGGACACGTTGACCAATTTTCACCAATTTTCACTAACGGAAACTCTGGATTCGCCTTATTTCTAATTCCCCATCGAAATGGTATCCCTGTGCATTTTGTAAGCTTCTATCTGTTTTACCATGTTTCCGACTGATGATTCAACTCATCGTTTTTCCAGGATGCAGCCCTATTTTGAACTTTGTTGTGCATGTGGTCAGAGCTGAATATTTAGTCACACATCTTTGTCATTATGTTTTATCAGTCTATTGGAAGGCCATTGGGAGATTTTGGATTTGGGGTGTATGCATTGGCAATATCAGATTTTGAGCAAGCCATAACTATTTGTGTGAGCTGTGGAAGGGCACCAGAGGCTATAGCAGAGGCTTTGTTTAATATAGACATTTTATCTGCAAAAAAACGCCCTATTAGATCAGAAATGGAGACACAGTTGGCGCTGCCTTAATGCCTAGAAAAGTTCTATGTAAGGAAGCTTGCGAACAGATTCTTCGGGGGCAGAGAAGATTTATAAACAAATAAAAATGTTTATCATGAGTAAGTCCTTTCATATAAGAGGCCTTTGTCTCTCTCGTGTCATACACGACAAAGGCTATTAGCCCATGAAATGCCTGGCTATTGTTTTAGCGGCACATTCTGTCATTTGGAAGTCTGAAAAGACATCGAGCAATGCAGCGTGCTTCTTTGTGAAGAATTAATTAATGGTAATGATGTTGTCACAATAAACAAATGTCTCATCTGTCACCATGAAAGTATTTTTCATAAAGTCGTTCTCTTAACAGTTCTGTAATCCAAATTCTAATTAGTCCTAAGCAGGCTAGGTTGTCAGCAAAAGAAAGCGTCGCTCGTGGGTGTTTGCCATTCTTCTGATGAAAGGACATGAAAATGCAGACTAAAGATGTGACACTAATGTTTCTTTTGCATGAGGAGAAACCAATCCAAGTGAACGGTGCAAAACTTTTCCCCTACCATTCATATTTAATCTGTTCCCTTAAAATTCGTAGTATTTCTTTTTTGTTAGCAGATTGCAGTTATTTTGTTTTGGGAACAAATTTCCATTTCCTGTCTTAAGTTTCCTTGGCAAACAACGTATCATTTTTGATGCTTTGTCTCTGATGTTGTGACTCCTTTTCAGAACAGTACTGGAAATCAAGTAGCCCTTTGGCTACTCAAAATGTCACTATTATCGTTTTTACATCAAAAATAGCGGGTATACCGGAGTTTTTCCAACATGGGTAAACTCGCTAAAAATAGGCGATTGGCGCCTTTCCCATTGCCAGGAGAGAGCTATGCCTTTCTTTTTTGCTAATATGGTGTGTCACATTCGATGTCACGAAGACGTCGGAAAGGGGCCGTGTCATGGTTCCACTGTAATTGGGAACAAAACAGTAGAAACGGCATGTTCATGCCTGCACACCGGTCTTTCGGCGACAGGGAGCAGAGATGGGTCTCTGGGGTGGTGCTGGAGTCCCTCAGAGCCTGGCGGGGAGCGCAGGGGTTCTCTCTCCACTGTGGTCCCCGGGGAGCGATCCCCACTCTCAAAACAATTCATGGTCCCACATGAAAAAAGTCAATAACTTTTATTTTTGCATTCTTAATCGGATTTGAAATTATTGAATGATACATGGATATTTCTGTCTTTTTATGTGCCAACATCTGGAACCCCGGTGCCGGTAAAGGGACGAAAATTAGCGTGTCTACCCAGCTATCGTGTTTCCATCAGAGCCGATTGCAGGGCCATTTGTCCTGGGACTGAAACGCGGGTGTAACCTTTCCCATGGGAAAGGTATAGTATATTTGTAACTTGTTGTTATTATTTATTTTTATTTTTTACTAACTTTAATGAAAATATTGACACTAAAGTAAATATTGAGTAATTCTTACTGGTGTATGTTTTCTGTAAATCAATAACTGCTAATGCAGAGACCATAAGACAAGTTTTTGGAGATTGCTGAGCAAAGCCCCTCATCGGAGGCAAATCATAGCGCGCTCCCGTGAGTGATGAGTGTGTGGTGTAAACTGCTCACGACACAATCCCACTGCTTGCCGATGGCTCACAGATGTCGGCGAGATATCAAGCAGGTTTAATACCTTCTTGTGTCGGGTTAAATTCGGGAGTGATGCACGAGCTGCAGCCAATGAGAGCAGACACTGAGTGAGGGGCGAGGGAAGAGTCGAGAAGGAGAGGCGGGAGTGCACAAATCAGCGCCAGAAATACACTACATACCTATGTTACTTTACTTATCTTAGTTTTAAATGTATTTCTTATTTTAATTCTGCTTTTGTTTTGTTTTTTCAGTGATCAAGAATCTATGAAATTAATTTTGGTATCGCATCATTTCCGGTATCGATTCTTGTGTGTTTTTGTGACAAAACGTCGTTTGGAGACCAGACAGACTCGTCAAGGATTCCTCCTGGTGAAAGATCTTGTAATATGTGACCCTCTTTTGCCGATCAGTCATGTAGTGTGCAAGATTCCCGATCACAAGTCAGAAACTTGCGTAGTGTGAACTGTACTGCGATCTGACGGCTTTGAAAGTCGCGTAGTGTGCCCATGGCATAACTAGCTGCCGTCAGCAGCATTGAAAAGAGGCCAAGACACCCAAGCACAGGAAATGTACACCACACTTTATAGGAAAATTTGACGAGTTAAATTCCATCACAATGACTTATTATTATTTATTTTTGTTTATTGCTGGACGAGTTGAACAAACACCAGCGGCCACTGAGAGTATTGGGTCTTAGCAGCTCCTCTTTGCCAGCTGTGTTTGGCTTTCACAGATGCAGCAGCCCACCTCTTTCTTGGTTTCCTTCTATGCACAAGTCACATCGCAGGACGTGCGATGTCAAGCAAGGCAAATTAACTCGAGGCGGGGCGGCCTTTACGCACAGTTCCGCAGCTATAATCAGAGTGAACATTTCTCCAAACAGAGCAAATAAAAAGATGACAATAAAAAGAAGCTCTAGATGTCTTTTACCTCAGTTTCCTGCTGCTGCGGAGCAGATTGCAGATTGCTCCTGAAAAAACCCGCCCGTGTTCTCACGGTTCAATAGCAAATGCCTGACTCAGTGTTTGGGAACCCCTGCACTAGAGGACATTCGGTCAGTGGTGGTCGGGTTTATTTCCCACTTTCATCGCCACATCTGTTTTATCGGAATTACTGGACATTCTGGTCAAAGGCTCCCTTGTACACACAGTGTAGCACCGGAGCAGAGGGAAATGCCCCAGTACGTCTACGCCGCACAATTGGCACACAGTTACCAGGAATATTTCCCTAATGTACGTTCAATGTGCAACAAACTGGGTGAACTTAATTGAACATTATTGCTCATCACATGTGAATTGACTTGCTAATGTTAGCCAAAACATTTATGAGCAATTATTTATTTATAATCTGCAGATGCACTCTCGTCAATCATCCCAGTCATTCTAGATTGATTCATTCTTCCAAATAGAGCTATGCAAGTTACCTGGTGAATATTCCTGTATTTTTTCACATCACATTATACCGTATATCGCAGAAAACAAATATATAGTAAGTGTCAAATTTTTTCCTGTATTATGCAGGCATAGTTCCTTCACCACTGTAACATACCTCATACAAGTACAGTTGGGTGGGGGAAGTACGCTAGGTTGCTACAGCTGGCTACGGCGATACAGACAGCATTGGCAAAGAAAAGCGATCTTTTGTGCTCGGCCACAGCAGACAAATGCTCTCTGAACAAAACGTAGAACAAAAGAGAATATCTTAGATGGTTTAATTTGTAGATGCCTCTTAGGGGATTTCATTAGACCAAAATAAAAACCGCCATGTTGGTCTAACTAAATGCCCCCATCCCCATGGCTGCTATTCATGGTAATAATATGGACTTTGCAATAGTAAGACATAATCTTCAAGATAACCATGACTCAGGTCCCGCACATTTTTAGCAATGAAAATATTTATCAATCAGGAAAGTTTCTTTATTATAAGTGTATTGCACTGGAGAGGCATTTTGTATCAACAAATATACCCAGTCAACCCAATGGCCTTTATATTGTGTATCAATACCGCTCTCGTGACTCTTTGCTCGTGTCTCTTGAATCTAAATAAATGTATTTAATCCTCTAATCCCTTTTTGGGGTTGGACATTGGCATGTATTGTGGAAGTGATGGGCATGCTCCTGCTGTGAAAAAGGGGGGGCGTTCTTTCAAGTTGCATGTTTACAAAATGCTTTTCAAATGTGTTGCGTCCAAATTGAGACTGCTAAGCATCTCCCTACAGCAAACTTGGTTCATTAGAGTAAGAAACATTGATAAATCGCGCATCGTCACAAGAAAGTAGGGGTGTACCAAACAGGTTTTGACGTTAAAGATGCATCTACTTCGGTACGCGGACCCCAGGATCAATCTCTATGTACCGTGAACCGGCCGATGGCCCAGATTCTGAAGTTACGAGTTGGTTGACTGAAGCTTTGCGGCTAATTTTACTTTAGTATAAACTAAGCTGCTGCGGAAGACTCGCTGATCTAACGTTACATGTCATGTCACTTTCACGCCGTTGAACCGACAACCGGACACCTCTCCCTCGCGATCGCTCTCTCTTCGACTGTCTCGCCAAAAAAAGATTAAAAGTCGGGACAAAAGGAGAATAATAATTTGAGTTTTTCGAGAGTTTCTGCTTGAATTTCTTTGCAGGATGTCAGAGTAGCCTCCCAGAGCTGCTGTTATGATGCCAACTGCCTCCCACCCTCATAGATCTTTTGCTTGAGGATGCTCCAAAGGTTCTCAGAAGGGTTGAGGTCAGGGGAGGATGGAGGCCACACCATGAGTTTCTCTCCTTTTATACCCATAGCAGCCAATGACAGAGGTATTCTTTGCAGCATGAGATGGTGCATTGTCATTGATGAAGATGATTTTGCTACGGAAGGCACGTTTCTTCTTTTCTTACCATGGAAGAAAGTGGTCAGTCAGAAACTCTATATACTTTGCAGAGGTCATTTTCACACCTTCAGGGACCCTAAAGGGACCTACCAGCTCTCTCCCCATGATTCCGGCCCAAAACCTGACTCCACCACCTCCTTGCTGACGTCGCAGCCTTGTTGGGACATGGTGGCCGCCATCCACCAACCATCCACTACTCCATCCATCCGGACCATCCAGGGTTGCACGGCACTCATCAGTAAACAAGACTGTTTGAAAATGAGTCTTCATGTATTTCTGGGCCCACTGCAACCGTTTCTGCTTGTGAGCATTGGTTAGGGGTGGCCCAATAGTAGGTTTATGCACAACTGCAAGCCTCTGGAGGATCCTACACCTTGAGGTTCGCGGGACTCCAGAGGCACCAGCAGCTTCAAATACCTGTTTGCTGCTTTGTAATGGAATTTTAGCAGCTGCTCCATTAATCCCATGAATTTGTCTGGCAGAAACCTTCCTCATTATGCCTTTATCTGCACAAACCCGTTTTCTCTGAATCAGCCACAAATCTCTTCACAGTACCATGATCACGCTTAATTTTCCTGAAATATCTAATGTTTTCATACCTTGTCCAAGGCATTGCCCTATTTGAGGCTTTTCGGCAGCAGAGATCCTTTTTCTTTCCCATATTGCTTGAGACCTGTGGCCTGCTTAATAATGTGGAAGGTCCTTCTTAAGTAGTTTTCCTTTAATTGGGCTCACCTGGCAAACTAATTATCACAGTTGTCTGAGATTGAGTTCAGTGATCCAAAGAGCCCTGAGACACAATACCATCCATGAGTTTAATTAAAAAACAAAAAATTAAATGTTTGACACTTAAATCCAATTTGCATAATAATTTGGAATGCGGTGTACATCAATATCTATATAATATGTATCATTTCTATACAAATGGCCAAAAATACAAAACGGTAATTGTTAGTTGTTTAAAATACCTTTTATAGAATTGCATTATTTTAATTTATAATGGAAAATGAATGTCTGCATTAAACAAATGTTAAGAACTGTATCAGATTGCATCGCATCGAATCACAGCGAATTGTTCCGTATTAAAATGTGTCGTCCCTGATTAGTATCGTAGCCCATGTGTCTAGATGCATATCGGCTTGTCTTATAAGGGAGAGATGCACACCCCTGCAAGAAAGGGCTGTAAACTATTCGGTCAACAGTCTTGTTTTAAGCCATTGTCTGCAAACCACCTGTCGCTCTTTAAGTTCAGGGGTGCCCTGCTTCGATGCCCCCCTGCCAGCAAACAAAAAAAAAGGCCCCACTTACATGAGGCTTCTCTAACTCTCGCCAAATCCTTTCCTGGTTCAAGGCTGATTACACGCTCTCCCAATCAATTGAGTAGCGTGGGGTAGACTTTTTTTTTTTTTTTTTTCTTCCCCCTTCTACTTTCTCCAAATCTTACCTGTGTTCCTTCTGGGTTACAAAGACTACACATTTTATGTCATCACTAAAAGGAGCTTTTTCCTGGTAAAAAAGGTGTCAGAACTCAGCTTGTGTTGGGCAAAGTAGCTAAAAATTAATTGTGGGAAAAGCATGTTTTTGTCAAAGGAAGAACTCTGGCAAGCTTTTTGCTTCTGCCGTCAGCATTTTATTTAAATAATTTTGCCATGTAGACCTGCATGTGGTGGATTTCCTGTAAGCGGGAGCGAGCAAATATTTTGCTGGTTAAATTGAATAATGACCAATTACATCAATTGAGCTTCATTTTTGTTTACCGTACCTTTTTCTTGTCTGAATGTTTTAAATATGTTCGCGCAGGATGAAGCATTTGTCCAGCAATGTGCAAAAACCATAGCGAGCTTAAAAACAAACCTTGAGAGGACAAATTTTATTTTTGTAAAAAATAAATTATATATTTAACAAAAACAAAAACAAAACTAATAATAATTATCAAAAGGTTAAAATTTTTATATAAAACTGACAATTTCCCCCAGTGAACACAATAGAAATCGTAGAAAAATAGGCCAAGTTGTTTAGTTTCTCAGTTTATCGAAACATAATGGCTGGCGTCCTTGTACCAAAATACATGTTTTCATTTTACAGAACCATGTGGTCCTTGATGCTCCTATGCTTGTTCTAACCTTAGTTTCCCTGTGTTTTGTGTTGAAGGTCACCTCAACTTCATTTAACTCAGAATTGTTGTTCAGATGTACTATTCATTTTATTTTTCAGAAGATCTTTCATCTGTTCATGAAACAAGTAACCGTTTTATTAATGTTTGAGTACATCAGTTGTGTTAAGATGTTCACATATTTTCACAGGGTGTGTTGAATTCAAACTTTTAACTACTAAGACATTTTGCCAAGCCCAAGGGCAGTCAAAATTATATGAAGTTTTTCAAGAAGTTTGTAATTTGACTTTACTGTGCAATTATACCTCCGGATTTGTTTTTCTTTTCTTTTCTTTTTGTCCAAAATGAATGTCAGCTTTTTGTTTTGTTGATGTGGACCTGCCATTTACACAGTTTCCCCTAAAAGCAGATTGTACCCCTTTCCAACTGTGCCAAGAACCCGGTAACACCCGCTAACATTAGGCATTTGTCATTAGTGAGGAAAGGTTACAGTCCTGGGTCAAATGACCCTGCAATGGACCCAGGTTTTCATCGGCTCTGTTGTAAGCACAACATCCAGGGAGACACTCTAATTTTGGCACCTTTATCCGTGCGATGCGACACACGTTGAAGTTCCGGACGTTGGCGTATAGACAGACAGGAATATCCGTGTACCATTCGGTCATTTCATATCCGATTTCGAAATCTAATATCAGAATGTAATGATTTTCTTTCCCCTGCAAGTGGGGCCATGAAATGAGTGTGGGGATCGCTCCGTGGGAACCACAGTGGAGAACCCCCACGCTTCCCACTGGGCTCCGAGTCACTCCAGCACCATCCCAAGCCGGTCTTCGAACCACGGTAGCGTCTCCGCTCCCGTGGTTCGAAGACGCTGGTTCCCGACGCTGAAGGCTTCAGTGATCCAGTATAGATATACAAACTACCCGATTCTTTTGAATGGCTCTTTTGTAGGAACGTAGGGGACAGTCTCGCTAGGTGATGAGCCGGAACCACATGACACACCAGGAAAAAATTGCATTTTAGCAGGTTTACCCTTGTTTAAAAAAAATTATAATAACCTGGGTATACCTGCTTATTTTGGTGTAAATATGGTATTATTTACACAGACCTGGTCAGTTGTATGGGTAGTTAAACTTCAGAGGCCGAAGTATGGGGGTAGGGGGTGTAGGGGGTGGTAGCTCAGGCGGTAGAGCTGGTGGTCTAGTGATCTAAAGGTTGCTGGTTCGATGGCTGCGTCCGTCGGTGTTTGAATAATTGTAAGTCGCTTTGGATAAAAGCGTCTGCTAAATGCAATGTAATGTAAAGTATCTGCCCCTTGCGTTTAATTTGGTCACGTTGGCGGTTGAGTCAGGATTTTAATTTTTTGGAGGTTACAGATTTGTATGAAATTAGCATTCACACGTGTCTGTGGGAATTCTATGTTCGTCCTTGTTGATGGGGCTAAGTTATGTTATTGTGAGCCTGCACATCACCGCTACTACTACTTGTACTGCTCATTCACCATCAGAATGATAATGCCCCCATCCCCCCAATCTCCATCCCAGTTCTGACCCTACAGTCCCCCCCCCCCCAACCCCCACCCCCCACCCCCTTTCAGCTACAAAATTGAATTGTGTTGGAATGCTCTGTGCCTCTTTTCTCTGGCACTTGAATGGGCCCTTTAGTATTTCACACCAAGGTGTCCTTCAGGGTGCGAGGTCAGGCTACCAAAACAGCTTCTAGTGGCGGATTAGGACCAATTAACATCTTTGTACACAAAGGGCTTTGGCAGCTGAACAGGCCGCAGGGTGACCCACACTGCCGTTGCATGCCAAGCCAGGGGACTGCCGCACTTAAGCTGAAGTAGCAAAAGAGGGGCGGAGAAAGTTTGTTTATTTATTTATTTATTTATTTATTTATTTATTTATTTATTTATTTATTTATTTATTTATTTATTCTGGGGTTTTTTAAGCCTAATGGGAAATGTTGCTACTTCACACTGTATAAATGTATAGCCTATTGAGTAATCATTATCTTGTGAAATGAGCAAGCAAATACATTTTAGCAGTAGGTAGAAAGAAGTGGGCAACACTATCCCTGGCTATGAGGATGTGGCACCGCATTGCTCAGTATTTACAGCATGGCATTATATCTGACCCAGGCTCGAAACCCATTCTGGTGTTTTTGTCCCAATTGCTTTAGTCCTAAACCCTGTGGTGCTTTTACTTCGTTGACCGTAGCATGATTGGCTTATCCTATATTTTTATGAAAGTGAGTAAGGACTGCAGAAGTCACTTCACATTTCATTTGATTACATTGACATCTTCCATTACTGTTATATCTCAAAATATCCCCCATTAGAGTGCCGTGGAGTTATGGATTTGTAAGAGGCTGCTGTGTAATTAGACTGCCGCAATTTTCCCTGCATCATCATTATCAGCATTTGGTAAATAGGTGTATGTATGTCTTTGGAGATCTACAGAGTTTGTTTGCTAATTGTCACTAAGTCCATTCATGAACATGACAAACGATGCAGACTTTGCAATTTGTGGTGGGAAAAGGCTGTACCACAAAAACATGTTCAAAATGTCTCAATCATATGCTAAAATGTCAAAAAGTGTGTTTGAATGAAGGTGTAGCCTTATATTTGGATAAGAAGATTTGACTCAGGTTAAGGGTATAAAGACACAAAAAATTACACAAAAGCCCTTTTCACACATAGTTCTCGCTAAATTACTGGGATAATCTTTCCGGCACTGCTAGAAACAAGAGTGTTGTCACCCTCATGTAAGACTGTAGGTTTTGTTATTAGTGATCGTCTCAGACAAAGCTGGAGAGTGCGATTAACCTGAAGCCTCTTTCACATTATGCAGTCTTTCCCAGCAATGTTTCGGAACTGTTCCTGCATGGGGTCATGTGTGAATGGGAGCAGGGATCAATATTCCGGAATTCTGGTGCGGCAATTTCCAACCTCAAGACCTAGTATAATTTCCGGGAAAATGCCGGTACAGCTGTGTGAATGGAAGCAGTGATGTTGCCGGAACAAGCACGTGAAGTAGGGATGGGGCCGAATCCTGCATGGGCAAAGCAGTGGGTTTCTACGAATACTTATTTTGTACAAATATTTCAAAATTGATTTGTTTTCGGGCAGATAAAAAAAAAACATTCGGAAAAATGGCGAGTCAGAACTGTGGAGCTCAGCTGCAAAGACGATAAACACATCCAGTCGCTACGATGAAGGGCTTTATATTCTTAAATTTTATTCTTTTACTTCTTAAAAATGCCACTCAGACCCTAGACCTGTCTATTACAGTGAGGGTTGCGGTGCAGTTCCAAAACCACAATAGTCTGTAAAATGTCCCATTGCACCCAGGGAGGTCTGATGACCTCATTCTGCATAACAATTAGCCATGTGCTTCTGTATTATGTGTAACTAGTTAATAAATTAGGTTACATATCATTTAAACAAACATTCCAAATAAGATTCTAACGAAATGAATCCACTCTAAATTAATTTTTCTTTTTTCATCTGTCCATTGTTCACACTGAATCTTCCATCGTTTGTCAAACAAACAGAAGTACATGGCTAATACTTATGCAGAATGACTTCATCGGACTTTCCTGGGTACAATGGTGCATTTATCGGACTATTGGGGTTTCTGAATAATGGGGTGTCGGAACGATGGGCAGACCCCCTTCCCGCACAGATGTGTTTAGCCGGAAAGGGAACAAGTGGACAGGGAGAGGTTGAACGGGTGGAGAACCATCCTTCTCTGGAGGCAGAGAGTGTAGACACTTTGAAAATGATCATGGGGCACAACGGAAATGTTACGGAATGTAGCTGCATGTGTGTATACGTAGTGAAAATCACTAGCGGTGCCAGAAAGGTTATCCCAGTAATTTACCGGGAACTGTGTGTGAAAGGGGCTTTAGTTATTGACAGTGGAGACTGACACTCAATTCTGCTTGTAAAAGAGGTGGTTTTTTTTGGGGGGGGGGGGTCTTTATTTGTAGTTTATTCAAGGATCGTTTTAGTAAAGCTGTGTGTGGGCTGTCCCAGCTCAGTGGGTTAGCGCAATGTTAAACCACGCTGGATGACTCATTAACCCACATCTCTAATCTCAGTGACTGGATCTCTGAGATGGAACCAACATCGAGATTGTTTGAAAAAAGTGCAGACCCCCATCCCCACCCAGGTTCTAGCCAATCCAACAGAGGTTTACTCAAGGAGTAACGTCTTTTGTTCAGATTCTTTCACCTGAGGCAAGAATTGAGATAAGATGGTGTGTGTGGGTGTGGGTGTGTGTTGGGGGGTGTGTGCGTGTGGAGGGGTGTGTGTTGGGGGCGGTGTGCGTGTGAGAATCATCACAATGAACCATCTTTCTTTTCTCCCTTTCTCACACAGAGTATCTCTCAGTCCTTCTCTGCTTTCCCCCCCTTTCTCTCTTACAGCCTGTCTGGCTAATAAGGGGTGAAATGCAGGTGTGTGTGGGAAATGGCTCCTGGGCTGCAGCACATTGACGGGTTATTTTGTTGGCCTCTGCCTAATTAAAGGCATAGTGGAGGCACCCCACCAAGCTATAGTAGTGCCCTGTGTTAGAACCGGTCCACTCTAATTTCCTTAGGCCTTTGATATCAGCCCCGAGATTGATGGTTCACACAAAATCCCTAGAGCATGATGGACGACCTGGCGATAACAATGCCGTACCTCCAGAACCCCAAGCTGGTGTTCTCCTCCTTGTCTTTGCAGAAGCAGAGACCCTGGACGTTCATGAAATTAGAAACCATAGTTTTTTAGGAGCAGGCCCTTCACAGAATTTGTTTGGCCACACAAACCTGAGAAGTTTATACCGTCTGCATCCAAACACATCAGTGCCCCTTTTTTTTTTTTCTTTCGTTTTTTTTTTCTCTAAAAATAATAGCATTTCAGTTTTGTTTTAAACCTTGAATGAAATTTGTCCCTATATTGCACATTGCCATTTAAACTGCAAATCTTATTTACAAAAACAATATTGAATTGATTGATCTCTTGCAAGGCGTTCTTGTGATAATTTGTCTTGGTTGTATGGCCGTTTGTGGGAGCCTTTGAAATGTATGTGGGAACGCCTCTTGCTGCCAGGACTAGATGGGATCTGTTATTCAAACGGACATGAAATAAACACCCATTTAAGCAATAAAAGAGAATATTCCGGCAGAGAAATGCCTTTCATTTATTCTAATTGACGAATAAGCAAAGTCACCAGTGGTGTACCAATTTTCCCTTAATATTTCTCAATTGTGCTTTGAAGTGTATGCTTCAGGTTAATTCCACTCACCTTCGTTTGTTATGACGGCTTTGAGCCAGGATGTGACTCTTCAATCGGTAGCCCCGATGTACAAAGTGCATCTCATGTATGGTTTTTCCTGACATTTGCCTTCCCATGACATTTGCGCATGGAAGTGCATAAAAGCAATTTAAATATCCCCACAAAAGGTCAGCGTCTGATTATCAACATGAAGTCCGTAAGGAAGGCCACTTATTACAATGTTGACTGATGGTTTTCATGTGAAGGGGCGAAGGGGAAATACTGTTAATACGCCTTTATTTCTCAGCAATGCTTGACTGTGGCCTTTTTGAAATGGAATGTTTAAATGGAGTCCCTATCTCTTTGTTTCAGCTTACTCTACGGTGTCTGGCGTGAATGGACCTCTGGTGATTCTGGACAATGTGAAGGTGGGACTGACAAGTGGGCTTCAGACCTACGGCCTTCATGCATTTTAAAACCCCATCTCTTGACTAATTTATATTTACACATTTTTGACTCATCATACACACACCATACACACATTTTTGACTCATTTCTATAGTCATATATTAATATACTCATATATTAAAATTGTTTATTACTTAACCGTCTTTGTTTTCCCCCCAATAATCCCGTTTGTGTAAGTCACCTGAGCATGTCGCTGGTGCCTTGCTACAGTGATTTAATTGAGAGCTAGGCTTTAAATAGCTTTTCACTGCTTCGAGTTTGAAAATGATGTTCCACTGTTCGTCATATTCTCATCTTAATAAACTAGTTCCCACGGTACGCTGAGATCGTGCACCTGACCCTGCCTGACGGCACCAAGAGGAGTGGGCAGGTCTTGGAGGTGATTGGGACCAAGGCAGTAGTCCAGGTAAGCGCAGTGGTTTGAAGGAACTTCCTTAACAGCTTGGCTTTTTACGTCGCCACAGGGATTTTATTTATTTCTGTCCATTCCCAGGTGTTCGAGGGAACCTCGGGTATCGATGCCAAGAAGACGGCGTGCGAATTCACCGGTGACATCCTGCGCACGCCTGTGTCTGAGGACATGCTAGGTGAGACATGCCGGGTGGCTACGATATTAATGCACATTCGGTGGTGAAGGCCGCCAATGGGGGGTGGTGAAATCCTCTTCTAATAAATGATTAATTAATTAGTATCATCTAATGAATTTGGTGGATTTTCTTGTTTTTTATTGAGCCTCGATGTCATCTTGACCATGCATGAAACATTTGCCATTTATTAAGCTAGTGCATGCCTGTTCAAAATGTAAGACTTTCTAAGACATTTTAATGTCACAGTTTAACAAAATGTCAATGGCGCGTGCACACACACACACACACACACACACACACACACACACACACACACACACACACACACACACACACACAGACAGGCAGTCCCATCACACACACACACACACACCATCACACCTGCTTAGAGTGTACCCCAGCACCCTCCTGGTTGCATTCTTCTCCTTTCCTCCCTCATTTGTTGCCATAACTATGACAGGAAGAGGCCACGTGACCAGTTGTAGTTTCAGTTTTTCTGGACCTAATCAACTGTTTTTCAATACATGTTGTCGTCCAATGTTTATGTTTTTGTGTAAATGTTGTTTGGTTCTATGTCTAATTGTCTCACCTGTGGTGATTCTCCCCGTCTTGGAGTAGTGATCAGTTGTTTATAGACCCAAACATGATTAATAGTTCTCCAAAGAGGAGGGTTGGTGGTGGTTCTTTATAACCAAAAACTGTGCTCCAGTCACCCTACAGGTCGTCGACAGGACAGAGTTATTGCAGCAGTTCTTGATGACTTAAGAATGAATAAAGAGTTGCATTGCAGGTTGAGAACTTGAACTTCACTTGCAGACTAACTCTGTCCTAGATGCAATGGCATACAAATACTCGTTGTTGTATGCCCAGCATGCTGACAGCACAGGTTAAAAAAAAAAGAGTCAATGATTCAGTCCTGTGTTCCACAATGGAAGGTGCAACTACCGTTAAAGGTCATGCACCTTGGAAAGACACTCTTTGTCACTCAGTGGCAGAGCCGCACGGTGTTTATTGAAAATGTATTAACATTGTATGTAACGTGCATTGAAATTGCGCCAAATTCGACCCTGCATGTCTTTGGGTCCCCAGCAATGGTTGTCAAGATAATCGAAGGACATACATACAGACATACAGAGATTCCTTACTTCATAGTTAGAAGTTAGATTAGACAGTTAGAAGATTAGATGGACAGGTATTGAATAAAACAAGACCAACTTTTCTTTCCAGGGCGTGTTTTTAATGGATCAGGGAAGCCTATTGACCGCGGGCCCACGGTTCTGGCTGAGGACTACTTGGACATCATGGGTACGATCTTTCATTTTTCTTGGCACAAAGAAATGAAATCTGTGATGGAAGCCAACACGACCCAAAATGATGAGTTATAGAAAACGTGCTTTTCTTAATGACTGATTTGATCTTCGAGGTGTGGAGTTTTTTTTTTATATTAAAAATAACAATGGGTATGTTGGGAAAATGCTGTCCTTTGCTCTGTAAGCACTTCTGCATCTCCTTTAGTAGGAAAGTGTTGTTGTACTCAAGTACACTATTGTCAAATGGAATTGGTCTGGTAAAGGTAATTTTGACGCGTATAGAAATAAGCTTATAGTGTTAATTAAGTATTTAATTTGTTCTCACAATTTAATCTTTCTCAATGAAGAAGGGAAATGCCTGCAAGAGTCATTGCAGTGTTCCACTTCAATCATTTCTGACAACAGTTCCCAAAGCTCACCAGCTCCAGGCTTTCATCGTGGCTGCTGATTGTTGTTCTTGCATCCTCCCCCCACTTCCGGAGAATGTAGACAATCCATTTATACGGCTTTACAATCACAAAGAATAGGAAACGCATTTTAAAAGCATTGTGCGAAAGCCACATCACTTCCGTCGAGACACTTTTGCCTTAAGCATTGACCTTACAATCTTACCACAATGGACGGCGTGAACAGTACTTATGGAATGCATGTTGGCCTTTTGTGCTCGCTGGGTTCGCTCACAGGCCCTTCGGAAAAATGTCTGTCCTTCACAAGCATCCAACAATCTTTCCTGTGGTGCGTTCCATAGGGCAGCCCATCAATCCTCAGTGCCGCATTTACCCAGAGGAGATGATCCAGACCGGCATCTCAGCCATCGACGGCATGAACAGCATTGCCAGAGGGCAGAAGATCCCCATCTTTTCTGCTGCTGGCCTTCCCCACAATGAGGTGTGCCCCTGTGACTATTACATTGTCATTGAGCAGACACTTTTGTCCAATTCCTTTTCATGTTTTGCCTGTACAACATTTGCCGTTTTCACATCAAAATTAGCGGGTTTACGTGGGTTTTTTTAAACCCGCTAAAAATAAGCGATTGACAGTTAGATTAGACAGGAGAAATGTCACAAACTCGTCATAAAAGGGGCGTGTCATGGTTCCAGTGTGATTTGGAATAAAACAGTAACGGAGGACAGCTACTTAAACAAACAACGACCTAAAACTGTAAAACTTGAAAAAAAAAAAAGGGTATTTTGAGCCTTTCAAAAGAATCGGATCATCCATGAACGACCCAACACTACGGCAGAAGCAGCATGGCGCGCACCGGCCGGAACGGAGTGTGGTGCACTGGTCCTTCGGCGGTTGGGAGCGGGGACCGGCTTGGTGCGATGCTGGAGTGACTTGAGGAGCCCGGTGCCGAGCGTGGGGCTTCTCCCCTGTTTGGTGCTGTGGGAAGGGCGTCATTGTTTCCAGCCGGTCAGGATGCGTTCTAACTCGTTGAATAAATTCAAAGAACAGCCAGACTTCGATCCCACCAAAAATAAAAGTTTTTAGAAAGCTGCTATTATTGCTGCATGTATTGGATTGCATGTACCAATAACTGAGCAGGAACTCCATGCTGAAATCCATGACCATTGGCTGACCATATGGCTACAAAATCGCATCAATTGATCAAATCCCACATTTCTAAATAAAGGTGGAGGTGTCAATTCACTGTCATTTCGGTCTAAAACATTAGTTCCGGCTTGAAATATCCGTAATGATAAGTGATGAATTTTTAGTCCTCATATTCTGTCATTGTGTTAAGCGAGTATGGCCCGTGTGCTCGCTTATATCATCTATGGTTTAACACAAATGAAAATTCCACCTGGATTCAGGATTTGTCAATTTTGTGATATCACAATCCTGCTCTTCACTAAGCTTTGTTGATTGCCTCTGTACCATTTATGTGGGTTTGGACTTTCTTAACTCTTAATTTAACTGACTGAACATACCTTGTGGGTTACTGAAATGGGTTGCCATGTCTGTCAGAAGGGGAAATGGACCAGAAGACCGTTCCCTTTCTGTCTAGGGTGAACTCTCAATTCAAAGCAGTCCACAGCTCAATCCTGAGCTCATTAAGTCGATTATTATTATTATTATTATTATAGTTAACCTATAATCCCATTTAAATGTCTCAACAATACCATTGAATAATTTTGGAATGTTTTATCATTTACTAGACACATCTGCAAGCTTACGATTTCAACATGTGAAATCTTGAGTTTTTATTTCTCTTTCCGCCAGCCAATGGAAGAGTTGAACACATTCTTAAGCCACGTACTTCCCTGTCCTTTGTTTGAATCGGCATCAAATGACAGCAGTCTGAGTTCTGCTTCCTCTCATTGTTGGCACATGGAATTCAAATGGATGTTAGATCATGCAAGAGCAAAACTTCTCCCAGTAACGTATTGCTATACTGTACCTTTTCAGGATGTTAACAATTAACCGTTTAACTGTGAACTGACAATATGAATTTTGACCAATTGAGTTAAACAGCTAAAAAAAATTATATATATATATATATATATATATATATATTATTATTTTTAAGTAAGTAAAAAAAAAAAAAAAAAAAAGTTGCATGGTAATATAAAAATAGGTTATACAGTATATTTTTAAAATACAACTCATGGGGGCAACAGGTGCAACCACATGTGCCTTTTCTTTCCGGCATATAAGAGGACAGCTTATGCAGCCCCCGGCCGGGTGAGGTCCTGTCCCAAAACGAAAAAGAGTAACGAAATTAGAATGCTATTTTTGTAATAAACATTTTATAATGAATAAACGCTGTGTGACTGAATTATATATTATTTATACTGTGATCGTTTTCCTCCAACCTACTTGTGTGCACCCTTTAGTAAAAATGCGATTACTCTATACGTTGAACCAATACTGACATCCAAATCCAGTACACATGCCCATCCCTCACGCCCTCAACAAGTCGGAGTATTGCCATTATCACAATATGGATTTTTTTTTTTTACATTCCTCCATTCTAAATAGTACATTGTAATCTTGTCTGATAACGGTTAATGATCAGTTAACAAAGGTCGGCTATCAATCTGGAAAAAAAAATCTAAATTAGCATCCCTAATACCTTGATTCTGCCAAGGGTGTCCCAACTCCATTAAGATTTCCTTTTTTAGCTGCTCTCAGAGATAATTGTGTAGCACTGAAAATTGTATGTGGGTTGAGTGGAAAGATTAGGTTTTACTTTATGAATGGGAAGGGTCTATTGTTGCCGTCTAGATACAATGAGCTTAAGAAACGTATGTATCAAGGAGGTAATTTAATAATATGACAGTTGTAGGGTTGTAAGGAAGGTACGAGTGGTCATAGAGGAAACATATTTTTATTAAGGGAGAACAAAATTGTTCGTCAATTCAATGCTGCAGAGTGCTGCAGTACAATCTTGAGATCTAGACTACGGGGATGTTTGCCATTCCTGATCCCCTTCAGTTTGGAAGGGAATTTGGAGGCCTCGGTTTAACCACACAGACACACACACACACACACACACACAGACACACACACACACACACACACACACACACACACACACCCACCCACCCACCCTCCCATCTGTCTCCTCACTCCTTCAACCATTTATTCTACACTTCTCAAGGGCAAAATCTGAATGCTGTTATCTGCCTCAATGCCAGAACCATATTCTCACGTTCTCTGTACTGAAAATCCTATTGACCGTTGAAATGTGACATTAGACATTTGCATTTACTTTTGTTTGATCGTACAGGTTCTGGTATCAAACCATGAGAGAGCTAGAAGAAAGAATAATGAGGGACACACAATGCCGTAGCAAGACCAACATGGCTGAGATGGCAGCCATATTGATTAGAAAAATGGTTCTGATATAACATTAAGATGACCCAGTACATTTGGCTGTCAAAGCTTAAGGTGGTACAGCAAGGTCAATCGCACCCCCCCAAAGTTTTGCCTGGTATAAACACATCTGACCAATCAATAACCAATTTGACTTTACGCAACATTAAACAAGAAAATTTGCTTGATTGTTTTTGTGTCCCATTACACCGTCCTTTATGATGAAAAAGACAAAAAAAACCTTGAAGATAATGCATTTAAACATGTAAAGTAGGTTCAAAAGCGGCTGTGATACAACTTCAGCTTTTGTACCAAATGGTGGATCCCTCCATGTTTTCTAGTCTCTCTCAGAATTAAAGTACCCAAAGATTGCGATATTTCTTTTTTATTTAACGAAACTAGGACCAGATCGTCGTCTCTTGATGATGATGATGATGATGACTACATTTACATTTAATTAAGTACTACTTTTTTTTAGCTGTGAATTTTTTTTTTTTTCTTTAATGACCTTTGTACTTTGCGATTGGTGTGTCTATATTTATGCATGCCAAATTATTCACAATTTTGTGTCTTATTTATGTCATTCTTGGAGCGTTAAGTATGTGCTGTTTGTAAAATAAGCCCCTTTTCCACTTGCACTGAAAGCCTTAAATCTTCTGGCAATGTTCCGTGTTGGCGCCATGTGGGAATGGGAGCCGGTGTCGATGTTCCGTGAAAGTCGTTACCTAAATTTGCTAACTCTCGAAGTAGTATTTCCGTAGTAGTATTTTCCGGCAAATTGCTGGAACAGCTGTGAATGGCAGGATGTGGGAATGGAAGCAGTTACGTTTCTGTAAAGTAGGGGGTTTTTACGAATATTTATTTCATGCAAATATTTCAAAATTGATTTGCTTTTGGGAAGAAAAAAACAAAAACGAGCTTGACTGCAATGACAATAAACTGAAAGGCATCCAATTTCTATGGGGACAGGTCTTTATATTCTTCAATTTTATTCTTTCTCTTCTTAAAAATGCCACTCAGACCTCTAGACGTGTCTTAAAGAGTTAAGGGTGCAGTGTGATTGGGCACAATCGCTTCGCTTGCCCACCGGCTGCACCGCAGCACTGAGCCTGATTTTATTTTTTTTTTAATCCAGCAATGTTACGGATTCCATGTTAGGGAAGGGGCTATAAAATAAAAATCCTGTCAAAACCATTCTCCTTCTCGGGTTTAAGCAGGTGTGATGGAGAAAAAAAAAAAAAAAAAAAATTGGGGTCTTGGGTGGGTTGTAGGCACCGAATCCCATCCCCTTCCCACTGTAAGAGCAGCCAAAGTAAGTATGCCGTGTCCACCTAATGATGTCCATTCACTCGCCATGCCGCTGAGATGGTGTTTAAAAAAAAAAAAAAAAAGTGTGCGCCTCTTTTAATTAAGCAGATGTCATGGAGGTCATGGGCAGTCCTCTCTATGGTGCAGGTGTCTAAGCTCAGGGTGCAAGCAGAGGTCAGCCCCCAATCAGCAGACAGAGGCTGTTAAATCAAGTGATAAGCGTGAAAATTCCCCCGTCTGTTACGGATGAGTTGCAGAGTAAATGTTCAACTTATTTATACAATTTCACCCTCACACAGTACTAATCAAAGTGCTTAATTGTTCACTTTTGGCATCACAAACCAAACAAATAATTTGCTGGTTATAAAAAATATATAAAAAATGTTTATAATAAAAAGAAAAAGGGAAAAAAAAAGGCCTTGAATTTCCTTTTATTTTCTTCTTAAAAGTCCAATTTGCACACAGCTCAATTCAGAAAAGGGACGATACGGATATCATCCCTGAACGGCAGTAAACACTCCATGTTTTAATGCATTTTAGGATCCTAACCACAATTTCCTGATATGTCCATTAATAAGATCTTTAAAAAGTCTTAAACTTTCTCATGAGCCAAACATGTTTAAAACGTGTAAGCCAGTCTCAAGCATGTCGTCGTCTGACCCTCTTGTCTTTTGCCTCCGTTTAGATTGCAGCGCAGATCTGTCGCCAGGCCGGCTTGGTGCAGAAGTCCAAGGACGTGATGGACTACAGCGCCGAGAACTTTGCCATCGTCTTTGCAGCCATGGGGGTAGGTTATAAGGAGGAAAAAAAAAAAAAAAAACTTTATTTTTTTTCTCCTTTCTATCGCGTTGGTGTCACTAATCCAACCCTCTTAACCTTGATGTGACACTGCGCCTCCGCCACCATTTCTCATTCACCAGGTGACTTAACTCCTTGTTGCCGCTTGTTACTTCCGCATCTCTGAGCAGATCCCTCTGGCAGCGGCTCACTAATTCAGGGAGCCCTTTAACACTCAGTTCAGAGCGGCAGTATCAAATTCTCTTCCTCTCAGCTGCTCCTCTTGTCTATTCTAATGCCCAATTTTTACACATTAATGTTTAACACATGCACACACTTACCTCTGCTCTTGTTCCGGAACCATAATCCCCCACCCACACTTCCCTGCCAATTTGCACGTCATCGTGGTAAGACTAGCAGGGTAGTGTAAATCCACTCCATATTGGAATACCAGTTTGAATACGGATTTTGACAAGGCTCAATGGTTATAGATGTTAAAGGGGACCTATTATGGAAAACTCACCTTTTCAGTGCTTGTTCACACAAACTGTGAAATAAGACAACCCAGTCAGTTTTTTTTTTTTTTTTGTGAGTTGTCAGTTCAGAAAACATGTCCTGAAATGAGCCGTTCAGCTTTCCTGCCCTCATACAAGTCATTTCGGTAATATAAGTCACTTCAGTAGAATAAGGACTGGAGCTGGAGTGTGACCAGACCAACTAGCATCGACGCTAAGAGCTAAGCATGGAAACTGCTCTGTTGTTGGCTGCAGAGACCACCACAGAGCTTTTTAAAGAGGAATTAAGACTGTCCGTGACAAAACTGTGGACCAGGGAAATGTAAGTATTTGCTGTGTTTCTTTGTGTTTGTGAGTGTGTGTCGGCGGTGGGAGGTGGACTGCACTGAAGGCTGTGGTGCACGATCTGCTCAGCTTTTCTACATCCAAAATGTAGATGTATTTATTTTATTTTCCGATGTTACGATGATACCGTGATTGAAGCCCCGATGCCCGCTGCTCATAGCTCCGTGCTGCGGTGAAAGCCGGAAAAAACTTTTAAATTAGGCCTGGTAGATCTAATTTGAGTGGAGTTTCAGCAACTGGATTAGTTATTTCCTCACCACAGATTTGATCAGAAACAGATTTTAGTGAAATCAGTAAAAATGTACAGAGAAATACAACACAATCCGGAGTAAAGCTCATACCCGATGGCTTCACAGAACCTGGAACTTCTGCCCAAAACCCCATTGGCTCAGAACTTGGGGCCTCGGGACGGTTACACGATGGACACGTCAAGAGCCTGATGGATTTAGAGGCATGTTTAGAATGCATAATCTCAGTGGTATTTTCAGGAAAAAAAACTCCAGAAACATGTTTTGGGGACCTCAGATACCTATATTAATGACATTTCACAGCATATCATTGACATTTCACTGCATATATGTATAGAAGTATGTATGTAATGAATAAACATCTTGAATCTTTATTCTTAAGTTGTGTAAAAAGGAGAATAATAGGTCCTCTTTATAAAGGTTGTTCTTGAAAAGGACAATCTGATTATGAATGAATTCCTTTCGATAGCAGCGGGCAAGTGAAAGCACAGCATCTGAACAGCAGTCAAAGACGACTCAGAGTATTATGGTTTGAGACCGAAGAATAACTTTTGCCATGCTGACTATTTTGGGGGGCGTGTCCACACTGATGGTGCAGTGGTTTCTTTTGTTCCATGTAGGAGGTGGGCATAACGAAGGCATAACAAAGGCTTTTTTTGCAGGAATGCTTCATGGTCCTCCTCTGGTGCCTGACTATTCTTACCTGTATAGATTCTTTTTTTTTTCTTTTTTCCTCAGGTCAACATGGAGACTGCACGCTTTTTCAAGTCAGACTTTGAAGAAAACGGCTCCATGGACAACGTCTGCTTGTTCTTGAATCTGGCCAACGACCCAACGTAAGAGTCCGTAAACACTGGAAGAAATGTCAAACTATGCACAGTGATCCTAAATCTGTGCGTTTTACTGTTAGGAATCACGGACTTGGCCACATTTGATGATTGCGGTATAGGAAGCCTGTTCAATTATGTTTTTTTGCATCTGTTGAGGGAACTAACTTGTGTTCTCCACCAACCAGCATTGAGCGCATAATCACCCCGCGCCTGGCACTGACCACGGCTGAATACCTGGCCTACCAGTGTGAGAAACACGTCCTGGTCATCCTGACAGACATGAGCTCCTACGCTGAGGCTCTGAGAGAGGTAAAACTGAGAAGGCTTGCATTCTTTTTTGTTTTTTTAATTCAAGTCCACTATCGTGCTTGAACAAAACAATGAATAAAACAAACATGCTCACAAAACTGATCATATGAGACAAATGACTCCCAAAACCTTTTTTTTTTTTTTTTTTTTTTAAGATGACATCTGTTTCCCATAACATTCAAACCACTAAACATCACCGTCTAAATATATTAGCCCAGGGCAGAGACTCTGGAACCTTTTCTTCCTCAACCTAAAATAAATATTACAAAAAATTTCAGTAACACCATAAATAAAACAAGCAGCTACTCGTGGAAAGAAAACAATCAAAACATGTGAAACCATTATTATTGTTACATTTATTTAAATCACAATCTGAGTCGTTTTAATACTTGTTTAACAGAAGTTACACATGAAATGCCCATTATTAAACAGGATATTACCTACAGCATAAAGAGGATTTTTTTTTTTTTTTTTTTTAATATATTTTTGTTTTCTTCTCCATCATAAGGCATAAGAGAGCGTAAACTCTAGAGTCCTTTCCAGTCTATCTTTATTGTGCTGAGAGCAACTCAGTGCAGCTCAGCGGCGTTGAGAAAATGTGATGCATAATTAGCTTCCACATATGACACAGTGCCAGCGCCATATATCTGTTAAGGTGTTTGCAGACGGAGCAATAGACTCGGTAATGTCTAGTGTCCTTTGCTGAAAGAGTCCTTCAGCGTCTCAGGAAATACCTTAACTTCATTATTCTTCTCATCTCTCCTTTAAAGGCTGAGGGCTTTTTCACCTCGCCGCCCTGCTTTCATTTTCTGTTTGTGACGAGGTGTCAGGCTTTCTCGGCTCTCTCCTTTATGCCTCGGTAATTTCCTTCATGCCGCACGTTTCGCTTTCTAAATATGCCAGGTAGCACGAGGCAAGTTTTAAATGGTTCATGGGCACGTGAAAGAGCCGACCATAACCTTGGTGCGTATGTGCTGCGATGATAAAAAGTCACCTTAGACTCATTGGTGTTTTTGCGCCACTTCTAGGGAGGGCATTAACATTTAACTTTAACTTTAACTTCTGTTTCTATTCATGCGTTTGAAGGTTGAGTTTTGCATTGAATTTACAGCTCACAAGTGTTTGCTCTGATGCACCAACCTCTCGAGCCAAGGATGTGCTTTCTTTTGTCCCGCTCTGAATTCACCGGACTCATGTGTTTTTGTCTTTTTTTTTTCATGCATATTGGAAATAGAAGCAATTCTAACTTGTTACAGGCTGTACCCGACTTAGAGTTTTGTCAGTCGACTCGGTTTTATATTGGCTGAATATTGGACTAATCGGTGGTGTTATTGTAGATGTAGGTAGTTTTATTTTAGGTCTGCGTACGGAACATAACTGTGCGTAACGGGGACACTTTCTCCGTGAACCTCTCCCCGGTCGCCCCCTCTCCATGCGTTCTACGCAGAAAATAATCTTAGAGTCTACGAGTCCTGCCCCGTTCCTCCGTCGCCCCGTCCCCACACGGTTTATGTTGTTTTATTTGGAGCTCGACTGCTCAGCTTCGCTGCTCGACTTGAAGAATCTCAGTGGAACCGATGATTCCACTCGTCGACTTTCAGGGGGCCAGCCCTAAACATGTTTGTGTTTTTTGCCTCCTCTGTAAAACATTGATGCAGTTTTAACAATTTTTGTTCACATCATCATTTATCAGACGCTTTTGTCTAAAGTGATTTGCAATTATTCATACGCCGATGGACGCAGCTATCTGGACGCAGCTATCAGGAGCAATTACTGTAGTTGTTAAGTGTCTTGCTCAAGGACACTACAGCATGCTAACAGGAGGAGCTGTGGATTTAACCAGCAACCTTCGGAGTACTAGACAGACCCACTCTACCTCCTGAGCAACCTCTTCTGCCCCACTTAAACTCATTCCATATCCCTTCTTGACTCTCCAACGTAATTTATTTTTTCTCGTAAGATAGTTTTCATCTTAGACCGGTAAGGTGTGGGGTAATTGACAGACTTTGGTTGCAATTCAAAATCCTGTATTCTTTTCAAGACTGTTTTGAAAAGATCTCTGCTCCAACCCTGCAAACTTTACCTTGCAAAAGACTTGAGTGTTCCTTTTCTTCTGCCGCCCCTCCACCACCACCCATTTTTCCAAAAAATAGGTGTCAGCTGCCAGAGAGGAGGTGCCGGGACGCCGTGGCTTCCCTGGATACATGTACACTGATTTGGCCACCATCTATGAGCGTGCCGGGCGAGTGGAGGGCAGGAACGGCTCCATTACCCAGATCCCCATCCTCACCATGCCCAACGATGGTCAGTGCATCCATGCATGCGTTTCACAGGTGTCATCATAAGAAGTTTGGCTTATGGCCAGTTCAAACTCTGTGATTCTGGCCTGATTTCCCACTCGCGCACAGTTTATCGGAGCTCGCCGACCGATGCCCCAGATCGCAGTCCAATTGGAGCTCGCACCGATGAGCGACTATCACCGTTGTGTCAACTGTTAAAGACGTGATCTGAGAGCTCACCAACGCCTCGCAGACATCCGAGAAATATTAAAGGAGGCTAAATATCTTGTCCTGTCGGCGAGCCGTGCAATGAGCTTCAGCCAATGAGAGCAGGCACGGGGTGAGGCAGAGGGGAGTAGTCGAGAAGGAGAGATGGAAGTGGACTGGAGCAGCAGCCAGAAATACAAGCAGCATGAGAACTGCCACATGGCTACAAGATATTTTATAAAGAAACAGCGATCAACATTTTTCACCTTTTTCTGACATTTTATGGACCAAACAACGAATCCATTAATAATAATAATAATAATAATAATAATAATAATAATAATAATATATAATTTTTTTTGATATATATATTTTTATTCTTTGTTATTATAACTAATCAAAAAACTTGGACTGCTCGTTTCTTGCCGACGTCCATTTTGGAAGAAAATAAATCCTGTCCCATGCCCGGTATTGCATCATTTTTCTGTCACTTCTCGCGTGTGGTTTCATAACAAAACGTTTGGAGACCCAACGATTCCTCCCGGTGAAAGATCTTTTAATGTGCGAATGCCTGTTGCCGACCAGTCATGTAGCGTGCAAGACTCCTGATCGCAAGACAGAAAGTTGTGTAGTGTGTCCGTGACATCAGGGCGCTCTCATGCCTGTGGTTCAGTTGTTCTGAATCGCCCCTGGTTTCTCTTTGCGTTCACAGGCAACATTATACAACGGACCAAAGCTTGTAAACAAACTCTGCACACTATTAAACTGTTCTCTCATTGGGTCCGATTGTCTGACGGTTGAAAGACCTTTCCCGATGTAAACGGCGTATATCATTGGTCAATGTTTTTGTAGCCATTCTTTGGGTTGTATATCATTGTTTTTTGTATTGTTTTTTTTCTCTCTAATAAGGAGAGTCACATGATGCATTGCGCGAGCGAGTTGTTCCGCTTGATAGAGTTGTGCCTTCTCTCACTGCAAGCGACCCGGCCCGGAGTACGTTTGGGAACCAAGTGTGATTGCTGTCTTCTCATGGTCAAACAAGCTGATCTCGGGGAGAAAGCACTCCAGTTTCCGACTCGACTGCTCCAAACGAGTTTGTAAGCGCCCTTAGCTGTCTGCATATCGGTAATAGCCATACCAGAGCACCTCTCTTTTCACAAAGTGAGGCCACACCGTCTCCTCTTACAGACTCATGGAGACAGACTCGAACACTGCCTGCTCACATATGCAGTGTTGCGTCCGTTTAAATGGAACCCTGGTGCATTTGCCTCCTCGGTGGGCTTCGTCTGGGCAGGCGTGAACGAAATAATCGCACTCGGGGTGCGCACCAAAATAACCAATAAATGAAATCTTTGGCGTGAACATTTCCAGCCTTGCGCCCCCCCCCCCAGGTCTGTGTCGCAGTGTGAAACCAAATCTGACCAAATAGAAAACAAACCAAAAGTATAAATGTGTGACAAAGATACTACAATGTGTTGAACTTAGTCATCTTTGTTTTAACAGACATCACTCATCCCATTCCCGATCTCACTGGATACATCACTGAGGGACAGGTGTACGTGGACAGACAGCTCCACAACAGACAGGTATTGTCCATAAAAGCCCTTTTCTTTTGTTATTTATTTTTTTTTTTTTAATTTTTTATTTTTTTACTCTGGGCCAGAAACTGATTGGCTTTCACTCAACGTGGAAGAACACGTTGAGCCAAAACCCCCTCGCCATGCCTCCTACAAGACTGATTAGCTTCAGTACATTATTTTCAACCCTTTTAAACGCTACACTTATGGATATCGGTTATGCGTTCCGCAATTCTGCACTTTGCTTATAGAGCTGACTGGGTGTGGTTTACCCGTAGTTGAATCATGTGCTACCTTCCTTCCAGATCTACCCCCCGATCAACGTGCTGCCCTCCCTGTCCCGTCTGATGAAATCTGCCATCGGCGAGGGCATGACCAGGAAAGACCACGCTGATGTCTCCAACCAGCTGGTAACATTGGGAACGTTGTTATTTTTTCTTTCATCTTGGCTTTTTCATTTTATTTATTTATTCTGTTTTTTCCTTTTTTTTATGAACCTACTGTATATTCATGATCAACCAGTAGACTACTTTAATTCATATTGTCAAAAGCTGAGTAATCATCAAACCTTGTAGCTTTTTTTCTTTTTATTATTATTTTCGTTTTGGACTAAGCAGGGACGGTTTTGTTGTATTGTACTTGTGTCCTTGCGAACCACTGCATCTTATTTTACAGGCCTCCTTTTGTGGTGTACCCTAGTGTGGTTTACCGTGTTTTCCTCCAATCTCCCCAGTACGCCTGCTACGCCATCGGTAAGGACGTGCAGGCCATGAAGGCCGTGGTTGGAGAGGAGGCCCTCACCCCGGATGACCTGCTCTATCTCGAGTTCCTGCAGAAGTTTGAGAAGAACTTCATTGCTCAGGGTGAGAGGACATAAACAACCTGAAAGGCGGCTCTTGAGCACGAGGCGTATGAAAGTAGCGAACCTTGTGAATCCGCGGTAATCCGGCGGTTTAAAACGGAGGGTTGTGCCAAGGATAATGCCACGTGCTATTCACAGGACACGCGGGATTTTTGTAGCCAAACAGGAAATACGAGGGCCGCGGTATACTTTTTTTTTACTTTATGTCGAGGCGTTGGCTGTCAATAGTTCTAGGTCATTGACACGCACTCGATCTGTTTGACTTCTCTCCTCTTGTCTCCTCGTGCAGAGATTGTGAGATTTGCTTTCCATCAGCCATCAAAGTGCCCTTCTAGTCAGCCGATAATGTGCGCCAACAGTGCTTTCCTGAGAAGTGCTGACCTTGGAGTTATTGTTTAACTAGCAGTACTACCACATATGTGTTACCGTCTGTGACTGACTTAATATTCCTTTGGAGATTGATTTTTGCTATGTTTGTCCCTGAGGAAATATGCTGCTCTGTTAGCACCTCTTTCTTGCTTTAGAATAGCAGGTTATTAAGTGGATGAACCTTAAATGGGTATATTTCTTAAATGAAATGCACTGAATACTGCCGCGGGCATTATTTGATTGAGACAATGTCCTAGATAGATACATTCAGATCAGGGCGTCTTTACTTTCGAGGTTGTTGACTTCCTCACAGGGGGGGAACAAAACTCGCCAGACATGGAGCTAAAGCTAGTGGAAATGGACCAATACTAGTATTAAATATCACCAAGACCGAAACCAGGCTGAGAGTAGGGATCTGCATCAGAAAGAATCGCTTCTTAGTACCGGCAGCCATATCCAACATGTTGGATATGTAAGAAATTTGACCGATTTGCTGCTGTATTATTTATTTTTTATTTATTTTTTTGTCACGGAGGGTTATGTCTGTTTCAACGGTGTGACTGAGTTGCTTGATTACTTTTTTTTTTTTTTTTTTTTTATTTTTTTTTTATATATTATTAAAACGCTCTTGTCTAAATGAACAGCACTAGTTGTGGGACTAGTGTCTACTACTGGTGCTCCAACAGGGATCAGTCTTCAATAGTGTTCAAGGCACTCAGTCACAAGCATTATGGGAAGAAACATTATGCTTGTTGGTCTTCCCATTGTGATTGATTTGCTCTCTCGCCGATCAGGTTGACACACAAACACGTGGTTATCAATGAAGTTCAATAGAGCATAGTTGCTGGGCTGGACGCTGATGAAAGTAACATGTCGGCCACCAACTAATTTGATCTTCTGATGTTTTAGCGCAACTTATTCAAAGGCTTCTGAGATGTGAATCCACTTGATTGCTATGGAATTGTAATAGGTTTAATGTTCAGTTGTAGTACTTGTGTTTGATGGGGTGGTTCATGCTTATTCCTGTGTCTCATATGACATTGGCGTTGGTGTCTCTAATAGGGACGGAGACATCGTCCCTGGCGAGCGCTATCCACCGCTCCTCCTGCGAGCACCTATCTATGCACTATAAATACTAAGACCAAGAGACACATCTTTCTTTGTCACGACCCTTCATCATTCATCGTCACAGAATCACTCGTGGGATTTTCTGTCTGACCTTGGCCATTGTTACTGTGTCACAGAAGCTACACAGTCAAAAGCCCCTTTTTATCTGTGATAAACCACGATGATCAGATCCCATTAGGCCTTATGAGACCACGTGCAATGTACCAACATTGTTATAATAACACTAGTATAACACTGTGTGCACTCATCATTTAGTAAGTACATAGTCATAATCATTTATACTATTTATATCCATACCAATAATTTATCCTGTGCATAGAATCGCACCTTGTATATTCTGTATAATTTTTTTTAATTTGCCTATTCTGAATGTCTTCTGAATTTTTGGCTATTTCTGTGTATTGACTTTTTTTTTTTTTTTTACTATAATTTTTTATGATAAGCCTTTTTTGTGCAGATTCTCTGTAAAGAGAGCTCCAATCCTCCCGACAAAGATAAATTCCTTGCATGTGGAAAATTTACTCGGTGGAACAAACGGATTCTGACAATGGATTGGACGCGTCAAACAAAACCATCAAACTCAACAGGGTGTTCTATCACATTAGGTGCTTTGTCGAGGTTTGACACGGCAAAGTAGATCTACCCCAGTATACGTGGCACTAGCCCCCAAGATACAGTTTTACATCTGTCTGCCATAAATGATATTATAACGTGGACTTGGAATTTCACTGTAGTGTTTTTTGCACCTTAATCACCCGTTTCGCTGACCCCTTCCCTCCCAGGCCCATATGACAACAGGACGGTGTACGAGACTCTGGACATCGGCTGGCAACTGTTGCGAATCTTCCCCAAAGAGATGCTGAAGAGGATCCCCCAGAGCACCCTGGCTGAGTTCTACCCCAGGGAGTCCGCCGCCCGCCACTGAGGACTCCAAGGGAAACCCTGTTTGTTACCCACCCCCGCTTCGCTCTCTGGTCCCGGACCTCGGAAAACCAGTGACCAGTTTTTTTTGTTTTTTTTTGTCTGACCCACATTTCACCATTATCTCCTTCATCGGTACCTCCTGTTTTTTTGTTTTTTTTCTCTCCAACTCCGATGTCCTCCCATCTCCCTGCATCCTTCCCCTAATGATAGAAAAAGGGCAATAATCTCAGTTGAATAGTCTCCTCCCTTACTGTAGATGTAGTGTGGTATCCATGTTTGGAGATCTTGTATGGAAAATGTCTGTGAGTATAATATCCACACTTTATTACAAAAAGTAAACTTACCCTAAAAAAATCACCAATACATGCTATTTATTGGGGTATATTACTGCTGTATTATGTTTTTGTTGTTTTGCAAGGTGTTTGTCCCAAGCAAAAATTAAATCATAATGAATTGGGTTTACTGCACCGTTCTCGCTGCAGTTTACTTTAAATTGTCCATTATTACTTTAGATGAAGTCGTTAACCTCAGACTGTTCTGCAAAGACCTGGGATAAAGGAGTACGAACGATCTGATCTTGGAAATTGAAGATTTATTGCAAGTAGAGGGTGACGCTATACAGCTGACGGCGGACAAACTTGTTCCGCTTTTGACATAAATGTCCGCGTTGACTTACGTTTGTGTATTTTGTCAGACATCCTCTTATCCCCCGCTGCCTCCCACAATTACTCTGATGATGATACGTTGGATGTTTACAGAATATTTTGTTGTTCGAATAAAAGGTGTTGTAAAAACGAGTATATATGATAAACATTCCCCTTTGTGTTTAAAGAAATCAATTCTATGTTGCGTGATGTTTATTGGTGTGTTTATGTCCATGAATAAATTAAATGCTACTCCAATTGCTTTTGTGTCATTGCACACACATTAACACCCATACGAAGTGAAATGTTTCTTGATTTGTTTCACCTTTTGTGCTAGGGATATTGGGGATAACCCTGGTTGATATACTTGCTACTCCTTGGGACTATATTCATATTTGTATTGCTACTTGGGGTCATTCACAAAATACAGTATTCAACTTGAGGGAAAACCTTTTATTTGAAAATGATTACATAATTATATATATATTTTAAAATTATAATTATAAAAATTTTGCTTCGAACGCCAAATATTGACATTTTTGTTTTCGTAAGGAACTTACAAGTAGTTTTTGAGAGTGCTAGCACACTGACTGGTTATGAAACGATACAGGCGCTACACCTGCTCAGGTGGGTCAGACTTGCACTTCCGGTTTCTCCTCCACGTGTGAACGGCTTTATTAGCGTTAAATTACCGTTATAACAACGGCGGCGGAACAGACAAGAGGCTGTAGGAGAAACCGCTCCAACCAGGGCAGGTTCAGTCCGAAACAACACATTTAATCCGTCCCCTTCGTTTTATCTTGCTTTTTATTTATTTTTTTTTCGAAAATCCTAATTTGCGCTCTGGAAATGTCTGGTGGAGACACCTGACTTAAGCAATGACATAAAAAGCATTAAAAGTCCGTAGATATTTGTTGGGGGTTTTAACCGTATTGTCAGACGTAGAGTGTGTCCGTGTCGTGCACAGTTTAAAAGGACGAAGTCCGCCCGTGTGAACGTGGACCACGCCGGACCAGCGCGTTTAATCATCCCTTCTCTGCTAAAAGGCTAATTCTAACTTCATTGACTTGAACTGTGGCTTGATATTTTCGAGCAATTGTGGTTTAGACTTGGTATTTCAAGTTGAAATACTAAGTTTAAAAAGTGAAATACATATATATATATATATATATATGTGTGTGTGTGTGTATATGTGTGGGGGGATATCAGCCTCAAAACATACATTTTAAACAACATTTACATTTTAACACATTGAAAATTGATTCATTAGTATTATCTAACCCCCCCCCCCCCCCCCCAAATAATTAAGATATAAAATTAAAAAAAACATTATTATTACCATCATTATGACGATGATAATGATGTTGTTATTAATGACAATACAGGATTATTATGATTCTGGTTATAACAATAATAATAATAATAATAATTATAATTATAAAAATGAATAATAATAATGATGGTAATAATGATAGTAATAATAACAATAATAATAAATACAATAAAAGCATTTAATAGCACTAATATGTAGTTTGTATATAATACATTTTTATTCATTTAAAATGTCTTTAAAATGTGTTTTTTAACCAGTTTTTCCACATAACAATCACAAGGCCTTGCGCTTCCATTGAAGCTACACCCCAGTCGTCTGAAACATACACCGCCTGTTATTGCCATTTTCCACATCCGCACATTAGTCATTTTTGACGGATCTTTAACACTGGGAACAAGTCACTCACTAGATGAGAAATCATCACATGTTAAAGAAGTTTGTTCTATTTTAAGCAGCTCCGTGGTGAACATGTTCTTTATAGAGGCTGCTTTGGTTTGGTGTTCCAGATAAGATCGGTTTGGAAGATGGCTTACTGGCATCCCCTGCTCCCCACAGCCGCCCCGGAGCGTGGCGGCGGGCAGACAGAGCGGGACAGAGCAACCACGGAGGTGAGTGTTACTTTTGCCGTAACTTATTCGGCATGAAAGACGGTGCGGCGCTCTGTGTCTTTGACCGGCCTGTGTTGGTGCTGGTGACATTATTTACTGCGACCACATCGCTCAGTGCCGCGATAGGGCACGAGTTGGGAAACAAGCGAATATCTACGTTATTTCAGGCTTACTGTGACAGTTAAGACTCAGACTGGATTTCATAGGGGAAAAAAAAAACAACACAAAACAACATACAGATCAATTCAGTTAATGCCAAAAAGCTCTCAACACTTTTTTCTTCCAAATAAAATTGTATGAAATGATGTGAAATCGTTGGAGGAAATTTTGAGAACATCAATTTGGAGCATCAGGGCCCTATTGTGTGAGTAGATCAAGAACCTTCCTGGTAAATACAGATATATTAGAGTGACATTAGTGTTCCATTCTTTATCAAACTAAACTTAAATATCTGGAAAATACCTCAATTGAAATTATATGTAGAAGTCGTACTGCCTTTTCTGCCTTACGGAATTAGACATAATAGGAGAGGGTCGATGATTAAGACGGCATACAGGAAAGTACCGGTCAAACAGCTCTGTACGGTTTTTCATTTATTCTAATATTCCAATAAGCAGTTTTCAGTCAGTAGAGACCTTTACACACCTTGGTAACATCAACTTCACCCGGCAATGGCACACAACACAATATAATTGAAATTGTGTTAATGCTCATTCCCCACAGTGTAATCGTTGTCCACCTATTCAGAAATATGAATGACTCTCGGTGAATTCGGAACGTATGGGACCCGGCGAAGTCTGATTAAAAGGAAAAAGATGATCTGCATGAGCGTTGTCCTGTCTCTCTTTCCCTACGACCAGCGCCAGCTCATGCGGTTGGAGCGAGACCAGGCCGTCCAGAGGCTCAACGAGTTTCAACGAGGTGAGGTGTCCAACCGTTCCACCTCATCTACTGTATAAGGTGATTTATATGCGGGCTAGTAATCAAAACAATCAAAGAATGCTGACGCGATGGGCTCTTTTGAAAAAAAATCGCCCGGTCTTCATCCCCAGAAACGAAAAATAAACTGACTGATGGACAAACAGTTTCCATTTATAGACGAAGGTAAAGCGGAGCGTGACGTTGGTCTTCTGGTAGCTGTCTGGTGTCAGGTCAGCGTTGGGATGCCACAATACGGGTGTCGCTATTCTACCACGATATACAGTGTGTGCATGTGCGCGCTGCGAAACTCTGCCACGCGTCGTTAAAAAAAAAAAGAAGAACAGGAGCGGCAGGAAATATATGCGGCAGGCGCTCTTTGTTGACACCCGGCTGGTGAAAGAGGAAGCTACAGTCACAAGTGATGGCATATTGAATTACTGCTCACACGGACGGCCTTTATATTCCAAGCGTCGCTCGACATCGCAAATGCATTTCAAATTGTTCGGCGCACATTTTCATTTTTGCGGGGGGGGGGGAAAGATTTACCTTTACGGCGGAGCGCTGTTGTGCCGCGGCCCACTTTATTTATGGACCGAATTTAAACCAGAGGTGCCACATGCCAAAAGGCTGAGCAAATAGTTTGTCTTTGTAAAAAACGGCGGTTGAGAGGATTTTCATATGAATAAAATCTGTGCGCGTGCAAATATATTCGGCGACCCCACCCCCACCACCCCCACCCTCCCCACACGCCCCCACTCCCCCAGCCAAAACACATATTGTGTTTGACTCGCACGTTAAAAAGAGGCTGCCTAACTGTGCCAAACAGCTGCATATTAGGACCTATTACGTGATTTCATAGCTCTTAGAAAATTGCTCCTATTCACAAGAAACGGCTGGGGGGCGGGGTGGAGTGGCGGGGCGAGGTGGGGGTGGGGGTGGGAGGAAAAAGCCCCCCCTCCCCGCCCCCTCCCCGCCCGCCCCCCACACACACAATCATGTCTTTTCAATCGTCAGTGGCAAGGTTGATGACAACATGACCATTGTGCTGTAATGATAACACCACAAAGGCATCTGCCCCCCTCATCAAGGCTTCAGCTTCGGCTCCAGATACAATTTAATTCAGTGCTCCGCGCGCGGCGTTGATACCATTATGCAGCACGTCGGCACAGGGGTAATCACTGTCGTCCCTGAGAGTAGAGCAACAAAAAAAAAAAAGAAGAGGGACTGCCACTAAAAATAGTGGGAGAGGAGGTGGGGGGGAGGGGGGGGCACGGAGTGATGATGATGATGGGAGGACCAAACTTACAATTAAGGCTGTCAGTTCTGACGTGTCAGAGCACCCCCCACCCCCCGCCGCCGCTGCCGTCGCCTCAACCCTCACACCCCCTTTCCACTTCCAGCGCTGTTTATTTACCATGGCTACCGTTAATTATAATTAACGTGTCATTTAGTTCAAGGCGTCCGTCTCCTTTTTTTTTTTTTTTTTTGTATTATTTCGCCGGTCGCCGAGCGCGGCCGCGGTATCGTGGGGTCCGTGATGGGGGCCATCGGGAAGAACTGGCGGCTAAGTGCTGCTGAGTGACTGATGTGGAGAAGGCACACGAGACGGGTGGATCTCCAGGCACCGGCGCTCATCACAACTTTCAATTAGTCGTCACCGGGGTGAAGGAATTGCCGGTGCGCTGGCACCGGCGCTTAATTTCTACCCCTCGCGTGCACACAATGATTAATTAGTTAAGTGGTAGGAAGCACATAGCCATTGTACTGAGGTGTGATTACAGATTAAAATTATGTCACTGGCTGGAGCACGAGTATTCCGGTGTGTGTGTGTGTGTGTGTGTGTGTGTGTGTGTGTGTGTGTGTGTGTGTGTGTGTGTGTGAGAGAGAAATGAAGAAATATGGAAAATGTATTACACTCTTCATATTTCCCACATGGGCTCAATTGTGTAGTATATCCATTGGGTCCATGTGGTGTTAACCGTAGTGTCACCATAGTTCTTTGTTCTTCAACTACATCTTAAAATGATCTCTGTCCTTTCTTGTGATATTACCAAATTCATTCCTTTCGGGAGCGTTCCCATCGTTGTCAGTGATAGACGATCCAAAAACAACAGCAACAACATGGCACAGGTTATTTTCAAGGTCAAATCTTACATTGCAAGGTTCAAAATAATTCAATGTTTTCATCATCCGTACTAGATTAAGAAAAGTAAGTAAAGGAGCGGAGACAGCAAGCTGAGCTCGATTGGTAACAACACTAGTCCCGTTCCTTTGAATTGGTATCATGGTGTTTCACGTAGGTGGCATAGAAACATACTTCAGTGTCAAGCATTTTGCTCCTCTCATCTCAATTAACAGCTGTGTGCAACGAGGAGCGGCAGGTACGCACCCACGCACGCCGGAGCCATAATCAGATTTTTTTGTTTTCCCCGGGACGCTTTGATCACACTGAATGGCAGATGACACGACTCTGCGGCACCACAAACCCACCATTGAGCTTTACATGTTTCCTTTAATATCTGATTAACATCACGTCCGTGCAGGCTGCTCGTGAGGACGGCCGTACGGCTGTGTGCCGGACCGACACCTCTGCTCCTTCCATGAAGCTTCATTTGCTCACAAGAGGAGACGGCTACAGAGTGTTATTCTCCAGCTGGTTAACAATGTCTGAAGCAAACATGAGCCAATTCAGTCTCCAACTATATGATTGTTTTCTCTCGCTCTCTCTCTCTCTCGCTCGCTCTCCCTCTCCCTCCTAGTTTCCCACATGGTCATTGAAGAGGTTAATGCCATTCAAGAAAACCTCGAGATCGAGAGGACCTGCAGACAGAGTGTTGAAGCCCTGGCCTCCAAGGTATGGCTGTGTGGTTTGTCTTCCAAAATATTTATTGCGTACACACACACACACACACACACACACACCCATGATGCTGGTATGGAGAAATGAGGCCCAGACACCAGAAGTTCTCCACGTACCGCCGTTTACGCAATTTGCAACTTTTAGCATGCACAGGGATCTTGAGCCTTCAACTAATATATCAAACGTTGTGCTGGCTGTGGATCGGTTAAAGGTTGGTTGATTAGGTGAAGTCGGCTTAGCTTGTCATGCAACACCAGCTCTGTAACACCTTCCGGCGTTGTCCCTTATTAAATCTCTCGACAGCCAGCCACCCCACACTGATGTATGCAGGGAAACAAAGCGAAGACGGCCAATCAGGCCGGCTGGCCCAAAAACAATACATTTGCGGAGCAATAGGCCCAAAGTGCCCGGAAAGGCGACAGAACTCCAAAAATTGATTACGAGCAAACCTGATGATAAGATCTGAATCTTAAATGAAGCGTGTGCAGTGTTAACTAGGGGCGAACAATGGGATGGCTGTTATCGTATTAAAACGCCGTTGAACACAAACACCGTTGTCGTGCATCCCAATCAGCCCTCGCCCTCGGCCTCCACCGTCACCCGGGTGCTGTGCCAGTGTTGTTGTATGTGTGTCCGAAATTGCCTTCTCCTTTCTTCTCTTTTAAGATTCAGAACACACTCATTTTGGAGCGTCGTCACCAAACTTTTGAGTTGTGATTGAGAGTGAGGGTTTGGGCTGCGGGTGCAGGGGGTGGTGTGTGATTTCTAAACCCACCCCTACGGGGACTCATCACTGTTATCATTTCTTGTTTGGCCGCCAGACAAAGACCCCCTGATTCCACCTGGCAACACAAGGTTTTAGGGGTTGCAGATGGTGGTTGTGGTGGTGGGGGCGGCGGCGGCGTACTGGAGGCTGGCGGACGGAGAACGGTGAAAAGCGTCATCTTTATTTATCACTTTTCCGTCTATCCCTCATTTTTTTTTCCTCCGTCCTCGAGTCTCCTACATCTCGACGTTCAGTTCATCCCAACCGCCCATCTTTTCACCGCCATCTTCCCTTTGTCTCCAAACGGCTTCGCTGACACCTCGCCCTTAATCTTGGATTTGGCTTTTACAACCAAGGAAACACAAATTCTTAGACAGAGCAAGATGGTTTGATTAAAAAAAATCCAAGAAACAAAAATAAAGATCAATAAATGTATTAATTCATTCGCTAATGAATTAATCAAATAATCAAACAATTATTGATTTTGTTGGTCGATTAATTTGCTCGTTAATTAACAGATTAATTAACTAAAAAGTTAATTAGTGAATTTATTAATTAAGTAGAATAAATATTTATATGAGGCGGTGGTATTAGTAATACGACAATCAAGTAAGTTAAAGGGTACCTGACTACATAATGGGTTGTAGTAATTGGAAGTCAAGGGCAAGGACACCACCTAGCTATGGCTCCATCATAACATCAAGCCTTTGAAAATATGTAAGATCCCCAGACCCTGGAGAACCTTTGCTCTGATTTACAGATTGATCGACACATTTTCTCTTAATTTAAGACAGGACATAAGGTCCTGGAGCCATCAGGGAGGCAAAGGACAGAGCATCAGGCTTGGCTTTCGGTAATCCCTCCTCCTCGGTAATGCAGAGTAGCGCTGTGACTGGGTGAGGTTCTATGATCACACAGTCCAGAGCCTGGGAGCGGGTCTGGAACATGTTTTTCCAACACACTGAGACTGGGTCACAGCCAGAACATATGTATGAACGAAGCGTTGGGGATTTTGCATTTGTCACAGTTAAGGCTAAGCTGTATATAATTCAGATAACTTCCTTTTGGATATATGGGCGCTACTGTATGTGCAACTTTGAATTGAAGCCAGGAGTGGTGAGCACACATAGAAGAGGAGTGCACCTATTTAAGGATGGCATTTATCTTTTGTTTTAAAGCAAAGTTCCGTCAGCTGAGGGTTTCATTGCCAAAACCCTGAACAATGAACATCATGGTCTTTCACTAAATATGCCCTTGAGTTGTACATACAGTTTAAAAACCGATTGCGTATTGACACCAGTTTCTTTCATTTGACCTCTCCCTGACCGTACAATACATCAGCGCAAGAGTTCGATTCTGAAGGGGGAACTGAAATTGAGCCAGCGAGAACCTGCCCCATTGCCCCGTGATGTACATGGCGCCGTTTTTATCAGGCGCGGTTTTTTTTTGTGTGACCTGTGTGAATGGCCATCAAGGTCGCACACTTTCTGGGCGAGATATGCATATTCATGACGTGTCCTCGGCAGGATGTGCGCTCCCCGTGGATGTGTGTCCTCCCGTGATCTGCGCTCCGCTGTGCCTACCCGTGCCGCTCCGTTTCCTTATTGAACGAAACAAAAAAAACATTGTTCGTAACGGACACTTTCTCACTCACTCTCTCAGACTTGGGAATAATCTTGAAGGTTTATTTTAAGTTTCCGTGTTCAGCTCCGTGCGCCGTAATTGGCTAAGGACCACGCTCCTCCATGTTTGTTTACATTCGCCCCCACGTGCAGATAACATAAAGTACGGCGACTACATTTTGTTGTGTTGTCCGTACTTTTAAACTCCAAAATAATTCAATTTTTATAAAACATGTATATTCTTACTGTTACTGCTTTTTTTTTTTTTTTAAACAAAATTAGTTGTGTGTTGTTGAGCTGTTCGTGCTTGGCCCCATTGGAGGTGATTATCTCAGAAACACGGTTTGCCACACCCTTGTCATTAACAAGTAATAGCTTTAAAAATATTTGCTTGATTTGCACAAGTGACACCTTGTTTGGAAGCTCTGATTCTCCACTTTCAAATGATGCGGGGAAAAAAAAACTCGAAAGCAGCCAAATGACCCTCAAGTACGCGGTGGGTCACATATTTCCACAAAGCAGTTCTGCCGCTGATTTGCGACAGAGTGAGAGAAACTGTATAAAACCGATATCGGTCACAATTTGACTTTTTTGACCACATCGGGATCAGCAGTTATGCAACCGATGAGTCCCGATTTTTAAATAGGTATAATAAACAAAAAAAACATTGATAATTCATCCTATACTCGTCTGTTTTACACTACTTTTAAGTTCCTCACCAAAATAAGCACAGAAGTTCGACGAGGCGTTATAAATCCATCCATGTTTGTTTACACTTGTGTTTAGATGGGACACGGCTCTCCAAGCAGGAAACCACACTGCGTTCATGGGAAACTCGGATGATGTGTTCACTGGAACTCGTAAAAAAAATGTAAAATACATTTTTAATTCATTATCTTTAACATTTTCTATCTGTCAAAAAATTATTTGTGTGTTTTTTAAAATTTATTTGTTTGGTTATCTATCTTTATCTAATTTATTTCAAAAAAATTGCACTTTTTGACAAAATATGTCAAAACATCAATAATCTGTGGGCTAGGACTCTCCATCATCGGGATTGGCATCAGACCCAAAATTCTGGCATCGGTCGGGCTCTAAAAATATGTAGAGACAATAATTTTTTTCTATCATCTTAACGATATATAAAGCGTCATATCGCGCAGGCTAATATTAAATATAAAATATTAAAATGTTCAACGTTGCCTGATATGCAAGCACGCGCTGGACATTGTCACGATCGGAGGACTCCCCCGTGGACTACCCTGTCAGTCCTCGTTACCTGACGTTTCCTTCGATTAGAAGCACTCGTTACCCTCCCACTGGTTACACACAAACACAGTATGATCAGATCACATCATCAAGCAGCCGCCACTGTGCCAAGAGTCATCACTTTTGGATTCAAAATTTCATTGAATCAAATCAGTTTGTGCAAATCTGTTCATAACCTTTTGAGATATTCTGCAAACAGGCAGACAGATGGACAGGATTGGAATGTTACAAAGTTTGATGTTTAGTCTCGCTGTTAGTATTTCATTGTCTAAAAGTGATGGGGAGGGAATTTTTTTTTGATTGAGAAGAAATAAAAAAAAAAATGTTATAAAGTCATTTCATCATATATTGATACTGAATATCAATAATTATAACAGAAGTTCAGTTCATTTTCATACATTTTGAACAGGTTAGATAGATTCTCTTTTCGACTTGGACCAAATGACTGAAGACTTACTTATGACTTGGAGAGAAGGACTTGGACACATTTGTGCCTTGCAGCCCCTTCATCAATTGGCCAGTCACTTGCGGTCGTGTGAATAAGAAAATATTATAATATTGTATACAGTATATAAAAATATATTTTATTTAAAATATATAAAAATATATATATTTTATTTAAATAATTACTATGTATACAATAAATATATATATTTGTACTAGTACAGTCTCTAGAGTACTCAGAATGGTGTGATCGGCAGTTCTGCGGACGGAAACGCTTTATTGATGAGAGAGGTCAATGGAGAATGGCCGGACTGGTTTGAGCTGACAGAAAGGCTACAGTAACTAGGATACCCACTCACATCTCAGAATGCACAACACCTGGTCTGTAGCCTGGTCTGATGAATCTCGATTTCTGCTGAGACACACAGATTAGATGGCAGGGTCAGAATTTGGCGCCAACAGCATGAATACATGGACACAACCTGCCTTGTGTCAACAGTCCAGGCTGGTGGTATAATTGTGTGGGGAGTTTTTTCTTTGCCCACTTTGGGCCTGTTTATACCAATCAATCATTGCTTCAGTGCCACAGCCTATTTGAGTATGCTTGCTAAGCATGTGCATCCCTTCAAGGCCACAATTTACCCATCTTATAATAACTCCTTCTAGCATGAAAATGCACCATTTCACAAAGCAAAAGTTGTCTCAAACTGGTTTCATGAACATGGCAATGAGTTCAATGTTCTACAGTGGCCTTTCCAGTGACCGGATCTGAATCCAATAGAAAACCTTGGGGATGTGAGAGAGAGAGAGAGAGAGAGAGAGAGAGAGAGAGAGAGAGAGAGAGAGAGAGAGAGAGAGAGAGAGAGAGAGAGAGACTCTCATAATTATCTCAATCTCCTAAAGCTCTGTCCCGCTCTGGTCACCAGTGTTGTCATTCCCCACTTGCAGATGGCGCCAAAAATACTCCCCATTGCTACATTAAAGATGATTTCACACATGCACTCCGGACAATGTCTGGATAATGTCCAGACCTGATAATCTGGACATTGTCCGGAGTTGCCCTTTCACACATGTAGCAAAAAAACATAGATTGTACGTGTCGGACGCATTAACACCACCTGGAAATAATATGTTTGGTTGAGACAAGGGGTGGAGCGTGCAGGAGGCAGGACGTGACGTAGTGACACTGCAGAGTTTTACAGCGCACCCAAGATGGCGGACGATGCTAGAGACTTATCAGTAGTTGGGCTTTTTTTTACGTTGATAACGTATCCGCAATACAAACAAGAGAGTGAGACAAGAGAGAGGAAAGGAATAATAAAGAAATCAGAAAGGAGTATGCTTGGTGCATGAAGAAAACTAAATAACTGTTAAATGGTGGTAATGGTAACTGGTAAATAACTGGCACATGATAGAGACTGGGTTCGATTCTCACCTGGGGGCACTGTTGGCACGGTGCTCCGGCGGGTTATCTCTCGATTAGGGGCCTTTCTGTGTGGAGTTTGCATGTTCTCCCCATGCTCACGTGGAGTTTACTCCTTGTAACATCAGTTAGGACCCCCACCAAAAACATGCAGAACATCGTCGTCTGACAAGCGATGGACACTTGTAATTGGTCCCCGGGCGCGTCGCTGTATGCTGCCCACTGCTCCTGGCTGCTCCCCGGAGGAAGGAGGAGGCCAGGATGGGTTGAAAGCAGAGAACTCATTTCACCTGCCACCATTTGAAGCGTATGTGTTGGTCGCCGCATGAGTGCATGTGTTGTGGTGTGTGTGTGCCCTGTGATAAATAAAGAATCATCTTTTTAATCAACACACGACACACCCACTCACTCGCTGTGAATGATATGGACAATCACCTGCTCTGTTCACACATGGGCTCAATCAGACATTACCTGGACTTTATACTAGGGTGCTGGCGGGGTAAAGTGACTCATAATAGAAAAAAACATCATTGTTTACCATTAGTCCATATGCACTGCAGGTTTAAAAGGTATTCTCTTCTTGGCAGAATAAAGACCAACTTCCAACAGCTTCCCAGTGCTCATGTATGAACAAATAGCAAATATCCCTGCATCCTGAAACTGTCAACAGTGGTTTATGGCTCATTTACATTTAAATCAGACCCAAAATATTTGGGGAGGTTTAATCAGAGGAAGACAGGCAAATTGAACTCTGCATTAATTTCTTCCTGTCCAATGATGGTAATTCTGCCTGCCAACAGTTCCCAAGGCCAGTAACAGAGAATGGGGAAAGTTGAATGTGATTTCCTAACATTTCAAATTAAAAAGCAATGACAGAGGTTGCCGGCAATTTGCAACTAGCCAAATCAGAATTCAGCCGTGATGCGTGACATTTTTGTGTTGATGTCTGATCAAAGGGAAAATGAAGGGGCAGAGACTTTGTAATAGTGACCACACCGAAGTGCCAGTCCGATGCTACGGCAAGCCTTGATGTATCTGAGTATGTAATTTCATATGTACGTCTCTTAGCAATCATAGATTATTATCAAAAGAGTGTGATTCCATGTTATGTATTGTTGATTGCATTTTAGGGAAAGAAAAAAAAAAGGATGCACTTTGAAGGGCATCATCAAAAGATGGAATTGCTGCAATCTGGGTCCCTCCAGGATTCCATTAACAAATGTCTTTTTTACGGCTTGGCTTTTCTATTTCTTTTTTTTTTTCTTCTCTTGGCACTTTTCTTCCTTGAGAAGACATCAAGAAATATGCATAATTGGCATCCATCTCCTTCCCATAGGCTTCATAAGTGTTTTACTTAGTGATGGTCTCCCTAATTGACATATATGGCTGTCTTGATGATAGAACTTTTAAAGACGGCGTGCCCATAGTGGCAGTTCAGTGTGCAAGCCTTGTATAGCACTGATCAAATTGCATTGGATTTGAAAGAAAATGCCACATACAAAAGTGCAAATTACTGCACAAAAATGCCAGATGCAAATACGCGTGTCCTATCAAAAACTGTGATTATGTCTAAAAGGAGAGATATTTGGGCCATTTTTTGCTTCCTTGTGTCCTTGCGCTGCGCTAATGAGATGTCTGTTATTTCTCGGTGTAACCATTGCTTTTTTTACGCGTCCCGCCTCTAGAGTTGATTGCAGGGATGAAGGAATAAAGAAATCAGCTTCTCAACTAGTGTCTCTGTTGGGCCACTGCACTATTATCTTTGCTCCTTATTTTACCAGCATAATGCAGAACAAATTCAGGCTGCTGACTCCAAACTGATTTTTACAATAAAAGCAACCATAATATGCGAGTAACTGTGAGTTTTTGTTATATTTATCTAATGTTTAAGGGTCTGCATCCCTGATTTGAACATTTTTAGCTCTTTTTTTGGGACACGGCTATGTAATCTTGACTGCAGTCTTCCTCTTGACTCAAACGATGCATACTACCTCACTGTTATTGCCAAACTTTGTTGTTGTGGAAATTCTTCCCCTTCTTCTTCTATGTTTTCCTTTATCCACCGTCCGAGTGTTCGGAGCCAACTTTCTCCAGATTATTTGGATATATCTGTCGAACCATCCTTACATTTTGATCATATGGCACTGGTCATGGTGCCATATGATCATTTTCATTTTCATTTTGGTAACTCACGAGGCGAATTCCTCGCACATATTGGTAGTCTTTAATCACTCCTCCATGGCTCTTTCTGTTTTTCCGTGCACACTCTTTAGTTAAACCATCAGAATCGGTCCCTGAAGAGGAAGAGCATGCTGCTGCTCAGCCACGTGCGACCAGAGGCTGTTGCCAAGATCGGCCTTGAGGAGGACGAGGATGAAGAACTTCAGGGCACCAGCAAGTGGACACAGTGCCGTGCCACCATCTCCGGTGGGTCCCCAAAAGCAGACAGATGCTTCACTTTACTGTTTCACGTTAGCCAAGAGCTTCATCATATTTGAGCACTGCTAAGCATTTTCATCTTAAGTTTGTGAAGCTCTCTGGATTCAGATTAAAAATGCAAGTCTGCCTGACAGCTTCTACAAAATCTCTATGGATAGTCGTTTCTGAAAAACCCCTTCAGCACAGAACATTCCATTCTTGTCCTCCCCTAGCCGCCGTCTGCCTTCCAATGGAAATTGTTTTATGAGATAGGTGAAAATGGATTTATACCATATGCCACTTGACCTATCAGGTTCCTCCAATGTGAGGATGGTCATGTCACATTATAAGCGATGAGACAGAAAATGATTGAAACTGCAAAATGACCCTGTCTTGATCTGCTCGAAGACCACATCTCTATTTTGTGCCAAGTTCATAGTTGCTGCTTCGCCACCAATTAGGAAACACAAGAGAGGCATGCATTTACATGAAGAGCTCACGTTCAGAGTTAATAGACTGCGGAGCCGTTTCACTTTGTAGATGCTAATAACACACTGCATGTAATTATTTTGGGGTTTTAGATCTGCAAAGCAAGTTGGAGGTGATAGTGGCAGAGAAAACCCAAGCGGTCATTGATCTGGAGGCAGTAAGAGAGCAGCTGAGAGACACCGAGGAACAAGTGAGTGCATGAAGAATCAATTGGATGCAGTTTCAGTTTCGCACTTTAACTCAAGGTCTCCCCAGACGACACAAAACCTGTCTGGTTTGAACCCCACATCAGCAACAACGACATCTTTCTTGGAGGTGAATGGACAATCCATTGTCCATTCATTTTGTCCCATGTGGTGTGACATGGGGAAGTAAAAGCGATGCATCGTTTCATAGACACTCAGATGCCCCAATGGAAAATCCATTGGAGTTTGGAGTTGTGTTGGTACTATAATAGTACCAATGACAAGTTCAGTCTTTCCCAGTCTCCCCAACACAGGTTGGACCTTTCTAGGGACTGTTCCTTCTCTGGTGACCAAGACCTCAAGAGCTGTTTAATGATTGTCTGACCTGTGTAAATCTTGGGCTAATTAAAAATGGTTTAGTCTGAGGGGGTCTTTATCAATCCAAATCAGATGACTTGTTTTCCTCTTCCTTTTAAATAAGGAGTTTTTTTCTCCCTGTTTTCTCTGATCGTATGATAGCTGCTGAAAGAGAGACATGACAATACTGTTTTAATTGCTGAGATGCTGAAACAAAAGAAGCTCCTGGGGAAATACAACAGAGGTGAGCATGTGTCTATTTATTTGTTGTTAACATGAGATGAAAGCAAAATTGGTGGATTGTGTAGTTAGATAACATATGAAAAGGCTGGTTCATTGTGTTTTCATTTAGGCTTTAAGTATTCTATTCTCTTGGTCATTTCTTTCTATTTTCATGGTCTCATCTCATCTCATGAAAAAGTGATACTGAATCCTGAAACCAATGATAATATATCAGTTTGCAACGACAGACCAAATGGACAAAATTGAATTCTCTCTCCAGTGTCCCAGTTGGCTGTGGAGGAGTTTGAAGCCTTGCAGATGAATTTCGACCTGGAGAGGGACCTCAGAGCAGAAGCAGAGAAGTTTGCTCAACAGGTGATTCACCTTTCCTTTCGCCCTGGACTCCACAGGTGTTGACATTTTTTGTCGATCAATGAACGACACATCCAAAAAAATGAAGATAAAAGGTGTTGGATTAAAAAGTGCCTAACAACAAATAAAACAAGCAGCACCCCCGTCAAGGACTTCAAGGGACTCTTAACTGGTGGGTGCCGCCCTCTGCCTTCCCTGCCAGGTGCTGGTGGAGCAGAAGAAGCTGAACAGGCAGAGTCAGATCCTGGGCCAGAGCGTGGTGCCCGGCCAGGCCCTGCAGGCGGCTCTGGGCGAGGTGGCCAGGCTCACAGAGTACCTGGAGAGGCAGCGGCTGGAACACCAGCAGCAGGTCAGCGGTACAGTGGCCGTAGGGGTGAGAGGGAGCGCCAGTGTTCCGTGGGGGGTTTCGTCAGAAGAGGCATCGGAAGCAGGAATATTTGAGTGACGTGCCTGAAGTCGTGTCCCGACGCCAAATGACAGTTCTTGAATTTATGAATTTAATTTGTTAAGAGCTTCCAGGGTTTCCACGAATCTGCTTCTGCCTGACGCGAGTGGTTTGTAAAACAAAACATAAATGGAAGATACACTGATCAGTTCAGAGCCATCAGAGTCCTCGTCACAGACTTGCCAACCCAATCCGGTCCATGTCTGAAAGGACCCGAAAGACCTTGGAAAACTCAGATTCATTGCCGACTGACACGCACTGGGGCAATCACAACCAAGTCCGGCGATTGTCCCGGTACATGGCTTTTCGTTGCAGAATTTCTTCCAATACTGGATCAATTTAGGTTGTAAGAGTGACACCAATCACTCAGGTTGACTCCCAAAGGCTTATGTTAAAGAGTTTTCCTTTGACATCCACTTGTACATAAGCCAAAATGCTCCATGAAAATAATTATTTAGTTTATGTGATTGGCAAAACTGAAATATTTTTTCAGAAATAAAGGCTTTTCACTTCAAATAGCAATTCAATGGCCTCAAAACAAGAAAGATTGTTAAGTCTGGTTAATTAGAGCAGATTGCCGCCTCGTGAATTATCCCGGGCTGTGACAGAAATCCAGTGGCAGTGATCCCAGACACACACACACACACACACACACACACACACACACACACACACACACACACACACACACACACACACACACACATGCTGATGGAAAAATAATTATCGGTGAGTGGGATCACTGAACTCTCCTGGTGCTGGGTTAGAGGTGAGCTGTACCCTTCATTTTAGAAACAATTAACACATTGTTTAAGGAACCCAGGGTTGCAGAATGGGTTACTGAGTGTTGACTGGCAGCTGCCCAATGCTACTTATCAGAAATTATTTTTGCAGAAGCACCGAGCAAAAGCCCTCCTTACCCAGTAGTGTTGTTTTTATAAACTAGAAACACTTAACTTTAATGTTGTTAATGTACATTAACTGGGTCATTTGACAAATTTTCTCCCATTTTTAAAGCAAAATAGCTGGATTCTTTGAAAAGCGAATTAATTAAAAATGAATATTTTGTCTAACCCAGTCATTATTAACTAGGGTTATTCGACTTGGAGGTTCAGAAAATTCTGAGTGAGCTTGAAATGATTAGCTCATACTCGATAGATAGATAGATAGACAGACAGACGGATGGATGGATGGATGGATGGATGGATGGATGGATAGATAGATATCCAATCAAAATAACAGGCAATAGCAATGAAGTAATAGGTTAAAAATAATGGCAATATGCAATAAACCTAAAAAATCTGCAAAAATGATCTACAGAGCATCTATGGTAAATTAAAGTTATCTCATGTAAAGATGTGTGTGCCGTCTGTGTGTGTGTGTGTGTGTGTGTGTGTGTGTGTGTGTGTGTGTGTGTGTGTGTGTGTGTGTGTGTGTGTGTGTGTGTGTGTGTGTGTGTGTGTGTGCGTGTGTGTGCGCGCTTCCCAGATGAAGCAGGCGGAGGAGAAGCTGAGGAGCTGCCGGGCCCAGCAGGAGCTGACGGCACTCAGGCATAAACTGGAGCTTGTGGAGGAGGAGAAGAAGGAGTTTGGGGAAAGGTGTTCCAAGACCGAGGTGGAGGTCAAGGACCTGCGCTTCACCAGTGAGTGGAGGGTTTGAGGCCGCACGGTGAAGGCCCGCACAGGGTCGCATTGTACCAAAGCATTATGCAGAACACTCAGGACAGAAATTCCACTAAAGAGGGAAAGCCAATCCAAGTATGGCCCCGCATTGGTCACGGTTTGTCCCTGAGAGTTTTTTGTCAAAACATTTTCTGCCAGCCAAATGTTTAAACTACCATTGACGCTCACTCCCGGTCCTTAAGTAGGCACTACATGTGAGGCCCTTTGTCTTGATGATAAATTAAAGGCCATCTAGAGGAGAATGGAATGTTCCAGGGCGAGCAGAGCTAAAGAGTTTCCACCTCCAATGTGTGTGTTGTCGAATATGACGTGACGCCGCGGTGCCTTCACCCTACCCCCTTGTTTGCTCTTGGATTGGCTAGTCGAGGAACTCCAGAAGAGGCTCCAGGTGGCGACCAACCCCCCACCTCCTCAGGCCCCGCCTCCGCCTCCTCCTCCTCCACCGCCTCCACCCCCGTCCGCCATGCCCAACCCTCTCAGGTGAGACCAGATAGGTAACACACTTACTGGACCTTTGCAATTGAAAGCCAGCATAGATTTTAATAGGTATAGTCAGAGATACAGCTTGATTATTTCACCCATGCTACCCAATGTCTGGACTCCGGTCCAGATCCGGACGAAAACACAAATAATCCAAATCCAGGTCAAATTTGGACTTAGTTAAATGTAGGACAACGTCTCCTTCTATCTGTCTCGATCTTAAAGGTATCTTAAAGATAACAGTGGCCTATGTGAGGGAACGGCAGGCGATGAGTTTAGCTGCCAGTCGAAAATTGCGTCCACTTTGCCAGAACTATCACAGTGGAGGAGATACACACATTTTAAATGATGGCCGTCAAATTTAAGTTTTAGCCCGTTTTTCAGTCAGCGCACACGTTTCAGATGACTCCTGACCATTGTCCTATGTCATCTCACATTTTTAATATAGTCTCTTAATTTTGTGGTTTGGAAAATCGACATGGTGAAACTGGTAATGAATTAGTTCAATAAAATGATCTCCTAGTATAAATTTTTTTTTAAATACCCCTGCTTCATATAGTATTATATAGTGTGAGGCAGGAGCAGGGCTATGGATGTGAACTACTGTTACATGCATAGAAACAAAGTTGGACATTGCTGTCCATAGGAGGTAACTGAAGCATTTGATAAAACATTGCACTCGTTTTGTAATACTAGTAACTCCTTTTGCAATACATATTATTTGGTCACCAATTATGAAAAAACTCACTTTTCAGTACTTGTGCACATACATGGGTCTCTGATGGGCCTACTAACACACAAACTGGGAAATACGAAAACCCAGTCATTTTTTTGTGGGCTGCCAAGGTCAGAAAACGTGCTTCATCAAGCCGTTCAGAATTGCCTCCCCCTCCTACGTCAAGTGGGGGCTCATTAGAATTACACTGCCCCCCCCCCCATCTGAGTAACTCCACCCACGGCTTGAGAAATACCTTTGTGAGGGTGCGGCATTTTCCTTCTCGCAAGCCCCGCACCCGCTAGTATTACGTGGAAGCTAAGAGCTAATTCAGCTGAGAGGAATTAATACCAAAGTTCTGTGACAAAACTGCAGATGAGGGAAATGTAAGTATTTAAAAAATTATTATTCTCATGGTTTCTTTTACCATTTAGCAAATAACGCTAATAGCTGAGGCAATGTATTAGATGTAAGTTTCTAGAAGGTTACTGGCATTACTTGCTGCAGGATCCCCAATGAGGTTTACGGTATTAGTTTGTTTGTTGAACGTCTGTCAGACGAACTCCATCTTGTCAACACTCTTGAGGGTGCAGTGTCTAGAATTTGGTGTCATCTCGCGGTGAGGATTGCAACCAACTGAACACCCCTCCCCCCCCCCTTCCAAGCGAGAGCCTGCAGTGGCCTCGAAACTCACGAAAAAAAAAAAAATAGGCAAAAGGCCCCCTCTAGAGCTAGTGAATTCTACACACAGCATTTTTGAATAACGGGAGAGTAAAATGAGGCAGTGCAGGGCGTGGGGAGCAGCAGCTCATTTGCATTTAAAGCTACAGACACAGAAACGGCCCGTCGACAAAAGGACTGAAACAGAGGGGTATAGAGGCATGCTAGAATGGCTAGAATGCATCATCTGAGTGGTCTTTTCGGAAAGAAAACTCCAGACATGTTGTGGGGACCTCGGAGACCTATAATAACTTGCTGAAAGGAGTATAATACGTAACCTTTAAGATAAACACAGGCGACACCAATTCAAGTCAAGTCAACACTGTGGCCGTCAGGTTGACAGTGTGGAGGGAATTTGGAATTACACGGGGGCTGTAGTGTGATCATGTTTCGCGCTTAAATTTCCCCTGAGATCAGCGGTGCGCGCACGGAAGATTTTGGAGCCTGTCCAAGCCCGTCCCTTCTTCATGCCGCACTTCTCCCCTTCTGCTTCAGCTCCCTCTTGTCCTTGATCCGGCAGAGAAGGGACTTCAACACTGACATCCCACTCCTGGTTCAGGACTCAGCCACGAAACCAGGTACAAATCCCTCAATGTATAAATATCATTCCATCTAGATGTACCTGCAATCACTCAACCTTCCCCCCCGTAAGTTCTAAAGACTCGATCCCCAACCCACATGCAAAAAAAAAAACAACAACTCGATATCACCATCACCCAAAAGCCTCAAGAGGTGAAGCACAAGATTTCAGCGAAAATGCAAGTAAACACTTGAAATTGTCAAAATATTACTGATACAAAATGGCGGGGGGGGGGGGGGGATCATCAAACGCATTCTGTGTTTTCAATGCTAGAGTACAGTTCACGGCCCTGATTTGAGCTGCATCGATTGATTTAATGTAGTGGGCCCAGTACGCTGTTTTCATCATATGAAACATGGCTGTTACTTTAGCAATTCTCTTAAGAGCTTTTAATGCAGTAGAAAAGTAGACACCTTTCTATACCAACTGAGGTCGGAGGTTACGTAATTATTTAGATGGGCCCCCCCCCCCTCCAACTATTAACGGATGAAGCAGCGTGCAGACAACGGGGACTAATTGACATTAAAGAGCACAATTCAGGTGCATTTGAATTGCTCAGTTAACCATGGAACCAGAACATGGGAGTGGATTCAAGATTCAAGGCGTCTACATAAATACCGGTTATCCCTCTGTGCATCCTTAACTTTGAACTTGTGTATGGTTCCGGTCGCACTGAAAACGCCGTAGTTTGGATTTGCTGTTCCATGTATTTTCCGCCAGTTTACGTGGCTGAAATGTATTCAAGGTCATGTGCAGGAGTTCAAACAGCGAGTGGCAAAAAAAAATCAGCTGCTTTATTCACCTTTTATGTTTTTTAAACTCTTGCATCTGCAGTGCTTGAACGTTCGCTATGCAGCGGCTCAGTGTTCATTTTGAACCTTATCGTATCGAGACGATGTTGTCCTTCTCTGAAACATGGGATATTGTTACTTATCCCCAGGTTTAAAAAGCGCCGGTGTTGAATTACAGTTTCACTTTTCCGTTTTTTTTTTTTTTTTTTTCTTTTTTTTCTTTTCACCTTTCACCTTTCCTGCAAGTCTTAATAACTCGCGGGTAGGAGGACAAACATTGGAGCTTGTGGTGTGTGACAATTAAGAACTGGAGTCACTACCGTTGGCCTGCTAGGTCAGTGTGTTCAATTCCCCGAACTTGCACAAACAAAAGGCAGACCTTGCCTCGTTGCAGCAGGTGGTGCGTCCACGTTCTCAGCAGTTTGTAATGTGTCTGTGACATGATATAAAACCTGATAGCATGCATACATATAGGCCAAATGCGTACAGCGACCGTGCATGCAGGTTTGAATCCGACCTGCGGTCCTTTTTTGTGTGTCTCTCCCTCTCTTTACCCCCCATTTCCTGTCCCTCTATGCAAAGTAGAAATATATACTGTATATATTTTTTCATCTATGACGCCTGAATTGCGCACTGTGTGTGGGTTGGAATCGAACAGCCGGTTGAATCGGTGGCGCCCAACAATCTTTTACTCTGACGGTGGAACCACACCAGGCGCGTTGGCGCTGCACGTGGGCACGGGGCGGTGTGCCATGAGCGCACGCTTCCTATACACAAGCCTTCTCCATAGAAACACGAGATAAAACTACATAGAAATGTTTTTTTGAAGAGTGCAATCAATTTAAATGTGTTTTATATGAGCCAGCATTGTACCAGGGACAATGCTGTTTAATTTGTTGGATTTGGAATTTGGATCTGCTGTTGGATTTGCTTATTGATCAATGAAATGCCATGTTAAATTGGTGCTTAAAATATATATTACAGGTCTACTTTCTTTTATTTTTTTTTAATGTTATTTTCTTATAGGTTAGCCATATATATATATATATATATATATATATATATATATATATATATATGTGTGTGTGTGGCTAACCTATATATATATATATACACAGTATAGCCTAATAGTACTGGAGGTAAGTTATGGTAAAGTTTCGTTTAGGAGGATTTAGATGTATATTTAATACAACACAGACAATTAATCCTATTATATAATTATAGAACCCAGAATTGCGACTGTGGCGCCGCCCCTTGCGGTGAGCACCGTGTGTCGATTACGCACATTTGAGTATTTTTCGAGCTTATAGAGCTTGTGCGTAATCACCGGGTGTCATGACATTTCACTGCATATATGTACGACCGCATGTGTATGTATGTGACAAATAATCTCTTGAACTTGAACTTGAAGACCTGTTTTAAATACGAAGAACAAACATGTACAGTATGTCATACGCAGATTAGGATATATGTTTTTACTGTATTGCATACAGTGCAAACATATCCCACTGACCAATTTCAACAATTACAGCAGGTATAAAACGTATAATCAAACTGTGTGTTAAAAAAATATTTAAATCTCTGATGTTTTCAATACAACTCTTTCTACGAAAACATCAATGTCACTACCGCTTCACGTAGCCGCTAGGCCGGTAAAAAAAAACAGGCTCCGTCCCGGGCCCCTGCGCAGCACCAGTGCGCCTGCTGTAGTTCTACCGTGACATCTACGACTCTTTTTGAGCACTTTGGACAAAGATATTTTTACACAGCTTTAATATGAAATATCCTCCGTATGACGTTTTAAAGACACTTTGCTGACAATGGGACCATTGTGCATGTCATTGAATGTTAGACGTTCGAAAAATGTTCGGGTTTTGCAAGGTTTTTAGTTTTTGGTGAATTTGTGGGACTTTCCCTTGCAAAACCTTTAAATGGAAGTTTGCAATTTCACCATATTTATTTTACTATAAAACTTTTCTATCACAAATGACAATTGATAGAATTTTAAATATCTGAATACCCTTACACACCACAAAAGGCTGAAACTGCAACTTTAAAGTCTTTCCCAATGGTCAATGTGGATTTTAACAGAGCTAAAATAACTGTTTATCACACTGAATTGACCTTATATTATTTTCATTGTTGTTATTTTTATTATTATTATTATTATTATTATTATTATTATTATTATTATTATTATTATAAGTAGTAGTGGTAGTAGTAGTAGTAGTAGTAGTCCATTGATTCTCTCAACAGAGCTCAATCAATCGTGATCATCAATATGAATTAAAATAGTAATCAATCGAAATGTGGTGTGGGGATAGTGTGGTTTGAGCAGCCACACTTGTCCTGGGTCTAGGTAATTGGGGCCCGGGATCAGTGTGACTGTATTCCTGTTGTTCGTTGATTGGTTTAACGAGAAACAGCTAACCCCCCCACACACACACACACACACACACACACACACAGGATAGGAGCCCTTGTCATGACATGCTGTCCATCTGCTTCGGGCTTGATCCAAGTAGCCCACTCTCCACAATAAGCTTGTATGTTCTCAACCCCATCGTCTGCGCCGGAGGGCCCTGAAAACGCCACTTGGGTGGCGCTTGGCAGGCGAAACCGCCACACTATAGTAATTAACAGTATCAATACATATCAATACAGTAACACAATCAATGTCAACACAAGCTGACAATGCTTCATTGGACATCACCAGGGAGCTCCGAAGACATTGACAACTGAGCGATAAATTATAATCTTCTAACTTTTAGGGAACATGGGAACCCTTTGAGATAGTAACTGTGATCAATGTCTGTATACTGTAAATAAACCTGATATGACTTGGATATACCATTTAATAATCACATTAGTTCTCCACACCAAGACAAGCTTTCTTTTGGGAGGCCATATAGCATATAGCATACCCAGGACAAGTCTCTTATTCTACCGGTGATTGCCCCGATGAATTCTTAAGGTATTAATTTATACATTGTGTTGTGTTGTCCATTTATGCCGCTGTTTGGGCTTGTGCTGACCCTGCATCGTTTATATGGTATATGGTTTGTGGCTCTATCTGTCTATCTGTCTATCTGTCTATCTGTCTATCTATCTATCTATCTATCTATCTATCTATCTATCTATCTATCTGTCTATCTATCTATCTATCTATCTATCTATCTATCTATCTATCTATCTGTCTGTCTACGAGTGGACATGAGGCAGCAGGCGGTGGATGAGATGATGCAGAGGATCAAGAAAGGCGTTCACCTTCGCCCCGTGGGTCACTCACCCACCAGGAGCAAACAGGTACCAAGAAGAGCGTAACATACTGTATGCAGCTCTGTTTAACCACAGTCATTGTTTTACCATTTAGCATTCAATGCTCTTAAATCATTTAGCGCTGGGGTCATTTAAACGTGGCTTGATTTCATCAACATGACACAAGTTTTATTTATTTATTTTATTATTATTTTTTTTTAAGACATTTCACTTCGCTGCCACACCAGCTCTGTGAAATTATAGAGCATTAGGAACTGCCTGGGGAGTAATTATCAAGAATGTGAAGATTAGAAAATTGGCAAAGTGATTTTATGTTGATACATTTACTCTCGGAAAAGACATGCCCCAGTGCCGGGCTGTACTTAAGTCTCTAAGTGCTGAATGAGGAAAATAAGTATAATGTGTCAAACTGCTGTTTATTTACCAAACCCATCTTTTCCTTTCCCTTTCCTTTCATCAGACAGAGAGGCTGCCCTCTAATTCTGCCATTCACCAACTTAAAGGAATCATGGTAAAGGAACTTTCTAACAATCAATCAAATGTCCCTCAGAGCTGTAAGCCCTTCTGAAAGTATATTTTGAATTCATTTTATTAGCTACACTTTTCCTGTTTTGTTCCCAGGAAAGTAAAACTTGATTAGTACTTGTCTTAATGGTCTAAATGGCATCAAGTAGAACTATGTGTACTTGGAACAGCTGTCTTTAGAATCAGTAAATACGGTGCTGAATGCAAATAGCACCAGTACAACCTCATTAGGATTTTTTTTAAATGTTACGAAGATTCGTGGGAGTCCCAACTTCCTTTTTCAGTAAAGTAGATCTTATATTTAATACATTTCTGTAGCATATTAAAAAACATTCTGTTAAAGTGGCACCGTGGAACATTTGGTATTTATGATTTGGCGCCCCCGCAGTTTCTGAGTGCAATTGCACTTTTACACCGCTGTCTTAAAACTCGGTCCGGTGTCCGAAAAGAATTTATTTAACCGAACAAATTTGAACCTTGTCGGTCACGTTTCAATCACAGTCTGTTACAAACACAGATGTAATGTACACCTAGGTTACAGCGCCCCTTGCACGGACCTCGGCACTTCAGCGAGCACTCAGTCCACCGGAGCCTCTCTCCCCGCGGCTCCGGAGGATCCGTGGGGGGAGAGGGTTGTGGGGCTCGGCCCCCTCATACCGGTGTAGGTACCAGACGTGCTCGGGGCTCGGAGGTGGAGCGGCTATGACTTGTATCGGCACTATTACCGGACATTTTTCCTTGCAAGTTTATAACTTATCTGGGGTCTTTTTAAATAAATTTTAGCAGGCAAAAAAACGTTAATTTCCAGAGCCTCAAGGAAGTGATGTAGTACCATAAAGCATAACGCACTTTTCCCGCAGTCTCGTACCCGAACACCAAAGTTACATAGCGCAAGAACTAGTTCCATTACTTATTTTGCTGTAGCGTACATCTTTTTTTTTTTTTTTTTTTTTTTTTTTAACAACCTATGCAGGACAAGAATCGGTCGTCCCCCCGACTGAACCTGGAGGAAACTCCGCCAGCGAGCGGCAGGTCAGAACTGGACAGGGTTCTGCTGCGGCGACGCTGTGTGCTGGAGTCTGAGAAGCTGTGCGAGTGAGTGTTGTCTCCTGTTCACGTTCAACCACCGCCATTGTTATTGTGATATGAGCGCATTAGTGTTTATCGGACCATATTGCGCGTCGGTAAGAACACTTTTTACTCAGTAGAATGATCGACTGAAAGCACAACAGGGTACAAATGTTGAAAACTGCAATGGTTGTGTGCTCGTTCCACAGGCATTCTGAGCCCGTCCAAACCTGCACTCACTGAGCTGGACACCGGCAGGACAATACGGGTCCAGGCATAAGCACCCCGAAGGGAGGCCGTGAGGTTGTTCACCATTGTGAAAGCAGAGTCAGCACATCGGAGCTTAGCGTTTCTTTTGCAAATTTTGTAGTTCAGCATTTCACTGGCTTAAGAAAGACATTTTGTTTGGCGGGAGTGGGGGGGTGTATTTCAAAGAATTTCAAAACAATTTTCAACAGAAAAAATTGAAAAGGGATAAATGAGAACCTTTGATTTGCCGGGTTTCCTGACATGTTTTTTTTTTTATTAAGTCAGTTGTCTGATTAAGTTGAAATTAAATGAAAGACACATGGCCTGTTAATGGCACGTTGTTTAACTTTTTAAATATTAAAGGTTGTGCTATTTTTTTTCTACGCTAACCTCTTGACCAAAGCAAGTTGACCAGCTATGTAACTGGTCACATTCCCGTTTCCAATGTAAAGTGAATTAGTCCTATTTGGTTCCCACATTAATTATTGTACACTGTGCTCCCGATTCTCTCCTTCCATTCCTTGATATCTTCTGAGGATCTTTGACGGACTGGCATTTTGATAGATATGAGGGAAGTCTCTCGTGTGTTGTTACTTTATACTGGGTCATTATACTTCTGTCTGTGGCTGGACAGGGGCTCCCCACAGTCTAAATATTGGCCAACATTTCACAGCAAAGAGATGGCTTAACTGGCCAAACCCCGCTGCTTTGGAGGCGGACTCCAGCGTTTGGCAATGTCACGGCACGCTGAGGTTAAGCCGCTGTTAAAGGTGAGTCTTACTTGGAAACAGACTGGAGGATCAACCCGCGCCCTCAGAAAAAAAAATTACAATGACCATGATGGTTAGTTAGCCACGATGGTGGGCTTTCTTTTCATTTTGTTTTGTTTTCCCTCGACACCTGCCCAAATTTCCCAGACTGTTACTTAAGTGAGGGATTGAAACATGAGAGCCGCGAACTCTGGGCGATGTCCATCACCTATTGTGTCCTGCCACTAATTAAGGCTTTAGGCTTCATTTAGCACTTAGGTGCAATTTCCACCCGGGGGAAAGCCTCCCAATCCGCCCTAACGTAGTGTGAAGTGAAATTTAATGTAGGCGAGACTCCCCACTCCAGCCTTGTTTAAAGAGATCCGTCGTCAACAGGCTTCAATGGGCTTGGCTCAATCTTCCATACATTCAACTTATCACCCCCTCACCTGACCGCCCCAGAAATCACAGAGGAAGTCACACTCTTTAATTGTATTTAACAGCAGACTTAGCCGCGACAAAGGCCCCTCGCGGACAAAGCGGAGTCGTCTGTGAATGGGTTTGCGGCAGAACAAGCACGAGGAAGTGGCCGGTTGTGCTTCTGTGGCATGTGCGCTTTCCTCCATTTTCTCATGACAAAGGAGGACGCGGGGAACTCCGGTTTATCTCTGATCATATCTCAGGGGATGGAGAAGGAGTGTCAAACTCATTTGGGGTAGCGGGCCTGGATTGGCCTAAGTACCGCTCAACGTGGGCTGAAGTATTTCTTTAAAGTCGCGGTTGGATTTCCGCGAACCGTCCGTCACAGACGGTTCAGAAGCTCTTTGAGATGGATAAAGTTAATTATTCATTCACAATCAACTTCAGCTCATCGACATGGTCCTTACGTTACAAGTCCTAATGCAAAAATAGGGGAAAGCATTTTGCACAGATACAAAATACATACATTTGAATATAGTAAAAAAACAAAACAATTGTATAATAAAATTTGGATTCATCCTACAGGGCAGATTCAGGCTTATGTTATTATCTGAGTCATCGCTGGACTACAGTATCACAGTATCACGCAACATTCTTGCCGTCCAGTCTCCACACTGGACACAAAGAAAAGGGGAGAAAAGCAACGTCTCTATATTGATTTTTTTTTTCACGTCAGAGGCCCACTCATACCCGCCAAATCCGGTGAATTACCCTCGCCACATCCATGTTGTTGGCACAACTCGGCAGCGCACCAACGACAGTTAAAAAAAAAAAAAAAGATCTAATATGCGAGAATTGGTGCTGATTGTCCTTTGGAGCTGTTGTTTTCCACGTTTCTCTATTTTTTTTTCCCAGAAACAAGAGTTGATGAGATGACCAGTTCAGTTCTCCTGTAACCGTCTGCTCCCAACGCCAAAGTCGTCCCGTGCTGAGTGGCACGGCAGCAAACATTGCGGATCGCAGCAAAACACATAATTAGACCAGGAGGCTTTTTCTCCACCTTCCACCATCTCTGACCCTTCCTTTGATGCTCCGCCACCCAGACAATGTAACGTTGTGTTTGTGGGTATTTTTGTCCGCTTATGGACGGCCAATTAGAGCCCTTTTTGATTTTTCCTTTTTCCATCCGGTTTGTTGTGAAGCACTTAATTTGACATATTTTCTTAGTCATTTCATTCATTTTCCAAACAAAGTAATTGGCACACTTGCTAATGTCCAGAGCTCCTTAGTGCGATGCTGTAAGTAATGACATTTAGCATCTCACAAAAAAATAAATAATAAAGGCGCATTTAAGAAATTAAATACAATTCAAAATTCAATGCATTTAAATCCTGTTACAGATTAGTAAAATGTGTTGATTTCTCAAAAGGTCTTGTTACTACTACTAACATGTACGTCTAAGTTCTACATTTGTTTCTAATGTACATCGCTTGTGGACATCAAATGTCACCTTAAGCTCAAAATAAATCTACCTAATCCATCTATATAAAGACATGCAGTAAATTGACACCTATTTGATCGAAACCAAATAATTGAACTACAAACAAGCTACTATGCGCTGGTCTATTGTGCTCTCTCTGGGCACCAAGTCGCCGGACATGTCGCAGAACAGCGGCGTGAATAAGCGGTGACTCACTGGAAGGCCCGTCAATGCAGCTGCCTTTCCCTGCGCGCCGCGGCGCAACGTGCTCGCGGAGCCTTCTCCGCTTCCCGCTGCACAACAACGGGCCCCTTCTGCCGGCAGCCGGAAGCTCCCACCGCTGCGGAATGGACATTTATCTGTTGTCTTTTGCAGTCTGACATAATCGCTTCCTCCGAGGAACCGTGGAGGACGTGAGAGGGGTCGGATGAGGTGTCGAGCGGTTATGAAGAGGCCTTTCCTCCCGACACCCCGAACAATGACGAGCCTCTATTTGTGAGCCAACATTGAGGAGTGGGTCTGTGCGTCAATGTTTGTGTGTGTGTGTGTGTGTGTGTATGTGTATGAGACCGCGCACGCACAGGCTTTAGCACGGGGCTGCTCTAATTATTTTTATTTCTGCTATATTTGTAGACCAGGATTCAAATATTGCGGCGCTGATCAATTAAGCTTCATCTTAGAACCTCTGCTTGCATCATACCGCTTTCCAGCAGCGGCGAAAGGAGATAAAAGAAAAGATAAAAGGTGGATTTAAAATGGCCGTCCCGCTTGTTCAGCACTTCCAGCCGCCCCGCGGAGCTCGCCCCGCGTCTCGCTGCCTCTCCCATCGTCTGTCGCCAGACGACATTTTCACGAAGAAAGAGTCGCGTGTTTGTGTGAGGCCGAGGCGCAGCCTTCACAGGACAATGTGTTTGAGCGCTGGAAATGTCAAAAGGTGTAATGGCTTTGCAAAGCCGGTTTATTTGTTGCCCTTCGGCATCCAGCGAATAGCAATTTTTTTTTCTGAACAGAATTTGAAATATGAAATGTAAGAATCTATTTAGAGGCAGTTTAACGCTGCAAATAACAGGAAATCTGTTTGTGTTTTTCTAAAGGCTCGAAAAAAGGCTACGGAGGACTATGGATTCGTTTTTTATTTTTCATTGTCGGGGGGGGGGGGGGGGAAAGGGTTGTGTCATTAAAATGTAAATCGCCCACGTTGGAGAAAATGTACAGTCGCGCGGCTCCCAGCGCAAACACGCGGCAGTACAACGGGGAGCATTTAGTTTTGCTCCGGGCTTTGCGGCTGCTCCTCTATGTATTCAACAAGCAGCGGTGGGGGGTGCTTCTCCCTGGACACTGTGGACAGGAGAGAGGGGGGGTTGAGAAATAAACAAAGTAGACAACAAAGGAGGGCTGAATGTGTCCAAAGTACAACTGCTGCCGCCGCCGCCGCCGCGGGCTGACGGCAACGGCAGATTGCCAGTCGGCCTCACTCCGCTCTGGCGTTGTCATGTTTTGATGATGTTTTCTATTGATCTCATCTTCTGCACATGCACACGACACACAAACATACTCTCTCGCTCTCTCTCCCTCTTGCTCGCTCGCTCTGCGATTTGGAAAAATTAACGAGCAAAACAAACAAACTTGTCGTTGCAGGCAGTTCGATTTACACAAAGATGAACTCTCCTTTCAGTAATTGTCCGACGGGGGGGCGAGCGTGCGTTTCTATGTGTGTGTAATTAGGAGGCCAATTAACAGATCCGAGCTATTTTTTCATGTTCCATTCACACACTCACTGTCACACACACACACACACACACACGCACACACACAGATGCCTTTCTATGATTCCTGCCACAGTTTCCTTTCACGTCTAAGGCAGAGCGTGGGTGAGATGTGTTTTCACAAGCCCGGCTGTTAATACCTCTCTCTCTCTCTCTCTCTCTCTCTCTCTCGCTCTCTCCCTCCCGGTGGCTTTGTCTCGCCTCCTTTTATTTCCCCGCTCGACTAAGAAAAGACAAGGGAGGGGTGGAAAAAAAGCCCTACCCAAGATTCCCTGCTGGGCCAGCTCTTCCTCTATAGCAATCAGACGGTTGCATTTAGTCAGCCGCTCCGCGCCGGCCAGACCTCCCAGTTTGACAAAGCTCATGCCCAGTCCAACGGCCTGGAGGGGAAGGTGGAGAGAGGGGAGGGAAAAGCTTTAAACGTGTGTGGAGCATCACTGTGTGACCGGCAAAGGGAAGGAAAGAAAGGGGGGGAAGTGGCGGAGAAAGGGGCATTGTTTCTCGGCTTTGAATGCGCGACAGCCGCTAAACTGTTTATGATATCATTCAAACGGAGGTGGCTCAAGAGAAGGACTGCAGAGCGAGGGAAATTAAACGAGAAAACAATTGAGATAATATGAATTTTGAAAAAATGCTCCGTGAGGACCATCCACTCGACAGAGGCGGAAGACAAATAGATATTTGAGGCTCACCAAGTCTGACAGAGAGTCCTCGCCACATGGCTCGTTGCACGTTGCGCCAAGGATGAGAGCATCTGGTGTTACACACACACACACACACACACACACGTCAATTAATGAACAGTTCATATAGAGATAATTGAAGTACCCATCTATTTACACAGCACATAAGATGGCCAAATCATCATGGAACAACTGTACTAAGTTAAATATTCTGGTGCTGCCGCAGATTTGCAGGGACAAAGTTAAACGTTTAACTGTGCTGAGAAAAAGCTCTCCCCTGCCAAATATATATATATGGCTTTATTTTTTTACATTTTAATATGCGCAGATATATATATGATGTCTTTTGCGGTAAAATATGAATGTATAATTATCTATTTGGCCTAACCTAGACCAAAGGAAACCAATGATGTCGGTCGTTGACACGGCAGACCCTGTGGATTTGCCGGTTCAGAGTGTTCTGGCGTACTGGATAGTACCAAGATAACAAGTTGCTTTGGAAATGCACATCGCACGAATTGACCAGTGGAAGGAGTTCAAGGGCTCAAAGTACGTTTCGATTTGTGGTGTGAGAGGTGATCATAATATCACAGATGCGTGATTTTTTTTATAACGACCGCTCCTGTTTAACGGGAATCCTTTCCTCCGTCATCCTTGTACCTTGGTTGTTTGCTGCGATGCGGATCAGGCTGCTCACCGAGGTCCCGGTGGTCTGCTTCAAGACGTGACCCCCGACCCCCGGGAGGGGCGGCGGGGCCGGGGACAGCACGGCCTGACCCGGGGGCTTGGCCGCGGCCTCACAGAGCAGGGTGCACGATGCCCCGATCGCGGCTCTCAGCTTCTCCCACTGGTCTAGGTCCTGAAAGGTAGGAAGAGATGATGAAGAGATGATGTGTCGCACAAATTCATACATGATACTTGTGCGCTTGTACGTATACATACAGAAACAGATCATAGATGAACGTTTACTGCCTAGCTAGTATATCTAAGAGGTGGTAAGATGATTTGTACTGATGTAGAAGTGTCATTACTTGACAAATATTGTGCCTAACTTCAAGTAAAAATATTGATTAAATGAATTGCACAAGTAAAAAGACATCCAAAATCTATTTTTATTTATTAATGGTTACTTTTATTAAACATGTGAGTGAAGACCCCTATTGATAATGAACAGGTTTACCAAACACCATTCAAATGAAATAATATGAATTCTGAAGTATTTCAGTGTAAAATACAATTTCACCAAAGAATCTTATTTATCATCCCATACTGCCGCAGTACAGTGACTACACCCAGAGCCAGTTTAGACTAGTCTACAGTTATTTGGCTGCCTTGGTCTTTGTTGTCGGCAGTTTTTGAACGCACGCTGAATTGGTGAGAAAAAATGAGCGAAAAATCATGGAACACAATAGACAAAATCATCAAAATACGCAAAATATACTCAATACAATGTGAGCGGTGGCTCCTGTGCGCGGCGGTGCTCAGTGTGAAGCTTGGGAGGCGGAGCGCCACTGGTCGAGTTGCAGACACCGTGGGTGAGAGATAATCACTTAATCACTTGAGATTCTTCAGACTGACTTGTCTGCTTGTTTTGCTGTGTCAGGAAAGGTCAGAATAATTTCAATTCGCTGATTGACTGAAGAAGACTATGGCCACTTAATCATTGAATTCTTTGTGTGGTTTGGCTTGATAATCAACTTTTTTTTCCATGTAAAATGTATCCATTAAATATAGATATTTGGAGACTCAGTACAATAAAGGTCGCCGCAGCATTTCGTTTAGGAGTAATGGAAGCTACTGGGACTTTCAATTTTTAACAGCATGATATCTGCTTGTTGTGTCGCAGGTTATTTTTTTTAACTACTTGACTCTTCCTCCCGCATGATTATCGGTCTATTTCTAACCTACCCTTTATTCCCCAGATCCCTTCAAATATTGCGTCCAAGAAAATCTTGCTGCAGCAACAATTACAGCATATTTGATATGTTTCAATGAGGCTGGCAGAACAGCGTTCCTCAAAGTCGACGGCTGTCAGCTGACAGCCGTCAGCTCTCCACGGGGGTCAATTCCGAGGCCCAGTTTTGTTCTCTTCACATCAGTTTCCACTGCGATATTTTATTTGCAGTCGTGGCGGAGCCACCTAGCTCGACTCTCTGTGAAGCCCGCTGATCTCAGTGTGTGAAAAACACATTTCTATTGTGATTTCCTGAAACTCTGAACAGAAACCCTTGTGATTAGGCCCAAGCACATTGCAAGACAGAGCCAATCCATTAGTTGTCTTTCGCAACATACCAAATCTGTTGCAAGAAATATTGGGGTCCTGTTGGACGGCGATTTTGAACTTTGATCATACTTAGAACATCACACCAAATTCAGCGTCCTTGCACTGTCTCCTTGTACAATTTACAATTTAAAATTAATTTTAAGACTTTGCTGAGATCTTTTAAGGCTCTTCGTGGCCCCAGGCATATCCCGATTTTACCAGTATTTTGTATGATTTGACTTTTTAGTTATATATATTTATATATCACTTTTGCTATACATTAACATTTATATATATATATATATATATATATATATATATATATATATATATATATTTATTTATTTATTTTTAAATTAATCACTTTGTTTTTTTACCATCTGCAAAACAATATATTATTGTTGTGCTGTGACTGTGTTAAGTCTATTCTTCTTTTTGTTGTTCATCTTCTTCATAGTATTATTATTGTTATAAAGGTAAGGTTGCTGAAACAAACATATTATATTTATCTTTTACAACTTAACATCAACTAATGGAAATTATTTTTCCTGCATTAAATACAATACAATCCAAGTGCAATGAAATGAGATGATGCAGCGGAAAGTGTTTATCCCTGCTGAACCGGAGGTGACAGGGTTTTCGACTTGCCTCTTTCCTCAGTGGATCGATCAAAGCCTGGACTGCTGGATATCTAGTGACCAGACCCTGATACAGGTCGACTAGTTCATCTGGGGATTTAGGACCGCCGGTGACCACCTCATACTTTCCTTTTGACTGCGGGGAAGAGGGGGGAAAAAATTAATAGAGACCTTCGCACCTACAAAGAAATAAGACTTAAGTGTATGATAACGCTACATAAACAACCTGTTCCTCCTGTCCTCCTGCAAAGTCGCTTTATCTCATATAAGAATCGAAATTCTAATTGTATCCTGAAAAATGATCGTATTCCAATTTGAAGCTCAAAATAGCTCAAATATTTCAAATTTCATTGTTTTCCATCAGTATCAGCTCCCAGGGAATAAATCCACATTTACACTTAGTTATCCCGAGAGCAAAAGACCCAAAGGTACTCTCTTAAGTTCACTCTTTCTTCTCTGATTTGACGCATCCGCTAGTTTGATACAGGATGAAATCATGTTTAATGAACCAAATGTATAGTGTGGCCACAGGCAGTGGAATTAGAATGCCATACTTCAATGAATGTGACTAGAAAATTCCAAATACAAACCCAAGCATTCAATTACAATAATGTGAGTATATAATTAGTTACTTCCACTCCTGTTCATTTGCCTCCACTCCATCCATCCGTCTCCCTCTTCATCTCAAATGAATCGCTCTCTTGAGCAGCAAATACGTCCCTGTTTTGCACGAGAGGAAAGTACTTTTTCTTTTTTTTTACCCGTTAACTTACATAGTCCATTAGCTCTTGCGCGGCACAGTTTATTGCCAGATGAAGTTCCGTTCCAAGTGGCAGTTCAAGGTTGGCGCAAGCTTCAGCGATCACATCCAGCGGCTGCTCCAGGCGCTCGTACCCGACCACGAGCACTCCCGTGACGGAGAACATCTCCTGTATCGGCTGGCAGCCAACACAGGGAATCTCTTTTCAGCTATTTCAGCGTACCAAAAATGTACATATTGCAAGGTTGGCCAGGGGAGAGCTAATTATTCAACGTGTAGGATACAGTGGCTGACTTTAGGTTCAGCGCTTCGGACCAAACAGGGCCGTCAATGCAGAGATATCTGGTCTGCGTAGTACAAACACTGCCAGAAAGGACAAGGTGAATGGTCATGCTATTGAAATATATTGTGTGATTTCTAATGCTCCCTTAATAATTTCTATGAACACCGACAGTACATGACGGCAAGATGATAGGCAGTCATGAAATCCTTAACCATTTTTGTATGCACTGTGTGATGAGGGCATATGTCTTTCAAGGCCTTATATTCCACTTATTTTATTTCCTTTCTGGGCCTCCTCTCCTAGATACTGCAGCAATTGTGCGGCAGGTGTGGCCTCGGGTTCTGAGTTAATATGACACAGCTCTGAATGGTTACTTGCCGAGGCTTGACGACCACAGGCAAATCTTTTACATCCTGTGAGCAATCTTTGTCTCTTGCTTTGCAGGCTTGTTTCTCTATCCTTTGTGGATTGAACGTCAGCTTCTACGCTGTTGACATTGCATGCATCCAAAGGCAGAAGCACCTCTGAACTGAGACATTTCACTTGTTTCTCTGCATTTGCTTGCGCTTTGTGCTACCTACTGTAGTCAGTTCCACTGTTTGAATCTGGTTTTCAAGGATGGAAGGGGGTGACGCGCCCTTCATACTGACGCATTTCATATTCTTGTAAACATTTTTTTTTTTAATTCGAAAAAATCTCGCAAAATTTAAAAACAGCTGGTTGAAGATAGGTTTTTGACAACCATATTTGAGAAACTCCAAAAATGGCAAAAAGGCACAAGATTTCCACGCTCACATTCCTAAATTCTGTTTTTGATTCAATACAGGGCTCCTTAATGCGGAAAAAAATAATAATCTGCTTTGGATGTTAGGTTTAAGATAGGTGGCCTTCAAACAACACTCCTGAAAATCCTCTCTCAACCTTGAATTGTCCCACTTTGGTACAGTGGAAATTCGTGGAGGTGTCCCTCACCCCGGCTTTTGATGCAGCGCTCATTATTCGGATCATCTCTTTTTGAATCTTGAGGGCCATCTCCGTGATCTGTTGAAGTTCAATAATGTTCAGTGTTTCTGCCCAAATGGAGGAGGATGGAAGAATAAAAACACTTTCCCAAAAAACAGCCTCATATAAAACTAATGACAAAGACATATATTTAGTTTCTTTTACCCTTAGCTCCCGAAAAAAAAAACTTCAGAAAGATATATGCAAATAACATTGAACGTGAAGAGTACAAGACTAAATGGCAATAAGGCTGAGAAGATGGAGGACGAGAAGACAGAGGATGCCAAAGCAAAGCCTGAGGAGACGGTGGCTGAGAAGATGGGGAATGAGAAGATGGGAGGCCGTGGAGTCGGAGGCTGAGAAGATGGGAGACGAGAAGATGGAGGCCGAGTAGACAGTGGCGGAGAAGACGGAGGATGAGAAGAAGCTGGCGGAGGAGACCGAGGCGGAGAAGATGGGGGATGAGAAGACGGAGGCTGAGGAGATGGGGAATGAGAAAATGGAGGATGAGAAGATAGAGGCTGTGAGGATGGAGGATGAGAAGATAGAGGCTGAGAAGATGGAGGATGAGAAGATAGAGGCTGAAAAGATGGAGGCTGAGAGGATGGAGGATGAGAAGATGGAGGCTGGAAGATGAGGTTTGGTACTTGTTTGACGCTCTGTCCCGCTCTGGGTATCATGATGATCTCCTCCAGTAGGTTGAGTTTCCCCGGAGAGGACTTTCCACAGCTCAGCAGAGTCACCAGGGGAACAGGGACGTGGAACCCCGTCTGAGTCTGAACGGAGACGTAAAGTTACACAACACAGTCACTACACAGAAGCATCCAACCATGCAACCATCCATCCATCCATCCACCCATCCATCCATGCACCCACCAACCCATCCATCCATCCATCCATCCATCCAACCATCCACCCATCCATCCATCCTGTTGGCTTTCTGAATGACCTCCTTCCTCAGAGTTGATATGTATTGGTACAGAGGAACGTCCAGTAGCTCTGCTGCGGTTTTAGCCACCGCCAGCGACACCGAGCCGATGGCGACGCTTCCGGGAAGCTCCTGTTCCGGTGGAGCACGTGGGGGAATCTGCTTCTCTGCGCTGGCGTTCTTTTTAACTGTGTAGGAAATGGGAAGCAACAGACAAGTTAAAGCCTGGTGCTGCGTGGAATGCTTGGGTCTTCAGGTGTGGCTTACATGTTGGCTTACAGGAAAGGGCTAAGGAACAAATGTTAATGTTCCATATTATTAAAAACTGAAACTGATTCATGGCAGTAGCGTGAATGAGTTACTTTGAACTTGACACATATATCATTTGCTATTTTGCACAATGCGCCCAAATAATAATGAAGGCCTTGTTCCCCTCGCCGTGTGTTGCTTACCTTTGCCACCCTTCTTCTCTTTCTCCGGCACAAGTGGCGTCACCGGAGCCTCCACCTCAGGCTCCACCCTATTTGCTTTCTCCCTCCTCTTGACCTCCTCCTCTTCCAGATAGCGTACCTCCAAAAAATCGCTGTCCAATAAACCATGATGTTGAATGGAATGTGTTTTGTGTGCACACGTGAAGGCATTAAAGGGGGATTCCACCCTTAAAGGTCCTGAATTGTTCTCATTGCATTCAAAAAGGAGATTTAAAGGCCTTATCCCATAAGAGAGAACCTCGACGGCCGTTCTTCTAGAGATCAGGATGATGGACCACAAGAATTTATGGAGCGGTTTAGCCCCTCGGGCCATAATAGCGAAAGCTAATTCATTATTCCCTTCTGTTTACTCATGTGAGATGGTGTACGGGCAACCAATGAGGTGCACTGTGATGATATGATAGGCTGTGACAAACAGCAAACCGATGCAGGGCTGTGACCCCTACGCGACCCCACTCAAGAAACTCAATGACGGGATTTGACCCAATTGTATGTAAACATGGTGGAAGGAATCCTGCCATTTGTACGTTTCCCTCACAATGTGCTCTGCACACTTGTGAAATGTATAATTGAGGAATTGCTGTCCCTCCGCTGGGCATGATCTCACAGCTATTCCAAATTCAGACTTTGTTGTATTTGAATTAGATTAAGGAGAGGCAGCTTTGCAATGCGAGACCTTGATGCTAAGAGTAGCGGGCTAGAGCTCTCCCCCCAATATTCCACGCTCCCTATTGTAAGCGCCCCGTGCCTTCAACTATCTGAAGTCTTTGCACAGCCTTCCAATTTGTCCCGGAATTGATTTTAAGATACTGCTCTCCGTTTTTAAATCTCTCAATGGGTCACGGTCAAAACATATCCCGGTATGAACCGTGAAGATCTCTTAGGTCCTGAAATGTGCCGCACAAATAAACATTGCCTTGCCTATTTTGTTTCATATACTGAATTGGAATCTGTGCGAAGACATGCGCACAATTAATAAAAAAAAAAACATTTACTATTAACCGTTTAATGACCGAATAGTGCACTGATGCTGCACTATTTGGTTTTAAACCAGAAACATCAGGGGCTGTCTCAGACCCAGGCTCTATTACAGTATAAATCTAAGATACAGATTTGTACGGATTGCCAGTTTGGATATTGGAGAGTCGCTGTCTCATGCGCCCACAGTAAAAAGAACCAAAGAGAACAAAGAGCATCTGATGTATCAGTACATTACCTGAGTATGCCATCAATTCCCGTCTGGTCAAAAGGACTGAGACCCTGGAGCATTTGACTCAGAACCCCATTGATCCAATAAAGAGCAATATCAACATGGTTGGTCCTGGCGTCTGGACCATCTGCGCTTTGTTCAAGGAAGCCAAAGTCGCTGGAGATGGCAGCGGACGACATTCTCTAAACACCAAGGAGGGCAACGAATATATCAAATGGACAGTGGGAAAACTATGAGCTTTCGTTCTAAGCTCAAGTAACCGGGCCTAAAAGCCAACACTTAAAATAGAAATACAACTTCCTGACATCAACCCTCCCTTTGACCCTTTAATCAGGTAGTCTCGAGCGACCTGAGAACAGAATATACATAAACAACCCCCTCCCAAAAAAGAGGACAAACATCTGTGTAATCTGCATAAATGCTAGTGTTATAATGGGTTAGGGTTAGGGTCAGGGTCAGGGTTTGTCTGAGAAATATTGTTATTTATGTTGAACGTAAATAATAAGGGGCCACGGAATGGATCCAGGTGGAACCCCTTTAGATATTACATGGGAGGTTGATTTGATGCCAATAAATAAATATAGATTGTGTGTGTTGCCGACAAATATGCATAAAACCAGCTCTGAGCAAGATCATCCAGTCGAAGACCGTGTGACTTATGTAAGTAATATGTGTTTGTTTAGAAACGATGAACAGGTCAGTACGCTGAGGGCAGCGTTTCTAAGTAGCATAAATGGTACCGCTGTGAAAAGGCCTCGCAGCAGTGCCCTCGTTTAGCACCCCGCCACGTGCCAACCAAGTTAATGGATGCAGTGAGACGATGAAGCGGTGAAAGTTTTTGTCACACATGGCTCGCTTGTCGCCTCTTTGCTATTCTCTACTGAATTGCACTCCAGGCCCTGACTGCGATGAGCCAAAACACTTCTGCTGTAACATCACCTCAAACTGACCTAGAACCGGACATTATCCGCAGGGTAGAGAATCTGAGTTAATGTCTTCTCTCTTTCTTTATGTGTCCTTCCTCCTCTCTCTCTCTCTCTCTCTCTCTCTCTCTCTCTCTCTCTCTCTCTCTCTCTCTCCTCTCTTTCTTTCTGATCACGAGCGTCGCTCGTCCTCTTTACACCTGGTGTCAACATGCGTCTTGGGCGATACGATCACAGGTGGACAGTTCTGAGTACGTCTGTTCACACCTGGCATTAGAATGCGTCTCCACATGCGTCTCGAGTGACCGCTTGTGACCGGATCTCACTTCCCTGCTCTATATGCAAAGAAACACCTACATCATTTCCGTTGGCAAAAAGCAAATGCCAAGACTCTAACTTCAAGACAGCAGTGAGCCGTAAATGGCGCGCCGGGTTTTCCTGTGTTTTTCTTTTCGATGTATTTATTTTCGTTCTTTTCCTTCTTCTATGAAACGAAAATTTCAAACACAACTCAGGGACTGTCCTGTTCCCACATTGGATCGCTGCGTAATGGAGAGGGGGCGATCTCCGACCCACTGCGCGTTCGGGTTCCCGTGTCTCCGGGGAAAAAAAACAATCAAAACAAAGTGTGTGTTTCATTTTAGATGTATTTGTTTTCCTCCGTTTCCTTATTGAGCAGAAGAACAAAACCTGAGTGTCCCGTGTCGCGTCATGCACATCTCCCTGTTGCTTTCCGTTGCTCTAGGACTTAATTTAGTGAAATTAAGTACCAAGTAAAAATACTTTACTTGTAAAAAATAAATCCTGCAGTTCTTTAACGGGTAGACTTTCTCAATTTCCCAACCAGGCTTTAATGAGGCGCGAATGAGTATGTACTTCCGCCTACGCAGAGGACCTCATTTGAGTAGGCCGTCTTTCAATGTGGCCCAGGACACATTTGCGTTGCCACTGCTAAAAGAATGTGGCCATATGCGGCTCAGACCACCTCCAAATGTGGTCTGAGCGATCCCAATCTCAATGCGTCCTCAACGCGGTTTAAGTGCATTCACACCTGTACTTGGAGCTGTCCGCTTGCGATGGGATCACCCAAGACACATTTTACAGCGTGACGGCGGTGATGACGTCGCGGCTAGTTGGCCACTGAAATTCTAGTTTGTCATCGACCACGAAAAAAACCCAAAAAACAAAAAAAGGCGCAACCCTAGTCAACAACGGGCGCTGTTTCCTGTCACCACAGATTAGTGTCAGTGCAGAGTGTGGACTAGAGGGGGCACGGTCATCAATCTCCTTTATTGTGAATTCTCTCCTAAACCCTAAGCAATACAGCGTCATTTGACTATAGACACAGTATGTGGATGAATGTCTGTGATGGCATTTTTGTGTTTGTGCAAGAATCCCAATGACGATGGGTCCATATCCAGCGAGTCCTCAACTTGAACCGGGCTACATTTGTACAAAGGTTAATTTCAGCCTCTTGGCCCCATGGACCGACGGGCCGTGCGCCCTAGTTTCACAGTGTCACGTCTCACTTTGTTTTTCAATACTGTAAGAAAAAACCTGAAACGGCACTGTCATCTGACAGCGCTCATGACCCCAAGCTGCCTCTTTGCATCGGAGCGTTCTGCGTCATTTGGTTTTGACACGTTCACTGTCAGAACATAAACATTGCCTTAGCTTTGCCATTATCCATCAGTGATGTGGGGGAGGGGGCGTTCATAAATTGATGTCAACAACCGTTCCGTAAACATTTTGAGCTCCTATTTGAAATGTAATGTTTGGTCGTTCTTCAACTTGTTTAGGAGATTTGGGGGGTGGGGGGGGGGGGGGGGGGTGGGGGTGTCTAAAAGATGCAATTCCATTAGCCGAGTCAAAATGATTGTAAGACAACAACATAAACATTAACAATTAACATGAAACATCAATCAATCAATAAATCAGAATGGTCAGAGTCAGGATAAATAAATAACAAGAAATAAATTGAAATGAATGAATGATTAAATAAACAAATAAATAACTCAGAATGATCAGCATACAAATAAACAAATATAATGACCTGGGGAACCTGGCCGTCTTTCATTTTGTGTTGTTTTCACGAAAATCCACCCACCCCCACCGGTTGAAACAAGCAGACCAACAAGGCAACAAGCAGGCAGGCAGACAGAGGCGTGGACGCGCCAAACGGGTGTGAATGAAAGAAGAGACCTGCTCCTGGTTCCTGACGATGCACATCACCTGTGCTCGGACGGACCCTTGCCCCCTGGCGTCGTACACCCCGCGGCCCCTCAGTCTGCTGATGCTCGGCGCCACCGACAGTTTCATGAAGTAGTTTGCCTGGTGATCGAAACACTGTCATTCACAACCTCACAGAGCCAAAAAACTCACTGACTAACTGACTAACTGACTAACTGACTCACTGACTAACTGACTAATTGACTAAGTGACTAACTAAGTAACTGAATGTATCACTTAAAATAACTCAGCTATTTACTAAACCAGATGTTCGATGTTAAAACATCCCATAAGGAATGTATGCATTCACTTCACTATCTAATAAACTGCTGATATTGTTTCACATGCAATCAAAGTAATTCAATTTTTGAATTACTTGAATTACTTGAATTTGTGAATGTGTGATCCAGCCAATACAGGAACACATTCAAAATGTATTAACAAATGAACAAAAAAACAACATAAAACATTGTTTCCCTAAAATATGTTCCTAGATTAAAAATAAATAAATTGGAATGTCGTATTTGAAAAAACAAAAAGTCAACTTTTGGCCGATGAACGGACTGGTACGAGATAATACTTTTATTCTAAATACTTGAAGTACCTAAACAGTTCAATGTCAATGTGGTGCCTTCACTGTTACAGTACTTATTTACTGTACTGCAGTTTTCCTCCAAGCCCCAGTAGAGTGTGTTCGAAAGCAGAACAGGGTCCTGCTGGGTGCAGGTGTCAGCTCGTACCAAATAGCCGTAGGTGTCCTCGGGGTTGTGGAAGAACATCTGGTTGAGCACGGCCTCCAGGTCCTGGAGGATCGTGGTGCTGTTGTAGTACTCCGCAGCCCGGTTCTTCAGCGCCATGAACCGCAGCTCGTCGTCCGGGAGCCGAGCGGAGTCCGTGCGGGACATGGTGCGAAAAACAATCCTGTTCCTTGTTGTTGTCAACAACAAAAAAAAAAAAGAGCTATTTTCTGTCCCTCACAGTTGTTTACGGTCGTTGCCGGGAGACGAGCTGCGCGATAGTGTACGGCGGTTGCTCGGCAACAGAGTGTGACGTCCGGTCGAGCTGAGCCCGCGTGGATGGCGTGTGACGTCACTACCGCCCGTCACTGCGCGTTTGAAACTCGACAGGCCGTGACGAATTTAGACTGAAAATGGGAGAAAATATCAGACAATGTTAACTCCCATGGAAAATGACATTTTCATAATAGATACAGAAATGAATGGTGAAATTAAACACGAAAAAATAATGAAAACCTAACCTTCTGAGTAAAATGTATTTAATATAATCAATATTATATGTGCTATGCCCCCCCACAGACACACACACACACTTTTGTGTGTGTAGGCCATAGCACATATAATCTTGATTATATTAAAAACATTTTACTTTAATATAATCAATATTATATGTGCTATGGCCTACACACACATCATATATATATATATATATATATAAATTCAATTAAATGAAACTTCTAATCCAAAAAGTTTCAAGCTCTTTCTCCTTAGTAAACACTGTGGAGCACACACACACACACACACACACACACACACACACACACACACTGCCTGAAAACTATAGGAAAAAACTATAGGAACAAATCCCAGAAAAGGAGCGTTATTTGGAAGCGCTTAACCCTGGGAAAGTTGTATTGTGCTCCGTGTCAAGTTATGACCCTGCGGTGAACCATGAGAGGCCTCGAGGCTGGATGGACCGCACCGGACCTGGACACGTCGGATAGAATACACGAAATTAATCACTTTCTCTTTTTTTGTTCGTTTTTCCTGTAATAAAATGGTAGTGTGTGTATATATATATATATATATATATAATTTATTTATTTATTTGTTAGTTTGTTTGTTTAGTTGTTTATATATAAAAATCTTTCTTTTTTTTACATACATATATTTTTTTTGACATATATATACAGTATATATATACTACAAAATGTATATATATTATACTATTTTATTACAAGAAAAAAAAATCGATATATAAATATAAATGTTTGAACAATATATGCATTGGGAAAATGTGGACGTTTTTTTTTTTCTTTCCAAATAGCCGCGCTACAACCACCAGGTTGTGATTAGAGCCGCATAGATACGGGGAATAATGGCAGTAATAGTAATAATTATATACGTGTATTAATTACGATTTAACGAATGAGTTGTGATTTCAATTGTTTGACTAGATACCTGCATGTTAGTAGACTACCAAATGCGTCGTTGTGGCTAATTATCTTACGGTTTTACGCAAAATCATTTTGTTGAAGGATGATGTTCATCGTAAATATAGACACACACACACACACACACACACACACACACACACACACACACACACACACACACACACACACACACACACACATTTTTACTTTTACAATATTTCCTAATCCTTGAGCTTGTGACCGTAATCACTTGGTGGTGCTCTGCCACAATAAACTCTTGACCTCCGGCTTGTAAATCCTAAATGGCAGAGAATTGCGCGGCCTGGCGAATTAGGAACACGGTGAATTAAACGGGTGTCTGCGAGCCACAGCCGCGGCCACATCACGGGCGAGGGCGTTCAAAGCCCAAACTTCCACAACGCGCGCTCCATCCACACCCGGTCCCTTCGGCAGATTTAAATATCGTACGCGCGGCGGGGTCCTTCCCCGGAGGACGGGCGCCGTAGCAGCGGTCAAGGGTGGGCGTTCGAGGGGCCATCTTTTTTTGGGCGAATAAAGCTCCCGTCACGGGCGGCCAGGTCAAGTGAGTGTCGGCGCAGACGTGGGGATGATATTTCTGCCACTGGAGTCTCATAAAGGAGTCGCTGCCGTCGGGTCAAGTGTCGCCGTCGTCTCCGCATTTGGCAAAAAGAAACGCGTCAAACGCCTCCTTGCTTTTCGGCTTTGACGCGCCCGCCTCCAGCCCCGGCTCGTCTGTAAATCATGTTTGCCTTTAACTTGTACGCGAGTTAAGTATATGGGGTTTATATTCATTGTGTGTTTGCGTTTTCTTTCCCCCCGAAAATGAGATTTGAACTTGTTTTGACCGGTGTGACATGAACAACCATCTTACCCACTATTACCCACTATTACCCACTATTACAACAACACACTGCGACCCGGGCTTTTGGCCGCCTCTATATTTTTACTTGCAGACTATAAAACTTGGTGCTTTAGCGTGGACGTGCTTTTGTGGTGGCGATGCTTGGTGGGAAAATAATTCCACGAACTGGTTCGCGAGAAAACAGAATAAATCAAATAACGGGAAGCTGTGTAAACGGGGGGGGGGGGGCTGGCGGCTGTTCCGTGAGAAAAAATAAAATAAAAATAAACGTTTATTCATATTCTGCTCCAAAATAACCCGCGCGCAGCAGTTTAAGGTGTTTTTTTTTTCTTTGTTTTAAGTTGAGGTGACGAATCGTGCAGCGTGTGTTGTTGTTGTTTTTTTTTGACCTGTTATAATAATTATGGTTAACGACAACTTTAAAAAACACACACACACACACACACACACACACACACACACACAAAAATCGACATTTTTACACACAACACACGCAAGGAGAGACGCAGACGATTCAATGCCCACACACTGCAACGGTACAGCAATAAGCCAAGCAAATGTCTTCATTTGATTCCAAAAATATAAAGCATGTAAACAATGTTATTGACGCTCACTTCCCCTAAATGAAAGCGCATTTAAGCTTCCAACTAGAGACCACGAAGATCACGTCTGGAGCGTGGGGTCACCCAGAGGTCAGTCTGCTGTTGCTATTCTATTCTATTATTTTTATTATTATTATTATTATTATTATTATTATTATTATTATTATTATTACGGTTACTATTTTTATCGTTGTTATTATTATCATCGTTATTATTATTATTGTTGTTGTATTATTACTATGATTACTATTATTATTATCGTTTTTATTATTGCTATTATTGTTGTTATTATTTTTATTATTATTATTATTATTATTATTATTATTATTATTATTATTATTATAAGCCTATTATTATTTAAGCAGAACATACAACAATACGTATAAAAGCTTGGTGTAAAATATTACAGAAAGATCTTGTACTTTTTCCAAATGTTAATCATTTTCATAGTATTTTGTTTTTGAACAATTCCAGATGAGTTTTTAAGGCAGTGATAGCTTGGTAAAAGAAAAATATTGAAGGTTTCTTTTCATAAAGGGACATCTGCGTAAAAGCTTTGACGCTTTAAATTGCAATTTAAAAAAGAGAAGACATTTCCAAAACAAAGCTAAAGTATGATGAACATCAATAATAAAACAACACCAATCATACCATCGATGGTACTATTTCTAGGTGGACTTCACAAAAGGTGCAATTGGTGAACAACAAGATTCAAGAGGTTTATTCGTCACATACATATACATACTTTCATACATATATACAGTGAGATGTAATCATTTAGTAAGAAGTGACTTTACTTAACCTAGTCGGAAATTAAACATGTTTTATTGGGGGGGGGGGGGGTATTATTTAAATCGCGGGATAACGGGACAGGACCCGCCGTGACGTCACAAATCCGTGCGCATTGGTTGGTCTGCGAGATGCGAGGCGCTCGGAACACAAACGAAAACATCAAATCATATCATATCTGGCGGACAGCGAAGTGAGTGTTATGGAGGGAGAACGTCCCTACGGCGCTGCGTCTGTGGATGGTCGGTGTCGTCACACATTATTCGTTTATGGCCACACTTTCCTCTTTGTCACGGGTGACGTGAGCAAGGCGATCACGATCTACGTGAACTAAATGGGCTCAAATCCATGAAATGAGTCCATTGTCATTATCCTGCAGTTCAGAAGAAAGAAAAAAAAGCCCATGGGACTGTTCGATTATTTTTACATGTTGGTTAAAAAAGACCCTGTCAGTATGGGTGAATAGTGATAGTGTCGGTCAAACATTCTTTTCCCCCCCTAATGGGACCCCCCCCCCCCCTGAGACGTAAGGCGTTTCGCACCGAGCAGTGGCGGGGTCTCGGAACCGGGAGCTCCCCCGGAACCGGACGCCTTCAACTCCGAACGGGGTTTTTGGGGGGTTTTTTTTGCACGAGTTCCGTGTTGTATTTAGTCCGAAACTCTCACCGATTCCACTTTATCGCTCCACCAAAATCGTTGTTTCCGAACAAAGTCTGAGGCGAGAAATAATCCGACCCGGTTGCTGGATCGTGTTACATCTGCGAGACGTCGTCTCAAAGTCTCTCTCTGAGTTTCGTGAGGCGCGGGCTCGCGTCGGGACAGTTTTGTTTCATTGAGTGGGCGAAGAAAAAAAATAAATGAAATAAAGACTTCTACAATAAAAAAATGTATTTTGTTTTATTGTTTATTATTTTACTATTATGATTATTATTATTATTATTTTTTTTTTACTGAGCCCACGCACTGAGTGTGCGTGGGCTGGTCCCCACCCAGAGCGATGCGACTCGACCGGCGAGGGACCGGCGAGGGACCGGCGAGGGACCGGCGAGGGACCGGCGAGGGACCGGCGAGGGACCGGCGAGGGACCGGCGAGGGACCGGCGAGGGACCGGCGAGGGACCGGCGAGGGACCGGCGAGGGACCGGCGAGGGACCGGCGAGGGACCGTGGACTTACGTCTGGACCAATCACCGGCACTTACGTCACTGAAGGTTCCTCTTGTGCCCGGTTAGTCGTTGCTCCGGAGTAGGAGCTAAAAAAGTTCATCAAAACGGCGTTTTAACAACTATGAGCGTCCCTAGTTCCTGCAGCGCGGACACAAAAACAGGGACGGTTCCTGCAAAAGTTCTTAGAACTAAGAAAAGGTTCCTGCGGTGAGAAAACGCGCGCGTATGTGTGTGTGTGTGTGTGTGTGTGTGTGTGTGTGTGTGTGTGTGTGTGTGTGTGTGTGTGTGTGTGTGTGTGTACACACTTGGGAGCTGCGGGGGCCACTGATCATTCTGAGAATTTGCTCGTTGGCGCCACCACCTGGACAAAAAAAAAGAAAAATCCATGTTTTGTATTGCACCATGCTTATCTCCAGGCGATAAGCATACTATTATAGAACACAATAATAATAATAATAATAATAATAATAATAATAATAATAATAATAATAATAATTAATAATAATTTAGAGAAACTTGAATGAATATTGCTTGACACGCAAGGATATGATTAATAAAGTGATATACCAATGACAATGTTGCAGATAATATCGATAAGATATTAGAGATATTATAGATGAAGTGTATAAGTACATAGGCCAGACTATATGAATAGCTTTTATGGTAGGCTGTGTAAGGCCATGCGCATTGGGGCGGTTGTCTGGGGTTCAGGGGGTTCCCAAACTGAGCCCCGCGGCCCCCTCGGGGGTCCGCTGAGGAATTGTAGGGGGTCCGCAGCAAAATCATTATTAAATTATTTTCACCAAATATATTGGATTTAGAATCTATATTTAGATATATAGACATGCAAAAACAAATTATACATACATGCTAACTCTTACTAACTACGAAACAAATGATGATTGAGATTTTGTTGCGACGTTTGCCACTTTTTGTCAGTGCAAGTTAAATGCTGAACCACACAAATAAAGAATTCTACTTTTTGGGGCAGGTCCTCAGATAGGGCTCAGTGAGGGGATATTTGGGAACCCCTGGTCTATAACAAAGGCAGCAACTGGTCATGAGAGTGGACCAGTCTTGGCCGAATGGCACAAAATGCAGAATGATACGGGGGATAAGACGGCAACAGTTCTTTTAGACATACAGGACCTAGAACGCCTAGTCCTCTTTCAAAGATCCCATTACTTCCCGTCCCTAAAGTAATGTGTGTTTTCGTCAACATTGAGGCTCTTTCAGATGAGTCCACACATCTGATTGTTTAACTAATGGGGTTATGGTCTTGCTGTGGCCGGGGCTCAGGAGGTCACCGGGGGGGGGGAAAAAAGAGTCTCTGGGCTAATTAGAGCGTGGTGTGGAGGGGGACACACACACGGTCACGTGGTTGTCATCTCCAATTGGCCCCTGATTAAAACACCCTGGTCGTGTTTTCAAACTTGACCAGGTGTCGTGTGAATGGGAGTATTGGTGGTCTTTCATAGAGCCCCTTGCTCGAGTTTTCTGCAAGAAGAAACACAGCCTCCACACACACACAGTCTCTGACCGAGCAATGCACTTTGATTGGTTTGGGCTTTTCTTCCAGAATGCCCTTCCTGTGCAGACTTTATAATTAGTCTGCGTTTGTTGAAGATAAGATAAGGTAGGGAAAGACAACTGACACAAACGTTGAACGGGACAGTGCATGAATGTAGAGTAACATGGCAGACACAGAGATTCATTCAGGAGAAAGTAACGATTAAAATATGGAAAAAGTGAAATGCTGCCAAGCGCACGAGTTCATTTACCAGCACTGTGGACACGGTGATTATTTACCAGCTCATGTACTTGGGGTATATCCTCATCTTAAATAAATAATAATAGCAAAAAGAAACAATTAATGTAAAATAAAGTGAGGAAATGGACCAGATGATGCTATTGATGCTTTGTCAGACGACTTTAAAGGCACTTTTAACGGGCGTTGGGGCACAGGGCTTCCGGACAAAAAAAACAACAGAGCAAAGATAGATGAATTAAAGTGTGCAGATCATAGATCAAATGGTTGGTAAGTGAAAAAAAAGTACTTTGTCATGTCCTACCTGTATATTGTATCTGTATTTACTTAAGCATATTCACTTTTGGAGGTTTACTCTACTACATTTCTAACACAGGGCCTTGGGCAAAAAAATAAAACTTCCGACAGTGCTGAAAACCGCTTCCAATCCAAACACAAAAAGGAGAAAAGGAAGGAGCGGATGAAGAAAGTCCACCGTTTTTTTTTTCTTTCGTTTTTTTTGTGGTATGCACAACCTTTGGTATATAGACAAACTAATAACCCGTCGACCTGGCCGTGAACCCCCTTTCTTAAGGGTTTAAGGAGAATTACTCCACCAAGACGCACAGTCAGGCCACATTAAGCCGGTGAGGGCCACTTTACACCAAACCGCTAATCTCTGTGTTCCGGGCCCTGCCAACAGCAACACCCGCCCAGAATCACACTGTCACTTACTGGATAATACACAAATAATAATCGTAAAACGGCCTTGGACGTTCTGCAGAGCTCCATGGAAATCTATGGGAGCAGTAAAGTCACATATAAATGTCAGCCAACAAATGTAAGTATAGCAAGGTTACTTGTGAATAAGAAATATTATTATATCTACTACCATTCAGGATAGAATTATATGAATATAATAATAGATTATATTTTTCTATATAATCCAATTTGGGCAATCAATCAAATACATTGGGCCAAGATTTATTAAAACTAGTTATCAAGGGGGAAAAAATGTAAGAGATAAGCAGCAGCAAAAAAAAAAAAAAAGAATCTGACTTTTTAAGGTGGATCAATTTCTTTTCTTTTCTCTTTTTTCAGATTTCTCTCCAGCAGAGAAGAGGCAGAGAACAGGGACAAGAAATAGACAGAAGTACTCGACAAAACACGCGTCTTATCTGATCTGTTCCATTGTGTTGCTTTCCTATTTAAAAAAGTATGGTTTCCTTAACTTAATCGCCGCTTGCAAGAGCCAAACTAATGAAAATGAATAAAACATGATTTAATAATAATTGTCACATCGCTTATATAACAACTACATTAAATAATTACATGAACACATTTATTAAAATACCGCTAAAGGCAATACAAATATATATATATATGTTATTATTATATAATATTATTCATGGAAGGACATTAGTTATGTCTTTTTATTCCAATTTAAACTTCATTCTAATTTAAACTTTATTCTAATTCTTGGCAGGGAGTCGTCAACCTCCCTGCACGGCGCACGGACGCTCACGCATGCGCACTGCCGTCTCACTGTCGCCCCCTGTTGCCTCAGAGGTTGAACTGCAAATGGGTTTATTGTGTCGACAGTCAAGACTCAATAAACCTCGTCGTCTATGCCTATGCGCACGTTGAAATCGTTCTTTTCGACAAGTACAATACTTTTTTTTCTATCAGATAATCATATATAATTTTACAAAAAAACACAGTTGCAATAAATGTTATATCAAATATAGATTCTTATTCTTAACGGCCGTCCCGTTATTACTACCGATATTGCAATTATTACCATGAGTATTATCATCCTCATAACATACACTAGATAGATATACATATACCATATGGCTATTCACATATTTTCTTTGCCAGCACCAGTACCATCCTTTCATGGTATTGGCACACATTACTGCTATATACTATTTATACTTTGATTTAGCCCTGTCCGCCTTATCTTATCTTATCTTATCTTATCTTATCTTATCTTACCTTATCTTGTATAACTAATCTTAAACTAAACTGATCTTATCTTATATAACTTATCTTATCTTATTTAACTTATCTCATCTCATATAACTTATCTTATCTTATATAATGTGTCTCATCTTGTCTTATAGAACTTATCTTATCTTATATAACTTATCTTATCTTATCTAATATAGCTTATCTTATCTTGTCTTATAGAACTTATCTTATCTTATATAACTTATCTTATCTTATCTAATATAGCTTATCTTATCTTGTCTTATAGAACTTATCTTATCTTATATAGCTTATCTTATCTCATCTTATCTTATATAGCTTATCTTATCTTATCTTATCTTATCTTGTCTTATCTTGTCTTATATAGCTTATCTTCTCTTGTCTTATAGAACTTATCTTATCTTATATAGCTTATCTTATCTCATCTTATCTTATATAGCTTATCTTATCTTATCTTATCTTGTCTTATCTTGTCTTATATAGCTTATCTTATCTCATCTTATCTTATCTTATCTTATCTTATCTTGTCTTATCTTGTCTTATATAGCTTATCTTCTCTTGTCTTATAGAACTTATCTTATCTAGCTTATCTTATCTGGTTTTATATAACCTATCTTATCTTATCATATATAACTGATCTTATCCTGTCTTATATGACTTATCTTATCTTGTCTTATATAACTTATCTTATACAACTTATCTTATCTTATATATCTTATATTATCTTGTCTTATCTCCTGACTTGTTGTGTCTGAGTGTCCATACTGGAGACTGTATTGATTGGGGTGCTGATAGTTGCAATAGTCTCCAGCTGCCTGGAAATGGCCAATACCAATTTGGATGAAATTCAAGTATTTCTCAGAATAAAGACAAGGTCATACTGTGAGCATAGGACGATGCAGTGTGCTGTTTTTGGAAGATTCCAGATGAATGTAGAAACCTTTGTTGGACACACACACACACACACGCACGCACGCACACACACACACACACACACACACACACACACAAACACACACACACACACACACACACACACACACACACAGAATCAAACAAATAATAGTGACAGCACATATTGCAAATCCAAGAGGCAGTTATATCAGGACATTGATGAGTTATAATTAATGAATTCATAATTCATCCTAGTTACTTCAAAATGTTGGACAGACAGCATAAAAATATAAGGAAACATTTTAAAGATAAGCAGATCTTCATACCATCGAGCGTGACTTCAGTTTGTTCAAATACAAAAATAACAAATATTCAAATATTACAGTATAATAATAATAATAATAATAATAATAATAATATCATAGAAGAAATAGCTTCGCAATTCTATTTTTTCAGCCCATGCGTCCCCAGAAAACAGAAAGGTGTGGAGCAGAGGAGGCAACAGCCATTTGGAGGTCTACGCACCATGCGCCCCCTGGTGGCAGGGCGATGGTACTTCGTGTTATCTAAAAACAGCGGCCCCTGGTCCCTCACACTGGCAAGCACAGGGCATTTAGTGGAACAGCGTTTGCTACAGTGGTTTCAGTATCGCATTTTATATTCAACATTTAAAAAACACACCCCCTTCAATTTTTAAAGTGGAAATTAAAGACCCCCACCCCCCCCCCCCCCCACCCCAACTATTCGAAATTGAAATTGAACATTAAGGAAATGACAATTGTACCGATGTGGCCTGATCTAATCAAATCAAATGTATTTATTGATCTATAGATCACTTCAAAAATAAAGCAAAAATCACGTTGGCGAAGTGATTTTATTTTCATGTGCTTTCCAAAAATCTTGGATGAATATATATTTTAATGCTTGGCAAATGTAAAAAATTGAAACCGGATCATCAAATTCAAAATCGGTTTTGCATGAATGGTAAAAAAAAACAAAAAACAGTCTTTATATAATTGATGAGCAAGAAGGATTTTGAAAAACAAAAAAAAAAGGAGAAATACCTCTCAAACAATTTAGTCAGTTTAATGGGAAAGACCAGTAGATGGGGTCAGATGCAACGTTCTCCAATTTGTAGCCCTGACCCAGGACTCTGGTGACGTCATCGGACAGCAGTAGTCTGTCAGATGACGTCATCAGAGTCTGGGGTCAAGGCTGGGCGATATCAACTAATCACACGCAGTGTAGCATGTTTCATGGACCGAGCAACTTAATGTGCTTTACATCAATACAACATTAAAACGGTATTACAATGGCAGCGCGCGCACACACACACACACACACATTAAAAACAGGTGCTCTACTGAAATGCAAGAGAAAAAAAAACGTTTGTGAGGTAAGATAAGATGAGATAAAATATGCTGCGCATGCAACACAGAGTATTTTTATACCATTGCATCTAGGACAGAGTTAATCTGCAAGTGGAGTTCAACTCCTCAACCTGCAATGCAACACAATGCAACAACTCTGTGCTGTGGACGACGTGTAGGGTGGCAAGAGCGCAGCTTTTTGTAACACCACCACCAATCCCCCTCTTTGGAGAACAATTTAAACATGTTTTGGTCTCGAAACAACTAATCACTACTCCAAGGGGGGGAGAATCACCGGGGGTGAGACAAATAAACACCAAACAACATGTGCATGGAAAAACGTAAAACTAGAAACATCTGTTGTTTCGACAAAACAGAGTTAAAGTCAGTGAAAACTGAAACAGCAATTCGACACGTGGCCTCTTCCTGTTTATATATCACTTTCACACCAAAATTAGTGGGTTGACGCGGGTTTAAAAAACCCGCGTCAACCCACTAAAAATAAGCGTTTGACCGGCCCGCCACCCCGGAAAGTCGCAGTGCTCTGTGTTTGCTGATGGCAATTGCGGTCAGAATTGTGGGGCATGGGAGTGTGAGTCCTCCAAGCGAGTCGAACCCGACTCACTCTCACCCCTGCTGCCCCACAGACCCTGGCGACGGTTGAGTGCTGAGTGTTGTTCGGAGTAAGATTTGTGTGCGAGTATGTGTTCTAAGCTAAAATGAGTGGTATTAAAATTGCAGGACTGACGAGATGCACGTCGGGGCAGGAGCATGGCGGGCAAGATGGCAGCCGCCCCGTCACATCCCTACCCGCATAGCTCGCACCCCGCCCGTCCTGCAAACCCTTGGCCTATTGTGTGGTGTATGTACCGAGTTTGAGTTCTGGCACTGGGAGAGATAGGCGAAGCGCCACCAGATCAACGCAGGGGTGCAGCACGCCGGGGAGCGGCCACACGGACACCACCCCGGACCCGACCGCACCCCAGCGTGCCCCGCCCGCAGAGCAGGCGACCCCAGCGGCTCGCCGACCACCGGGCCAAGACCCCACCCCGCGATCCACGCCCCCGAGCCCCCGACTCGAGCCCCGAACCCGCAACCACGCCTCAAACCGACACACGGACGCCACCCGCCGGCATCCAGCCAGCTCAACCCAGGGACAAGAGCGGACGCCGGACCCCCACATTCCCCAAAGCACCACAACATTGCACCGACTTAGGATGACTTAGGTATTAATGGATGGAGTTATGCCGGTGATAAAAGTATCCCATATTTTATTCATTTAATCAACCTTGTTTTTGGATATTGCCAATAGTTTTTCCATTGAGATGTATTCTATCAATCAATGTAACCATTGGGATGTGGTGAGATTATCTCTGTTTTTTCCGATTGAGTAATATAATTTTCTTGGCAATTGTTAAGGCGATCAAAATGGGTTGGCGGTGTTTGAGTGGTTGGTCAACTGAGGAGAGGTTACCAAGGAGACATACAGACGCTGAGACTGGAATGCTGGGACCAAGAAGGGTTGATAGCGTCTTGGCGATTGTTGGTCCAGAATGTTTGGATAGGTGGGCAGAGCCAGATGGCATGAAAGTAGTCATCTCTGGTATTAAGGGAACAGTGAGAACAAACATCATCGGAGGTGGTTTGTAGGATGTTCTTCTTTAATTAGATTTTAACTTTTAGAGACTGCTGTAGTTAGTAGCTGAATTGCAGGAAACTGTGACCACCGTTATTATACCTTTGGCTTAAGGTTGGGAAGGATATAAGCGAATTGTTTTCAAAAATGTGTTCCATATTAGTACTTCCTTGTCTTTTCCATGACCTGACGATTGTTAGTCTGTTTTAACCAGAAGTCACGGTTGTGCCAAATTGGAGTGAATTTGTTTGGCAACTCAGTGTGACCACTGAGTTTGTTGAATCTCCACCAGGCTGACAAGAGTCGTTGTGATGAATGGGTTATTAAAGCAATTATGTTTCCTTATTGCTTCAGTAAGGAATGGGAGATCAGATATTGATAAATCCTGACATTGTGTTTGTTCAATGTCTGGTTGTAACCATTTAATTAGATGTTGAAGATGGTTCACTTAATAGTAGTATCTGAAGTTTGGGGCTGCTTTTATTATTATTATATTATATTATTATTGCTAATATTCTGAGATGGCTGAAAATTTAGATATACGATTGAACACTTTCAGTAGGGATGATTTTGGTTTCCGTAAATATAACAAAATATCGTATGCATAGAAACTGATTTTGTGGACAGAGTTCCCTGTTTGTATGCAAATTATGTCACTGTTTTGATGGATGGCCGCCGCGAGGGGTTCAATAAAGCCGGCGAATAGTAAAGGGGAGAGCGGACATCCTTGTCTTGTGCCGCGTTGTAGAGTTGAAACGCTGTGAAGTGTAACCATTGGTGGTGACAGAAGCAGATGGGGCGTTGTACAGGATTCGGATCCATGGAATGAGTGAGCCTCCAAAGCCACAATTGATGAGGGCGGTAAAAAATAGGTATGTCCAATTATCTCTTTTCTTTTTAGGCATCTAAAGAAGCAATGACAGTATTTCAGTTGTTGCTTTGAGCTGACCGGACTGAATAAACGGCGCATGTTGCTGGATGAGTGTCTGCCCTTGACAAAGCAACTTTGGTCTGGGTGAATTATGAATGGAATTACTTTTTCAATTCTGTTGGTTAGTGTTTTACTAATGATCTTTTGCTCACAATTAATTAGGCTTATGGGTCTATAACTGGAGGTGAGGGTTGGGTCCTTACTGGGTTTGAGCGAAACCCAAATGAGAGCAGTATTCATGTGCGGAGGCTGACTTGATGTTCGTAACCTTCCTTTCTTTTAAAGTTCTTTTTTTGGGGGGGGCGCATGTTTCATGCTTTGTTTGATAGTGACAGTGTGGGGTGAAAGGCAAGGCAGGGGACAGGGAGAGGGTGGATGACACGCAGCAAATAGCCTCGTGCCGGAATCAAACCCGAGCCGCTGCGGTAAGGACTCAGCCTTGAAAATGGTGCACTCTACCCGGTGAGCCATGAATCCTAATTCTAATGAATAATTGGGATATAAGTGGCCAGAAGTGTTTCCACTGGGTAGCCATCTGATCCAGGTGATTTATTGTTGGGCATAGAGAAGAGAGCTTTCCTGAGTTCTTCTAGAGTAAGGGCTTGATCTAATGTGGCAGCCTGCTCTGTGGGCAGTTTAGGGAGGTTGCTATCATCAAAGAATGAGTTCATGTTTGATATATTTGATTCATTATCATTATAAAAGTTTCTGAATATATAACTGACGTGTGTTATCCTACCGTGGCAGTTTCGCCACCACACGCTGGCGTTTCCAGGGTCCTCCGGCACGGAGACAGACGACAGGGGGTTGTCAACACCAGGTTATTGTCGAGAGTGGGCTCGCTGGAGTTAGCCATGAACAGATAGAACCATGTCATGACAGCGACTCCTCGCCAGAGTGTGTGTGGGGATGGGGGCTTTAACCTGTTGCTCGTTAGACCAACCAACGAGCAACAGGCATGCAGCCACCCTGATCCCAGTCACCTAGATCCAGGTCAGGTGTGGCTGCTCACCACACCATCCCCACACCACACCTACCCTGTGGTTCTTTCATTGCTGTAATAAGTGTTTTTTTTATCGCGTTCAATTGATTGGCAAAAATTTACCTGATTTGTCATTGAATTCAAAATAATTCACCCTTGTTCGTTGCACGAGGAATTGCGTCTTTTGATGGATGATATCATCAAGTTGAAATTGAATTGGCTGGCTCTCATTTTGGATTTGCTCAGTCGGGGAGTGGACTTGTTGTTCTAGTTTTTTTTGGCGTTCTTGTCCTTTCTTTTTCTTGTGAGTGGAGAATGAAATAGTACTACCTCTCAGAACTGCCTTTTTCGTTTCCCGGGGTAAGAATAGTGATATTTCCGGAGAGTCATTCAGTTCAATGACGGATGTCCATTCTCTGGAAAATAAATGGTTAAATTCTTTATCTGTCAGAAGTAAGGTGTGAAACCACCACCTGCCAGGAGAGTCCAGGGTTGGTTTCATTTATGAGGCTGAAACTTATCGGACTGAGATCAGAGATTATAATAGGGTGGATTTCAGGATTAGTGATTTCGGACATTACCGAGTAACTTGTCAAAAACAGTCAGTTTGAGAGAAGCTTTTGTGCGGTGGTGAGTAATATGTGTGTTCTCCATTACATGAATTATTTGATCGCCAACAATCGCCAAGAGCAAGATTACTCATTGTTTTATAATGTCAGACGAACGCCAGGGCTTGTGATTATCTCTGGTTTGTGAACAGTCCAAACTTGGATCAAGTACTGTGTTGAAGTCTCCTCCCAGTATAAATAATTGAGTCAGAGAATTGAAAGAGTGTTGAAAGTATATTGTGAAAGAAATTTTGGTCGTCCTCATTGGGGCCATAAATATTAGCTATGGTTAATTTGATGTTTCCTTAAATTATGTTAATCATTATGTATCACCTTTCTGTGTCTGATATTGTGGTTTTATCAATTTCTTATCAATTTTTGTTAGAATTATATGATGCAGAAAACATCTCATTCACCTGTTTAGCTTTCAGTTTGAGGTGCTCGGATGCAGTGAGCTGAGTTTCTTAGAGTAGACCGAAGCTGGGGTTCATCCTGGTGAGGTGACTTATACCCCTTTCCCACTGCACAAAAAACCTGGTAACATCCGGGATCACACCGTGGGGACCACAGCGGAGAACCCCCACACAATCAGAGTATTCGTGCGCGGGTCACTTCCTGCTGCTTCTACTGTAGTGTCGGGTCATTCTTGAATGATCTGATTCTTTTGAACGGCTCAAAATACTTTTTTTTTTCAAGTTTTACAGTTTTATGTCGTTTGTTTAAGTTGCTGTCTCTTCTACTGCTTTTTCCCAATCACACTGGAACCATGACACGCCCCTTTTTCCATCGTGTTTGTGACGTCGAATGTGACGCACCAAAAGAAAACGCATTGCTTCTGGCAATGGGAAAGGTGTAAACCGCCTATTTAAAAAAACCTGGGTCGACCCGGATGGTCAACCAACATCATTTTGGTGTGAAAACAGTATTTCGATTTTGCTCCGTTTAGCTGGGAAGCCTGCGCCCCTCACTTTCCAACTAACAAACTTAATGGGTGTCATTGAGGTAAATTAGGGGGTGATGGATGTGTATTTGTAGTTTTCCCATGCAGCAGCCCAGTGCATCCAAGGCAATAGCTATACTATCGTGCACATTTTTTCCTATAGATAAGTCGGCGTATTTCTCCTTTACATTTTTACTGTCCTAGTATTGCAGGACGTTTGTAGGACTACATATCTACACAAAAAACGGACATATAGGAAAAGTTAACATTGCAGAGTCACATCCATATAGTGAGAGAGTGAATAGAGGGTGAGAACGATGAGCGAAGTAGGGAGGGAGGGATTAGGAAGGTGAGATGATGAAAGAGTGAGCAATATTTACAATCTTGACATAGATAGGGTGCTAATTTCTACATCTTGCAATTTTAGAAATAATCAGAATCAGAGTCTCGGAATAACAGACCATCTATATATATAGTTTATGAACAACCAGCGATACCGGTTTACCCTTCTGCCGGTTCTCTCTCAGGATAGGGTGCAGCACCTTCCGTCGGTTGTTGATCTCCCGGGGGGAATTGATCGTTCATACCCAGTGTGGTTCCTTTCAGCTCCCGTCCTTGGCTTTAAACCAGCTCCTTGTGCTTGAAGTGTTCAAACTTAGCAATGATGGAGTGGGGACGGTTCCCCACACTGTGTCCCAGTCGGTGAACCCGGTGGAAGGTGATCTGCTTCATGGTGTCCATGGTGAGTTTCAGGGCGGTGTGGAGGAAGTCTTTCACCATATTTTCTGGGGTCTCGGTGTTGCTCTCGCGGATCCCAGAAAAGATGAGATTGTCTCACATGCTTCTGGATTGGATATCCAGGATAGTCTCTTTCATTATTTAATTTCTTTACAATCTCCATCTTTGTTGTGAGACGCTTCACGGAGGTTTGAAGATCTGCGTTGTCTTTTTGCAACTCACCGACCGTGCGGTGCTGGAAATCAGGGCTGGCTTTAATCTCGATAATGTCTTGGAGAAGGGGAACAAGTATGTCCAGCTTCTTGTTAATCTCATCCAGGATACTAACCTCTACAGCAGTAGTGAGTAGGTCGTCGGTGTCTGTGACTGACTCTGTATTCTTCCCCTTCGCGGGGTTGTTATTACCTGGACCTCTTCCAGCACGTACTCATTACAGTAATAATCAATATAATCCTCTAGGTCCTCCACTTTGGATTTGTGTAGTGTGTTTTTTCTTTTATTTCTCTCTTTTTTTTTTTTTTTTGCAATTTGCTTTGTTATTTGTCTGAGTCGGAGCAGATTGCCCACCATGTTGGTTCTGTACTACCCGAGATCACAGCTGGCCCTTCCACTCTCAATTCTAATAATAATTATTCATATAACTGCCGGCTTCGGGGTCCAGTTCAGTCGTGTTGGGTGCGTTTTATGGTTTCCCGGGTTCTCTGAAACACAGCATGATTTTCCGAGTTTACCAGAACGCAGCATGGGCTCCCGCCGGTCTGTCATCCCCTGGTTGCTCTTCTCGCGGAGCAACCACTATGCGGTTTACACAACGCAACCCTCATGTCTTTAAAACACCCGCCTGTGTTTGCCTGTAAACCAGAACCATGTATAATCAACGTGTTGTCTGTGGAAATATTGCACCTTGAGTGAAAAGTGGCCATTTCGTGCCATGTCGGGCACATCATTTATTTGTTGAGTTTTTTACTTGGGTTACATTTGCAGTCAGTTATGTTTCCATGAAATACGAAAAACATTGTGGTATTCCTGTGAGTAATTACCATTTCGACCCCTCGCTGGATGTTTAAGTCATCAATCAGTCGCCCGCTTCAGTTTTTTTCGAGGGACGCGCTGACGAATCTCTAAAGGATTGATTTTTTTATTATATATTTTTTTAATCCGGCAAAGTAATGTGGACCACGGATTTAAAATATAAATCTAACAGATCGACTGACATCTAACAGGCGAGAAGCTATATAAAAATAGACGAAAATCACAATCCAACTGGACATTCTCAATCAGAATCGATATATTTCTAGTAAATAATATGATGACGTCATAAAGTGTCTTACTGTAAAACTCATCTCGTTCATTTTATAACGAGACGTGTGACGTGTCAGTTAACCGAGAGCAGCTGAATATTTCGGGTCAAAGTTGTTCGGTGTTTCATTCATATCTGCTCCGTATGTGCATCAAATTGTATGAAATTTAACCCACTCGATGCATGTGACATACGACGCTTAACGTTCAACGTTAAACGGCGCTTCAACTGTGTTGGTAGCATATACCCAAGTATGTGTTCCAGATGGTTTTAGCTGGAGTTTGGACATATTTCGGCGTCAGGTGTGCTGGCTGGCTCTGTAATATCGCTCAAAATTTGGTCGGTTTTTAATATCTGCTCCGTATGTGGATCGATTTGGATCAAACTTCAACGGAACACCTCCCTCAATAAAACATTGCAAAACATCAATAGATAAACAAGAACTTATCCCCAGCGTTATAATAATAACAACAATAACAACAATAACAATAATAATAATGATAACAATAACAATAATAATAAGAAGAAGATTTTACCACCCATTATTCAACTGTTTTTTGTATTTTTTGGTTGTTGTAGGAATGTCCTATGATATACCTTTCAGAACCTTCTTTGGGCAGGGAGGAAACTCCGGTTCTTTCCCTTTAAACAGGTGGAGGGAAAGACAACAGAGGAGGAGAAGGGAGAGTGTTTGCCGCGTGTCTATGGGGAAATGGAGATGGAAACACATGGGCTGGGTGGAGGTGTTGAGGTGCGTACGTTATCTATTCCACTGTATCCGTAGCAAGCCTCAAAAAGAAAATATATATATTTTTTACCTGTTGTGCACATTTACTTTACAACCCCAAACTGTGCATTTACGACAAGGAAGATCAGATTTTCACAAAAGGACGGTGACCTTGACTTGTATTTATTTAAATTTCCATTAGACAGAAATTTGGGGAAACATTATAAACCGGGAACTTTTTCAGTAGGTTTATGAAATAAACGGAGAGAGTCAATTATTGAGTCTGCTTCAAGTTTTTGTATACGTTGGCCGTCTAACAAACAGTAATTTACGGTATATTCCGAAAAAGTTTGTGGAAACTAGGCTGATGAAGAAGCTGATCGTTACAAGTCATCATAAAATTGATTGTCTAAAAATAGCCTTGTGTCTTTGCTGTCCAGCTCCATACAATACAATTTCCAGTCTCACCTCAAAGTCACACAGTAGTTTCCTAATGAGGTGTAGCTGGAACTGGCACTTTTGTCGCCTACACGGGTTATTATTGCAGCTGCCTTGGTTTATAAGAATCACCTCTTGTGTTTTATGCACGTCGAGTTCCAAAGCCCTTAGCAGACACCAGTCCTGGATGGCAGGGACATCATTCGAATAGTGTGTCTCTATGAGAGTGTCCAGTTCAGCAAGAAGACCAAGTAGAGTCAGAGTCATCATATTCACATTTAAACTCAAATCAGTCAAAAAAAACAAACAAACAAAAAAAAAAACGCAGAGGTTTTTACTTTAAATAGAAAAATGATAATGGGAATAAAACATTCGCGCCATCTTTGAAAAGTGAGAAATGTGGCACAATTCCATTTGTGGAAACCCTCGGAGGGCGATTTTGGGAGGGACACTTTGATCCAAAGAATAATGCCACCAATAATGCCAGCAGAATATGTGTTTTCACAGTCTCTAACCAAAGATATCTACAAAAAGGACTGTGGCTATTGAAGATCTTTCGGAAAGTGTGTCACTTTTCCATGCACAGAAGGGGATAGGGCCCACATGCTATACAGTGCCATACAAGATTTCCCATGGTCTTGCATGGAATGGACATTAAGGTCACTGCTCTGGAGGTGGTAGCCTGGAGACAGGGATGTCTAATACTGGATGTTCATGTCTTGACATTTTCTGGCAAAACAGCCCACGTCAAGTTGACGCCAGGGACATCTCCCGAAGAGGGCTATTGACCAAACAAGCCAAACATGTTACTTCTCTTTAGAAACACGGAAATACACAAGAAATACGGACACGTTTGTTTCAGGGGGTTCTGTGTAAATAGAAGAAGTGGAACACGAAGTTGCTCACTACCTTTGTGGTGGCCGAGGGGCTGATTTCACATTAGCTCTAGACTTTGGTCGGATGGATCATATTATGGTCTGATTTGCCAAAGGTGAGGTTGGCACACAGGCTTGTACACATCTCTAAAATTCTGTTTACACTCTGATATTTCTCTCTTTCTGGCATTTGATAGGGAAGCCCAGGTATGCAGCCTCCTCCAATCCAGGTTTTAACTTTTTTAAGGTTATCCGTTGAATCTTCACGGCTTCCCACCAAACCAATGTCGGCCTTTGCGTGTGGCCGTTCCGGTCCCCATTCATCCTTATGAATGTTTCCATCCTTAAATGCTGCTTGATACGCATGGTTGGGTTTCAACTTTAACATGAGACATGTATGTGAAAGCTCGCTCTTTCCCCTACGCGAAAACTGAAATCTGCAAGGGGCAACCAGCAAATTTTGGTTGTTCTTGGTTCTTCTTACCTTGAGAGCTCCTTATTTGGGCAAGGATATCATATAAACTTACAAGACCTATAGGGCTGGCTGCCTCCTTTTGATTCTGGAAGGATCGTCAATAATATACCCTTTTAGATGCAGGTACTCCTCACTTAATGTCCGAGTTCCGTTCCAAGGACCAGGTCGTTAAGCGAATTGGACGATAAGTGAGGACCCGTGTTAGTTCACGGTAAGGGGGCGTGGCTCGTATATATAGTGTATATAGTATATATAGTGTATGTAGTATATTTTGTACATATTGTACATATATGTAGTACATAGTGTATATATAAAGTGTATATACTATATACACTTTATATACTATATACAGTATACTATATACACTATATACACTTTATATACTATATACACAATATACACTTTATATACTATATACTATATAGTATATATTGTGTATATAGTATATGATGCTTGACGCTGAGAAGCCGTGGTATTGTGTACAGCGCGCAATACAGACTGGTCAGAGAGCTGGTTGTAAGTCCAAACAGTCGTTAAACAGGTAGGTCGTTAAGTGAGGAGTACCTGTGTGTGAAAAAAACACTTCTCTAAAAGACAAAGCTCAATCAGGAAAGAACTTACCCAAGAGTAACAAATGGTTGAAAAATATTACATATAAATAATAATATAATAATATATGCAATGCAATCATGCAATGTTGACCCTTCCCAACAGGCAGTGATCTATGATGAACTAGTTGACTACTTAATTTGCGCCCAAGAATAGATTAAATTCAGCATGATGAAGTCAACATACATAACCGAAATTGGTAATTATCATAATCATTTATTATTTACATTTTGACATATTTACAGTAAGTTAGTTCAGGGATTTCATGCTTGCCAGATAATGAATTTAGTTTTAGTCTTTCACTAGTTCCATAATTAACGGAATAGTTAAGGCTTGGTTACCCTTGACCCAGAAGAATAAGACAGATTATGTCCGAATGAACCTGGATATCCACACTATGTTCAAGGGCAGATCAGTTCCAGTGGAGATGAGACTGATGGCACAAAAGATGACAGATGGCAGTGACATATCAGAAGCTAGCAGCCGCTGGAGAAAGGTGTGGAAATCAGCTGGCGGGTGTACCAGGTGCCCCAAGAAATAAATTGACTACCAATACATAAAAAAATACATTACTTCTGACAACATTTTGGCCATACAGTGCAGTACAAATCTCTATGCAGCTCAAGTGGGTCCCATTCACACTAATCCGAAAGAAAGATTCTGGTTGTGCTGCTCTCTTACATTGGTTGTTCGGGTTTTCTTCACCGGACGGTTATTGGAATCCGGAAAATGGTTTTAACTCCAGACGAAGTTTCAAGATCCTGCACACCTTGAGGACGTTTTTACTGACGGTGCTGAAATGGGGAAACACCCAGGGCAGGTTCTTTAAAGTCTGAAGTCTGAAGAAAATTTGAAATGCTCATTCACCTTTACCATTGCATTGTCTGAGTGACATGGCTCTGAATAAATGGTAATGGCATTTTATCAGTACTATTAGTTTTTTTAACATCAGATTTTGGGAAAAAAACAGCAGTATCGATGTGTTTGACTAGAGTCCAGCAGGGTCTTTTATTCATCCTCATCCTCATCCCATCTCCATCCCATTTTGAATGAGAACTTATGCAAAGTGCATCAGTGAAACTCTCAACTTGGTATAATAATAGCTGCATCATCGTTAGTGTCATGGTGGCATGATTTAGGAACTAAATAGACTGTTTATCATCATGATCTATACTGGATATCCATTGATAGCAACGCCAGACACATTAAGCTCATTCTGGTGTCTACGTCTCCCAGCCAAACAAAAGCAATCCATAGACAAAACAAAGGCAGAGCAGGGACTCTCCATCAGTACTTTGCCAACCAGCCTCAGTAATGGGGCTTTTATCTGTTTACTTCAAGAGAGGCAGTAGTACATGACCTCCCTCTTCAACATTTTGCAGACGGCTGAAGTCCGGGTCATGCTCATGGGAGACGAAGTGGGAGAACGGCTGAATCACTTCCCATTTTTCGTCGCAGACTGAAGACCTATAATATCTCTATGATCTCTATCTCTAATGTCCACCGCGTGAGTATCTCCTTCAACTTTACTTTCCGAACTTACTGTCCCATAAAACAATCTCTATCTCTACTAATGCAACGTATTCCAAGAGAAGGTTTAGCTGTGGCCTTGATATGCAGTGGTTTGATACTACCAACAAAATGTACTTTATTGTAAGTCGCTTTGGGCAAACGCGTCCGCTGAATGATGTCATCAAAGGCAACTTTTGACAGAACGGTGAAGGACCCTGACCCTACAGTTTATTTTGTTTTTTCTTACAGTCACAACAAAGCTCCAGTTTTAGACATAGTGCGAAGAGACCAAACACCAGTATCATCATCATCATCTTAATCATCAGCAGCAGCATCATCCTTCTCATCGAAGGACTGAGAGGGAAGAGGGAGGGGCCTAAGACTACCACTACAAGAGGACATTGTTGCAGTCAAGTGGCACAACCACACCTTGATCAGCAATACCTGTGGTGTGTAGCCTGTTGTTGGGGCGCATCGGGTGTAGCAAAGAGCGTGTTAGGAAGATGGCAGCACCATGTCCAGGTATAATTTTAACGTGTTCTGCAACGCTTGGCTGCTTTACAAGAAAGACCACAACGACGCCAAATAATGGCCCACCCATTGGAAGGGCTCCATGGGTGGGCCTGTAGTGTGTATCTTACTCCTGTAGTGTGTATTTTACTCCTGTAGTGTGTATCTTACTCTTGTAGTGTGTATCTGACTCCTGTACTCTGTATCTTACTCCTGTAGTGTGTATCTTACTATTGTAGTGTGTATCTGACTCTTGTAGTGTGTGTCTGACTCCTGTAGTTTGTATCTTGCTCCTGTAGTGTGTATCTTAGTCTTGTAGTTTGTATCTTACTCTTGTAGTGTGTATCTGATTCTCTTTTAGGGTGTATCTTAGTCTTGTAGTGTGTATCTAAGTCTTGTCGTGTGTATCTGACTCTCTTGTAGTGTGTATCTGACTCTCTTGTAATGTGCATCTTAGTCTTGTGTGAATCTTACTCTCTTGTAGTGTGCATCTTAGTTTTGTAGTGTGTATCTTACTCTCTTGTAGTTTGTATCTGACTCTTGTAGTGTGTATCTGACTCCTGTAGTTTGTATCTTACTCCTGTAGTGTGTATCTTGCGGCTGCCTGCGTGAGCACCTTGTGTCGATTACGCACATTTCAGTATTTTTACAGCTTATAAAGCTTATTGTGCGTAATCACCGGGTGTCATGACATTTCACTGCATATATGTATGACCGTATGTATATGTATGTGACAAATAACCTCTTGAACTTGAACTTGAACTTGACTCTTGTAGTGTGTATCTGACTCCTGTAGTTTGTATCTTACTCCTGTAGTGTGCATCTTAGTCTTGTAGTTTGTATCTTACTCTTGTAGTGTGTATCTGATTCTCTTGTAGTGTGTATCTTAGTCTTGTAGTGTGTATCTGACTCTCTTGTAGTGTGCATCTTAGTCTTGTAGTGTGTATCTGACTCTCTTGTAGTGTGTATCTTAGTCTTGTAATGTGTATATGACTCTCTTGTAGTGTGCATCTTAGTCTTGTAATGTGTATATGACTCTCTTGTAGTGTGCATCTTAGTCTTGTAATGTGTATATGACTCTCTTGTAGTGTGCATCTTAGTCTTGTAATGTGTATATGACTCTCTTGTAGTGTGCATCTTAGTCTTGTAATGTGTATATGACTCTCGTAGTGTGCATCTTAGTCTTGTAGTGTGTGTCCGACTCTCTTGTAGTGTGCATCTTAGTCTTGTAGTGTGTATCTGACTCTCTTGCAGTGTGTATCTGACTCTCTTGCAGTGGGTCTCTTGGAGATGAAATTCAAAACTTTTTAGTTTGTTTTGTATGAATTAAAATCGGATCAAGTCACACCTAAACTGAGAACAGAATTCAAGAAAGACGTTGGATGTGTTTTGGGGCTCTCTCATGTACGAAATGAAGTGTTATGCAACAACACACAAAGTGAAATTACTTTTAAATTGCCAATTCTCCAGCCCCTTTGATCAATACCGCCATAGCAATTTATAAACACATTTAACAGGTCATTTAACAACACCAATGAGGAGTTTATGGAATGCAAAAGGTTGGTGTTTGTGCACTTATGCAAAGAATGTTGAGGAAGCTCTACGCTTAAGAAGTGAGTGTTTCTCTATGAACAACCGGTCTTCTTTTCTCATATTTACAAGTGAGTTGAGGCAAACGCATATTCTCCAGAAAGAGAGTCTGTATTATGCGGTTTATCTATCACCAGTGAAAAACTTTTGTCCTGTCTGTCCATCCCTCCATCGTAGGAGGTGGAATTGAGCTGGACCTGTGATCAGGCCGACGCTTTCTGCCCTTTGCTTTCCGCCTGCTCACAAATAACTAATTACCGGCTGAGAATTGCACTATATAATTATAATTATCGATCCGCACAATGTATAATAATAACAACAATGTTTCTATTGCCCATTGCACACCGTATAATAATAGTAACTCCACTCTGGTTTTATTTATTTGTATTTTTTATTAAATCACATTTAGTTATACACTATGTATATAATCATTGGACAATGGATAATAATTATTCTTTATCCTCTCACCACTCACATTTTATTATATACTACGTATATTATTACTGCACAATGTATAATAACAACTTTTTGTATTTTATTATTTAACGTGATTTATTTTATTCTAGAAGAAGAATAATTTTATTCAATTGCTGTGTGTGCTGTTGTGACACTTAAATTTCCCTCGGGATTAATAAAGTATTTCTTGTTCATGTTATTATGCTTATTCTTATTATTTGTTTTCAATGGAGCTTGCCTATGTATTGTGTATATATAGTGTATATTTGTATTGTTACTCTGTGTATAACTGTTTACATACAGGATATGTACATATTATAATTTGCATACAGAGTATTTTGTGCTGCTATATACTGCTTATTTGAATGCAGTATGTGTCCGTCTGCCTGTCTGTCATCTTGCCTCTTTGCCTGTCTATCTGCCTGACTGCCCATCTTTCCATTTGTCAGTCTGTCCGTCTATCTGCCTGCCTGTCTAGCTAGCTGTCTGTCCGCCTGCTTGTCCGTCTGTTTGTCTTCCTGCCCGTCTATCTATCATTTGTCTGTCTTCCTGCTTGCCTGTCTGTCTATTCGTTTGTCGTCCTGCCTGTCCATCTGTCTATCCGTGCGTCCGTTTGTCTGCCTGCCCGTCTCTCTATCCACCTGTCTGTCTGTCTGTCCGCCTGCTTGCCTGTCTATTTGTTTGTCTTCCTGCCTGTTTATCGGTCTATCCGTGCGTCTATCTGACTGTCTAGCTATCCATCTGTCTGTCTGTCCGCCTGCTTGCCTGTCTATTTGTTTGTCTTCCTACTTGCCTGTCTGTCTATTCTTTTGTCATCCTGCCTGTCCATCTGTCTCTCCGTGCGTCCGTTTGTCCGCCTGCCCGTCTATCTGACTGCCTATCTATCCACCTGTCTGTCTGTCCGCCTGCTGCCTGTCTATTTGTTGGTCTTCCTGCTTGCCTGTCTGTCTATTCGTTTGTCTTCCTGCCTGTCCACCTGTCTATCCGTGCGTCCGTTTGTCCGCCTGCCCGTCTATCTGACTGCCTATCTATCCACCTGTCTGTCTGTCTGTCTGTCCGCCTGTCTATTTGTTGGTCTTCCTGCTTGCCTGTCTGTCTATTCGTTTGTCTTCCTGCCTGTCCACCTGTCTATCCGTGCGTCCGTTTGTCCGCCTGCCCGTCTATCGATCCACCTGTCTGTCTGTCCGCCTGCTTGCCTGTCTATTTGTTGGTCTTCCTGCTTGCCTGTCTGTCTATTCGTTTGTCTTCCTGCCTGTCCACCTGTCTATCCGTGCGTCCGTTTGTCCGCCTGCCCGTCTATCTGACTGTCTATCTATCCACCTGTCTGTCTGTCCGCCTGCTTGCCTGTCTATTTGTTTGTCTTCCTGCCTGTTTATCGGTTTATCCGTGCGTCTGTCTGCCTGCCCTCCTATCTGACTGTCTGTCTATCTATCGGTCTTGCCCGTCTGCGAACGTAGACGACGCTCCGTCCGTGCAGTACGTTGAGCTCCACTGAGAGCGCTCCACCCTCTGCTCCCTTTGTGGTCTTCGGGGATTCTTTTGCTTTCCGTGGGGTCCTGCGCGCAGATACCGCGGCCCACGCTGCCCACTCCGCCGCAGGACGGCAGCCGTGCGGGGCGGGCGGGGCGGGGGGAGGGAGGCGGTGGAGCAGCCGGGGAGTCGCCTCCAACGCCCTCCCTCCCTCCCTCCCTCCCTCCTCCTCCCTCCGCAGGTCCCGGCCGAGTTTGACAAACCCCCCAAAAAAGAAAATAAACCCCTCCACCCGCCTCTCCCCCACCCTCCCCCCTTCTCCTTTCCATGTGTCGGACTCGGATCAGCGGGGACCGGGACTGAGCAAGGAAGGTGGGGCACCGAGGAAACTAACGAGGAGGGCATTTTCCCTGCGCCTTTAGTGCCTCTTCTCCCTCCCTCCCGGCCCGTGGTTTCCCCGACACCCAGCCCAGAAACATTGCGTGGTGCAGCTGCATCGGAGAGAAGGCTCGAGAGGAGGCGAAGCAGCGGGAGAGGATGACCGAGAAGGAACCCACGGCGGAAAACATCATATCAGGTAATTCGGCGTTTTCACTGCGTCACCGTTGGAGTTGGAGCGGGGCGGCGGGGGGGGGGAAACAACAACAACAAAAAAAACAAAGCAACAAAACAACCACCCACGCGGCGCGGCGCGGCGCTTGCTATGGCGGACGTTCACACGTAGTTAACGCTTAGAAAAGCTCGTTGTTTGGGAGATTTTACGGACGTTGAACCGTCGCATATCAACGCGGGGGGGACCCGCATTGAACCACCTCCCCTCCCCCCGTCCGTCCGTCCGTCCGTCCGTCCGCCCGCCGTCCCACCCAACCCGTGCCCCGCAGCCGTTTATCCCAGCGGGACGTCTTTATTTGGGCTGTATTCGCGCACTGTGGCGCCGTGGGAGGCGGCGGCTCCCCCGGAACCGTGTTGCGGAGTTGGGTCACGTGGTGCCGTCCCAGGGGAGGCAGCTCTGACTCAATGCAGCAAAAAAGGAGGAGGAGGAGGAGGAGGGGGGGGGGGGGGGAGAAAAGCCCGCGCGCCTCGCCCCACCCACCACCACCACCCCCACCCAGGTACCCGTAATGCAGTGGTTCTCAACGTGGGGCCCGCGGACCCACCCCCAGGGGTCCTTCAAGAGCTTCCAGATGGTCCCCACTCCCCACCCACCAAATTGTTATCTAACTAATAAAGGAAGGAACTTATGGATGTATGTTTGTTTGTATGTATGTATGGAAATGTATGTATGTATGTATGTATGCATGGATGTGTATTTATGTATGTGATTGTATGTATGCATGTATGGAATGGTGTGTATGCATGGGAATGTATGTATTTATGTATGAATGCCTGTGATTGTATGTATGTAATTGTATGTATCTATGTCTTTCGACGTCATCAATCATTCATCCGATCTACTTCACACATGGCGGGTGTATTGCTATCTATCTGTCTCTCTGTCTATCTGTCTATCTATCTATCTATCTGTCTATCTGTCTATCTATCTATCTATCTGTCTGTCTATCTGTCTATCTGTCTATCTATCTGTCTATCTATCTATCTGTCTATCTGTCTATCTATCTATCTGTCTGTCTATCTATCTATCTATCTATCTGTCTGTCTATCCGTCTATCTGTCTATCTATCTATCTATCTATCTATCTATCTATCTATCTATCTGTCTGTCTATCCGTCTATCTGTCTATCTATCTGTCTATCTATCTATCTGTCTATCTGTCTATCTATCTATCTGTCTATCTGTCTATCTATCTATCTGTCTGTCTATCTGTCTATCTGTCTATCTATCTATCTATCTGTCTATCTGTCTATCTATCTGTCTATCTATCTATCTGTCTATCTGTCTATCTATCTATCTGTCTGTCTATCTGTCTATCTATCTATCTATCTATCTATCTATCTATCTATCTATCTATCTATCTATCTACCTATCTATCTATCTATCTGTCTGTCTGTCTATCTGTCTATCTGTCTATCGATGTAAGTTCAGTGTTGTCTTTCAAGGCTGCATTCCTGGACTTAGTGGACTGTTCTAGATGTTCTAATCAACGCCTCCTACCTTGGTGATAATATCCACCTGATGAATGATTGATTCTCTTGGGTGTAAATATTCGCTGAAAGAACCAGCTGCCGCCCCCCAAAGATATCGTCAGTCGATATGGTTATCGATATTGAGGTTAGGGATGGGCATGATTAGTCGACTAATCGATGAGTCAGTTCGGGGCAGTGGCGTCAACTGTTGATTTTTTTTTTTTTCCCCCCGTTGACTTGATTAATTTTTCTACACAGCTTTTCCGCAAGGACTCTAATAAGTGTAGCAGGCAGAATAACGTGCGTCTATGAGAGAGTGATGGTGGTAATACTTCTTGTCGTTTTGTCACAATAGCGTCCAGTCACTTTAATCATCATAAATATTGTTATTTTTTTCGTAGTGGGGCCGAACTTTTCAACCCCACTGCAAGTGCGACTCTTCTCCTCCGCCCGCCACATCCGTGCCCGCTCTGTACGTTCTTCTCTAATACGATTTTTTTTTCTTCCCCTAATTCTACTCATCATACCGCGGCATCATGTTCCGTTTAACATTATGATCTTATCTTTGATATCACAGTCCAAATCACATCCATAACGTTAACTACTCTTATGCGGCGCGTACTAGTACTCTGTTCTGCCACATTTTGTAAAATATGTCATATTCTATTGAATGGGAGCACACTTTTTTTCTTGAAATTATTAGAACGCACAGGCTGCAAGTTGCGGCTCGGGCTCCCGCTCCGGCACTTGGCCTATTTGGAAAAAAAACAGAATAATAATTTCAAAAAGCACCTGTTGTAGTTTTATTATTTATGTACTGTGGCAATTGACTAATTCACTCTTTTTAGTTGTCGACCGCTAAAGGAAAATCAAAATGCCCATCCCTAAGTGGGGTATTCGCCCCAAGAATATCGTGATTTTATTTAATTTTTTTCCCCCATACTGAATGGCCCTACGACCAGATGCGTTTATTTGACTTTCAGTCATAAGCGTGACAGACCGTCTGTCTCGCTGTGCCTTAATTGACTCTTACCAAAGCGTCTGTCCTTAAGGAGATGAGGGAGACGGTCTCGCCGGACGGATCTTCCCTTTTCCCCTTTCGATCTTTGTTCTCCCTCGTTCTCACCGCAGAGCACCCGGTGTCCCCCCTCGACCTCTTTTGCAACTCTCCCGTTTGAGACGGCGTCCTGCAAAGCACGGTAACAAAGTTGTGCGTGCCACGGCGGGGTTCGGGGAGGAATGCCTGTCTTTCTGAGGCGGGGGGGGGGGGGGGGCAAAGGCCCTGCTGCGGCTGCCTGTCGCACCCCATTGAAGTGGGGGGTAGGTGTGAACTCCCCTCTTTGAAACCCTGGTCTCATGCTGATGATGCCCCCTGCTGTGCTGCCCATCCCTCCCTCCCTCTATGTCGCTCACTCGCTTGGTGTGATGCAGGATGTTACACAAGCTCATCCCCCGTTGGCCGGAGAAGTTAGCGCCAAGCCGTGAGCGTCTGGTTGGCGTCTGGTCGTCTCACGTGAACGTGAACTTGACGATGAACTGCTTGTCACGCGCAGATGTGTATTGGGCCTTTTCACACATTGGTCACGAAAACTGGAGTAAGCGTGAAGTACTTGGTAAACTGTGTGTTTATGTTCCAATCTTTGCGTTCCTTATATGGATGTAAACAATTCATCAGCTATCGATTAATTGCTAATAAGAATTGAATCAATTAAGATTTTGTCTTATTGATAAGAACTGAACAATCTGCTGTCTTGTTGTTATCGTATCAACGGGGGCTGCAGGGCGTTCAGAGGAAAAAAAATACCCTAGCCACGAAGTAGTAGTACTCACCGGAACGAAAGGGAGCAGCTGAGAAAGAAATGCCCAGTGGAGCAGGAAGTAGGAGTAGATGGAGGCTTCCAGACTAATGACAAATTACAAACATGGCGGAGAGGTACGACGGCAAAAACGACTCAAGCAATATGTTGCCATGGCGATGACTCCAATTAAATATCAAAAATGGTATTATTTTGTGTCTATAATTATATACAGTGGTACCTCGACTTACGACTGCATCAACTTACGACTAATCCAAGATACGAGTAGCGATAGTCGTGAAAATTTGTATCGACTCGTCGGTAAGCAGCCAGTCAGCAGTCAGTCAGCAGTCAGTCAGCAGGGGACCTACATCGTGTGTGCACGTAGTTTGTGGCTTGTCCATATTTTTTTCATATTTACTGTGTTTGTGCTGTGTATTTTGTTTATTTTCACCCTTCATGATGAGTCCTAAGAAGAAGGATGATGGGAAAAAGAAGAGGGCAATGACTCCCATTGAAACTAAGAAGGAAATCATAGAAAAATATTAGCGTGGTGCATATGGGCAAAATTGCTTCGACATACGACTGTTTTAACATACCACCAGAACGAATTACAGTCGCAAGTCGAGGTACCACTGTATAACAATTTTGGTAATCTTTAGTGATTTTTTTATTTGCGTCTCGTTGTCCATATCTGCACCAGACTTGATCCGCTTTGTAACATCTGGCTCATTCCGTCGCTGAGGACTGCAAAAAGTTAAAATATTTGACTCGCGCACAGGCGGGTCATAAATATTCCCGTATGCGTGAACCAGCCGAGCGGGTCTTGCCTCGAGCTTCTCCGTTTTTCAAATGAAACGAAATGAGGAGAAACGCTCCTCGCGCCAAGTCACAAAATCTCAGCGGTAGGTCACCTACGCAGGTGGTGACGTCATTATCTGTTATGTCATCAATTAATCGACGATTGTTCGTTGAGGTTAACGGCTGTCGATTCAGTAAATTCCTTTTCAATTTGCATCCCGGGTTCCTTATTTTTCCCATTCCCACAGTGATACAGTGAGGCTGCTGATAAAAAAAAAAAAAAAGCCCTTTGTGCAGGATGTCAGCTGAACCCTGTCGGGGTTGACAAATGTCAGGGAGAACAAAAAGTGTGCTCGCTGCTGGACTCCCAATAAAAGGCATGAGCCAGATGAGTCAAAAGTTGACCTCATTGGTTTAATTTCTAAACAAAATATGAGGACATTACAGTGGTGTCAGTTTTGACAGCTGAAATGCTATGTGTTAGGACGTACGTATAGGATATTCTCAATTAAATACCAGCCCATTTAACACCGTTTTAATCTTTTGCAATTTCACCTTTGAAGGCATCACAATTTAGTGTTGGTGCAAGCTGTAAACATGGAGAGTTGACTTCAATTAAAGCCATGCTCGGCTGAACCCGAACCTCAAACAGTGTTAGGAGCAATATGCAATATTAGAGGATCAGGGCCTCCACCCTCCCGTGCTTTATAAATGGGGCTCATTTCCAGTCACAGGGTCCATGGATACACCCAAATACAGTATAAACACTGCTGAAATTAGGAGTAGTCTGCTTGTTGTGGTGGTTGACGGTCTAAATTGTTTCATTGTTGGCAAGTTTATTCGTCAGTCCAGAAGATAATCAGACACAGTTTTGTCTCATAATAAAGAGCATAAATCATCGCAATCAACAAGAATTGCTATGGAAACTTGATGAAGTTGGGATCTATGAAGGTTTTCCCTTCATGCACTTACCTGCACTGTATAACCTTTATGATACCACTTTCTTTTTCGGGTGACAGAAGCTCAGGGGATCAAGTGGGTCTCTTGGTAATCGGAAGCTGGTTTGATTCCCGGCCTCCCCCCGGTAGCATGTCTTTGAGTGAGGTGTGTGTGTGTTTGTGTGAGGCCAAAATCGCATCCCCTGAACAAGAAAGGGCACGGTATCTAATCCAGACCACTTACCGTTTAGTGCCGAGTCAGAAAGTGACAGTATAATAGAGTTTTCTGGATTAGAAAAAGTCTGTAAGTGACATCCGCAATGATCCATACACACAAAGAGCATCAGCGTGAAGACTAATCCCTGCAACCTTTGAAAGCAGGCCCAATAATTACGGCTTATATATAAAGTATTATGGAGATCAAGCTGTTTAAGCCGCTAGTTTTGTTGGAATCACTCTACCTGCTTCTTCCACTAAATTAAGTGGAGATTATTAAAAAATATTCTCACTAGTGTCAGGGATTATAATTAAATACATTGAAAAATAAATAATGACCAATGTGCTATGTCCTCAAAAGCCAGTTTGTTGCAGGAAAAACCTAAATCTAAAAATGTGTCTAGGGTGGAAAATCCTAGTTGCACAAGAAGTCATTAAAAAATGAATGTAAATACTAGAAGGAATAATGGCGTCGTTCTCCATTAGACACACTGGTTGAGTGACAAACATTTGACAGTCATTTAGTTTAATTTAATGAATAGTGACAAATGTTCAAATAAATAATATTATATATACATATATATATATATATATTTGATTGTTTTCCTCTTCATGCTGCTTTTTTTTTTTTCCAGGTTCAATTCCTTTTCTTTTGCGTTTTCCACCCAGCAACTACCACTCTGTTGCAGTTGCCACTCCTGGCCACAGGGGTATTTTGCAAAGTTGTATAGTTCAGGTTAAAAAATTTTTTTTTCCAAAGTCACGCCTGCTTTTTGGAGCCGGAATTTCTTCCTAAACACTGTACATGCACTCGTAGTTCGCGACCCACGTTTAGTTATTATTGTTGCACAGGATGCCCTTCATCATTGCTTCATATTTCCGGTCTCTCTGTCTAGCCAGCCGCTTTGTTTACATCCTGTGTGTGTGTGTGTGTGTGTGTGTGTGTGTGTGTGTGTGTGTGTGTGTGTGTGTGTGTGTGTGTGTGTGTGTGTGTGTGTGTGTGTGTGTGTGTGTGTGTGTGTGTGTGTGTGTGTGTGTGTGGAGATAAACAGCGATAGCTCAATGTCCATAATCCCTAAGTAATCAAAGAACATGCACAGTTGAGTTGGGTTGACAATCAGGACAGGATAACAAATGAAGCTGACTGAAAGACTAAAAGAAAAAAGATTCCATTGTGTTATGTAATATGAAATTGTCACCATTTGGCTGCATTGTTGCTGAATAATCTCATTCAACATTTTTACCGAGGGGACCGAAATGGGTCAAATGTTCCCAAAAGTGTTTGGACTAGATAGCATGCAAAATAAATGAAATGTATCTTCAGATATAGTTCTTCATTCAGCAGAGACCTGGTGTCCAAATGCAGTTTGGACAACACAAGTTCTTTGCCTGATTAATAAATTGGGGGAAAAAAAACAAACGCACAGTTTTGATGCAGAAATCCTAATTATTTCATTGGATGTGGACCCAAAGGTAACATTTGAAAGCTTCAATTATTGTTAACAGTGACTGCACGGTTCACGAGTGAGCAGCCTCACACATCCAACGCTGCCGTGTGGGTTATATATGCAAATGTAAAAACAATGTAATGTAATGACAATTCCTAAAATACTATTCCTTGAAGGTGGTGGGGTGGGGGCGAAATTTCCTTGATTTTTCATCACTTACTTTTGTGAGTTCAAATGTTATCACTTGCACCCATGGTTGTCAACTACTTGCAAAGTGTTCAGTGAGTAATCGCTGCCGTGCTGCGGCTGTTATAACATATTGTAACGATGGATAGTTATTCGGATGCCCATGCCAATTTTGGTGCGGGTAATCTAGGTCAGCTGTCAGGTTATATTGTGAAGGACTGTCAAATAGCATGTCTTGTTTTGGTGCAAGCAGCATTATACAGCGAGCACATTTTTAACTGCGCATAGATTTTATTTTATTTATTTATCTATTTCTTTGTTTGTTTGTTTATTTATTTATTCCAGAAAATGATGACTGGCTTATCAGTCGATTTCTTCTTCCCAGACCCATTTTAATGGATCTGTGCAGGCAGCTTTCAAGGAGTCATGGAGGAAAGACAAGCTGCACAAATGGCATCATAGTACATCCCGTATTTCACAACCAACCCTTGCATTATGTCGTCGGTCCTTAATGCAAGTATTTCGTGAACACCACAACATACACAGTTCTCAATTTTTTATGTTTAGTGTAATTTGCACACTGCTTCCATACCATAACTGGGTTTCCCAACTGGAATGGAGAAATTGATTGTCTCACACTTTGCAGTAAAACATTTTTTGTCTGAATTTTAAATTAAAATGTATTGTAGCAGAAAAGTTTGAAATGCTTTTCACTTGTTTTGGATTGAGCCGTTATCACACTTCTGACTTAAAAGCGATGGCTCCTGTGGTATGTGTGCAGAGGAGGTTTGATAGCCTTTGGAATTTGAGAGGCGTTTCTTTATGTTGATTTATGTTAATGTATGTAAATAAGAAGCACTTTGTATGACCTTGCTGATTTAGAACATGTGGAATTTGGTAAAAAAAAAAAAAAAGAATGTGTAGTTGTTCTTTCAAACATTTGACTGTGGGAGTCTCTACCCACACGTACGGGTTTAGTGAGGCAGACGGAGTCTTTCTGGCAGTGGGTTGCCGACATAGCGAGAGTTTTTATTATAATAATGAACAAAAAGGTTTGCTGGCCAAAAGGAAGAATAATGAACGATCCCTCTCTGCAAGACGGACAAAGATGAAGAAAGCTCCCTCGATTCGGGACAGCTGGGCAGCCGCGGGAAGGAAGCCATGCTGCCGTCCGCAGCCGCGGCTTAACCACGGCCTTTGCTCCGCCGCATTAATAAATAGCTTTTTTGCACAAGCAGTTTTTAAGAAGGCGAAGAGAACCTTTCTGTTAACACTTCACGAGGACAACTCCAGAACCAGGAGTTCCCACCAAAATGCAGTCTGGCCCTTTTAATCAAAAATACCTGCCCTCATGAAAAATGGCCCTGAATTATTTTTAGAAAGAAGTTGATCTTTGAGTCCAATCTAAACATATTTACCATTTGTCACTTTGAGAGGTCGATGAGGACACGTTCAGAATGTGTACATCATGAATATTCATATCTTGCCCAGAAAATAAATTTTCTTCCTGCTGCTCCTCTGGACTTTCTCATCAACTTTTTCCTACTGGCTAAATAAAGTAATTTATTGTGGAATATGACGCATTAGAACACTAGAGTTGCCCCGTTATTCTCCTGCTGTGATTATAAAAACTAATGTCAGGAAAGGAGGTATTGTCTTCTTTCTCCCCACTAAAACCACACAGTGGCGCCTGCTTAAATTTGGCTATTATTTTGTCGTACATATTCTATTTTATCCAAAATTGACAATTGGTATTCGGATTTTAAATAAAAAAACTCCTCTCTCTAAACTGCTCTCAACTCCGCTCCACCTTTGTGCGTCCCTGGGAGAACTGGTTCCCCCATCAGCATCCCCCTAACAACCGTCAAATGTAAACAGGGGTCTTAGGTTTGGGGACCCCTCTTTAAGTCTATATACAGTACAATACAGCTCTTTTGTTTACAATGAAATCTCAATGCCCATTCGTGAACACCCCCCGGATGAGACGATAATGCCGATCAATTCCATTATTTGATCGATTGGCAGCAAAAATGTCATGGTTGTATTGTACGTATTGTAAATGTACTCACATTTATCCACTGTGTAAACAGCCACAGCCGCAACACTAGAGAATCACTACACTGTGCTCCTTTAAATAGACGGTGGAAGCCACAAAGCCATAATTGTTTCTGACAACATATTCATCAAGAGGCGAATACTAGTGAGTTAATTCACGGACACATTATGTGCACTAAAGGATGATGAATGCTTGAACGGCAGCCTTTGTATGAACGGGTTACATTACAGCAGTAATGGAGAATCTCATGACGGTGGACGGGGGCCTGTGTATACAGGGAATATACACAGGCTCTGTGCGGCCAAAATTATTATATGTTTTACAACATATTGATCTGCATTGTCATTATTGGCAATTGGGATTTATTGGCAGTTAGAGTTATTGATGCTGAGGGTCAAAACAAACACACGCTAGCTATCATTGTTGTACAACAGCACACATTTACTTCACTTGACAAACCAACTATCATATTAACTCAATTTATTGGGCGCACAGACCATCATATGCGCTCCATTTGAGCCAGCGGCCATGAAGAAAGAAAGTCCTCTTCAGTGTCACAGTGCTACGTTTTTTATCAAAGCATGCCGTGCCGCCCATCTTTATATTTGAAGCCAAGGAATAAAAGAAGCAAAGATGTTTTGTGTGCTGTGCAGTGCTCAGGTCCTGTCTGGAACAAGCTGGAATCATGACCAAGAATGGATCGTTAATCAGGTGTTCAGGGGTGAGAGGATTGCTCACACCTTTTGATAGCCTAGAGACATCTGGTTTTTCAGTATAAACCTTTTAGGAGAAATAAAATGTGGCATAAAGTAAGTCCCATACTTGCTACACAGTGACTATATATCCAAAAAGTCCCTGACAGTAGAGAATAGTGGCCTAACGGGACGTAGTTGCTCCGTGAGCAGCACAGATCGCCCCCCACGGTTCGGCCCGCATGTGAACCGCAAATTAATTGCAAGATTTAACCATCGTAGTGAAATACAGTTTTACTGCCGCTTCTACTTTCTAAAGTAATAATTCCCTAAATGTCGAAGCAGGGCTGCAGAGAAAAGAAGATAGACAAGACAGATGCGTGGCAGATGCTGTGTTTTACTATGAAGTGCAGTGGTGGCTTCACGGTACTCTGTGCTGTGCTACTTTACTACGCGTGGGGAATGAGCTGTGGATACAGGCAATGTCGCCGTGAGGCGTGTGGGCGGCCAACATATTGAAATGGTCAAGAGCTGCTGGTAAACAAATACAATGTGTATTGAGAGATGCAGACTTCTCTACAAAATCTACCGTCACTTGCTTGAGTCTGAACCGATTTTCATGAAATTTGGTTTGTGATAAACGTCAGAAATTGAACACGAGTGAGTACATGAGTACTTGTTGGAATTTAATTCAGTTACTGAGTGGGGTCTAATCATATTTTTTCTTTCTCCACCATGTTTAAAGGAAGAAGGTGTCATGCCTGCCTCATACTGCACTTTAATTTAACAATTAAGTATTGAGTATTTAATAAATTTGAAGATTTTATTCAAACATTGGACATCTTCAATGTTGTTTTCATGTAAGACCATGTGCAACAATTCCTTGTTTTAAGTGTTTTACAGAATGAATGGAAAACAAAGTTGTATCTGTCTCCACCCTTTTTTTTTTTTTTTTTGCTGATCTGAAAAATGATCCGATCCGTGGCTCAAAACCGTGATACGATCCGGACTGTGAGTTTTGCGATCCGTTTTCACCCCTAGTCGAGAAGAACCTACGTACGTAGAAATCGAAAATGGATATTTCTTGGCTTGGACAGGCTTGGGAGGAACGGGTAGCTGAAGGCCCTTGCTCAGCATTATGTCAGGCCTTAAATATGGGTGTGTAGTGTGTGGAGGAGGTGCTGGGTCTGTGAAATAGTGGGAGCTGCAGGATGAGGGAGGCATTGCCTGCATGCCATTATGTGAGAGAGGCGGGGAGGAACATTGAATTTATCTGGAAGACAAAAGAGGCTGTGGGTAATCACTCTTTTTTTGTAAATGCAGTCAATATACAGTTGCACTATGGCAATTGGTTTTTTTTTTAAGGCATTGTATTCTGAAGGCAAGAAACCCACCATATGCTCGGCGCAAGCTTGAACTGTGGAGGCAGTTCTTGTTTTTTCGATGAGATCATAATTGCTCTCATATGTTGCGTGTGGTATTTCAGTTATGTAAATAAAATGGTGTGTTAGCTTTTTCTTCTGACTCAGTGTTTTTCTGCTTTTCCCACCGGCGTCCTCACGCTGCTAGGGGGGGGAACTCATCCGCATACCACCCCCATGTAGGTCTACCTTTTACAATAAACCAGTTAGGCTGAGTGGCCGGTGCTGAGTTTGCAGGCAACCTGCGCCATTCTCCCCATGGGGAGTAATAAACTATCTACCGTCCGTCAGAAGTGTGGTATACCTGTACAACTCCAAACTCAAAGCTGCTTCCAGGGCATTCCGGGAACTCAGAAGCTCTCCTGAGATTTAAATTCTTCTTTTGGGAATAATTGAAAAAAAAAAAAAACTTGATCTGATGGAAATTGTGGCAGTTGTAATGTGGATGCATTGCAATTGTTAACACAATGGGCTGCCTCACATTGGGGCAATGCATAAAGCATAAATGTAAGCGTTGTAGAGGGATGCTCTATTATGTGATGCATGGACGTGCCAATACAGACGTAATCTGTTTGTCTACTTTGCGGTGAAGTGAAAGGTCACATGTTGGAAGGCTATTTTTGTGGCGCTTTAGTTATCAACTTTTCCAATGTGGACAGGCAGGAAGGAAGTCCATTGTTCAGCGGAAAAGTTGAAGGCACTTCCTTTGTGAGTGTGACCAAAAAGCACTCTGCCCTCTGCAGGGATCTGCCTCGCTCCTTTCTTTAAATATCTGTTCATTGTTTCGCGTGCAAGCTTTTTCTTCATTGCACTCAACTGCGCTCAGGCTGACGTCCGACCCAATCTGGCCATTTTATTGTTTAAACGTGGCAACCAGCTTAGTGAATATGAGTTGTATAAATGGATAGAGGAGAAGTTGTATGAATGGATAAAGGAGATGAGCGACCTTGACGCCAACTGGGAATTACAAATCATTTTGACTGCACCTTTTGTGAGCAGGTGTTTTGTCTCAGCAGGACCTCATCCTTTTGTATTATTTTGACCAAAAGCCATCTTTGTGGCGTTTTGTCACTCTTGTCATCAATAAAGCTATTCCCTCTGGGCAGGTCTGCCTGTTTGAAGGTTATATTCAAACAGACCATTGCTCACCTATAATATTTGGATTCATGGGCATAATGTATTCAGAAAGACTGTCCAGATGTTGACTGTCATTAGTTTATATGTCATTAGTTTTGCACCCCAGGAACCAAGAATTGAGATAGTTCCTGGTCCCAAAAAAAAGTCCCCACAAGCGAGTTGGTACTTTTAGGAAGCATTGGGGCGGAGTTTTTGTACTGAACAATTGAATGTTAAAGCTGTTATAAATTGCCTACATTAAATTTGGTTTTGGTTTTAAATCAGAATCAGATTTCCACCAGTTTTTTAACAGTTTAACCCTTCAATACTTACTTCTTTTTTTATTATCTTGTTTTTTAGTATAATCGTTTTGTTTTATTATCCTCTGTAAGAAGGTATTCTTATTAGCCACTATACAAATGTTATTAGCCTTTATTAGGAGGGCAGCTTAGTTCTACTTCTTACATGCCCTCTGCAACCTTTTCTTTTCATGTGGACTGTCTTCCTGACTTGATTTCTGACTTCCTGATCTATCCATCACTTCTATCAACACCATGGAAACTGGTCTCCATAGAACAGTTAAACCAAGACAGTTTTGTGGAACAAAGGCAGTTTATTAGGTCCAGTCATGCGGTAATGCTCCTAAGAGAACAATTGTCTGGTTTAAAAAAAAAATGCGGCTCTGCTTCAGTGACTTCCTTCATGACTGGACAAACCTTGCTCCTTCGGTTTCTTAAACAGTACTATTTTCATAAAAAAAATATATATCTGCCTAGTTTGGGGGAATAAAAAAAGTCATTCTAACTGAAATAAAATGACAGGGCGTCACACGTTTACAAGTGTGAAATCTTTATTTTTACCCCGTGTCCAACCTGAATTTATGCTACAAGGTACATTTTATGAGCGCTCCATGCATTGCTGGAAAGCACAGCAATATACATAAAACAACCAAGGAATCATCCTACCTCCACCTGGAGCTCAACATCTTCGCAGCCCAGATAATTATTTCCGTAGGACCCAACCATTTTTTCCTTCCAATACCGATTCGGATACCTGAACTTTACGAGATTCGAATACCTGAACTTACATACGATAATCGATCAGACACCAGTGCTTTAAAAAAAGATATAGAAATATACATATGTCGTTTATTTATTTTTTAATTTTTTTATGATATTCAGTCATAACTGAAAAATAACATAGATTAATAAATGTAGAAATAAATAACAATCCCTTAAAAAAATATTAAAGTGCAGCCAAAAAGAATAGTACAGTAACAGTATAAAATAGAAGTGCAGCGGCAACTTAAAAACAAAAGAAATCTAGGTATGCGTCTGGCACTGTTGTGACGGCACCATGTTTCGCTTTAAGGCAACGTTTGCGACAGTGTAGTGTCTGCTTTACGTGACTGATTTTCTGTTGTGAACTGTGTTGATTTAATGGAGTAAGGCTCTGACTACGGCTCCGGGTACAGCCTCCGTTATTCAATATAACAATCATCAGGGGATAAATTATGTGACATCGGATTGGTGCATAGACCCACACACTCGCTGATACCTCATCCAGCATTTTAGTCAGTATCGGAGGCATTTCCGATACTGGTATCGGTATGGCAACAACTCTAATCTGGTATATATAAGGCTTCGCGGTTTGGGTTGCAGGAGTGATGCTGTCTTGTCTCTGCAGAGGGAAAGGCTCAATGCATGTCTGAAGTCATAACCTGCATATATCTGTTTAAATACATGGCAGAAATAGCAGTTACAGACCGAAGTGTGTGTGTGTGTGTGTGGAGCTTGCAAGGCTCTCTAGCATTCGCAGCTGTAGTCGGACTGCTCCTCGGCACTGTGTCTGGGATGGCTGCCAGCTGGACGCAGCCATTGGAGAGACAAATAGGGAGATGGAGGGGAGATAATCTCTGCTCCCCCTTCTCTCTTTCCCTCTGTCGCTCTCTCTTTAACTTGCGTGCTTTCTCTCGTTCTCTTTCTCTCTTGCCATGTCTGGCTGCTTGCTGTGCTCCTAAATGACATGAATGGAACCTCAGATCCCAGAAATGGGACAATCGCTCCAAAAGGAACTCATTTTGCCTCTGTCCTGATGAATGTGGGTCTTTGATTGCTGATTTGTGTGTGTGTGTGTGTGTGTGCGCATGTGCGTGTGTCTGTTTATGGCGTTGAATTTAATGAGGGACCTCTTTTGCCTTTGTAGGTGTCGATTGGGGCCTCACATTGTATCCGCCCTGTTAGTCGCCATCTTAGCCCCCAGTGTCCACTGAAACAGACGACTATTGTCGGCCTATTAAGATCACTCATGTTTCTCTTACAGGTTTGACCTCACTAGTTGCACTGGCAAATGAAACTCAGACCACTCTATATCCACATTTCAAATGGATGGCAGATGTGTTAGGATAGATAGGGTGCAGTAGCTAAAGGTTATACCTATGCATTTCTATGGATGAAAAAGGCTGGTGACGGGAGACTCGGTCTGAACCGCTTACGGGCAAAGAACATCCCCGCTATGAGCAAAATACCTGGAATATTCTCGTTCTTTCAACACCATCTCAGGACTTGCCGCCTGCTCCACACAAATAAATATGTTCCATTGAAAGGATCAAGTAACGACATTCAGAAGCCACGTGAGGAAGGTGCTGCGGCGTGCCTCTCATTCTCCGTTGTCTCTCCGAGGGCAAATCCTGCCGTCTGGGGTCACTGTGACTGAAAGAGGCACTCATCTGTCCCCAAAGTGCCACGGGGGCACAGGTTAAAAGCATGGATTAGATTAGCTCCCCTTCTTTTAGTTCAATAAGTGAGAGTGGGCTTTGGCCGTCCCATGGAGAAGGCAAATCTCACCTATTAGAAGATTGGCGTCCTCGTTCTCTTCTCGGAATCTAGACTTCTAGGTCTATAAAATTATAAGGAAGCCAGCACTTTAGTAGATGAGTGATTCTTTTTTCTGCCTGGCGAATTTCCACATAACCCTGCTCTTAGCCACCGAGGCGCTATAAGAAAAAATGTTTGTATTATTATTTTTGCCTCTGCTTCAACATTTGTAGGCTAAGTAAGGTGTATTCCATAGTTGTACTCTGCCTCAGCCATCCATACCCCATAGAAACCGGGTCTGGCATCTGCGCCAAATGACATACTGAACCCTTTAGTCGTCTGGGGAAAAGGAGGAATGCAGGAAGTCACCACTCCTGCCGAGAGGAGGGTAAATTCTAGGCCTTAAAAAAAAAACCTCAGGATGCTCACATCCTTTTCAGCTGCATAGCCAGTCCGGCAGTCGCTAAGCAAGTTCAGCGAGCAAGTCGTTCAAAGAAATGAAAATATTTCAAATGTAATTTTGGTGCACCTTTTGGATCACTGTGTGTGTGTGTGTGTGTGTGTGTGTGTGTGTGTGTGTGTGTGTGTGTGTGTGTGTGTGTGTGTGTGTGTGTGTGTGTGTGTGTGTGTGTGTGTGTGTGTGTGTGTGTGTGTGTGTGTGTGTGTGTGTTGGAGGCTGGGGCTGGTATCCCCTGTGAATCCCAGATGTTTAGCCTGTCAGAAATGTGCGGCGTGGAAATCCTCGACAACCTCTACGTCCTGTAGGGCATTGCCCTTTCCAGCTGAAGCCTTTTTTTGCCGCGCGTCAATGTTTATTTTCTTGTTTTCCGGACTGCGGAAGCAGAATTTACGTCGGGCCACTGTTTGTATTCATGACCTCATTTGATGGCGTACTTAAATGTCAAGTTTTTATCCCGAAGAATTACCTCTTCAAGCAACACAAACCCAGGGTCCTTCATAAAAATCAAGCACAAATCCAAGCACAATAGGAAGTGAATGTGCCATTATTTATGCAACCGTTGCAATGGCCTCTGGAATGTTAAACAACTGCAAAGATACGAACATTTCCGGATAACTGACATGATTTCTGGATGAACTAATACCTGCCTAGTGCATAGAGTCTCTTCACAATATTGGTTGTTATGATTTCACTTAATGTCATACTGTTTGTGCTCCATTAAAAGCAACAACACTTTTCAAAAGAAGAAAGTTTGATGTGGATAATCGTCGGCATTGACTAACAGTCCGGTAATTAAATCTCTCAACGCTCACAAACAAACCGAGCCAATACAATAAAATAAATATGACACATTCCAGAAATAACACTTCGCCTGAAATGGTATTTACAGCAATTTACTTACGCGAGTGTGTGTGTGTGTGTGTGTGTGTGTGTGTGTGTGTGTGTGTGTGTGTGTGTGTGTGTGTGTGTGTGTGTGTGTGTGTGTGTGTGTGTGTGTGTGTGTGTGTGTGTGTGTGTGTGTGTGTTCCATCATTTAAAATAAAAAGCCAAGGATGTAAGGGACGCTTTCTCTTTTGACCAGACATTGGAGGAAAGCTGGCTGGGTAGTGGTTAGATAGAGTCTATCCACAGGTGGTCCGTAATTCTGTACTGTAATTGCCTGGAGAAGTGTATTACGGGCGTTCAGACTACTCATCCGCTCCATAGGGGGGAGGGCAAGAGAAAAGGTTGAGCGAGGCAGAAAGACGAGGTAGATAACCCGATGTCCTGTCGCGAGACAATTCCCGCAGACATTTATAACACATTGCAAGAATATTATTATTGTTGTGTATGATGAAAGAGGTGCTTTCTGTGAGGGCCATTACGCTAAACTAATGAAGATGATGGGGAAAATTGAGAGAGAGAGTCTTTAATTCAATTGAAATGTCACTGTGGATTCTAAAAAGGCAGGTGACACGGGCATCTGCAGCCTTTGAACGGGCTGAAAGTTTCCTCCAAAATTGCAATAATTTGTCCACAAGTGTATTAATGAAAGTACTTTACCGCTTGTGCAATCGACTGCGAAATGAACGTCTTTCTAGAAACTCAAAAAAATGAACCTGTTTTCTGACAGCATTCGTGAACGTTTGTGTTAAACAACATCGTAGTTGCGCATTAGCCATTGCTCACTCATTTTTGAAATTGTAAGATGTATACATATATGAAGATGTCTCGCGTTTGAAGAACCATTTTTCAATTTTGGAAACGAATATCCATAGTATTAGGATTCATTGTAGATCCTAGAGGGGAGGTTTTCCAGAAGCCATTTGGGGTTTTCTTCCTTCTCCTGCACAATTCCTGCTATGTTTTTTATATATATATACACTTTTGCTTTATCACTTCCTGTCTGCAAGTTTAAAAAAATCTCCAGTTCATAATTTTTCTAAATGATTGGTGATAACATCACCAATTTTGTCTTGGGCTGTTTGTTATAATGAACATTACTGGTCTTATTGGTATTGGTCAACGATTGGTAACAACGCACCGCGCCCACTAAAGGAAGCCATAGAAACCACACCAACCCTGCCAAACATGATGCTCCGCAACCACAAGCCTTGTAATAGTAGTAGTAGTTGTGGTAGTAGTAGAACTCTCTTGATTGCATTGAGTGGAGATTGACAGGTCTGGGAGTGTGGGGCGTGACACTGGCATCGATCAGCGGACAATGGCATCGATCAACATTTGCGAACGCCCCGCTCATACTCCACGGTCAAAATTGCGCAACAAACAAATAAAATGTTACTGACGGGTCCTTTGACGTTGCCTTCGTCTTCTTCAGATACGATGGCGACTCCATCTCCAGCCAAGAGCATGGGTGACCCTGGAATCACTCCGCTGTCTCCATCACACACCCAGGTGAGGACAGTTTATAGAAAAAAGTATTTCATGTTGCTTGACCTTTCTGAACTCGTCAGATGCATTTATTTAAAGTGTCTTAACTTCTATTCAAGAAAATAATTCCGGTAGTAACATCAACCCGAATTCAAAAAGACTCGCTGTCGTTCCCAACGGGTATTGGCTCTCTGCGGCCGGGCAGATATTTTCTAAACGTACATATGCTGGTCCTTTAGGCAACTCCTCCAAAAGTTCTGGACCTTCTTTATTGATTGCTCTGAATTTTTTTGGAACTCCTTGTCCCCTTCAATAGCCAGCTTCCTCTCAGACAGCGAGATATGGAGGACGAGAGAGCTGGAGTGACAAATAAGGTTCTGTAGTGCAGTGTTCCAGAACATTTTGTTGAAACATTCCTTCACCATCTGAAAGGCAACATTTCAGACACTGTAGATTTGAATAAAACATGAAAAATGCGCTTGTTTGTATCTGCCGATGCCTTGTGTGAATTTTAATCGGACCCGCCCGACAGCAAAATGATTCGGACCAGGTGCCATCGGGACCCTCGTTCGTGGTTGTGGTCGCCATTGACTTTGGCACCACCTCCAGCGGCTACGCTTACGCCTTCACCAAGGAACCAGAGTGCATTCACACCATGAGGTGAGCCGTCTCCGCATCCGAGTCATTATTTTCACGAGTCAAATAGCACGTTGGGCTCGGAGCAATCCAGTATAATTATCAGCACACACCTTTTGCAAAGACTAACTACGAAGACTAGCTACTCCTCAAAGTTGTCAGTGAGTTTCAACCCTTCCGGAAGGCCCATATAAAAAAAAAAAATTGCTACTTCACCAAGGGAACCCCTTGAGCATCCCCTGAATACCCCTTGAACCCCTTGGATGGCGTGCACCCACAGCCATACCCCCAATTTAGCCCCTGTCTATAGGGAAATAGATTGAGCCATAACGGCGTGGAACCTCGGCCTGTTGGGCTAATTACTATATTGACCTATCATTCGATATACGGACATAATTTTTTTGACCTCTATAATTCCCCGTTGTGTTTACATACGTGTTTGCCTACAAAAAAACAAAAAAAAACGCGTGTTTTTTTTCACAGCACTGGGGAGCGACGCCGCTACTCCAAGTATCAACGCGACAAAACCTAAACAGTACCTCGGCAACAGAAAAATCCTCCGAAATCACAATCTCCTTATCTTTTGAAGTTTTCACAATGACGGCAATCATAGTCCCTGGCCCCCTGAGTTTTATCTACTGCTAGACTGGAATCCACAGTGGACGCTGCCACCATACAGATGCTGCGTCCAAGTCAGGTGGGAATTTAGGATCAAAATGACTTGGTAACCAAATCTGTTTTTTTTATATCCATAACTACTCAAATTATATTTGAACCTATGGCAAAATATATTTGGAAATGGCTTGGAACAAAAGTGCCAGCTAATTTACATTGTGTAACCGAAATGTTTCAAAGTTAATAAAAACACGTTTTGAAAGGAATTATGTGCCGCAATTCACAAATACATATAATGTGATAAATACTAATGAGAAAGGATCAATAAATACGAAAATCTACAATCTCAAATAATTAAGGCTAAAAAAAAATTATATAAATGTTTTTCTAAATCCACAAATAAACAACAGCTACAAATCAATCTAACCGAGCCGAATGAACAGAGAGAAACTACTGAGACACGTTTTGCTGTCATTTCTTGTTGCGCTGTTTCTGTCCTCTCGTCTGCTCTGTGTCGGAGTCTCACTGTGGGCGGGGCTCAGGCAGCTCCTACATATATATATATATATATGCATACATACACACACACACACACACACACACACACACCGACAGTGAACCAAGTGAAGATAATGTGTTACTCGAGCCCGAGAGTCCATTTATTTACACATTTTCACATTACAATGTCTGAATATTCTTAAGAATAAAATGTTCATTGCTATTTTAAATTTGCATTATTATGCTATTATATTACATTACAAAAAATGGTCTTCAAACTACAATAATACAGTTTATCGCAATTATTTCTGGGACAATATATCGTCCAACAGAACTAGTTATCGTGACAGGAGTAGTGGGACTTCATTTTTACACAAGCAGGGTCAGAGAACCATGTCTGTTATGTGCCTCATTGACTCTTAACAACACAACCCCCGGCCTATGGAAGCACTGACTCCGTTTAAGATGGTTAGCTGCTTCATTGGGTCATTGTGGAGAAGGCTGTTTTGACACTGAAATGGTCAGAGTTGAGTCTCAACTCAACCTAAAGCACACACACAGAAGCAATGATAAAACAAATCAACAAATCAACAAAAACAAATTTTTCTGCTTTGTTTATGTGGCATTCTTCCTTTTTTGTTCTTGCAGGGTTCCTTGGCACATGTTATTATTTTGTTACTTAGAACAGATGTGGTTTAAAAAAAAAAAAAATCTACTTATTTGGTTTAAAAAAATAATAATAATCTACGTATTTGTGCTGTGGAAATGGCTCTGCGGTCATAATGAAGGTCTCGGTTTAGAGAACATACCGTAGGTAAGAACAGTGGACCAGAGCTCTGGAAAGGCTTATCACAATTCACGGGTGTCAACGGCATGAGCCAAAAAGCTTTGAAATTTAGCTGGATCCCATGACCCTAACTCTCTCTCTCTGTGTGTGTGTGTGTGTGTGTGTGTGTGTGTGTGTGTGTGTGTGTGTGTGTGTGTGTGTGTGTGTGTGTGTGTGTGTGTGTGTGTGTGTGTGTGTGTGTGTGTGTGTGTGTGTGTGTGTGTGTGTGTGGCACGGCATGGGTCAGCCGCCTCCCGCCTCCAATCTGACAGGTGTTAAAAGTTGTCGCTCTTGGGTTGTGATTCTCCACATTCGCAGACCTGCTTACAAGCCGCGAGTATTTTTAAAGTGACACCGAGCGGCTGGTTTCGCCGCGGCATCGGATTGTATGTCTTTTGGTCTGGTAACACGAGTTAAACACTTCACAAAATGCCCGACTAAATGCTCGCCGGCTAAACCGCCGTCTTTGTTCGTTTTCATTTCATTCCTTTTCCTTCTCTTCTGCTTTGTCTACCTTGTTAGAGAACTCTTCACAAAATGATTGTCTACTTTTAAATATAACAGTAAATGTAACATTTAAGACGAGGTGTTTTCACTACTGTTTTGGTGAGTTTGGGTTCATTCGAGCAGATTGATGACTATGATTCATTTCTCAGTTAAAGAAAACTTAAATGGCTGGTGGCAAGAAGCAGAAAAACAAGTCACTTTTGTTGAATATTCTCAGATACACAATACTCCGATACTCTATTTTAGCCTTGTATTCGACCGACATCAGATACCATTATTTATTTTGGTCCACCCCTTCACGGAACCTTTCTTTTTCATGGTAACGATTGAAAATCGTTGTAATATATACACCCTGATGCCTTCAGTGATAATTGTGAACACATTTGTATCAACAAGAATCCATGTAACATCATTTATTTTCCTATCAAATTTAACATTTTGGAAAAGCAGCCGAGTTACGTTGTTTCTACAACAACCAGCACAACAAACCCCTGGCACTGATCAGAGGATCCTCCCGCGTCTCATTAACACTGGCCATCAGATAAAAGCCCTCGTAAGATGTTTCCTCTCATGCCGCTCGCCTTCCTGTAAAAACAGCCACAGATCCCACTCGGATTATTTAGTTTGGAATGAGCCGCCCGCTCTCCAAATCCCTGCCCAAACAGCAGGCTCTGGGCCACGAGCCCTCAGAGAGGAGCAGAGCACGGCTTCCCGTGTTGTGTCAAGAAGAACATCTTACTCATAGTGAAGCAATTGTGATTCAGCCGCGTCTTGGGTTTCTCAAAATCTGTCGCTCTCTCTGTATTTGAGGCAGTGGCCCTTTTCCCAAATCTGCAGCATATATGAGAAAATTGTGTGTGTATGTAACAATAACCCACGACCATGTGGAATAATCTTTTATGGCGTGGTCTTCCAGTGGATGAACATGCTGCTATCCGAATCATAGTTAAAAGACCACATGCATTATTGATCACCCCTTGCTGCACATGACATGTTTCAGTGAATCTGCTCTGACTGTTCATATCTTAGCTCAGGTTACAGTTATGGTAGTGTTTTTTTAATGATTGCAGTTTGGCCTAGTTTACACGTTAGTTTGTTTTTGTTTGTTTTTGTTGGATTCATTTACCCTAGTATGGCTTAATTCTATGAATAAGTCTTCCTTGGGGCTAAAGGTCTACTTTGTGGAAAAAATCAAGGGTTGAACAAAACTATGAAATTCTATGGTTGAATTTTCTAAAATATTAATACCTACTCCGACAATAACCCCTCAGATAGCTGAAAGGCTTTGAACCCTCATTTTCTCTTTTCTTAACATCCAGTGGACCCCTGATGAGGTGACCTCTATAATCCCGATGTGCACAGATCCAGCACATATTTCTGCCCCAGGGAGCCGAGCTACCGCTAATAATAACTGCCCCTCATTTGCCTGGAAATAAGCTCAGTTACCTTGGAGGTAGTACTGAGATGGCCCCGGTACCATCCTTATGAAGTGGTGTGACTTGTCTCACCTGCGCTTCTCAGTTTTTATTCAAAATATTTAAAGTGATGGAGTACTTACAATCAGTGCTTGATCGAAACATTTCAGTCAAACTAACAATTAATTAATTTAATTGACAATTACATTTTCTATGTAGCTTGTCAGCGATGCTGAAATTGTTGAAAACCTACTTTCACATGTTGATAATGTTTACCAAAGATAGCACTTGACACACAAAATTTTATGAGATATAGTGAACTAATTAATTACTAAAATGTTTCAATTCTGAAATCTAAATAAAATACTCTAGTTTTAGGTATTCCTGAAATAAATGACAACAAAACCGAAGGTTTAACAATATTCTAGGAGCAGAGGTGGAACCTTCCAGGTTCAGAAACTAAAAATCCTCCCCAGATTTTTTAACATCTTGATTTAATAATTAATGTCAACTAGGGCGGTGACCGCAATACTGCAAATTACGCGGTCACTGACGTCACCACGGGGTTGAACTCATTGCCGTCATCACTGCAAATAATAATAATAATAATAAGGAAAAAAAACAAACAAATTTTTTTTTGTATTTATTTTTTTTGCTGGTGAAAGATACAGGAGTGCATATGGTGTGTGATATGAAATAGAAACACATTAATCATTGATAAGTTATCATCATTGATTGTCTGCTGTCCTATGTCGAAGGGCTTCAGGGGAAACTAAACTTTTCAGTTGCTCTGCTCCCGCTTGTCACCTCAGCTTTGCGCGCCCGGAGGGACAGTCCACTAAACATGGGGGGGATTCATTTTGTGTGTGTCAGATTATTGTTGATTATTTCAAGGGCTGTACCCGACTCGGAATATTGCTAGGCAAATTGGATTTTGGCTCCTCTGTGCCCTGTCCCCGTTACTCCAAATGAAACAACTAAAAACACACTGTTTTTAGTTGGAGGAACTGGGCGTGGCTGTCCGTGATCGGGGTGCACGGAGAGCCGCGTTCGTGTCCAGATCCGGACCATTCACACACACACACACACACAGATATATTTCCGATTCCCCTTATTTTATTATTCCCCATTGAAAAGATAACCCTGTGCATTTTGTAAGCTTCTACCGGTCTTATCATGTTATTGTTATGCACACTGACTGTGCGTTACACATGACTGTGACTTTGTACCTGCTCAGGCGCTGGGAGGGCGGCGACCCCGGCGTGTCGAATCAGAAGACTCCCACCACCATCCTGCTGACGCCGGACCGAAAGTTCCACAGTTTCGGCTACGCGGCGCGTGACTTCTACCACGACCTGGACCCCAGCGAGTCCAAACACTGGCTCTACCTGGAGAAGTTCAAGATGAAGCTCCACACCACCGCGGTAGGGATGGATGCAGCAAGGACGCGCGCACACACACACACACACACTCACACATTCAAGTAGAAACGCATCTAGACCTTTTGGGAACTAACTTTAGGGTACAAACTCTTTGCTCTACACACAAACATTCACATTTCGCCCTCAGTCACGTACTCTGTGACTTTCTGTCCTTGGTGGGCAGCCGGGTCCGAACTGACACTGCAGCAAAACGCCGCTCTGCGCTGGTTCCTGCTAAGTTGGAGCGTCCCTGCCAACATCTGCAGGCGTACGTTTGACTTACTGCACATAATTCAGTATGGCGACAGCGGCCATTAAGGTGGCTCGGCTTTAGCTGCCATCCACATAAGCATTTGGCCTGTAGGTATCCAGTGTGAGTGGCTTTCATTTCTTTTTTCACTCCGTAAGCGATAGCACTGGTGGACGCAGGTGGGTGAATCCACCCCGCTTGTGTGGTGTCGCTCTTCACGATTCTCCCTTTGACCTCTTCTTTATCTTTCCTCCGCCAAATCAGAATCTCTCTATTGAGACGGATATCCAGGCGGCCAATGGGAAAAGGGTGAAAGCGCTGGATATTTTTGCCTACGCCTTGGCCTTCTTCAAGGAGCAGGCATTAAAGGTAATGTACCTCTTTAAGTGCCGACACAGAATCTGCATTATGCTTGCAATACAGTTTTCCTTCCATAATTTCTCTTATACAATGAATGCATTTTTAATTACTTACTGATGCCATCATTGGAGTAAAAAATGCGGCTTTGAGTGGGGTTTTTTTTGTGTCCAGTGTTTATATTTATAACATGCTACCCGCAGGAGCTGAGCGACCAGATGGGCAGCGACTTTGACAACAACGATGTGAGATGGGTGATCACGGTGCCGGCCATCTGGAAGATGCCAGCCAAGCAGTTTATGAGGGAGGCCGCCTACAAGGTGAGGACCTGCACAATATTTATATGAAGATTCTACAGTAATGGTCCTTGTGTAGCCCTATAGTTAATTCTGCTATACAATTTAAAAAAATATATTTTTTTTTATCATTTTAATATTGATGAGCAATGCAAAATGTACAATGTGCAATTCAAAAATGCATTGCTAAAAGTCTTAAAGGATCTCATTAAATATCAAACTGGCAGAAAGATATCTGTGTAATATCTAAGACAATATCTTGCTAATTCACATCCCCGCTCGAAAGTACATTGAAAAGCCTGAGTCATTGGACCATCATCATTTCAAATCTTCTTCTTCTCCTTCTTTCGGCTGCTCCCGTTAGGGGTCGCCACAGCAGCTCATCTGGATCCAATACCTTCTGTTCTGCACATCTTCCTCCATGATTTCTGGAATTTGTTACACCTCAATTTTTTTTGTGCATCTCAATTTAAAATGTAGGAACGATGGTATACATTTTCTGTTCGGAAAACCTAAAAAAATCTAGGTATAACAAACGAGAGCATTTTTTATGTTGATCCAATGACTCCAATCCAACCTGTTTTTTCAGTGTAGATGGACGAAGTGCATTCCACTTTGGACCAGCATCGTATTGCCTGCTTTGTCTTTCTACTGTGATGGGGGGTGGGGTGTAAATGCTCAGTGTGCTGCACCGCCAGACATTAATTAGGAATCGCAGCCATACACAACCTGCATTCTTGCATGCGCACGCACGCACGCACGCACGCACACACACACACACACACACACACTCACAAGCTCTCAGGGACGGTCACATATAGCAAACTATGCATAATGTCAAGCACCCGCCCATGCACACACACACACACACACACACACACACACACAAACACGTCAGACTGACCTACAGACGGATAGAGGACACTGGATGCAGGAGAGCAATGAAGAAGCAGAGGAGGAGCAGTGGAGGACACAAAGCGAGAGGAGAGAGAGTGAATACTGGGAGCAGCGAGGCTCCGTTCTGCCATTGCACCGTGCGCCTTATAAGGCATCAGTACCGGGGAAAACCCTGATCAGAAATGGATTGGTTTGCGCCCCTCATTACCTTTTTTGAACACGCAACACATTGCCGTGCTGATGCAGTATCTGACAAGGGAACTGAGTTAATCATACACCTAAACAGATGGAAAAATTTTCACTTCCCACTCGCAGCTGATGCAATTTACATGCAAGTCATAGTTAGCTGAATGCTACCTTTTTCCAAATTAATAACATCCATGTTAATAAACCAATTACCATTTGAGTGACAATTGAGTAAAAACAACACTTTGAGCCACATAGGGACACACAGTGTCTAGACAATTGAGGTGTTTCCATAAACCAGTCTTGAATAAAAAAACACCAGAAGGATTTATCGTGGATGGAACGCTGTGACAGGAAATCAAAGTTTCCACGCATGCGATCCAGGAAAGAACGGATAAAGCTGAATCGAGATAAGCGTGACCCTGAAAGCCTGGTGGGTGGATTTTCTCCGCGGCGTGACTCTGTTTCGCTGATTCACGGATGTGCCTGTGTGCGTCTTGTTTGTCTGACCTGGGCTTGGCTATGTGAGCACCCTCCCGTCTGGAGACTCTCTCTCTCTCTCTCTCTCTCTTTCCCTGTCTCTCGCTCTCTCTGCAGTGGGCACAGCAGTTTGGGAGGAGGAATGGTGTGTGTGTGTGTGAATGTGTGTGTGTGTGTGTGTGTCTGTGTGTGTCTGTGTGTGTGTGCGCGCGCCTTGCTTTGCCCTCCCTCCACCCATCCACTAGCAGCTATTCAAGAAAAGGTTTTTATTCCCCTGTTGGCCCCACTCACAACGTTTTAAAATGTGTATAGTTCACTCCACAGGGAATTATTCGGCAAAAAAACACAAACCTGTTGTCCACCGCTGTGAATGTTGGGATATCTGGAGTGAACCGATTCATCCAGCTGCAATTTCAGATGCATTTTGGGTAATTTGTACAGGCCTGCGTTGTGTTTACAACCCCTCAGAAAATGCCGGCCACTGTAGTTTACCGTAGCCGGAGTCTCCCCTGCGGCTCCATGGAACAGCAAAACGGAGGAGTGAGGACATCGGAGCCCGCCCCATCGTTGTGTGGGGTGGGTTGGATCGATGGATTGTCGGAGGGAGGACACAGAGATGCTCCGTCACCTGATATCTGGAGAGAGAGAGAGAGAGAGAGAGAAACAGGGGCGGAGAAGGGGAAAGGGAGAAAAGGAGGACGAGGAGGGAGGGGACACCAGGGTGATTCAGCATCTGGAGAATGTGAAACAAATTGAACAATCCAGTCACCCGCCCTTTCGTCTGGCGTGCTGCTGCGTCCCTCTGTTTTTCCCCCTCTATCCCACCATCTCATCATCAGACCTCATTGTCCTCTGGGGAACGCTATGTCATCCAAAACCAGTGCATGTTGCTCTCTCTCTCTCTCGCTCTCTCTCAAGGACATAATTTCCTGTTTTAGAGGGAAATGTCCTGTTTGGTTGTTTCCATGGTGCGGTGATAGAAACGGTTGCTTTCGTGGCCTTTTTGTGGGTTTTATTTTTCATTATTATGATTACTATGTCATTATTACTCATATTCGTTCATTTCTTTATTCATTTATTGCTTTATTTATTTATTTATTTATGTATTTATTTATTTATTTATTTATTTATCGAATTGTCTTTAAAATTTTTGGGCTTGTGCCACCGGAATCAGTAGATACCATGTGTTTTTAAAAACTCTCTTTCTCTCTCAGTCCGTCTCTCTCTCTCTCTGTCCATCTCTCTGTCTGTCTCTCTCTCTCTCTCTCTCTCTCAGTCTGTCTCTCTCTCTCTGTCTGTCTCTCTTTCTCAGTCCGTCATTCAGTGCTTGAGCATCTTGTTTTGAGCCAAATGAAGATAAATGCGAGCTAGTCCCAAATCAACCAAGGAGTTTCTATAGCAGACGACTTTTGAATCCTCTCATTTGATGTTGCCTACTTTAGGTCAAACGGAAATAAAATCCATTTTTTTTTGTCAATATTTAGTCATTGGTTGGTCAAATACGATTATTTTCAATTGTAAAATTAGAGGTTTGTTCCCCACCCCGCGCCAACTTGGCTCTTCCCTAAAAGCAACATTCCCTGAATGGCTCCAAATATTCTGGCAGTTATTTAATTATTCAGATGTTGTGCTTCCGGTCCTTCCTGGTCCCGTTCCTTGCGGCAAAGGCGAAAAGAGACCGTATCTCTGGGGCGTCTGTGGAGATATGAAACGTGATAGCCCTTATCATCTCAGCTTTAATGTTGCTCCAGTGTGATTTATGATTAACCGCGGTAATTTCCTGTTCGAGCAGCTCTCTCCGCCCAGACCAGTCCGACCGCCCAAAAATGAGATGAATAATTTAGTGACGTGCTGCACCAGAGCTGGAATTAATGGCTGGAGTCCATCATATGGATGTTTTTAATAGATATAGTGGTGATTTTATGACAATATTTGACGTTTTTTTTCAACACTGCAAATTACACAAGGTATGTCAGAGATGCATATTAATTTCCCAGGTTTTGGTGATTTTGAGATTTTTTTTTTGAAATTGGGCCACTATTGTTTCCTTAAGAATATTTCAGAGTGAATGCTTATATTCATTCTTATGTCATTTTGATGGAAAAAAAAATCAATAAAATGATAATCCAAAGCATTGTCAGAGAACTACTGAGTTACATAAAAGGTATATTTCTACACCTGAGAATGGACAGGTAATTTTATTTGAAAACCTCTATTTATAGCATCATATCTGCAGATGCAATTAAGGACAAACTGCAAATCTGATTATCAACAATGGAATTTTGTCTTCCGGTTTAAGTGCAAAATATGGGCACCTCATCTTGGAAACATTTTTGTCTGTGTCTTTGTCTGTGTGGCCATGTCTGTGTGGGCAATAGACGTGCACAAGCACAAGTCATTTGTGCCCAATAAAGTAGTATTCAATCAACTGCATGTGTCCCGATCAAAATGCAGCTACACGAGCAACGTGGAGTGCAAATGGTGTTTGTCTGCCTTTGTACTGGAGAAATAGGAGAAATCATTGAATTTCACAAGGACAGAAAATAACAACAGGAATGTGATTTCACATCCGGCTGACGGGGAGTTGGGCCCAATCTAGGCCAACGCTCGACAGATTTCAGATTCCTGTTCCCAAGCATACCATCTCCCTCTTTAGTTCCCCCTGCGGGGCAGCCCAACATAAAGCCGGACTTCATTTTGAACTTAAAGAGGTGGCATTTCCTGTCTGTGTGCTCTGCCGCCCCGCTAGTCCGGCCTGGTCTTCCGCGACAACCCAGAGCAGCTGATCATCGCCCTGGAGCCCGAAGCCGCCTCCATCTACTGCCGCAAGCTCCGCCTCCACCAGATGATCGACCTGGGGACGAGGACCACGCAGAACGGATTCAGCCCCACCGACAACGTGGGCGCCGGCATGACCCAGGGTGAGCCCCGCCCCCTTTCCCCCTTCACCACGGTACTCGACGATCGATAAAAATGTTAAAGACGAGCACCTTTCATACTCACAGATTTTTTTTTTTAAGATGACTCATTTGAAATCCCTGGCTTCATTATTGCTATTTGTCTTGTCACAGCAAATACAGCGTATACTCTAGGATGGGCTTTGAAAAGCTCTCACATTGTTATTCACCAAATGTGTGTATGTTCTCCCTTTGGGTGTTTCATTGAATTAAGTGTCGATTAAATTTTATTATTCATGTTGTCGTTTTTAACGTTCTGCTTCCCTCCCCTTTCTTCTGATGGTTGTGCTAGATTCCCCTTGTCATGGTAAAGATTCTATCAATTCTAAACACCAAAAAAAATGCATGAGACCCCCACGAATCTGTGTTATCGACTCTCCCACGATCACCTTTTAACATTTGCTTTTGCTTCTTATTCAGAGAATGTTTGTTTGTTTGATTGTTTGTTTTTTGTTTTTTTTATGTCATTGAGAAAACATAATGTCAAGCGAGTATTTAACTCATCTCAAAGTAAGGTGGTTCATAACAAGCATATTTTGTTCATTCCAATTCCATTTTAACAGACTATTGACAAATAACTATTATCGAGAAAAGCTCTCATTTGGGACAAATACAGGGTTTAAAATTTTTAATCTGTCCTCCATTCCCATCTATCCATTCATCTACAATTCAGTGCGCCAACAAGGGTTTTACTCGTGCCTTTCACTCAGCGGTTCCAACAAAGTAAAAGACCAAACAGCGAATGCAGAGGAAATGTAGCGTTGAGAGAAACGTTTATTATTTCTATTCTGCCTCCTTAAAGTGGGGGGACGTAGTATAGCCTCCTTTCAAAAGCAATCAAAGACTACATCCTTGGAGAGGTACTTCACTGTGAATCTTTTTCACATTTTCAGTGAATAAATTGAGCCATTCCCCTCACCGAGCATCCACAGCTCATTGATCCAGCGTGAAGAGATAAAGCAGACAATTGTGGCATTTTCATCTGCGTCTTTTGAGAAATGAAGCAAAATAGATGTCTTAGGATGCTGCACATTTTAAAGCGGCGTTAAAAAAAAAAAACATGGGAAAAAAAAAAAAAGCATTTCCGCACATTCAGTGGAGATATAGATCTTTGTGTTCCCTGAATCTTGTAGTATTTGTTCCATTATTGTAGCACATGGGAATAGATGGACATTAGGTTGTTGATGAATGGACAAGTGTTCGCCTCAAGGTTTAGAGAAGAATATACGCTATTAAATCAGACACAATAGAGTGGGCTTTCAGTGCAGTTACATTGTGTGTGTGTGTGTGTGTGTGTGTGTGTGTGTGTGTGTATATGTGTGTGTGTGTGTGTGTGTGTGTGTGTGTGTGTGTGTGTGTGTGTGTGTGTGTGTGTGTGTGTGTGTGTGTGTGCGCGTGCGCGCATTGTAAGCGCGCGCACAGGTCTTTACTCCGTGTGCCGATTCTATTGCACACGCACTTGCTGCAAACGGTGTGTTTTGGTTGAGCGGTTTTTGATCAAAATCTGTTCACGATCCAGCTTGAGATGTTGGTTGAAATATTTTGGGTTTGAGTAACGGGCCCAGCGGATCGACTAACTGGGCAAAGTTCAGTCATTTAGGAAAACATTTCAACTGTCACGAGAGAAGGACAGATTACACTGAACCCCCGCAGCTCTGCCCTAGCTGGCAGCTTATTTCTTTATTTAATTCTTTATTTATAGACTGGTTTTGCCTTCCGGCCGTGAGACGAAAGGCACGTTTACTCGACTAATTGATTAACGTTTACGCGTTAACCGGACGTGTTGCCGGTCGCGCAGGTCGGGAACACGTCCTTGAAGCATGTGCGAAAACGCTTTGGCCGCCGCGCAGACGCCTCAACGGCCTGTTTTACCGCTCCTTACACTTCGGGTTTGAAAACCAGATATTCCGATGCTGTTCCATGTGCTTTGAGCTTTTTGACATTCGTGAACACGAACAAACTTCCTGTTAAACGCCATGACACTTTAAATGAGGGCAGTGTGTGAGAGTGTGCTAAAAATACAAAATTACCAAAAATTGTTGTTCAGATGCTTCCTCCATTCCCTTCAGAGCAATGGCACGTTGAACACATTGTGGGTTCTAGAGGTGAGGTCTCACTTATTTTGTATCAAGTTTGAATATTTAATTTGAGAGTTCCTGTATGTTATCCTCAAAGTCTAGAATTCTCCAAATAATTTATTTGAACAAGCGAGATCCACTTCTAATGCGGCAAACCCGAGAGTGATGTTATGTCGTTGCCGATATACAGTACACCATCGTCCCATTTTATTGATCTTTCGCACTGGAATTTCAACGGCATTGTTTTATATGCGAAACGCGGAGTCGTCAGAGTGCGAGCTGAACCCTCCCCGTCCCAATAACTGTGAAAGGGGTGTTTCCGCCTCTTTGTTTTTGTGAGGGGAATCTCCTAGGAAAACTCTACGCTCTACCCAGCTGCTGCAGTTTCCTTTTGACATCAACATTCTCTGGCCGTTCCACGTCAGACAGGCAGAGTTCTATCTGAAATGTAATCATTGGAAAAATTCAGACTCCGCCATTTCATCTGTTTTACAAAACAGCATCCAGCCTGACATTATAACAAAATATAGATTGCAATGGAGTCAGTCAGCTCTGCCCGCAGCGAGGTAACATTAACCGGTTTCCGCCAACACTAATCACTCCTTGGAATGCTGTTTATATATCAGCGGGAACGACGTTGCTAAACGTTTCCACCGATCCGTGACCGCGATTAAATGGCGACGGGCCTCTCTCGCCCTCCACGGTGCTAACGAGTGCTGGAACGAGCTGTTTCCCGCTGTTTCCCCCGGCGCAGGAGGAGGAAGTGTCCATTTGACGTCCTTGTCGCTACGGCCCCGCCCTTTACTACGGTGTCTTCCTGTTGTGAAGTCAGGGACTTGCAGTCGTCCTCTAAGTATGTCATCACCCCGCCCACGCGGGCCGTAGTGCTCTTTATTTTGACTCCATTTGTGCTAATAAACCCTCTTTATTATTGCTTAGGTATGGATATGAATATAACATTTATTTTGGTCTTTGACCAATGTGGAGTCGTAGAGCTTCATAGCAATGCAGTGATGGAGGCTCTCTGATACTACTTCAAATTTGTCATCAACAATGTCCACTTCTAGAGACCTTAAAACTTCAACCTGTGTCGTCGTTTGGGTGTAAAGGTACATTAGGTCCTATCGATGGGGTTGTGTCTGGGTTGGCGACACGAAATTTTGCACCAGGAACTTGACATGCATCTTGTAATCAACCAAAATATATATTTTTATTTTATCGCTTATGTTATGTCGGCATCTTTCCCCGGTTCATAAAATCACGTCAACCCTAAATCACTCTAAAAACACCTTGCACACCACGGGGACGGGTCACGGTGTGATATCGAGGGGCCGAAACGCAGGGCCGGAACATACCCTACGTAAGAACGCAAATGCTAATGATCTGATATGCCCAGCCTCTGCACTGTAAAAGCAAGCTCTGGCTGTTCAAACTCAACATGTGCTCCTGTGTTTTTGTGGATGTAATACACCTGGCTCCCTCCAGGAGGGAAGTAGAAGGCAAATCTGATCTGGTTAGTCGAATAATCTGCCATTCTGCAATAGATAAACAATCACAAACAAACATGACAGATGCTGAGCAATGTGTCATCTTGCACTTATTGTAGTGGAGAAAAAGAAAAGAATAGATCAACTGAATTACCCACACGAGGAGTTTCTAAAAGTAAATGTGTATGCAAACTTGTTCCCGCATAGCCTCATCAAAGTAATGAGCAGAATCTTTTTTTTATATTATTATTATTTTATATATATATATATAAGGAATAAAATAACTTTGGGGGGGAAAAATAAAATAAATTAAGGGATATAAGATGAAATGTCCCAGTCTCGATTGCTATACTGGCCCCTCGCTGCAACGTGTGGTACTGCAGCTGGAACGTACGTCGTCGTGTTAGGAATTTCCAGGCGACACATTTTCAGTGTGAACGCAGATTTTGCTTCCTTACGTGGGGTATGTTTGGGCCCTGAGCTCTGTTTCATTCCAACTAATCACCACACAAGAATGAATTCCCTGGTTAGCAACACTTTGAACCAGAGATAACCAAGGAACTAATCATTGAATTTGTCCGGTGTGATGGTTGATTTGAATAATAAGTGATAATATTAGAAATCAATAACCCTGCACTTTTGGCTGCCCATGGCACACGAGCACCCAGCGCCTGCTTGCCTCACCTTGTGATCAACCCTCGCAGCCTCACGGAGCTTCTGCCCTTCCATCGCACTCACTGGGTCATTCTCTCTCTGTCAATAACCAGCTAAGGAGCACGTCCGGCGTAATCGGCAGAGCCGCACCTTTTTGGTCGAAAATGTCATAGGGGAGCTATGGTCGGAGCTGGAAGAAGGTAGAGTCTTTCTCTTTCTTTTACTCCTCCTCTTTCGCCACCGTTTCCCCCTCGACGGTAACCTCTCTTGCTTTTAGTTTCCCATGCTATCCTCGGCTTTCTCACGTTTCGCAGGGTGGGGCAGTAGTATCTTTTTTTGTAACTTATTTTGATTGTGGGTGTAACTCCTATGATTGCCACTAGGGCTGTCGTGATCAGGAAATTACTGATCTACTACTATCGTAGTAAAAGCCTATAATATTATAATAATACACATCTGCCAATAGAGCCATGTATTGTATGTGCATTCAGGGAGGGAGGTCCAGAATACTGAGAGGAAATAAGATGTATTAACATATAGGGGGTTGTCATCAAGACAGTATCTGAGAACGCTTTCATTTTAAAAAAAAAAATTCTTTTTTAACGCAATATATCTTGAATCAAATATTTACCTTAATACGTTAATACTTATGACACGAATAATACAGAAAACATATTTAAGTTTGTGTTCATGCACCAGACTATGAATTGGCCTCAACCGTTCTCACTCCCCAAAAGGCCTTTTCAAACAATTGTTTCCAGGTCAGCGAGTCCCATTGAAACTCCCAGCTGCGTCTCCGGTGACATAATCGGTGCTTTGGGCGGCGTTATGTAGTTACTATTATTCTGTCAGCTTAAAAAAAAAAATACTAACAGGAAGATGGCTGTTCTTTGTTGAAACGGTTGCTTTTTTTGTGTGTGTGTCTAGGTGATCGCTACGTGGTGGTGGACTGCGGTGGAGGCACTGTGGACCTCACCGTCCACCAAATCCGTCTCCCCGAAGGCCACCTGAAGGAGCTCTACAAGGCCTCGGGTGAGAGCGTCGGCAACCAGCTCCGTGCATTTCTCTTTTCTGTTCTTTTCCTGTGTGTTCTCAGTTTTGACTGGAAAAGCGCTGGTTTTGCCTCGTCTCTCCCGGGATTTAACGGCGCTCCCCACGGTGGATTTAGCTGGTTAGCTTTAATGCTCAAGGTTAGGGGTGTGCGATATGACGACATTAAAATGTCTCCCCGATCCGCCCTTTCAGAGATCGTTAGTATCGTGCTCCGGCGCAAATTCTATCAGTTGCGGTTCTATGGCTTGTACACGCATCCTAAATTGCTTTATCATCTTAAATCACAATATTTGCTAGTCTGTAATTTATAAATATAATATAACCTAAAACAAAACACTTTCTATTTGTTTTGTTTCGGGGAAACGCGGAAGAGCAGCAGAGAAAGTGATGGCGGCTGGCGGCTCTGGCTGCTATTACGTTGGGAGCTGGCTGCCGTCTGAGAGGCTGTTTCTTTTTTTTTAATCTTTTTTTTTTTTTGTCAATTTAATCAAGACAGAATAATAGGATAATCCGATAACATTTTGTTAAAAACGATCCAGAAACGTCTCTCTTCGGTAATAACATGAAGAGCAAAACATGTATGTTGCTCCCCCATCCGCCCTCTCGGAGCGCAAATTTAAATTGCGGAAAAAGAAATCCAAAACGGCCCGCAGCTCGAGCCAGAGCCTCTCTCTCTTTTTTTTTTTCTTAAATCAGATTTAAAGTGCATTAAAATAGGCAAACAAGCGATGTGCGAGTAACTTCAATGGGAAATTACATAAAATTTTACCCAAAATGTATTGAAAGTAAGTGACAAAGGAGGTTTAAGCCATTTTACACGCCTTCCATTACATTACATTGCGTTTAGCAGACGCTTTTATCCAAAGCGACTTACAATTAAAGAGATACACCAATCATATCAAACAGTAGGTCGTTTCTTAATTCTTGTAGGTTTTGTTACCTTGTAGGGCTATATTAGATAAGATAGTGGGTCATGATCCTACCTGAAAAAAATTGCGACATGATGTTTTTTCCCTATTGCCCACCCCTCGCTTGATGCTTCATTTGAGTTGAGATCACAGCAAGCAATTGAAATCGCTCGTTCCAAATGATTGAAGGACGGACGAGAGAGAATTAATGGAGAAAACAAGAATAAGCCTGCACACATAAATGCTGATTAAATGTAATGCAGATCATTCCATTTATACTCAAACTTCCTCCCTTGACCCCCCCCGCTCCCTCTTCCCCCTCTTCCTCGTCGTGGTCCAGGCGGCCCCTACGGCTCCATCGGGATCGACTATGAGTTTGAGAAGCTCCTGTGTAAGATCTTCGGTCAGGACTTCATCGACCAGTTCAAGATCAAGCGTCCGGCCGCCTGGGTCGACCTGATGATCGCCTTCGAGTCTCGGAAGAGGGCGGCGGCCCCCGACAGGACGAACCCGCTCAACATCAACCTGCCCTTCTCCTTCATCGACTACTACAAGAAGTTCAGGGGCCACAGCGTGGAACACGCCCTGCGCAAGAGCAAGTACGTTTATTAATTAATGAATTTATTTCTTTATTTTTAACCCTTGTACGCAGACCTGCCAACCTGCACGCATGTTGTGCAATTCTTGGTATAAAGATATAGTGCCAGCTGAAACCACGCAAAAAAATATATTATTGTAATTGAATTACAGAAAACAATCAATACAAAACAATAGTGTACATTTATTGGGTATTAAAAGTACATCCCTCAGATTGGACCAGATGCTATGACCTGTGGCTTGTAACCCCTCCCCTCCCTCTCCTCTCACTCACTCCACATCCACTGAGTGCACCGGTACTTTATTATCCACCGAGGCGCAACGCTGCATTGAGAGGTAAAATGGGAAGTGGCGGAGTAATAATCAAGCACTCATGTGACCGTAATGTTAATATATAAAATGTGAGACGCACCGATCGGTCCGCGTCAGACACATCCCATTCTTTGGCGGTGAAATGTACACGCCTCATACTGTTCCCATGTACTGTACTGGTAAAAATTGCTCCGATACTCAAACCCGGTACCGACGTCATGGAACTGAGTTGAAGTTGACGCTCAAAAAAGAGAGCGAGAGAAAGAAAATGTCGGCTCTTTAGAAGTACTTCAATGTAAACGAAGATGATTAGATCAATTATTTATCTGCCACTGTCACTGCAGCGTCTGCTCGGGTTGTTCCGAGTACACGAGGTCCGCTCGTGATGAAAGGTTTGACTCTCTTTTGAGTCACTCAGTAAAACGAGTGGTTCCATTTGATTCACTTGGTTCAATCCACGGTGAGCGAAGGAGGACTTCCAGTGAACTTCCAGTCATTTATTATTTTTTTTTTTTTTGTCATGATTGCAATTTATTTTGGAATGGCAAGTACCATAAACATATAATCTAAATGTATATTTGCACTTAAAAATGAAAAGACTTTCATTTGAAGTTTGAACTGGACATTTCCATCTTAGTTATACTGTATGTTGTGTCCTATTAAAACTTAGTGGGTGTTACAAGTTGAATTAGACTGAAACTTGGTGACCGTCCCATATTCTAGTTTACTGGAACTCATTGACCATTCCATGTAATATTTTATTTTATTGGAACTCGGGGACAGTTTCATGTTCTATTATTGTTCCATAGTGAATAATGAACAATAATAAACACACAGTGTCCAAATCAGCAATCTCACTATTGTGGTAACTGAAAATTGCAGCGGTAGTCGGTGTGTGCGCGGCTGTCCTATCACGTGAGCGTGGTCGGATCACAGGATGTATTTGTCATTGACGTACAGCAGTTGGTAAATCAGAATCTGCAGGTCAAAAAAAAATCATAAGTGGGAAGCGGCCAGGAAAATTGCAATCGGTGCATCTCCAGTTGGTAAACACCTTCGGTAACTTTATAAAATGGTGCACTTCAAGGGATTTATCCTCATGAGATAAATTAGTAAATATATATTTAGCAGTAGTAGCTCGCACACGATGTGATGAGCCTCGTTACGAGACGGCTACGGTGTGAATAACTGATGGAGTCATTTAGCTGCTGTAACTCAACACCACAGAGACTCCCTCTTACACTATTGTGATACTCACAATATTTTCCCAAGGTTGGCAGGTCTGTAGTATGTGTACAATTAGGGAACGCGAGTTTAATTTCATCCTCAACTGCATTCCTAAGTGACAATGAAAGGATTTATTATCGATAATTATGCTCAATTTCAGCTTTGGGTCATCAATTTAGAGGAAGACATTCAAGGATCACAATCATTCCTCAGCAAAAGATTTTGAATTATTATTGCTCTTTAATTATTTATCATGAGCAATTCTCGAATAATTCATTAAGTCCAATAGCTCTCAAAATAATTATCAATATATTTACAGATTCCGCCCTCAGCCGTCAACAAAGTTTAATTTTCAAATACGTCCTTCAATGCTCAAACAGATTATGCATAGCTATATTTAACACAAATAAGAACACATTCAAAATTACAACTTCAAATGCTGATGTGTACATTTCTCTCTGAGAAATGTATACAATTGTTATATATCTGAATACCACATGCCATTAGCTGAAGTTTCCCCAAATGGTTGGGACAGCACCAAGGTTCACAAGTGCACATTGACACATACTGACAAAACTGGCTGTCCAAAAACCAAAAAGACTCATAAAGCATGAAGCACTGTGGATGTTACCAAATGGACACTATGGACTGTTTGAGGATTTACTGCTGAACAGGCAGACAGAAACCCCTAAAGGCCTTAGGAGAGCAGCTGGACATCCTAACGTGTGCATCTGCAATTTAGAAAATCTATCCTTCTGCATGTTTCAAGAAAAGCTGCAAAAACTCTACACGTGGAGACTCTTCAAGGCGCGCTGCAAAATGATAATTATCTGGGAGGAAATGTTCTTAAGTGCACACATTTCAATAGTTAGATAATAGGCCTCATTCGTGAATATGTGCGTAGAAATGTTGTTTGCGCGCAAAAGAGCTGGACACGCATAGTCAGCACCGGATTCATGACGTGTGCGTACCGGCCACATTTTTTTTTCCCCAAACACGTGTGTATGTAGATTAATCTGAACCGTTCTAAATTGACCGACACGTGCTCGCGATTGCTAATTATCATAAACCACGCCTTGATTTCTCCAAATATGGAACTTCCTAGTTCTGGCGCAGGGGTAAACAAAAGAGGAGGAGCCAGCTCTACAGCGCACGTCTGCTGCGGAGTCTGCTGTCACCGGAGCCAGTACATGCTGCTTTCTCCGGAGGATCACACTTAAATGCCTCTAACATATAGAAAAACACACACACACATCAATGTACACGAAATGGAGAAATAATAGATGTTGGATTATTATTGGTTAATATATATATTTTTTTTATATTGTATAATATTAAATAATTTTTAAAAAATTGTAATTTTGGTTCTAATATGCCACTTATGTGTAGTTAAAGTTCGGCAATATATTTTTTCGGGGTTCTGACGTCTTGGTGGTTTTTGCGTACAAATGATCCGAGGCAGTTCTAAATTTTCTTCTCAAGTAAGAACAAATTCATGTCAGAACATATTGTTGGATCCAGACCTTGTTGCGCAAACCGTGCGTACGCAGGATTTAAGGCTGCATCTTTGCCACACACTGTTCATGAATGAGGCCCAACGTTTCGTTTAACCGCCTCTCCTCCACCTCCTCCTCTGTCTTCCTTCCCCTTAGTGTGGACTTTGTCAAGTGGTCGTCCCAGGGGATGCTGAGGATGAATCCGGATGCGATGAATTCCCTTTTCAAGCCGACTATAGACCACATCATCCAGCACCTGGGTGAGTTTCATCCGTGTGATGGGTCTCTTTCGACGTTGTTTAAGTCTCTGGCCGTCTCACGCACTATTATTATCACTTATTTTTCTCTTATTACAGACACAGTTAAAGCTTCATGTGGTGACGTTTTTGGTTAAATATCGGCTATAAACACAACATAATTCAGTGAGACGCCTCTGGTTTGTGACGTGTCGACAAGCAGCTTTCTTCAGCATTTTCCCCCTGTGGTCACTCATGGTACTGGTTTCTTTCATGAATTAAGATGCCGTTTGCCGTAATTTGCCGACTGATTTATTCAGAGTGATGTATTTTGTGGCGTTGTTGAAAAATTGGCGTTGTGATAAAACAAAAGCTAATCTTTTGTAAAAGTGCGGTGAGGGAGAGGGAAGATGGGGGAAAAGATCCACTCAACTTGAGTTATATCCTTTTGGAAAACGCTCAATAGGAAAGATTGATACATTTTTCTGTTCAAAGGAGAAACTTTGATATTTATTGTTTTTTATTGTTATTATTATTTAAATATGACATATGTCTCATTCTGAATTTTTGGTATTCCCATTGTTTGGGGGAGGAAATTTGAGTACATTTTGATTGATTACGCAGTGTGCAGGAGTGTATTCAAGTGGGATATAACGCTGCCGCATGGAAGTGATGCAGTTAATCCATTACAAATGTAGGAGGACAGTTACTATGGCAGCAGACACTGAAAGTTATCAAGCAGCGACTATTATGAAAAATGTAAAGGTCTGCTGACGCCTTAAAGTTAAAAGGGAATATAATAAGCAGCTTTTGAAAACCTTGATTTTCATCTATGCCACATGGATTGGAGGTGGAGTACGTATAACTCTTGTTATTCTTTAACATTAAAGATGTGTTAAAAGGAAATAGTGTTATTTTATCACCTACCATATTGACCTGAATATGAGACAGGTTTTTTTTTCCTGGAAATACGTCTGGAAAAGTGGTGTTGTCTTATATTCATGGTTTAGACTTTTAAATGTCAATATATGGTAGAAAAATAAAAAATAAAACTTGTGCATTAGGAGTGTTTCAATTTGTTTCCGCACACATACCGTACCCTACAACTGTTGAACAACGCCGACACACCAGACCTCGTCCGATCCACTCGCTCTCCATTGCTGTCATAGTTCTCTGGGAACTAGAGCCCGACTGATGCCCGATTTTTGGGTCTGATGCCGATCCCGATTTTGGAGAGCCCTCGCCCACGCCATTTTGTCAACAAGTGCAAGGTTTTCCAGTCAACTTGAAAAACCTAGATCTTATTACAGTTTCTATATGCGAGAACATTAAACTTTTTAGAAAACAAATAAATAAAATAATATAAGATAAATATGCACACAAATAACAAATTTAATAAGTCAAATCGGATTGGGCCGCGCACCTATCCCCTTCCAACGACACCGGCGATGCGCGCACCAAAGATTGGGTGCCCGCGAACAGCGCACCAGAACAGTGTGTTTTTATTTCACATCTCCTTGTGGAGCAAAACAAGTGTGTATGGAACAAAACCAGGTGTAATGGGGACACTTTCTCCATAACTCTCTCCCCGATCAGCCCCTCTCCATGCGTTATGCACAGAAAATGATACTAATGAGTCCGCAAGTCGTGCCCTGTTTTCTGACCTTTCCGTAACTGAATAAAACAACAATGCCCCAAGCCCAAGCCCCGTCGTATCCAGCTGGACTCCAAGCTCCGCGCTGCTCTGGACACAGCGGTGAAAGTCGGGACAAACTTTTAAATAAGGCCTTGTAGATCTAATGTGAGTAAAGATTAAGCAACTAATTTCTCGTTTTTCACCTCAAATTTGTTCGGAAACATATTTTGGTGGACTGAGTAGGTGAAAGTTACGGTGTGAATACAGCGACGCTCAAACCCCCTTGGCTCACAGAACCAGGGGCCTCGGCAGGGTGGCTCCTCCCACTGAAACAAACTGTTTTCGGACAGGGTGGATTGTACGCACGTTTGAATGGCTTCAATGTGTATTTTCAGCAAAAAACCTTTAAAAGCTTGTTTTGGGGACCTCAGAGACCATATATTAATTCGGTGGAAAGGAACATAATAGCTGTATCTTTACGTAATTGTGTCACTGAATTGTGTAAGGAAATGTATTATACAATTTGAAAGGCTTTAACTATATTCCACTCAACAGTGAGTGTTCAAATGTCACCTTGATAGTGAAATGAGGTGGATAGTTAACTCAGCTCACAGCAATTCAAACACAAATGTCTGGATCGATGTTTCAACAGCTATCTGTACAATGTTTCTGTATGAAAGAAAGAGAGATCTGGCGACATAACCGACGGGGAGCGATGGTGCTGGTTGGCAGTTGGTTTGGCAGCGCTCTAAAACTAGTCGACCTCAATAATTCACAATGTTTTCAACCTTGAGAAAGTAGGACAGTGCTTTGGCGTGGTTTAGTCTGCTTTATGCCCGAGGTGGAGAACAGTTTATACAGTATATAGGAAAATGTTTTCTTTTGTCTTTCGAGAATTGCAATTAAGTAACGGTCAGTTTCTTCTTATGTATTATTTTTGAGATATATAATTATAATTATAATTTTATTATAGTAGTAATGTCTAATAATTATTGTAATTACTGTAATTAATTAATGAGTTATTTTTCATAGTTCTCTTTTTTTCATACTTTATTTATTAATTTATGACAAAGTAATTTAGATCACATCCATTTAAGAGTTATTATTAGCTTTGTTTTTCATGTATCTATATTTTTAAAGGGGACCTATTATGCATTTTCCTTATTATCTGTCATATATATAATGTTAAGATGTGGGATGTTCATATATTGTATATAAAGTATAAATATATAAATTGTCAAATTTTGACAATATTTTCTTTTCTTTTATTTATTGCGATGCTTACATGAAACAGAAAATCCCCACGTGCGGAAGTCGCGGTGCAGTGTCCATGTCTCCCACAAGCTTGGAACACAGCAAACCAAAGTCGGAACTGACTCTTAAATGAGGCCTTGTAGATCTGATATGAGGGAAGATTCAGCAACTGGATTGCTTATTTCTCACCTCAAATTTGACACAAAACATTTTTGTGTACTGGTTCGGTGAAATCAGTGAAAGTTTACTTTATAAAGTAATAAAACGGGAGCTTGGAGTAAAGCTCAACTCCCATTGGCTCACAGAACCCGGAATTTGTGCTCAAACCCCATTGGCTCAGAACTAGGGGCTTGGCTCATATACAATTAAAGCTGCACACACTGAAACCGCCCATTTTGGAACACTATGGTATGGGGGCATGTTAGGATGACCCGAATGCATAATCTCAGTGGTATTTTTAGCAAAAAATTCAAAAACATATTTTGGGGACCTGGGGAGACCTATATTATCATGTGTAAAAAGGAGCATAATAGGTCCCCTTTAACACATCTGCTCATCTTAACGCTCCACTATTCACACATGCAGCTGCATTCCGGAACATTTCCGTCTTGCGCCTTTTCACACATGCCACGACAATCTCTAAATAGGAGCAAGGGACAGTCTGTTCCAATCATTTGGACAACCTGTCAGAAACCGACCCACAATCTGAATCTGTTAAAAAAAAATTCCTGGCTATCAGAGACCAGCGCTTTGATTTCCACCTCCCCGTCTCCCCGCACCTCCCGGATTAACTCGGTTTCCTCCGCTGAAGGAGCTGAGCCCCTGTCCCCAGACGCAATAACCCTAACCCAATGTAATAAATCAGTGTGATCATTTTCAACCTGTTCTACACTGTCTGCCTCCGGAGAAGGAACGTTCTCCACCCGTTCTCCCTGTCCGCTTGTTCCCTCTGGCTCCACACTCCGGTGCAGCCGGCAGACACAAAAAGTGCTTGTCCTTAATGTCCCCGCACCGCACCCCTTACTCTAAAAGACATGTCTAGAGTCTGAGTGGCATTTTTAAGAAGAAAAATAATAAAATTTAAGGATAAAACGACCTAAGCTCCACTATTCGGACTATGCGTTTATTCTTTTATTCCTGAAAAACAAAAATTTTTGAAGTATTTGTACCAAATAAATATTCCTGACAACCCACTATTTGTGCTTTGCAGATACATTGTTCGGAATTTCTGCCCCACCCCCACTTTACGTGCTTATTCCATCAATGTTACTGCTTCCATTCACAAGACAGCCATAACACAGCCGTACCGGCATTTTCCCGGAAATGTTACTCTGTCTTGAGGTGGGAAATTGCCGGCACAGATTTTCCGGATTATCAATCACTGCTCCCGTTCACACATGACCCCGTGCAGGAAATGTTCCGGAACATTTCAGGGATAGACTGCATGTGTGAAAGGTGCTTAAGCAGGAACTTCACTTGTGGAGACAGTGCGTATTATTTGAGAAACGCATGGCAACACCGCACAAAACAAGACTTTAATAGGTAAAGAAAATGTTAAGTTAAAAGATACAACAATTCTATATAGATGTGACAATGTCTTAAAGTATATTTGGCCTCAATTGATGTGTAATGTAGAGCCCTCTCTTTCAAACGCAGCCTCAGTTTGCTAACTCCGTAACTCCTTTCACTTCCAGTGGATCTGTTTGAGAAGCCCGAGGTGAGCAACATCAAGTTCCTCTTCCTGGTGGGGGGCTTCGCCGAGTCCCCCCTGCTGCAGCAGGCTGTGCAGAACATGCTGCAGGGCCGCAGCCGCATCATCATCCCCCACGACGTGGGCCTCACCATCCTGAAGGGCGCCGTGCTGTTCGGCCTGGACCCGGGCATCATTAAGGTCCGCCGCTCGCCGCTCACCTACGGCGTGGGCGTCCTGAACCGCTTCGTGGAGGGGAAGCACCCCCCCGACAAGCTGCTGGTGAAGGACGGCACGCGCTGGTGCACGGACGTCTTCGACACCTTCATTGCGGCGGACCAGTCGGTGGCGCTGGGCGAGCTGGTGAAGCGCAGCTACACGCCGGCCAAGCCGTCGCAGCAGGTCATCGTCATCCACGTCTACTGCGCCGAGCGGGAGGGCGTGGCCTTCATCAGCGAGCCGGGCGTGAGGAAGTGCGGCACGCTGCGCCTGGACGTCAGCGGCACCGAGAGCTCGGCGCCCCGCCGCGAGATCCAGACGCTCATGCAGTTTGGAGACACGGAGATCCGAGCCATGGCCGTGGACGTGGCCACGCAACGCACGGTCAAGGCCGGCATCGACTTCCTCAACCACTAGAGTAGTGTTTCATAGTTTGGTGAGGGAGAGGGGGGTGGGGTTAAGTTTTTGCAATATGGGCCCTCTTAAAGCTTACCCAGTGCAGTGTTATAGGGTTCAAATCAATCATTGGAGAATCTGGATTGTCCGCATTCACATCGATTTGAAAACTGGATTAATTAAAACTAGTTTAGTTGAATAGCTTCCGGTAAGAAGAACAGTCCACAGACACATGAATAACACTGCTACAACCTAACTAATCGCCTAACTATTTACCGTTATTAATATTCAATTGGACAATCACACTCATCATGAAATGAGTCACGCCGAATGGGACATTTTGGGATTTTGATGTCGACATCCGCATTCATTTCCTCAAGTCTTCCATTGTAGTTTCTATGTAGCATCACAACATGGCACCATTAGCATGTCGGCAGGGTGATACCAGGGATGTGAAACCAGGCCGAGGTGGTTGCTCGTGACAACGGGCAATATTAACAGGCCCGCTGTCATTATTCAGAAATATTGGACCACCGATTGCCGCTATTGAGCAATCAGGATCCAGTACTCCGCAGCTTAATAATCTAATAAATATTTCTACAATGTTTATCAAGGGGTCCCACAGTGAGGAATTTTTCCCACCAGTTAATGTAACCAGTTTGGGCTTGGAGCCTGGAGTCTCCCAGTTATGCAGGGTTGCTAATTACGGATGTCGGGAGACCGGTCCCGGTCGATACATGATCTAAGGTCTTCTGTGGCCTTCTCCCCTCCCGTGATGAGCAGACTGTGCTGGGACTCTGCTGCGCACACAAGCAGAAACTTTCACTTTGGTAGCGTCCGACTTAGTATCGATAACACGCTTAGTATTTTACAAATTAAGAGGTTCTTTGTCGTGATGAAGGCCGGCGCCGATGCGCAAAAATGAACTAAATGGGTTTTATCCCTCTAAAGAAATATGTAAAAAAGCAAAACGGTGCCGGGCAAGTACTGTAATCGGTGTACACCCGAACACCCGGTAACACCGGTAACCGCAGCAACCGTACTGCAGATGTGTTTGTAATGCAAATCGCTGAGTGCGGACAATCTCGATGTTCCGGAGGCTGCACTCAACAATATCATTGTCAAAGTTTGGGGTTTAAAGTTAAAATTCTGGTCGATAAGTCTGTGGCCCGGTCAGATCTCCTCGTAGCATGTGGTAGATGAATGCCCGATGTAGTACCTTTGTTATCATTTGGAAGAAAAACAAATCGGATCCATTTATGTTTCAAGCCTCTTCTGAAGGTGGTTCATTCACAATGTTTTATGTTGTTTGATGCTACATAGTAAGATTCAACAGTAGGAACCACGATAGCGTAGTAACGGCTGTTTGCTTTCGCTGTTTCTACCAGGGCAGGATGAACCGATACTGACACCATGTCCCAACCCCTGCTTCCTCCCAAAACCCTTCGCCGTGAACCTCTTTTCATAAACGCTTGTACAGAAACTCAATTTTGAGAGCTTAAATTCCCGGGGGCTGCCACAAGCGATCTTCCTAACGTCTTAATTCTTGTCTTAAAGCTTGTGAAGTTAAGTGTTTGAGAGTTCCTGAAGATGAAGGAATGGAAATCTGATTTACTGTAACGCCATACTTGATCATTGTTTCACTTGACACTTGAAATGGAAGTACGTGTTTTGGTTTTTTTTGTTCATTTTTTTTTTTTTTTGATCATCTCGTGACCTTCACGTTGCTTTAACGATGGCTGCTGAGACTTGATGAATTGTGCACTAGTTTGTCGGCAGTGTCTTCACAATACACCTTGGCTTTGCAAAGTGCGTCCCAATTCCGCCTCGCCACGATCTGAGGCGTTCTAAAGTGTAAAGTGAATCCTAGAATGTGAAACGTTCCGTAACACGGCGGTCACTTGTGCTGCTACTTTAAATCTGGGGGGGAAAAAAAAAAAAAAAAAGTATAGCCATGAAATACATGACTCGCTGCCTTTTTATTTCATATTCATGCTTACGGCCGTGGATCAAAAAGCCACATAACGCTCCCACTTGGAATTAATCTTAAGAAATTTGCTGCCCATAAGCAGAAATACATGCCAGTCGGGTTTATGTGTTTATTTCTGTAAATACAGTATTTAAATATTGTACAGATTTTTAGCGCAATTATTTTAGCAGCTTTAGAGCTGAGAGTTGTGTGTGTGTGTGTGTGTGTGTGTGTGTGTGTGTGTGTGTGTGTGTGTGTGTGTGTGTGTGTGTGTGTGTGTGTGTGTGTGTGTGTGTGTGTGTGTGTGTGTGTGCGTGCTTTGACATCTCTTGATTTTTCTTTTTTTTTTTTTTTTGAACTCAATAGCCATAACTCTAGCGGTTTGATCGCTGTATTCAATCAGTGAGCGAAGGGAAATGTTGCCTGTGTGTTGCTGTGTAAGCAATCCCAAAAAAAGAAACTTGAATACCTCCATACTTATATAGCAGTAACATTAACACGTTTCTCCACTGTATTACTTTCCGTATTATTTTCTTCAGCCTTGAGTTTGTAAGCATCCAAACCCTCCAGCAATATCAATCATTTAGCTTTCTGGTGTTCAATTGACCAGATATTCAAAATATTGTTGATATTATGCATCCATTTTTTTATTTTATTTTAATTTTTTGCTTTATGCTTCCAGCTTGCTGCTGAATATTTGCAAATTGAATTGGGTCGTTTTAATACATAACAAACATAGCTTATTTTCTCTACAGTATTGTGGATTTAATAGTGAGCAATAACCACATAGTGGCTGTAGGTATCTTCTGTTCAGATTGAGTAGAAAAGGCTAACATCCATGTGGGCTATAAGGAAAGGATTACGTAATATGTGTGTGTTTGGAGAGAGAGATATATATATATATATATATATATATATAGGTATATATATATATATAGGTATATATAGGTATACACACAAATAGGGATGTCAGCATTGCTTCACCTCAGGCAAAAACATACAGCGAACTCCTGTTTGCCTTCGTAATTCCTAAAAAGAAATGCAGTGTATTTAGCATTTAATTTCAGAGGGCTCCAGATGTAATCCCTGAGGGACACCATCACAAAGAATTCCCGGCTCCAGTCTTATCCGTATCCTTTGTCGTGAGCGTCACATTGGCCCAAAAACTCTTTCTGGCGTGCTGGCAAGCGACCTTACAACCTCTGAGGCTTTTTTTTTTTGGGGGGGGGGGGGGGGGGACTGCTTTTTTCAACCTGTGAATCAATGCTGGTCTCGCTTGCGTCGTTGCAGAAGCTTGAGTCGCCTCCTGAACGCATGTTTTTGCATGAGCCAAAAAAAACCAACCCAAAACAACGAGAAAAAAAAAGCCGATCGCTGTCTTCACCAGTTGCGAGACGTTTTTGAGCACATGAACCCGATTCGGTGGCGTTTTTTTTGGAGGCTTTGCAAGTCCGCACGGTTCCCACTGAGGATCGCAGAAGATCACAGATTTCCCCAATTTGCACCCATCTCTGCTCTGCTGAGCTGAAAACTTAACCCGGTCGGGTCCCTTCAATACCAGACACGAGGAAGCACGTTTGAGTTGAAGAAGTTATTACTGTAACACTGTTTTAGTTTGTTTTGTCTTTCGTTCCAATAACTACAATGTGTTTTGTGCAACCTTTACTTATTATGTGACTCAAAGGATATCCGTGTGTAGCCGTGCAGCACCCCAAGCAAAAACAAGGTGATATTTTATGTGCGTGAAAGCTTCATATATCAACTCAAGATATGTCGATTAGAAAATTGTTGGAAATTCCGGACGTGGGCCGAGTCGAAAGAGTTGAAATTGTGGGCAACGGTCTAGCTAGCTTGCATAGCGAAAAAAACTAATTGCTCAACACTATTTAGAACATGCAGTGTAGTTCCAGACCTGGAATCTCTGTCGCAATATCCATCTTACGCTTAAAAAAAAAGAAACTCTAACCTGTTACACAGTTTAAAAAAGCCTGTCTCCTCTGTCTTTTAGGTTGACGATGCAAACGTGTTCATTGGTTTTTATTTTATTAGCTGTTAGATTTCACGAGACAAAACAATTGGCTGTATCTACTTTGATTAATGCCAAGCATTCATGGACACACCGTCACCAATAAAACGTATGTGTATTTCAAAGAACGCCAGCTTGCCTTGTGTCTTTTATGAGCCGCGTATAAAACAGAAACAAAGATCAATTAAAATGAATTCATAAGAAGAACTGGCTCCCCTGAGCCGAAGTAAATTCTTCCTAAAAGAATGATTATTATTGTTGTTGTTATAATGACAATTTAATTTGCATTAGTATTTGTATTGTTCTTGTTATAATAAGAAGTACTATTTACTGTATATTGGTAGTATTATATTATTGTAATTAGTAATTTATAATTTTTTTTTTACCGGTTGTATTTCTATTAATAATAATATAATGCTATTTTCATTAGTAGTCTTTTATTCTTATTAGTGTATATATACAGTATATATTAGTACATCTATTTTTTTTTTTTATTATTATTGTTGTTGTTGCTGTTGTTACACTCTCTCTCTCTCTCTCTAAAGTAACTGCTGGTGTTTAAGCCCTGAAAAGGCCAGGCAGTCTGTCCATTTGGGTTAATGGTTGGGTTCTCTCCCTCCTGATCCAAAATTCAAGTCGGGTGCATTTGTTGAGCAACGTTGCCTCCAAGTGGATGCTGGAATAACGGCAACAAGGTGGAAAAAAGCTGGCGGAGAGGCTTCGCAACGGCCCCCGGCAGACCAAATAAACAATGGATGTGCATATTTCCGGAGTTTGGAAGTTCTGAACATGCTGGAACTCCGACGAAACGACTTTCAGGTCGTTGTGTGTGGCGTTGGAATAATGTCGTCGCCTCGCTCCAATATGTTCCTTTTTAGGAACATATTGGATAGGTGGAAAAAATGTCCACCCATCCTTGCTGTATCAGGAGTTTAATGCACAGGCCCCTTAAAAAATGCCACTGAGAGAACCCCTATAACTGGTATGTTATAAAAAAAAAAAAAAAGAAAACACTGGAGTGAGCGGGTGTGTTATTCTTACATAAGTGCTGCAGAGTGCCACTCAACCCTCCTTGATAGGGCTCTGCTGTTTTTAGCTGGAAACCGTGCGTGTGCACGTTGTGCTGTTGTGTATAGCGTGTGTGTGTTTGCACTTTATTGTGCACGTCTTTTTTTGTGTGTGTGTATGCATGTGTGCATTTGTTCTTGCACGCCGCTGTGTTTATGCATGTGTGTGTGTGTGTGTGTGTGTGTGTGTGTGTGTGTGATGGGTGCGTGTGGTATTCTCTTATATGCGGTGCTTCCGTGCAAGAGTGTGTGCGCGTGCGTGTGCATATGGGCAGTTTGAGGTGTGCCAGTTTCTCCCCAAAATGGCTTTGAAGTAGAGCAGTTGCCACGGCAATCTGGAGGGCCAGCGTCGCTCAAGAGGCTCTCAGTGCCAGCGAGGATGCCCTCCCACACAGGGTGCAGCGGGGGACACTGGTAGGGGGGTGGGGGGGCCCCCGGCGGGGGGGAGGCGGTTCCGGAGGGGATGCGTGGAAGTGGGATCCTGACACCGGTTCTATTCTGAACGCGGAGGCTCGATTTGGTTACTTGCGTGGATGTCACTTCACTTTTATTAGAATTTGTTTACAGTCAAACGGTAATGTTTGTGTAACCCGGACAAGTGTGTGGGAGAGCGGATGAACCCGCACACACACACACACGCTTTCGAAACACATGCACGCACACACACACTTTCAAACGCACATACACACAGACACACACACACTTTCAAACACATGCAAGCACACTTTCAAACGCACACACACACACACACACGCAGAGGCCTGTGAGCTGTCCATTCTGCGCTTCCGCCCTGTACCAGTGCAACGAGGGGTCGGCTCGTCCCAGTCGGGGCACCGAGTTTTGGATCTGTTGGAAAGCCACTTGGACAGTGGAAATAATCACTCATAACGACAGTGATAATAATCACCGCGGAGCGCGTGTCTCACTCTTTGTTTTGGTTTCACCGCTTAAAGATGCGGTTATTGATATCTGAAGACGGCTTCGTCGCCATTTCAGCCTTTTCTCGTCGCGTCGGCAATACCCATCGACCACTGTTTTCTGTTACGGAAACAAACATGGCGTTCCGGGGCTTCTGGAACAAAGGAGGGACTCGCCTTCGAAATAACATTTACAAATTGGAACACCTTTCGGGGGAATCAGTGGGTTCAAAGTTTGGGTCTGACCTGTATCGATCGGATTATGATTTCCCCTCTGGCTTTCAAATATGACGCGATCCAACCGAAATAAAAAACGTCCGCAACGTTTTTTTGTTTTTTTTTTCCTTTGGATTGGGTTTCATTCAAGTGGATATCTTTAAGATTGTGAGTGTTGGGCGGATGACACTACAAGTCCCAGAATTCCCATTTGAAACTGCAACGTTTTGTTTTTTTTGGTGAAAAAATATTCATGGCTGCCTTTCACTTCTCGCGCTCGACCGGTGCGGACTTGCCCGGAAAGGCGTGGCGGACCCCGCCACCAATAATGGAACAGCAACAGACAGAGAAGCACATGATGCAATGCAAATACACTGGCTGTCCGTTTGGCATCAACTCAAACTACGTGATCTTTTTAAGAAAATAATGTTACGGATTACCACTTTAAGTGTGGGGTTTCTAAAAAAACGGCTTCAGCGTGCACGCACCCACGTACGCACACACACACACACACACACACACACGCACACCCGCATGGCTGTCAGTGCTCCGTCCGCCTCCCCCTCCTCCTTTCGACGCCCGGGCGCAGGGCGACAAGGGTTAACTTTGTTGTGAAACTGTTCCCCCGGAGACCCATTCTGCCACGGCCACCTACATCCATGTGTAAGTTAGATCTCTAATTCATTACCGGTCCACGAATGCTTCAGTGGAAACAAAGCCCCCCCCGCCCCCGCCAGCCACCCCACCCCACCCCACCCTCCACCCTCCACCCTCCACACTCCACGCTCCACGCTCCCAGCCTAAAGATCAGAGAAGAAGTGCTGTCATTTGCAAATCTCCAAGACAAACATACATAATTACAGGAATTACCCTGCTATTTTGTCATTAGCCTTCACTTTCAATGAGCCAATAATGAAAAAAGACACAAGAGTGAGAGACAAAGACTGATGTCTTTAGAGGATTTCAAGACCCCCCTGCGCACCCCCAGCCCCCCACAGCTCTTAGCCCACACATTCAAAGTGCCGTTTTATTAATACTATTAATAAAGTCGCTCTGGAAGCTCCGGAGCTGAGGGTTTATCTTCTGATTGGTATTGTGCGAGCGCTGATGGCTGTTGGGAGAAGTCGGGGTGAATACAAATGCACTTTGTTAGAAGCCATGATGAAAATGGCAGCTCGCCTTTTAAAGCCAGATTTTTTCCGCCGGAGTGATTACGGGGTGTGTGTTCAAATAAATGAGTCCAAAACAATAGCTCACAATCAGGACTTCATAAGTCGGTGAAAAGGCCACAGACAGATTAATGAGTGCTCTGCCAAAAGAAGCGACACACACACACACACGCACGCATGCACACGCACGCACGCACGCGCACGCACGCGCACGAACACACACACACACACACACACACACACACACACACACACACACACACACACACACACACACACACACACATTAACATGCGGCGTGGCTTGGTGGAATCACAGATCTGTGTGACACATTAGACAGAAACGTGTCTGTCTGCGCATTCTGCGCTCAGAGCGGCGGGAGAGAGGGAACACTGATCTCACCGTGTCATTCACTGTTGATTCGGTGTTTGTGCAAACAGAGCCTGGTGTCTTCCAACATCATTAAGACCAGCGTTTCACCCTCCGCTTCCCCGGTCGCATGGTTGGGTATGGTGGAGCCGGGGCCCCGACGGAGCCTGACACCAGGGTGAAGCCGAAGACGGGGGCGCTTGGTACAAGAGTCACTTTGCAGGAGCTCATCTTCAGCTTACCGCGGCGACACGGGTAATGGCTTCCGGATTTGGCTCTTGCAACCAACCCTGTATTGGTATCGGTCCGATTTCTCAAATAGGGTGTTGCATCGCAGAAAATCCCCAATACCTAGAGGCATATTCCGTTTTGGCACAAAGATATCTCTTTAATGGAGGAAAATGAATAATGCCCCATTTTTTTTTTGTATTGGGAAGGAGCTCCGACCGGTGCTATAAGGCGATTGTCGGTAAAAAGCGCTTCGTAACCTGCTGAGGTGCAGGACTCTGCTGTGAAGCGGAATAATGGTTTTGCGTTGTCGCCCCCTGCCCGTACCCATCTACCGTCTCAGCTCATTCCTAAAAAAGGTCATTGTTGTCCAATTGTACCAGACCATCACATTCGCCTCCCTTTCTCCAGGGACCGGCCGCGGCCTTCCGTAAGAAGACTCGCTCAGTGAAAACATAATCAGCCGTCCGTCGCTGCCGCCCGGGTGCCTCCGGCGACAAAGGTTCGCATGAAAGAAACGTGGAGTTCAAAGGCAAAAAGAAATTCAATTTCTTATTTTATTGAAAGGGCCCGAGTGGCGTCCCCGACCGTGGCCGACTACGCCTTGCAAGGCTTCACGGCCTGGACGGTGTTCTCAGCAACGTTCCTGGTTCCGCAGAAGTTGGAGCTGCAACAAAGAAGAGAGGAAGGAGAGAGAGAGAGGGGGGGGGTGACGCAGGGGAAAATATATTGTAAAATACATTTCCAACATTTTTAGATTTATTAGAGATGACATTGTTGTGACATGGTCACGGAGTGAGATTCTCTGTCAAGGCAGTGAATCAGCCCCTTGTCCGATCCGATCCAATCTGATCTCCACTCAGGGTCTTTGTGGGACAGTGAGTCACGGGTCCCAATGTCACACAACTTCTATTGTGATTTAAGGTCCTTCTTTTATTTCTCAACAGATCATTCATGAGTTCCCTCCCAGTCTCCAGTGTTTAGGACTCTGTTTTGTCTTCTACTGCGAAGTCTGGTGGCGCCCTCTAGTGTCCATAGTCCATAGTGTTTGTCACTTTAGACACGAGAAAGCTCCCAGTCATTCTCCCAAAGTGAAAATCCAACATAATTAATGCAGTTTATTACTCATTAACAAATCAATTTAACCTGTTTCTGTTTCAATGAATCTATTATTAATAATATTATTATGAATCTAGTGCATGTTTCCTGTCACAATTTCAGGGTTTAATCTCCCTGAACCCTAGTCCAAGACCTATCTATCTATCTATCTATCTATCTATCTATCTATCTATCTATCTATCTATCTATCTATCTATCTATCTATCTATCTATCTATCTATCTATCTATCTATCTATCTATCTATCTATCTATCTATCTATCTATCTATCTATCCTTCAATTTATCCATCCATCCATCCATCCATCCATCCATAATTTTAGACTTACATGGCAGCATCCTTTCCTCGCACCAGCTGGATCTTGGAGGCTCCATACCTTGGTGACAGGGGGTTGATGATGTGATTATTCCACCGGAATCTCACCTCCTTCACCTCCCCCACGTCCACTTCGGCGTTGAGGCGAATTTCATAGGTGGTTCCAGGAGACAGCATACCCCTGGGAGTGGATCAGGAAGGGGAACCAGACGAATAAATGCTGCTTACACAACATCCCATGTTCATAGACCGTTACATTTGCGTTGTTCCTTTCCTCACAAGAAACGAAACACACTCCTCTATTGGGACCTGTTCTTATTCAAAGATGTTGTTTTTTTCCCCAATACTTTCAAGGTATTTGGAGCCGAAAGAAAAAGGCCTGGTATGTTTGATGATAAATGAACAATGATGATCGGTAAAACTGAGACAAACACGATCTGTTGATGTTCCCTGCTCATCGCATGCCTGGTTTTGAAATCTATGTTTGAAATGACAATAATTGAAATACATTTTTATATCGTTTTTCAGGTGACGTATGTTTTTACAACGACGCAAGGATTTAAAACCTCTCATGCCTTCCTTTGTTTTTCCCTCACTTTTAGATAGATGGATAGACAGATGGACGGACAGACAGACAGACAGACAGACAGACAGACGGATGGATGGATGGATGGATGGATGGATAGATGGTGGATGGATGGATAGAGGGTTAGGGCGCAGTGCATTGCACTGCTGCCTCACAGCAAGAAGGTCCTGGGTTCGATTCCCACCTGGGGCGCTGTTGGCACTGAGCTCCACCGGGTTATCTCACAAATAGGAGCCTTTCTGTGTGGAGTTTGCATGTTCTCCCCGTGCTCACATGGTGTTTCCATCCACCTCATGTCAGTAAGGACCCCCACCAAAAACATGCACCTATCATCGTCTGACCAGCGATGGGTTAAATGCAGAGGCCTCATTTCACCGGCCACCATCCAAAGCATGTGTGTGTGTGTGTGTGCGTGCATGTGTTGTAGTGTGGTGTGTTGTGTGACGATTAAAGATTGTTCTTGTTCTCTAGATAGACATGTAAAATATTGGGCTGCTTTGCAGGATCCTGATACAGTCTAATCCTTGGAAGATGCGCTCATTCTGATTCCCATTCACGTCGTCGTCCGCTGTCTTACTTGTGAAGCCTATGCTCCTCCGTCTCGGCCCGGGCTCCGGCCAGGGCGATGTACATGATGCCTGGGTTCGACCAGCTGGGGCCGTCCAGCGTGACCCTGGCCCTGTAGGTGTAGCCTGGAAATGAAAAAAGTCAAGTCCAACTCCACCAGCCTGAACAGACACGAGCGAGGAGCGCAGAGCCGGGAACTTACGACCGAAAGGCTGGGAGCTGCCGGTGTTCAGGAAGTAGTTTGTGTCGGAAACGTTGGGAGCCGGGCTAAACCTGTCGGCCTGGTGACCCATCAGAGGGCAGGTTTCCCCAAAACAAGGGAAACACCCTCCCTGCGGGTAGAGGGACAAGGACAGAACAAGGTCAGGATGGAGGAGCTTGTGATAGAAAACACTGCAGTCAGTCATGTATCTGCATTTTTAAAATGCATTACAAATTCTCTGAAATCAAACTCCATTTCACCTAAGAAAGCCCTCTAAATGACTATAGTGCATCGTCCTGAGTAACATAAAGGTTACTGCGCCTACACCGTCGACGTTGGCGCCGCAAAAAGTGTCACCTCGTCTTTACCTCGTTTTAAACACAGTTTTAACCGTTTAACGTACAACACTTTCTGCATTTCCAAGCGCGCCCCGAAAAGTAAAGCGTTAGAAAAAACACCTCAGCCAACTTCAAAGCATCTTCCATTGCCACCTTATAAACGAGGGGGGCCGTAAAATGTACAGTGTGGAGGTTACAGCTGCTAACCCAGGACACTCAAGAGCGTTTACAAGGTGAATGAAAAAGGCGGCATTGTCATCCCCCCGGAGAGCGACACCATCGGTATGAGGTCATAGCCCAGCGCTCCCGGGGCCCCGTTTGATTGGGACGAGGGCCCAAAGCCGGGATAAACTGTCATTATCGCTGACAGCTGCAGACACAGGCCTGGGGAAAGACTGTCGCTGTCGCGCCCCCCCCCCCCCCCCCCCCCTTTTTAACCCCCTTCAACTGCGGCAAAAATCCAATCTTGGTGAATCAACTTCTGAAACCAAAGGAACGGTTCACAGCAGTATCGATGTCATGCGCGGTGACAGGTGGCGGCCCCCCGTGCACATGGCCGCGGCCTTTTATGGGGGTCCCTCTCGATCTCTACCGACGGAGCGACGGCCCTTCCGCCAATGTTTCTTTCCTCCCGGACAATTAAAAAAAGAAAAAATTGAATTAATACATTTTAATCCCCGACGGATTCAACGGAGGGGGAAAAATGAAGCCGGCTCACATTCAGGAAACTCTCCTTGTCGAAGCAGGGGTAGGCCAGGAAGCCCTGGGGCTTCACCGAGCTCTCGCTGTAGTACTGGTGCGCGCGGGCGTGGTTGCAGGCGTCGAAAGCCACGGTACCTGGAAAAAACACGGGGGGGGGGGGGAGAGAGAGAGAGAGAGAGAGAGCGATACGGATTGTTATGCGAAAGGGAAAACCTGTGGAGAGAGATGCGAAGGCAGATAGAGCGTCTCGAGTTTCGGGACAGCCGAGCGCCAGCTGATGAGCCTCTCGCTCGGGGGCTTTGGCTGCTCCGCGCAGCTGAGCCGAGCGGGAGGAACGGCCGAATAAGGAGAGCGGAAGTTAAAAAAGAGGAGCCCGTCGGGATTCAGGAGTAAAAAACAAACAAACAACCAAAACAACAACAACAAAAAAATCGGCGTTTGGGCGATGTGGAGTCTGAGGAAAAGCGGGAGGCGAGCAGCGTCCATGTCATGTTGAGTTGAGTTACAGACTTGGACTGTGTTGTTTTTTTGTGCCAGTGGCGGTGGTGGTGGTGGTGGTGGGGGGCACTGTGAGACCTTCAGTTTTGCAGCGCTGGCTACCATGCCCCCCCGCCCCCCAAGACACACACACACACACACGCACACACACACACACACACACACACACACACACACACACACTCTATCTATGAGATCAAATGTGAAAGATTCAGCTGTGCGCAGACCCCACTCTGAACCCACCCCTGGGTGACCCCCCCCCCCCTCCCCCCGCACGGCGCCCTGTCCCGCCGCTCCGCGGCACATTTCAAAGGGAGGCCGACGTCTGCCATCTTCGAAAATATTTGCCCGGATAGGCCCAACTGGACAAACAATGCGTGGGGGTTTCTTTACAAGCTTTCCGTTGGGACCGCTCCAGTATGCCTGTCGCGGCCCTGGTGTATTCTAAGATGCGCGGCTAATAAAAACGGAGTGTGTGAGTCACCGTGTCGCGCATAGGGGGAATGCCTGCGCCGGCGCGAGCATGCTGGCGGGATCTGTCGGGGGTCAGAGCACATCATACGTATCGCATGAAAGGTATACGAATGGTTTATTTTAAAAGTTTCAGATATAGACCGTTTTATATTTTATATTGACATTTACATTTAAAATTCAAGGAATGGCGCCCGAGCACATGTTTCACCTTGCCAGATGCCGTCAAGGTCGGTGGGGCTGCCCTTGTTCTTGGAACATCCAGGCATGGCGTCTCCTCCGTTGGGGTAGTAGTCCATGTGCCCGATGGCCTGAGACATGCCGAGACCTAATGTGGGAAAAGGCCCCTTGACTTTAGTAAAGTTTTGCAAAAACACACCCACAGCTCCCTCATTTTGAACAAACGGATTCGTTTCCTGCGTCTAGCGACGGGAATCACCGAGGGAGTTCTTGTCGAAGGGCAGCGCGTCCGTGTGGATCACATCCACGAAGGCGGCGTCCGAGGTGTCCAGGCGCACCTTGGCGTCGCAGCCCTGGAAGTAGGGCTCCACGGGGTCCAGCCCTGGAAGAAGACGGAGCGGATCAGTCGCTGAAGACACCTGGGAAAATGCAACCTCCCCCGTGACACAACTTTTTGTTTTAGAAATTCTTTATTTTAGTAAAACCATCTAGCTCCAGATTTAATCATGCGCTATTTTAATACTTTACTACTGTAGTCACACCATCTGCTCTGGCGAAGGCCCTCTGAGTCGCATGATGTTCTCATGATTATGAGCAGAGAAACACATTTTAGTTTGATGTGATGCCCTCGCATTGACTGTATATCAAGACTTTAGCTGTTTGTTTGCACTCTGGCCTCCATGAGAAACAATACCAACAGACGGGAAACAAGGGAAGGTGGAGGGCGGAGATGGAATCCACCCGACAGACACATTCAGAGGCACTGTTCAAAGCGCTCGACTTCCAGATGACTTTCCGCCTTTTGACCGGGTCGGTGTCTCACCGGTGATTCGTGCCAGGCCTCTGAGGACCCTGCCCACCTCTCCCGCCACGTGGGCGCCCATGCTGTGCCCGATGATGTGGAACTTCTCGGCTTTCTGCTTGTAGATGGGCTGTTGCGCCGCCCGCGGTCACGGTCCCCGTGCAAAAGATAACAGACAAACACGGAGTCGTGAGAATTTTTCCCTCGGCGTTCAGGTGTGTCCGTTTGGACGTTCGACCTCGCTTGTCACGCCGGTTAGAACCGGCTCCTTAGTTGAGCTGCTGCACCACGTACCATGATAAAGTTGATCATGAAGGCCACCTGGGCGCCCACCACCCTGCCGTTGTTGGCTGCCTGGGCGTATTGGGTCTTCACGCCGCTTTTCCACTCCAGGGCAATGCAGTTGAAGTTCTCCCACTTGAGCATCACCTGAAAAAGCCATGATGACATCATGAAGATTAGTCAGCGAGGTTCTGGAAAGAAAGTCAGAGGCAAAGGAGTTGTTTTGTCCATTCAGAAAAACGATTAAAAGTGGACTTTATTATTTTCCAGAGTTTTTCTCGTCATTTATTATTATCATAAAGGACTCCTCTAGATTCATCCACAAGGTGCAAGGCGCGAGGTGAGAAAAAAGGCGGGACGACGGCAACGAGGAGACACCCACATCACACAAGGTCAAAACTGGACTCTACAGTATATACGCTTCGTATTTTCATGTTATTATGCCACGTAGTGGAACTCACGTCATTTTACAAAGTTATAAAGTTCATCCAAAATGTGTTGGTTTCCACGCAGACTATCACGCCGCCCGCTGGCGAGTTCCTACCTTACACATCTCCTGGGGCCAATCCTCATCGCCCTTCTCCAGGTAGCCGGGGATGACGAATCGGGTCTTTCTCAGTCCGTTGTAGTTGGACGCCTTGAGAATGGTTTGGTTCGCTGTGATCTCCTGTGCAGGTGAGGAGATCGGTCGGGCGGTAAAAATTTCACGGTCAAAAGCTGAGGCTCACGACGAGAACCACCTAAACATTTTGATCCACGAGTAATGATTAAAATGTTTGTATTGATTCTACTGCTATGGAAGCACACGTTGTTGTCTCATATATTTGCCGCCGATTTCCAAAATGATCTCGTGTTGATTTTTGGAACCACCCGTCGGCACGGGCGTTTGTCCTTGAAGTAGCGGGATTCAAGGGAGGCACCCTCGAACGGAACCCTATAAAAACCTTCCTGTCCGAATCTCCCGCTAGTTTACACCAAAGGGCTTGAGCTCGGATTCCGTCCCTGGAAAATGATCTGAAGAGACTTAGAGGGCGACGTTGTTCAGAGTGGGCTCACTTCACCGTCATTCTGAGACGACTCCTACGAGAATATCCGAATATTGGTTTGATATGATTTCAAAAATGCGTCTAGCATGTCGACGCGTGTGCCCTGGCTAAATCCTGTAGTCCGTGCGCTACTGGGACGAGAAAAAAAACGCCTGACGCCGTCTTTGGAAAGTATTTTGGTGTATTCCTGCCATAAGAGGGCCCTGGCAGACCCTGGCAGACCCCGGCACGCCCGCTACTAACGCTGCCCGTTCAGAGTTATCATCTTCTTCCGCTGATAGAATCGAATCTCCGTCTTGCCTGGTAGAAGCGGCTCTTCTGGGTGAAGAGAAGGAAGCGCGTGCCCATCATCTCCGGCTTCCAGGGCAGACGCGGGATGGGCCTCTGCTCCGTCCCACCCCACGGCGGCAGGTCATCGAAGCAGCCCAAGTCATCGAAGCATACCTCACTCCCTGTCGATGGTAGTCGTTCATATGGCAACGTAAAATATACATATTACCGTACAATCATTTATGGTGCGGTTTTAAGACCGGAGAATTCGGCTCAAAATCAAATCTGATAACTCGCCGTATGCCGTGCCAATCAGACAGCAGAGCAGACTGAAGATCCAAATCCTGGACATCTGGTGAACAAAAAGGCACCCATTACAATTCTTTATTATGGAATGAAAAAAAAATATATAGGATTAGGAAAGTAATTAACCGAAAGTTGTTCACAAAACAGTGTCTAGGGAAGACTTACCTTACTGGAGCTCAAGAAAAGGCACTGCAAATGACAGCCAGGACTGTTATATAGAGCGGCCAGGTGTCCACACGCCCATGATACGCTGGGAAACAAGCAGGTGCTCAACTAGAGTTCAGCCTTCATATTATGCCAAAGAAAAGCCGCGCAATGTTTGTTGACTTTCAGAGCACTGACTAGTAACATGCTCGTTCAATTCATGTAAAGGAACTTTAAGGGCTACGGTCAACAAAAAGGTCGGCTATGATATTTCAGAGTGAATCATGCTCTTTTTCCCCACGTTGTTACCTATGTGGCTGCTTATTTTATCAGAGCGTTTAGTAAATGAGTTCTCTGCACTTGAGCCACCCTCTGCCTAGGAGCAGTGGGCGGCTGCAGTCCAGTACTGGACTAATTCCAGCTCTTTCACCGACATAGTAATAACCACTAACATATGCAAACCCGACACAGAAATGGCCTGGGACTCGAACCCGGGACCTTCTGGCTGTGAGGCAACAGCGCCGACCACTGAGCCTCGGCGCCACCGTCTACGTCACACGCGGTTACACAATGCAATGCTGTTCTGTATCAACACCTTTCTACTGTACCTGTTATACAGTCATGCTGCACCCTTTTTTTTTTTGATGTGTATAGGGGACACATTGAATCGCAGGAGAAACTCGGTGGCTGCATCGGTGGCATAGGCCCAGAACACCACTGGCACGGGTCGTTGTTCAGGAAACACAAACATTTGGGTTGTGACATGGGAATCAACTTTGACAAATGTGTGATGTATTGCCTGACCGAGCGGGACATTTCTATGACTGATACGTTTTTGACTGATTTTTCTCATT
>NC_137202.1:11951798-11991798 GCF_960531495.2 Zeus faber | reverse complement strand
GAATAATACAAAAATTGCTGTTGCGGTAGAGTTCTATTGTTTCTATTGGGAGACAACAACAAAGGCCGACACCAATATTCCAACATTCAACCCTAAAGATCAAATATTGGCAGCCATTGTTTTCCTAAATAAAACACTATAAATATGGAATAATATATAAATTATAATTTTGCTGCAGACCTCCTGGGATTCCCCGGGCTAAAACTACGGCAAGCGGGAGAAGATAATGGAGGGAGATTGGGAAACATATATATATTTAAAATATATATATTTTTAATATATATGTTGATGACATTGTAGTTGACAAAATCGGCAACCTAACCATGTTTTATGAAAGTTTTTACGGTTTTTATTCCTCGCGATATGATTATTGGGGGAATTTGCCGGTTTTGATCATTGGAAACGTAACAACCCGCCCTCCACAACCCCAGAATCTCTACGCCCTTGAGCACAAAAATGGGGAAAAGTCATCATTCCACACGCCTTGGGGGGGTGTCGTTTAAAATGATAAATGACACAGGAATACCTTTTTTTGGAAATCAAACATCCCCAGACGACAAACAAGGTGAATTAAGTTCTTTCATCGGCAAATCATATACTTATTTTTGGACAAAACTTAAAGGCCTGTGAAATTCACTTTTCATCCCATATTAAACACTTTTTTGGGGAGCATCCCCCAAAAGTCACTTTGTGTTGTGAATAAGTTTTTTTTAAAAGCCATAGAGACAAACTCTAATTTCCTCTAATCCCCCGTCGGGAACAAATAGTGAAATGAGTCTACACATCATCATCATCGTCGTCCTCATCATCGTCATCGTCATTCTGTTTGTATTTTAACACTAATTGCCGTGAAGGCGTTTTCTGCTGGAGTCCCAATTATATTTATGAGATTTCCTGCCTTCGTTCAGCGGCGCCCCCACCGTGACAGCCATTTATGCAAATAAGACAGTATAGCCCCCCAAAAACACAGCCAGACGTTATTTGTTGGAACAGTTCGCTAATGAAGCCTCGCACTGAGCTGGCTGCCTGCGCTAAATCGTCCTTAATAAAACATGACTTATCGTTTGTTATTAGATTCACTACCTGTGCCACCTCCCTCCAAGAGCGGAAGCACTTTGACATCCGAATCAGACTTTGAAGATTAGATTTGTGTTGCTCGTCTAATTTACCAAAAAGAAATCAATTAAAAAGGGCTTTTCGGGGCTTGTTGGTGTTGCATAAGTAATGTTTGTTGGAAACTCATAATCACTTTAAAGTGAGTGGAAAATGTGTCCCATTAATGTTTGATATTAATGGCTATAAATAAAATAGCCTATTTAACACACTATCATGCACCCATGCAGAGGCCTTTACATTTATTGTCTATGTATATTTACATAATAAGCAGATTATTTATTATCATTTACACGCAGGATTTAAACACTTTCTTTTTTCAGACAAAATACCACTAGTTCTGGCTGGTACAGACCCGTCGTGTGTTGTTATTTTCCAACCCTGTTTTTATTTCCCATTTCGCCCTCTCGCAGTATTCTCGGTGGTAATCGTTACCACTTCTTTTGGGTTACGCAGCGTTTTTCTTTTTTCTTTTTTTTTGTCTGCGCCGTGGTTTCCGACCAGAGGAAAGCGTGTTTCTGATTTCCTCTGAGCTGCTGTTTTTGGAGTGTGAGTGAACATGTGGGACTGGGGTATCGATTTGGGGAGACCAGACTCTGTGACCGCTCCAAACCAGGGCTCCGGAGGAATAAACACTGGGATAAGCAGTGAATTGATGGTTGTTTTTCGGGTCGCGGCGATCCTTTCCTTTTGCAGGGCAGTGAATGGCCCAATTTGAGATGGCGATAGATGTTATTCAGAAACCTGAATAATCACACGTGTGATTGGCTTAAACAGTGACTCTTGCTCGTTTATCATAATTTTTAAAAATGTGAAAACAAACAATATAATTTTTGCTTTGGACAAGCGTCTGCTAAACGTCAAAGATAGTCGTGTAAAAAGATTTTAAATTACATTTTTGCTGCGGACCCCTTCCAACTTCACCCCTTAATGATATGGACCGGGCCGTTATCATTAGGGCGTAAAATCAAAATCAAAATTCAAACGAGTAAGATTTAGGACTATGAAAAGAAGACTGTTAAAGGTTTCCATCCAAATTGAAAACGCTGTAATAAATACAAACCCCATCCTTGACAGACTCCTTCAAGCGCTCTTATGTAAAATTGGGCAGCGGTCACATATGATCAGAGACACGGCTTCCCAGAATTCCTCCCGCGTTACCGGATAGCCCCGGGGCTTCCGCTCGGTGAGTGTAGGTCAAACATATCGGTGACCAAAGAGTCGGAACATCTATATCTTTCCATCTCTCTCCATCCATTGCTCCCTTCTTCCTCCTAACGCCCGCCTTGCGTAACCGTTGCCATGGAGGTGAGGCAGGGTTTCCATGGCGTCGCGCTCACGCTCAGAGAACATTGTGTCTCTGACCCGGGCCATAGATCAGAGATATAGAAGGACGTGTCCTGTTCTGTTCTGTACCGCTCCGCCAGCCGGCAAAGTACATGGTCGGCAAAGTACATGGTTGGGTAATTCATTAAAAACGGTTCCTTTATTGGATCTTTAATGAGACAAAGCAGGCTACACCAGAAAAAAAAGCTTCTTTTGTTATAACAACTGCACTCTTACATACATTTTTACAGTCATGGACTCCCTTTGTTTAACACCACACAAATCTATATATTCAATGGCTTTTTAGAGTTTTACTTGAAAAAAAAATAAAATAAAAGGTTTCTGATATTGTGTTATGTGTGTGTGTGTGTGTGTGTGTGTGTGTGTGCGTGTGAATTGTTGTGTCTGACTTCTCAAGGTTATTTTTACTTTCCAGGACTATGCTCGGTGCCCTCTTCCTGCCCTCCCGGTTTCACCTTTTGACTTATGACCTTTCAAGGTAAGTGGAATTCACAACAAAGATTAAAATTCCTAGAGGAGGTACTCATCGTACATCAACCTAAGGTCCTTGCTCTTGAGCAACATGCTTCCTCGTCTTCAAAGTACTATGTTTTTTCGGAGATTCTTTTTTTTTTCAATACATACAAACAAAAAAAAAAAAAAGTCCATTATATACATCCTAATGTCATCTCCAGTTTGCCGCCACAGGTCCATTTCTTGAAAATGGCGGCAAAGATCACATTTTACTTCAATATTTTGACAAAAATGCTGACCACCAGTCCGGCTGAAGCCTCCGTGTTTTTTTTTTTAACCCTTGAGTTTCTAAATTTACTGTTATCATGCAGCTCAAAGCAGGACAAAAAAAAAATGCCACAATTTCATGGGGAAATCATTTTGAAACAGTTTGGTTGAATCAGTGACAAAGTTTTGGTTGGAGGACTCATTTGGAGCACAGAGGTTCATCAGGGGCAGTCCTGTTTCTCGTCTCTTGTTTTCTGAAGATAATTCCTTCCGCGCATCAGAACGACGTCGCGTCGCCTCGCGTCGCCTCGCACGGGCGGCGCCGCATCCCGCAAGTTTCAGACGGGACACAGAGATCAGAGGTGACGATCTAGGGGGTGGAGCGAGTTGGGAGAATTGAGCGCGGGCCCCGGCTCATCGGTCGGTCGGTCGGTCGGTTGGTTGGTTGGTTGGGTTTTTTAGGGTGAACAGCCGGGGCGTCTTCATACCGGCCGGTCCACCGCGTACTGACACGGGCTCAGGTTGGACACAGGGTTCTGCACGGCGGGATAGGCAAAGTTAGCGTGCTGCTTGGCTTTGAGCCTCAGGCTGGCCAGGCTGGAGTTGCAGGTGTCTCTGTACATGTACGGGCTGGCCGTGGTGGCGTAGGGGCAGGCGGCCGCCGTCACCGCCACCGAGTTGAGCGTGGCGGGGCTGTTGAGGTTGTTGAGGTTGCCGAGGTTGTTGAGGCCCGCGCCGGGAACCCCGGCCACCGCCGAGGGCACCATGCCGGAGGCCATGTTCATGGAGGGGATGGAGCTGGGGGGCGAGAACATGGGCTGGGAGGACAAGGGGTTGACGTTCATAGAGTTAAAGAAGGGGAAGCTCTTGGCGGACAGCGGGCTGCTGGCCAGGCTCTTCGTGGCCCAGTTGTTGTAGGAGTAGCCCGTGTACATGTCGTCGTAGGGCTGCATTAGTCCGTTGAACTGCGCTCCGAAGCCGTTCTTGCACAACTCTGCCTGCTGGTTCCTCTCCCTCTTCCTCCACTTGGCACGCCGGTTCTTGAACCACACCTGGAAAAAACGAGAGGAAGAATGTGAGCAAGTTATGGTTTGTTGAAGTTAAGGGCAGGTCAACATTTCTTTCAATGGATTTCTGAAAAGTCTATCGGCGACTCGTAATTGTGTACGCAATTAAAAGAAACACAATTTTAACTTTTTTAACTCACGTTTAAAACATTGGAATAATGCATTATTTCATTATGTGTGTGCATATATGTTTATGTGATTACATAGGCTTATATATATTGTGACATCATTTTGTTACACGTTTTATTTGATTATCAAACAATATAGGTTTATTAACATATTGGGGTGATAAATACATGTTTTTCTCTTTTTAAATTCTCTGAGCATTATTGTGGGTATGTAACCCCAAATTTTAGAAAGACATGATGAACCCAGAAACTAAGTTGAAATGTATCATCAAACAGTCATATTAGACAAGGGGTTATTAAAACTAATTATTCACTTATTTGAATAGCTGGATCCAATGAAAGAAATGTCAGGGAAGGGCAATCTCCACATTTGTCATTTCTAGGTGCTATATTTGGATGATATGAGGTTGATTAAAGCTTAAGTGTCAAATCTAAATTGAGGCGTTTTTAAATCAACTGTAAAAAAAAAAATAATTTACTTTGTAGAGTATTCCAAAAAGTGTACTTTTTTTTTTTAACAAACTTTTCTCTCACCCGCCTAACCTTCAAATTAAAAGTGGAATAATATCGACACTTTAAAATTTTATTTAGTGAAATCTTTTTTTTTGTTATTATCTGATATATATATAAAAAAAACAAAAAAAAACAAGCAAGCATTGAGTTAAAGAGCATCTCCCACGTGGAATGCATGCTGTGTTTTGTCCCGTCCCGTCGGTATCGGGAGCGGCTCCATTTGTTATGATTGTAACAAAACGCTGTTGGGCATTAATGGCAGAGCAGGGTGTGCGTGACACTTTTCCGTGTGAGTTTTTCACTCCCCTCACTGATGGCAGAGGGGAACCGGAGAGTTAAGCAATGGTGATGGGATGGATCATCCACAGCAAATCATTTCACATTTTGTTTTTCTCAGATGGACAAATGGCAAATAGAGCAGCATGTTCGGGAGTTGAATCAAACATTGTGCTCGCAAACACTGTAGTGAAGTGTAACTGCTAGGGGAGGCCATGATGGGACATCTACACCTATGACACATTTGGGGAATTAGGCATAAATGTGCTGTGGACTAGGTAGGACTATAGATAGGTAGGACCGTCTTCCTCTAATATTAATGAAAAATAAAATTGCATCTTAACAAGTGCTTCCCTTTCCTTTGCTCCTGTGCAGACAATTGGGGTTGACATTCTGGGATGAACGGCATAAATCAACCGAGCAGAGTAGCAGAGTATTTTGGTCCTGCTGGAATGCACATGTGCAATGTGGGCAGCGGGTTCAAAAGGCCATTGATTGATTTTGGGACCGTGGCAGTGTGCGTGTGTGTGTGTGTGTGTGTGTGTGTGTGTGTGTATGTGTGTGTGTGTGTGTGTGTGTGTGTGTGTGTGTGTGTGTGTAACGTGTAGTCTGTTGTCCTTTCAAAATAACAGCCTAGTGCGGCTGCTATGTGACCTTTTGTCCCGCCAATGTTAATTTGATCCATTACTTCAGTCAGGCAAGGTGGCATATTGTATTGTCGTCCGTCAGAATGCATGTCCTCCTCCTGCTCCATTTAGCCACAGTGGCCGAACCCCCTATAGAGGGTGGGCAGAGCATGATGGGACACTGGACCTCTGACATTTGGACACGGTGTGAGAACTGAAGCTGTCTTTTGGTATTTAGGCACGCAACTTCTGAACTTATACGGAGGTTTCGTTTTTCAGAAAACCATCATTTGTTCACCAAGAAGGAAAGAAAACGTGTGCAGATTGGGAAACATCTGCACACGTTTCGGTTTTGGACCGTCCTAGTGATTATTCTGATGTGCGGTGTAGTACGAGGCACCCACCCGGACCCGCGCCTCCGTCAGGTTGGTCCAGACCGCGATCTCCTCACGGGTGCTCATGTCGGGGTAGCGGTTCCTCTGGAACGTGGCCTCCAGCTCCTGGAGCTGCTGGCTGGTGAAGTGGGTCCTCTGCCGCCGTTGCTTCTTCTTCAGGGAGCCGTCGTCGGTGCTGGACTCGTCCAGCTGGTTCTGGTGGGACTTCTCTGTGTCTGGAGGACGGGGGAGCAGGGAGGGAGGCAGCGGTGAAATGAGACGTTAACACCCTCCTGGTTAAGACACTGAAAAAACTGGGACTCTATACAGATGAGATAAGTATAGATAACTCCACATTTGGGCCTTTTAACAGAGGCGTTAAGAGATCTCATTTCCAATTTGCAGCACCCGACGCCGAATTATGCTGAATATGGTGATATGAGAGTGTTACAACACGCCCTTTATGATCAAAATGAGTGAAACATGGGCGCTGGCCTGCAGCATCCCTGCCGCTCTGCGCTGCCTGCTGATCAGACATTCATTGATGCAGAACCAGGAGAGGGGGAAGGCACCCACATGTTTGGGAGTAATTGAATCTCGAATCTCGAATAGAAGCGAGGATACAAGCTGGCGGTTTGTCACCTTGTCTCTGAAAGGAGGAAATATCAGAGCACACGGACTTCTAGATTGTCGTGTAACGTAAACTGTGTATTTGCATACATGTCTTACATACAATGAAGGCGCAAAAACACCCTCTTGTCGTCAATTCCGTTATTTTGCGTTACTAACGCACGGACTCGTTCACTCCCACACGTTGAGCTACTCATATTCCAAACATTTATTTGATTTTGGGATTAGTCGGTTACATACAGAATATTGTCCAAGAAGGAAAAACGCTGACGTGGCTTTTCGAAACTTTCGAGAAAGGCACGGCAAGATAAATAACGACCCAACTGTTAATAAGGATTTGGACGTGTCGTGCGAATTCTGCTCCACCTTATTGAGTCAATCGCTCCGAACAAGAGCGTGAAAAAGCTCCCGTTGTGGGCGAAGCCAAACGAGCCGTTACGTCCTCGTCATTTTTTTTTTTTTTTTTTTTTTTTAAAGATGCACAAAAAATTTTTTTAAAGAAATTAAAAAATGAAAATAAAATCGTGTGATATTTGGCCGGCGACGTGGTCCGGGGGGGCCGGAGGACCACACAGCTGCGTTGTGTCTGCCGCGGATCCTCTTCTTGCCTCCTTATTAGACCTACACAATTTGAGGACCCCACGGAAAGCAGCGAAATTAGCTGGCCGCCCTAATCCCAGGGATCAGGCCTTTGTGACAGGGGGCAGGTTGGGCTCTGTTTGGCGAGGGCTTAGCTCTCTGGGAGTAGTTCGAAATGATCAGCAGGATTTAAAAAGAGACTCCGCAGGGCCACCGGCAAAACCAATAACAGCCCAGGCAAAGCTGTTATCTGGCAGTAAACTGACACTGAGTTAGCCGTCACTTAAGGACCCGAGTCTCTGACACAATACAGGGGAGAAGGGCAGACCCTTTTAGACCTAAAGAATGGACAACAATGGCAGCGATCTGACTGATAATCAGTCGACATGAGAGAGCTCTCGCAGGTCAAACTTACAAAATGAGAGCAATCTCTAAAGAGGGACAACGAGATGACATTCTCAAGCGCAGAACGACATGTATCATCTAGTAGAATAGAGTAGAATCCATCTATCTGTCTGTCCGTCTGTCTGTCTGTCTGTCCATCTGTCTGTCCATCTGTCTATCTATCTGTCTGTCTATCTATCCATCTGTCTATCTGTCTGTCCATCTGTCTGTTCATCTGTCTAGCCATCTATCTATCTATCTATCTATCTGTCTGTCTGTCTGTCTGTCTGTCTGTCTGTCTGTCTGTCTGTCTGTCTATCTGTCTGTCTGTCTGTTGGTCTGTCTGTCCGTCTATCTATCTATCTATCTATCTATCTATCTATCTATCTATTATTCTATCTAGCTGTCTGTCTGTCTATCTTTCTGTCTGTCTATCTGTCTGTCTGCCTGTCTGCCTATCTGTCTGTCTATCCGTCAGTCTGTCCATCTATCTATCTATCTATCTATCTATTATTCTATCTAGCTGTCTGTCTCTCTATCTTTCTGTCTGTCTATCTGTCTGTCTGCCTGTCTGCCTATCTGTCTGTCTATCCATCAGTCTGTCCATCTATCTATCTATCTATCTATCTATCTATCTATCTATCTATCTATCTATCTATCTATCTATCTATCTATCTATCTATCTATCTATCTATCTATCTATCTATCTATCTATCTATCTATCTATCTGTCACATTTTTCCCAGCAAAAAGGTGAAGGCAGCCTTAAAAAAATGGTAAAACAATAAACTGGTCATCACTAAACAAAACTATTTTAAAATAAATCCAGCACGCGTGCCTCTTCTCCTTTTACTCCTAAAATAAGCCGAAATATCAATGGCTGCACTCACGGAAAATGCACTGTGTGTGTGTGTGTGTGTGTGTGTGTGCGTGTGTGTGTGTGTGTGTGTGTGTGTGTGTGTGTGCTGTTTATAAATAGGCAGAGGGCTTTACAGTAAATTAGCCTTCTTCTTAGGGAGGATACATGGACGCATTTCTAAACTGTCATGACATTTCTTCCAAAGTCATCGCGGCTGACTTTCCCCTGGCTGCAGTCAGACACACATGTGAGGCAATTGGTATTATTTTACTTTTTCAAATTGTACTTCACTTTTGCAAAACAACACACACAAAAATAATCTTTTTGAAAGACAACGTGACCAAAAAAAAAAAAAAAGGCCTAATTGCGTGTAAGTGGTAACGGTCAGAAAAAGATATATTTTGACGACAGGCGTCGGTTGTGGCGTCACGGTTATGTCGTAAAATCGGTTGGTCATTACAGGTGTCCGCGCTCTGTCGCAAGAACCCTACGGCGATACTTTCCGTCTGCCGTCCTTGTTTACGTGTCGCTAAACGGCAAAGCGTGTCGGAGAGCACGAAGAGCCGCGGACAAGGGTGACACACTGGACTCTAATCCGTAATGTCGGCGGATCATTGAAACGACTGGAATCTAAAACCCAAATAAGGAACAAGTGAGATAATCCCGAGATATATATATATATGTGTGTGTATGTATGTATGTATGTATGTATGTATGTATGTATGTATGTATGTATGTATGTATGTATGTATGTATGTATGTATGTATGTATGCATATACATTTTATTTGGGTGTGTATACATCATTTTTGTGACACGCCTTTCAGATATACAGCTATGAATTTAACCCTCAATTCCCTGATAATTACGGGCTGGTCTGCACCTGACAGACGATCACGGTTGAGGATTCGCTGTTGTTTGTTATCGCTCATTAAATAAATTTTACAAATAAATCTCTCTGATGAAATGACTGGCTCTATTCTAAAAGAAAAAAATATATACACATTTTAGCCGGCGACTGTGGGCCGCATTGGGTATTTTTCTTTTACATTATTATTGGTGTTGTTATTAATATATTATTATTATTATTGTTGGTCGTATATTGTTATTATTATTGTTGTATTATTATTGGTCGTTTATTATTATTATTATTAGGCCTATTATTATTAGTAGTAGTAGTAGGAGAAGTAGTAGCACGATTTCTTTTTATTGCCGATGATAGAGTCATTTAATTATTTTCATTCTCTCTCTTCGTGTCGAGTATAATAGTCCACATGCCACTGACCGCTGGTGTCCTGCCCCTTGCATCCGTGGTCGTGCTGCGGTGTCCCGGAGTCCGACAGTGACAGCGCCGGGCTACGGGCCTCACTGTCCGTCATAAGGTTAAAATCCATAACCCCGCCCGCCAGGCTCTGCGAACGTCAAGGCAATGCAATATTCGTTAATCAGTAATTGTTCACTTAATCACAATGACCAGGTGACAAAACAGACAAAAAAAACATACACGTATTTCAGATATGTAAATAAAAACAATTATCACATGTGCATACGAAGGAGAAATTAATATTCTAAAAATGGTATGTATTCGATTCTGAATAATTATGGGTAAGGAGTAATGGCCCTACAACCCCTCGCGACTCTTATTTCCCAGATCTGTGGAGCTCCACCCTGTTAAATGTAGGGACTAGTGGCGGCCAAATGGCAACATCTTGGAGCAAACTTTAAAAGGGGCCGAAAATAGCTGAGCATTTATTTATACAAGCTGCAGTTAACGCCTCAAAGATGTGGATCACAATCACTCGCTCGAGGTCTGAGATTTATGATGCTGTGGTTGACTTCAGCAGTCTGGTCCACTTTGCTCTGGCCGTGCAAAATGAAGCCTATATTTGTCTTTACGCTCTCCAACTCTGAAATCTAAATAACGTGGACAGCAAAAAATATTGCTGAAGATAGTGTTGATGTAAAATAAACCTATATTTTCCACATCGATTTACTTTTCCAGAATGTGTGATCTGCATGGTGTGATGAGACCATGAGACCCAAATATCTGTCTCTCCTTTTTGGTTGTAGATAAAATGCCAATATGTGTGGCAAATGCACATTGTGTTCCAAGCTGGACCTTCATGTGAACTGGGTCTAAATCCAATGTTTGTTCGGGAAGCATTGAAGACCCCCTCCTCTGAAAACCTCAGATAGACGAAGAATAATGGAAACAAGAAAACCGGGTTGAACTTTTGATCGACACTTTGCATTTGAAATAAAACCACATTATGTCATGTTTTAGGGAGATTCACATTTCAAGTGAACCGCAAAAATGCTAAGTCGTGAAGGATAGCCCATCAACCGCGATTTTCCGAGACACATTGGGCCAGTAATACAAATTCAGGGACAAAGACGCCTTTGCTGAGGCACATTCTAACTCAAGGGATTAAACATAGATAGCTTGCCCATAAAAGATGATGATGATGATGATGATGATGATGATGATGATGTTGATGATGACAACGAATGACCTAATTGAATTGTTAGGATGTTTCATAGTTCAAAAGCAAAACAACACCGAATCGAGTCAACACACATGCCACGTTTTGGACTTAGTGTCGTGTTTCCACAGTGTAGTGTTTCAAGGGGAAGCATCTTCTGCTGTACATTAGCTAAGAATGCACTGTAGTAACAAAACTGCCCTGAAGCATCACTTCGCCATTACGACCATGCAGTTTAACAAACCATCAGAGTGAGCATTGTTCATTTTAGCATTTTGTGACGTCTGCCTGTCTGTCTATGGTCTATGGGTTTCATCCTTGAGTCACCACGCATGGTTCATGCACTTTTAATATTGACTGCTCCCGACTCAAAAAGCCATAACTTTTTTGAGCCCTTTAAGTTGAAAGATTCATCTGTTTTTTGTTTGGCATCCATGAGAATAGCGTGGGTATTTCACAAAAGATTACACTGACAGGGAAATGGGTATTCTCTGTCCCCCCCCTCCACCACCCCCATCTCCTCCAGGCAATCTTTGCATCCCTGGGAAAAAGGATGCGAGATTAAGTCTCCCAGATTACTTTCCTGAGTGTCCCGACTCCGCGCCGTGGGTTCGTATTCGATTATATGGGTTTGTGGGATAAAGTTGACTCGCGGGTCAAAAAACTCATGTTTCCTTGTTGCTTAACCTTTTCTTTTTCTTTTTTTTTTGCTCAAAGTATCGTGAGCAAATACAAAGTGTGCGCCGCCGAACCAAGACAAGATGATCTTAGGAACACTTTAGAAGTTGGTTTGGTTGGACGCCTTGATTCCAAGGACCAGCAAAGAGCCTTTTATACTGTTTGTACGTTGCATACACATTTAATCCTCGTACCCGCCCCCCTAGAGCAAGGCATGGTACGACCCTAACAGTCTGGTGGACGTGCTTTGTGAATGGACTCCATGCTTGTAGGATGACTCGTACAGAGTGTTTTTATCCAGATATATGACCACTAGCTAGGGGAGCCATAGGTGGTTCCCAATACGACAATGATTGATGGCCTGGCGTCGATGTGGTGCTGAAAAGACGGGTAGCTGGCGCTGGTGATGCCAGACAGTAATTTTGTCCGGAACAATGTGTCAGTGACCGGCGCCCACCCTCTTCTCCTCCTCCTCCTGCATAGGATCCGCATGATTATATTTCCAAATCTAGAGCCCTTCCCTCACAGCTCACCACGGCCAGCTGAGCGATCAAAAGGGTCAAAGGGGCGATGAGGAACTGAGAGTGCTGAACGAGGAGCACGGGGACGGGCCCTTTGACTGTGCCGGGGCCTTTTGGGGCTTCATGGGTTGTTGTTGTGGGTGAAGGTAAAATCTTAGAATTAGGTTTTGGTACAAAGAAACATCAGCTGAAAGGAAATCACACGTAAACACATAATGCTTTGGTTCCTTCAGTGGTTCTAATCATCTTTAACCTTTTAACCCCTAAAGGAAATTAACGCCTCAGCCTGACATTTGAACTGACCTTTGAGCTGACAGAGCCATGTTCATAGACCAGCCATAATAAAATGATAGGAGGGAAAATACTCTCAGACGGTACTATATCATATTGTAATACAGTGTATTTATCCTTGACAAGAACCCGGACTTGTGATTTGTTTTCTGAAGCGACAACTTTTCCATTTCTCAGATAAGATAAGAATAGTTCATGTCCAGGTGAGAAAAAATGTTAGATCTCATTGACACAGCGTGCTTAATAAATCCGCCGGGAGAAATTGAGGTGTTACAGCAACGGAAATTTGTCAGAACTGTACAAGTAAGAAATAGATACAAATAAAATAATATATATGAACACATCACATAATCTCAAGTTAACACAGCTACGGGATATATATATATATATATATATATATATATATATATATATATATATATATATATATAGATATATATATATATATATATATATATATATATATATATATATATATATAAAAATAATAATGGAATCAAAAACCTTCTCATTTTTGCTGGGTCCATCTGTTGGTTGAGGCATTCTGCTTGCATTTCCACGGACTCATTAGAGCATTATAGCCGGAATTATTCATAAACGCGTGGAGAATTAATTCCCTGGATTAAGAGTTGATTAAGATGTGTGTCACTTTGCTGTCTGGGAACTTATTAAGGGCCTCCTCGAAGAAGCGGCAGATGGAATTTCAGTCCAATGTTTGTAGATGTTAATTTCTCCCCTCCTGTAACACCAATTTGCATGTGATTGAAAGGAGTCGGGGTCGAGGTTCCACGCGCGTTGCACGACACGCACTACGAGAAATAGAATAAAAAAAAAAAAAAAAGGAGGAAAAGAAATAGCCATTTGGGGGGAAAATGTGAATCCTATGTAGTAAAATACAATTTTAAGTTTTAAAAGTGGTTACACCGAAGAGATCGAGTCATTAGGTCAATTTTAAAAAAAAGTGAATATATATATATATATATAATTTAGAGATCCACATTTTAAGTTCAGAAAACCTAATAAAATACATAAAACAGCATCTTTCTTTTTTTTTTTTACACCATACAGCTGCGAATATGGGCCCCTTATTCGTCTTTCCTTAAAAAAACAGCAAGTTGAGCCGATTTTTTTTAGATATTTGATAGGGCTGATGTCCCCTTGAAAGCCACCACATGAGGCAGTGATTTTAGCTTTAAAATGTGGGATCTCACTGGACACAGCCCAGGGTTTACTGCTGTTTATATCTCGTCACTGGTTTCCTCGATTCCAACTCCATTCTAATTGTTTGGATATTTATTGAAAAAATGAAAACAAAAGTCATAGAATATAGATTTATTTTATTTAAATGTACATATTTTTCGTATTTACTACATTTAATTAATTGACTTTATTTATGTTGTTGTTGTTTTATTATTGCGTTTTAAACTGTTTCTGTACCGTGTCCATTGTTTCCCTGTGTCTGTTTGTGTTGCCATGCTGCAAGTGCCATGTGCGACAATAAACGAAATGAACTGAACTCATTTTACAATTTAAAATTGCAATTCGGTAAGAATTAAGATTTGATGAACCACATGAAATTGCGATCAAATTCACACAGTTGTTGTCACCTAATTACCTAAATGCCAGTTTTTAATAATGCCCGTGCGACCGAAATATACAAGCGCCTATTTAAGGCATATTTAACATAAACTTCAACATACATTTTTTTCCGGGTTATGATTTTCGACACGCTTTGTGAGAATCAAATCAAATAAAATACATTTGCAATACTGATTTTTTTGGCCATATATCCTGACATTTCCTGTAATATCCGATTGCAAAGGAGAGCCCAAAATCACAGAAAAGTATTTTAAAAATCGTCGCATCTCATTTCACTGATTCCAAATACATACATACCACCTTGTAGAGTGCGCGTTTTTTTACAGGTTGAAAAGGCCTCCATTTCTAGACTGAAGGGAAATGACATCCCTGCAAAAATATTGTCATTGCACACCGGGGCCAAATACGATCAGAAAATATTATTTGTCTTTGTATCGAGCTTTATCGATCTTTAGTGGATGTAAAAAGCAGCATGAGCAGCAGCCTGTCCTGGCCTCGATTCAAGACATTACATGAGAACATAATATATCCAGAGAAAACCCGCAAAGGAAAACGTCAATTGGAAGACGACGACGAAACAATGACAAATATTAATAGTCAGTCATCGTTCATACAATTTTGAACATTCCTGAAACGGCAAATGACATTTAATAATCTGCTTAACCAACTGTGGAGGTATCCATTAATAATAATTATTATTATGATTATCGTGTGATTATAATGAGCCATTCTAATAACACGATAATAATGTTAATATAATAATTTAATTATTATTATTATTATTATTATTACAATTATTGTGATCGTTATTTATCTTATTATTATAGAAGTGATCATAATAATAATAATAATAATAACATATATAATAACATTAGAATAATAATAATAATCTAAATTCAAATACAAGGCAATTTTTATATTGTTTCACAACAGAAACAAAGGCACTCACAACGGATCTAATGCTTTGAGGCTGAATAAGTTCTTGTTCTTGTTTTCTGTATGTTATTACTCTTTTTAGATTTTGTTAAGATACACACACAAGCAATTTATTTCATTTTAACACATTTGAAAGAGCAGCTTTCGCGTTCAGCTCCGTTAAAAAAAATCTTGCATAATTGCAATGATACTGTTCGATAATGCATAATAATAAGTGCATCGATTAAAAATGAGACATAATATATGAGATTCAGTGAAATTAGGATGTATATTAATTATAGTGGGATGTATTTTCATGTATAATAGACAAGAGGTTGGAGAGAGAGTGTGTGTGTGGGTGTGTGTGTGTGTGTTTGTGTGTGTGTGTGTGTGTGTGTGTCTATGTGTGTGTGTACGTGCCTGTGTGCGCTCGTGGGAGTGCGTGCGCGAGTGTGTGTGTGTGTGTGTGTGTGTGTGTGTGTGTGTGTGCGCGCGCGCGTCACCTGCCACCTATCAATTTCGGCGAGATCCCCAAATATTTTTGACCTCTGAAATATTTTCACCACGACGACGTCTGCAAGTCATTTGTCTTTGTACATTGGAAAATAAATTGTCGAACGCGGGAGAACGAAATGCTGGTTTAAAATGCGATTTGCATCCGAAACATGTTACTATAGGACTTTATAGCAACGGATTTGAGCGCTTTCTGTTTGTTTGTTTGTCTCTTATACAAATATTTGAACAGAATCCTAAAATGCAAGCGTTTTGATGTATTCAAAAATATGAACAAACTTGATCCACCGGGGAGAAAAAAAAGCCATAAAAATATGGACAAAATGTGCAGATTGTGCTGGGTGTTTGTATGCTCGGCCTCACGTTCTACATTTTATTGTATTCCACTTTATTTCCCGACAAGGTCTTTATGTCGGACGAAAAGGGAGATTCCGTTCAAATGGTGCGACTCTTTCGCCATCACGCCACCATTCACACCAGTTTAAACTGCTCCGCTGCGCGTTTTTCTCCAGTCAAAGGGGAAAGAAACGGCGGTATAATCTACAGCTGGACCAGCCGCTGGAAACAGTGGCACATTTCAGGCGGTATTTCCTTTTTTTTTTTGGAACGGTAAACCCACCCATAAATCCAGTGAAGTGATGCTGAGTACTTGTCAACCCTTTCGCGCACATACACACGCGCGCGCACGCACACACACACACACACACACACACACACACACACACGTGCACGCAGCCACATATCCGAAAAAAAATAACCATAACAGCGTGACATTACATGACATGACGTCAATCAACAGACGCTGAAACACAACAAACAAACAAACAAACAAACAAACAAACAAACAAACAAAAAAAGCAGCCGAAACTTCCAACGTCCACTTACATCAAAATCCTGGATGTGGTGAAATTAATCCCTGGAAAAGACAAGGTTGCAGTGCGGTAGCGCTTCTCCTGACATGGACGAATGGAAGTTTTCTTGTGTGTCAAGTGAGAAAAAACAAACAAAAAAAACCCCAAAACAGATTTCAAAAAAAAGAACAAAAAAAAAAGGGAATCTCTTCTCGGGCTCAGCGCGGTTCGGGTCAGTTGAGTTGAGTTGGGTTCCTCGCGGTGGAAGGAGGCTGCGGACTGAGAGCTCTGACGGGCTTTATGCTTGATACCGTGCATGACAGCTCCAGCGCGGGAGGGACGGCCCACTTCACAGCTTTTTACTGACCCCTCCACCCCACCCCCGCCCTCCCCGCCACCCTGCTCCCCTCTTCCAGCGCGCGCGCACGCATGCCCGTACACGAGAATAGCAGCGCCGCCACCCCCCCCAGCCCCACCACCCCCACCACCACCACCACCACCACCACCACCACCCCTTTCTCTCTGCGGCGTGGACCAACCTGATTCCAACCTGAAGTCTGGGGTTCCATCCATGTTGCATGATGAATCAGTTGACCGCGTTCCTCATGTGGCCTATGCCCCCTTATGTGCATCTTATCTCTTATTTTATTGCAATGTTTTTTTTCTACTCGACACTCTCGATTCTCTTTAAATCTCACATTTATTTTCTGATTAAAAAAAAGTCAGATTCTGATTATCTATCCATCTAGCTATCTATCCATCCATCTATCCATCTATCTATCTATCTAGCACATTTGTCAAGTATCTTCAGCTATCAACTTGAGACTGGAGACTTTCGACATTTACTCCACTGTTCTTATAATATCTATACTTTTGACTTGACTGCATTCCTAACACAGCCACATTTCTTTATAATTCTTTTTTTCAGGACTTTGGGTCTAAAATAATATCATATCGCATGCATACATACATGATATCAGATGTTTATTTCATTTTTCAGCAGTTTATTTCATTTTATTACGTTTGAATGAGCAACCTTCACGTTCAGCTCCATTAAAAAAATCCTTATATCCTTTTAAATATATAAATATATATCCTTATAAATGATTATATGATACCTACAGTATACTATTAATCAGGATCTGCATGATCACTCATCACTCATCGCAGAATAAAAAACTAGAGTAGGCCTTTATGAAATATCATGGGCTCTGTTATACTAGGGAACGTGACGACGCCCGCCTAACCCAAAATAGCAGCCAGCACCAGGACTGGGACCAGGACCAAGGCCAAGGCCAAGACCAGGACCAGGACCAGGACCAAGATCAAGACCAGGAGCAAGATCGGGACCAAGACCATAGCCAAAACCAGGACCAAGACCAAAACACCACATTAATTATTTTGAGGGATTTTCAACTCACCAGAATGGCATGTGACGACACAGGCCCAACCCAAAATACCAGCCAAGACCAGGACCAGGACCAAGATCAAGACGGGACCAGGACCTCTCAGACCGAGGAAGGGGAGTTCCCATCGACATCCTCTAACAAACGCGTTTATGAAAATTATGAAATGAAGCCGCTGTTGAGGGCGGTTCAAACCCTGCAGTGCAGAAATGCAGTATTCTGGGATTTTTCTTTGAGTGTGTCAGGGGAAATTAACAAGAAAAAAGAGCTGGTCAAATAGAACCTCACTCCTTATTCTGAATGAATGATGAACAGACTTACTTCCAAGATGCCAGCTCTACGTAAATATTTCCAGTTTCTGTGAAGTGAACATAATCAGGAGCAGTCCAGATGTTTCACAGAGGGCTGGAAGGAGGGATACCTCAACATGAAAATAATTTGGCTTAGCTACTCACGTCACTGCATGGAAGTCAGCTCTTCAGTTCAATTTGGAAAACATGGGGAATTCTTTGATTTGAAGGGCTACACGGCAAATCTCTGTACAGAATTTGAGAGTATCGCCGCATGATGAAGCAAATATTTGGGAGCCTACTGTAGACATGACGTGCGTGTGTTTGCGTATGAAGTGTTGCAACTACCTATCGCACAGGTGATCAAACACTTTCCAAAAGGGCAAACACACATCTGACACAAGTTGGTTGTACATGTTTTAGACTTGTTTTAGACAATACCTTTTGGTGTGGGTGTTGATAAAGCCGGTTAGCAGTGATTGCATGATGATGGATAAGAGTTTCGAGGATAGATAGAAGTTATGCAACACCCTATGCTACCCCCCCCCCCCCCACACACACACACGCATAAACACACATATACACACACACACACGGTCCGACAACATACAATAGACAGGCTTTTTTTAACAAGAATAAAACAAAAACTGAGGAGTATGTTTTTACATATGGTCCCTACTGTACATGGTGTCATTCAGGAGAATCATCCAGAAGTGTTTAACTCAGCCTCATATTGTTCCACTTAGCCTCACATTGTTCAACTCAGCATCATATTGTTTGAGGCAGTCTTATTGTTCGACTCACCTCATATTATCAGACTCACCTCATATTATTAGACTCACTTCATATTGTTCGAATCAGCCTCAAATTGTCAGACCTACCTCATATTGTTTGACTCATTTCATATCGTTCGACTCAGCCATATATTGTTCGACTCAGCCTCATATTGTCCAACTCAGCCGCATATTGTTCGACTCAGTCTCATTGTTCGACTCAGCTTCATATTATTAGACTCATCTCATATTTTTAGGCTCACCTCATATTGTTCGACTCAGCCTCAAATTGTTAGTCTCACCTCATATTGTTTGACTCATTTCATATTGTTTGACTCAGCCATATATTGTTCGACTCAGCCTCATATTGTCCAACTCAGCCTCATATTGTTCGACTCAGCTTCATTGTTCGACTCAGCCTCATATTGTTCGACTCACCTAACATTGTTCGACTCACCTCACATTGTTAGACTCAGCCTCACATTGTTCGACTATGCCTCGTTGTTCGACTCAGCCTCATATTGTTCGACTGACCTCATATTGTTCAACTCACCTCATATTGTTCGCCTCAACCTCATTGTTCCAATCAGCCTCATATTGTTCGACTCACCTAACATTGTTCGACTCACCTCACATTGTTAGACTCAGCCTCATATTGTTCAACTATGCCTCGTTGTTCGACTCAGCCTCATATTGTTCGACTGACCTCATATTGTTCAACTGACCTCATATTGTTCGCCTCAACCTCATTGTTCCAATCAGCCTCATATTGTTTGACTCAGCCTCATATTATTAGACTCACCTCATATTGTTCGACTCAGCCATATATTGTTTGACTCAGCCTCATATTGTTCGACTCAGCCTCGTTGTTCGACTCAGCCTCATATTGTTCAACTCAGCCTCATATTGTTCGACTCATGCCTCATATTGTTCAACTCACCTCATATCGTTCGACTCAACCTCATATTGTTCGACTCAGTTTGAAATTGTGAGACTCAACTCAAATTTTTCGACTCACTTCATATTGTTTGACTCAGCCTTATATTGTTAGACTCACCTCATATTGTTCGACTCACCTCACATTGTTCGACTCAGCCTCATATTGTTCGACTCAGCTTCATTGTTCGACTCAGCCTCATATTGCTCGACTCACCTAACATTGTTCGACTCACCTCACATTGTTAGACTCAGCCTCATATTGTTCGACTGACCTCATATTGTTCAACTGACCTCATATTGTTCGCCTCAACCTCATTGTTCCAATCAGCCTCATATTGTTTGACTCAGCCTCATATTATTAGACTCACCTCATATTGTTCGACTCAGCCTCAAATTGTTAGACTCACCTCATATTCTTCAACTCACTTCATATTGTTCGACTCAGCCATATATTGTTTGACTCAGCCTCATATTGTTCGACTCAGCCTCGTTGTTCGACTCAGCCTCATATTGTTCAACTCAGCCTCATATTGTTCGACTCATGCCTCATATTGTTCAACTCACCTCATATCGTTCGACTCAACCTCATATTGTTCGACTCAGTTTGAAATTGTGAGACTCAACTCAAATTTTTCGACTCACTTCATATTGTTTGACTCAGCCTTATATTGTTAGACTCACCTCATATTGTTCGACTCACCTCACATTGTTCGAATCAGCCTCATATTGTTCGACTCAGCTTCATTGTTCGACCCAGCCTCATATTGCTCGACTCACCTAACATTGTTCGACTCACCTCACATTGTTAGACTCAGCCTCATATTGTTCGACTCAGCCTCGTTGTTCGACTCAGCCTCGTTGTTCGAATCAGCCTCATATTGTTCGACTGACCTCATATTGTTCAACTCACCTCATATTGTTCGACTCAACCTCATTGTTCCAATCAGCCTCATATTGTTTGACTCAGCCTCATTGTTCGACTCAGCCTTATATTGTTCAACTCACCTCATACTTTTCGACTCACCTCATATTGTTCGACTCAGCCTCATAGTATTTGACTTGCCTCATATTGTTCGACTTAGCAACATATTGTTTGACTCACCCGATATTATTGGACTCACTTCGCTTCGACTCAGCATCATATTATTCTACTCACGTCATATTATTCAACTCAGCCTCAAATTGTTGGAATCACCTCATATTGTTCAACTCAGCCTCATATTGTTCAACTAACTTCATATTGATCGACTCAGCATCATATTGTTCGAGTCAGCCTCATTGTTCGACTCAGCCTCATATTGTTCCACTCACTTCATATTGTTCGACTCAGCATCATATTATTCTACTCACCTCATATTATTCGACTCAGCCTCAAATTGTTGGAATCACCTCATATTGTTCAACTCAGCCTCATATTGTTCGACTCACCTCATATTGTTTGACTCAGCCTCATTGTTCGACTCAGCCTCATATTGTTCGACTCACCTCATATTATTAGACTAACCTCATATTGTTCGACTCAGCCTTATATTGTTCGACTCAGCCTCATATTGCTCAACTCACCTCATATTATTCGACTCACCTCACATTGTTCGACTCAGCCTCATATTGTTCGACTCAGCCTCATGTTCGACTCAGCCTCATAGTGTTCGACTCACCTTATATTATTCGACTCGCCTCATATTGTTCGACTCTGCCTCATATTGTTCAACTCACCTCATATCGTTCCACTCAACCTCATATTGTTAGACTCAGCCTCATATTGTTCGACTCACCTCATATTATTAGACTAACCTCACATTGTTCGACTCAGCCTCATATTGTTCGACTCAGCCTCATGTTCGACTCAGCCTCATAGTGTTCGACTCACCTTATATTATTCGACTCGCCTCATATTGTTCGACTCTGCCTCATATTGTTCAACTCACCTCATATCGTTCCACTCAACCTCATATTGTTCGACTCAGCCCCATATTGTTCGACTCAACCTCATATTGTTCCAGTCAGCCTCATTTTGTTCGACTCACCTCATACTCTTCGACTCAGCATCATATTGTTCGACTCATCCTCATATTGTTTGACTCAGCCTCATATGATTAGACTCACCTCATATTGTTCGACCCAGCCTCAAATTGTTGGAATCACCTCATATTGTTCGACTCACCTCATATTGTTCGACTCAGCTTCATTGTTCGACTCAGCCTCATATTGCTCGACTCACCTAACATTGTTCGACTCACCTCACATTGTTAGACTCAGCCTCATATTGTTCGACTCAGCCTCGTTGTTCGACTCAGCCTCATATTGTTCGACTGACCTCATATTGTTCAACTCACCTCATATTGTTCGACTCAAGCTCATTGTTCCAATCAGCCTCATATTGTTTGACTCAGCCTCATTGTTCGACTCAGCCTCATATTGTTCAACTCACCTCATATCGTTTGACTCAGCCTCATTGTTTGACTCAGCCTCATATTGTTCGACTCACCTCATACTTTTCGACTCACCTCATATTGTTCGACTCAGCCTCATAGTATTTGACTTGCCTCATATTGTTCGACTTAGCAACATATTGTTTGACTCACCCGATATTGTTCGACTCACCTCATATTGCAAGACTCAGCATCATATTGTTCGACTCACCTCATATTGTTCAACTCAGCCTCATATTGGTCGACTCACCTCATATAAGTCGACTCGCCTCATATTGTTTGACTCAGCCTCAAATTGTTGGAATCACCTAATGTTGTTTAACTCAGCCTCATCTTGTTCGACTCACCTCATACTGTTCGACTCACCTCATATTGTTCCACTCGCTTCATATTGTTCGACTCAGCATAATATGGTTCGACTCACCTTATATTGTTCCACTCACTTCATATTGTTCGACTCAACCTCATATTGTTCGACTCAGCCCCATATTGTTCGACTCACCTCATATTGTTCCAGTCAGCCTCATCTTGTTTGAGTCACCTCATACTGTTCGACTCATCCTCATATTTTTCAGATCACAGCATATTGTTCGACTCAGCATCATATCTTTCGACTCAGCCTCATATTGTTCGGCTCAGCCTCATATTGTTCGAGTCAGCCTCATATTGTTCGACTCAGCCTTATATTGTTCGACTCACCTTGTATTGTTCGACTCAGCGTCATATTTTTCGACTCAGCCCCTTATTGTTCGACTCACCTCATATTGTTCCACTCACCTCGTATCGTTCCAATCAGTCCCAAATTGTTCGACTCACTTCATTTTGGTTGACTCGGCATCATATTGTTCGACTCACCTCATATAATTCGACTCAGCCTCATATTGTTCGACTCAGCATCATATTGTTCGACTCATCCTCATATTGTTTGGCTCAGCCCCATATTATTAGACTCACCTCATATTGTTCGACTCAGCCTCAAATTGTTGGAATAACCTCATATTTTCGAAGCAGGATCCTATTATTCGACTCACCTCGTATCGTTCGAATTAGCCTCATATTGTTCGACCCAGCCTCAATGTTCCAATCAGCCTCATATTGTTTGACTCAGCCTCAAATTGTTGGGATCACCTCATATTGTTCGACGCAGCATCCTAATTTTCGACTCACCTCATATTGTTGACTCAAACCCATTGTTCCACTCAGCTTCACATTGTTCCACTCAGCCTCACATTATTCGACTCAGCATCATATTGTTCAACTCTGCCTCATATTGTTCAACTCACCTCATATCGTTCCACTCAGCGTCATATTGTTTGACTCAGCCTCATATTCTTCGACTCACCTCATAATTTTTGACTCACCTCATACTGTTCGACTCAGCATCATATTGTTCGGGTCACCTAATGTTGTTCAACTTGGCCTCATATTGTTCCACTCAGCCTCGTATGGTTCGACTCAGCCTCATTGTTCTACTAAGCCTCATATTGTTCGACTCAGCATCATATTGTTCGGCTCACCTCATATTGTTCCACTCAGCGTCATATTGTTCGACTCAGCTTCATATTCTTCGACTCACTTCATATTGTTTGACTCGGCCTCATATTGTTCGACTCAGCCTTTATCGTTCGACTAAGCATTATTGTTGAACAATATGAGGTGAGTCGAACAATATGAGGTGAGTCAAACAATATGACGCTGAGTCGAACAATATGGGGTGAGTAGAACAATATGAGGAGAGTCGAACAATATTATCCATACCACCATATTATTCTACTCACCTCATTGTTCGACTCATTCTCATATTGTTCGACTCACCCAATTTAGTTCAAATCAGCCTCTTATTGTTTGCCTCGCCCCAAATTGTTTTTCGATTCACCTCATATTGTTTGACTCAGCAACCTATTGTTCGACTCTCCTCATATTTTTCCTTTTGCATACAATTACATTCATACAAAAAACAAAACATTCATTTGATAATGTTGAGGTTGTGCATTTATTGAAGCGGTGGTGTGGAACGCCACCTTACTCCTATCTTATGAGGAAGATAAAGCTGCATTCCATTGAAGTCTGAACACGGCAAAATCCGACCTCCCACTCCGAAAGGCACAAAGGAATGGGCATTCCACTCTAAGTTCCCAGTCGGAATTTCGGGGGAAATGGCTCTGGTCTGAATTTAACAACATAAAAGACCTGCGATCGGGTTGTAATACTCGGCGGGTCCGTCTATATTTTTATCGCACTTGCGTCGTGCCCTGTCTTTGAATGCCTTCACTCCCCGCGTTGTCCTCTACGTTCAATATATACGAACACGGGGTTCGTAATGTCTGGTGAAAACGGATGTCAAAATGTAGGGTTCAGCGTGTTCCTTCCTCAAGTAGCATCTCAGCTCCGGCACCAGGTGAATCCAGGTTCAGGGTGTGAGCATCAGGATCAGTTCATCAAGCTGCCCCGACCCCAACGATGAATCAGTGTCGGCGCTGCAAACCTGTAATAAGGCATCGCGAATAATTTACAACACTGTGTATCACCCATCCTGGAACCACTGCCTGTCAGCAAAATATTTATATAGGCCTAGAGTTTTATTTTAGTGTTTTTAGGGAGTTTTAGGGAATCCTCCTCGTTGGGAAAACAACACGTCACTTCCCCCCAGAAACTCCCAGTCCGCGTGAAGACGATCGCGAAACACGACGCGAGTGCGTGCAAATATGAAAGTCAAGTGCTGATTGGTGGAGCCAACCTCAAGGAGCCTCCGCCAATCGGCAGCCAGACACCACTGTGTGGCCCCGCCTCTTATTGTTGCTTCCACAGTGGCGATGTCATTTGTTAAAATACGATGTGTTAATCCGTCGAAAATATATCGTTGAAAGCAAAATACATACACATATATTTTTAAACAAGAAAAATAATTAAAAAAAAAACATCATAAGAACGAAATGAAACGAAACGAAACGAACATTTGATCAAAAATAATAAATGCAGTAATAAATGAATATAAAAAAAAGATACGAATACACAATATTTTTAATTCTTTATTAAAAAAAAAAAAAATCTCTATATATATTATTTTTCTAATTCAAAGATATTTCTAGCGTTCAACAACGACCTCCCGACGCCCCGACACACCTTCACGCTTCCCGTCGAGTCGACGCGGGGAGGGGATTGGCTCCCGCCCCTGTCGATCAAATCCCGACGGGCGGCGTTCGGTTGAGAGCGCAGAGCTTTATTTCCACGTCAGTGTGTTTACCAGGGCCAGCCTGACAGCTCCTTAGACGTGTGGAAGCTGAACGTTTGACGCTCGAATAAATGGAGAATATTTAGAGGGAGACGTTTTTTTTGTTTGTTTGTTTTTTTTTTGTTGCCCCGCGTAGTGTAATGTCCTTCCATCGTTCTTCCCTGTTTCGTTGTAGTGAACTCAACTTTGGTTGTGATTGGCTGCTAGCCGGTTAGCCTGCTGAAATAGCTTTCTCAGAGTTGGCCTAGCTGTAGCTGCAGGACTCCATCTTGGAAGTGGCAAAAAAACACACACACAGGTAAGACGGTTTCTTTTTAATGCTGGGATACAGCAAAGTTCACATTTCACCTCAGCGTTTTGTGCGTCGCTCTATGTGTGTTTCTCATTTTAAAGTGTCCGAAATTGGGGGCACCGGCCCCCGTGGTGGGACTGACAACGTCAACATCAGCTGGTTAGCATGCTAGCAACCTACATTTTAGCATGCTAAGGTACTTGGTTTGCCATTATATATACTTTATTCAATATGTGTGTATATATATATATATATATATATATATATATATATATATATATATATATATATATAACAATTGGAAAAAGTTGACAACACTGGTCACTTGATAAAAGTAGAAAACTAGTAAAATTCACTTGTCAATAAACCTTAAAGAAAATTAACAAATTGAAAATTCTCTCTCTCTCTCTCTCTCTCTCTCTCTCTCTCTCTCTCTCTATATATATAGATAGATAGATAAAATACACCTTAAAATTAACAAAATATAAACATTTAAATCATACAATGGAAGTGGAAATATGCAGTGAACCTAAAAATGGAAAAAAAGGCCACTTTAATACATTCACAGGCCTTTTTCCCTAGCTAACTTATGAGAGCCTTCTTGTTGTGTAACGTGAATTAAATCAGTGTAGTCAATGTTATGTTCGGCGTTACTGATTCCACGCAGCAGTAGTATTTACAGGTTGACAAAGCAGGAAAGGAAACAAGTAGTTACGGGTTACCTGTTGCATTATTCATTAATTTATGGTCCACTTCAAGTTTTTAGTAATGGGAACTGGATCACGGTTTTCAGCCCACATTCTGCCTTGTAAATGAAATAATGGAGAACTATTATAAATCATTTTGCTGGGAACATCCACAAGGACCCCTGGGTGAGAATCACACACCGATACTGTATCCTAAATCATGTACAAGTGTTAAGACTATTCATTCAATGGTGGATTCTTTCCCGATATGACAGGTATGTGTGCTATGGCTGCCAGTAATTACACTGTATGTTAATGTGGCTCTTTCGGTATTTATTTTTATTTTTTTTATCTTATCCTGTTTCCCCTTATTGGAGGAGGTAGGATACACCCGCCAGCATTTGTCATTAGAAAGGCCACACCCAGCTTTAAGTCCTGGGTGAAATGACGCTCCAATAGACACAGGTTTTTATCGGCTCCAGCTCCGACACCCGGGTCAACGCGCTAATTTTCACCCCTTTACCCGGTGTGATGCATTGCACAGACTTTGGCGCGTAGATAGACAGGAATATCAGTGTACCACTCCATCATTTCATATCTCATTTAGAATCCAAAATAATTTTTTTTTTTTCCCATATGGGGGACCATGAAATGTTTTGAGTGTGAGGTCCGCTCCGTGGGGAGCACAACGGCGATCCCCACGCTCTCCGCCATGCCACTCCAGCACGGCCTCAAGCCAGGCTCTGAACCAGAGCAGCGTCTTTGCTCCCAGCTGCCGAAGGACCGGTGTGCGTATCTTGCGCTGCCGGTGCAGGCTTGGATACTCCCATGCTCCTTCGACTGTAGTATTGGGTCGTTCCAGAACGATCTGATTCTTTTGAATGGCTTTTTTTAGGAACTGGGGAGGTTAACAATGTAATCGAACCCTCATCGACTATTGATTAATTGCTCATAAGATTTTACTCCATTAGAGATTTGTCTTATCGATAAGAACTGAACAATCTGCGGTCCTCTTGTGATTGTATCAACTGGAGTGTTTGTGGGAGGGAGGCCGTTACGAGTAAACGAAAAAACCCAGCCAGGAAGTAGTAGTACTCACCGCACTCACCTGTTAGTGGAGCAAGAAGTAGTAGTAGTAGTAATAGACGAAGGCTTTCAGAAAAACAACAAACATGACTGTGTGTAGAAAACTATATGTTTATTGTTCTCCAACAACTAATGCTGCGTTCAGGTGGGATACGGTAGACGGGAACGGGAAAACAGCGCTTTCTGAAAGGCATGGGGGGAGGGAAAAAAGCCCGGGGGGAGGGAAAAAAGCCCGGGGGGAGGGGGAAAAAAGCCTGGAGCGAGGGAGTGGTACGATGGCAAAACGAAACAAGCGATATGTTGCTATGGTGATGACTCCAGTAAAATAGATTAAACTCAATTATTTTGTGTCTGTTGTTATCTATCTATCTATCTATCTATCTATCTATCTATCTATCTATCTATCTATCTATCTATCTATATATATATACTTTTATTAACGTCTCGATGTCCAGACATGATTTGCCACATAACATCTGGCTCATTCCGATGCCGAGGACGGAAAATAGTTTAAATATTTAACTCTCTGAAAAGACTGGTTTTTAATATTCCTGTATGCGTGAAACAGCTCAGTGAGCCTTGCCTCAAACTTCTCCATTTTTAAATTAAATTAAATTAAATGAGGAGAAACACTCCTCAAGTCACAAAATCTCGAAGGTGGGCAACGTGGCGTAGGTCCTCACGCGCCATGACACCACCCCCTGGTAACGTCATTAGCTTTTATGTTATCAATTAATCTACGATTGTTTGTTAAGGTTAATAACTATCGATTAAGGGATTTCCCTTATATTTGCATCACTAGTGGGAATGAAGGGAACAGAGTCTCAGTGGTTGATGACCCGTTTCTTTTTCCCCAAGTTTTACAGTTTTATGTTTGTTTAAAGTTGCTGTCTCTACTGTTTTGTTCCCAGTCACGCTGGAACCATGACACGCCCCTTTTTCTGCGTGTTTGTGACATCAAACGTGACGGACCAGGAAAAAAAAAAAAAAAAGAAAGAACTGCATTTCCCCTGGCAGTGGGAAAGGCATCAATCGCCTATTTTTAGCGTGTTCACCAAATTAAACGGAGATACCCGCTAAATTTTGGTGTAAAAACGGTATTTGTGGTGCTGGCTCCATAATCATAAAATAAAATAGCTGGTCACGCTCCAACTGTTGCGATGATTTTTGGGACCCAAAAAAGTTGGGTCGAACATTGAGAACCACTGTATTATGGGGTTGGAGTATGTCGATACAATAGCACCTCAAAAGCCTATATTTAAGAAAAAATGTTCATGTGCATGAAGTTACTATGTACGTTTTTGTGACGCCCTCCCGGGGATTATAATGACACACAGTTAATAACTCGCATGTGAAATGGACTTATTTTAATCTCCTTAATATGCACTCAAATAGAAGCTAGCTGAACCAAGCTCCTTCGAGTACCACAGCAGCTCCAGCAACAGCAATGTCATCCACACTACAAAATGTCTTTCTAATGTTCCCACTACTCTCAGGGTAGTTAAGCAGTGATGGTCGCCCTATGACTCGTAAAAAGCCACGCTGTGACAGTGAATCCAGCATCTCAACACCACTCTAAATAAAAGACAGTTGTATTGTGGCAAGAGATGAGGCTAATGTCATGCAGAAATCAACAGCAAGGTGACTAAACAGGCAGACACTCTTGCTGACAATTCTTCTGAACATCCCTAGTTTTAGGCCCATCTGAAAACGTTGTTAAAATTATGAAAATGTTTTTGTTCTTTCTTTTCTCTAAATAATTACGATGTCCTGGTAAATCTTGTCCATGTCTATCATTGCCAATGAAACATTCCATTTAGCTACAGGAAAGTGAAATTGGGAATTTTCGTACATGCATCCAACACTTTCCATACCTCCCAAAGATCCATAACTTTCCATACCTCCCAAAGATCCATAACTTTCCATACCTCCCAAAGATCCATAACTTTCCATACCTCCCATAGATCCATAACTTTCCGTACCTCCATAGATCCATAACTTTCCGTACCTCCATAGATCCATAACTTTCCGTACCTCCATAGATCCATAACTTTCCGTACCTCCCATAGATCCTTAACTTTCCCTACCTCCCATAGAAACATAGCTTTCCCTACCTCCCATAGATCCATAACTCTCCCTACCTCCCATAGAAACATAGCTTTCCCTACCTCCCATAGATCCATAACTCTCCCTACCTCCCATAGAAACATAGCTTTCCCTACCTCCCATAGATCCATAACTCTCCCTACCTCCCATAGAAACATAGCTTTCCCTACCTCCCATAGATCCATAACTCTCCCTACCTCCCATAGAAAAATAGCTTTCCCTACCTCCCGTAGATCCATAACTTTCTGTACATCCCATAGATCCATAACTTTCAACAATCAATATTTCTCAGGGATTCTACCACTACCTGCTGCATCTGTCACAACCTAGCATGTTTGTCACAATTTTCAAAGCAAAGGCATGGAACTTATAATCTAACGCTTCCATTTGCATCAGAAAACCTTGACTGTTAAGTGGTGATGTTTAGCAATTATTTGATATGTTTTGTCTCTTCAAATGTTTTGCACAGTAGATTACATGTACACCTGCCTATATACATTAAATGTACTTCCAGCCTTTAGACCAATCCCCCGTGGCTCTAACCAAACTCGTTTAACTGCATGTTGTAAATAGAGGAGCCAATAAAGGCAAGTGCTGATATAATATTTGATTGTGATACAGTATAGGTTCATTCATTGTAATCCTTAAATTAAATTAAAACATACTAAAAACATTATTTGCTTTTATCACACAACCTCTTTTAAATGGTTGTTTGTTGTAAAATAAGTAGAAGTACAGTAGCTTTTGGACACTCTAATTACTAGTTTTAACAATAATATTAAACACCCATTTTTTTTTTTTAAAGAAAACTATAACTACTATATTTGACTATATTGGGTCTCAGAACCAGGTTTCTTGACAATAGAAAAGCAGCTTTTTGTGTCTGTCTTAATGTATAATCTGAGTCAGTGAAGGAGAATAGCTGCCCCCTCCAATGACCACAGCCAGTTGTTGTGATACAGATGGTTATTGCGATACAATAAAACTGATTATTTTAATTATAATTATATCAATGAATGTCCCAAAAGGACATGAAGTAGAGGGGCAGTTTGAGTGAGTTTTGTTTTAATTAACGCAGGTTCCCTGGAGAGTATAGTAAAGATTTAAAATGATTATCCAATGTAATGGGAAGAACTGGGACAAATCTTTGACACACTTTGCCTGTCATTTTTTTTTTTTTTTTATTCGGCTACTCATTATGTTTTTTTTTTTTTTTTTTTTTTTTTTTTTTTTTTCTCCCCCTCATATCACATTGCAAACAGGACTTTTCTTGAGGGCTGGTTTCATGACATGGCAAAAGGTTAATCCAGCTTTACTTTGGTGCGGTTCCTCTAAAATAAAATGTATATATCAATTCTGATACTGTTTGGTTATCTAGATTGGTTTGACACATTGTCATGAGTAACGTCTGCCAAATGCTGCTCTTGTTCATAGATCTCATAATTAATCTGAGTTTGGGAGATGAATAGAGAGGCTATTCTTTGCTTATTGGATTAAGTGGGTCTTTAAAGTTTGCCCATCCTTTAAAAAACATTGTAACGGTTTTGATAATTTGAAGGCTACACAAGCAGAGGCACATTTAAGCACCTTTGCTTCCATTATTCTTTAAGCAGCTTGATTTTTCTGTCATCAAAATTAAATGGATGGATTACGATTTCTGCAAATAAAATCACATTCCTCAAATTAGAAACAAAATGTTTATGATTGAAGGCATACATTAAATTGTTTTGCAAATAAAAAATGGTCTATCAACGGCAAAAATGAAAAATCTCGATTTTGGGGGGGGGGGTGGGGATGGAATACTTGCTTTCGATTTTGTCACATTCTTCTTGTGAATGTGTTTTTAGAGAGATACAACTCTATTGGCCAGTAAAATACAGTCATCAATTCCATTGTGGTTGATGTATAGAAACAAACTTTCAATTCTGGTGACGTAATATTGCATTTTGTTTTATGTACTTGTTGATGTAATTTAAAATACATGTCTGGCTCTTCTCTTTCCGTGTTTCAACCATACTGCGTACACCTCTAGATCTTAATTCAACCAATTCAACATATAAGATTTGAACAGTAGCATGCAAAGGTGTCTTATTTTTTCTAACCTGCATACTTCTATGTTATCTCTTCCACCCTTTTGTTTTTTGACTTAATGTCACAAATGCCATAGGCAGTGTGACAGATTTATCAATGTGCATGTTTATATTCGTCAATGATATTAATGTTTGATTTATTTTCTGCAGTTATAAACTAAATATCTGCTTCTCAGGTAGTTTTCCATTTCTAGTACCTCTTAGTAAGCACACTGTTGGAATTAAAAGTAGTCAAAGCAAGAGGAGGTATCACAGTTCCATTAAAGGCACTTATTGATTGTCCTTTCAGGAAGAAGGATGGTGGACAAGAATATCTATATTGTCCAAGGTGAGATAAGTACTGTAGTCGGTGCTATCAAGAGGAATTCCAGATGGAACACGCACAGTCCACTGGTAGGTTTATCATTACAAAATATGCTTTTCTTATCCTGAATTTGAAATTTACGAGTAGATACTGTTATGCATAAAATGTATTCACAGTTTATTGGTTGTCGGCTTATTATTTTTATTTTCTTTGACTAAAGTATTACCAGTTAAGACTGAATTCTGATCTGAAAATGTCAATATGAACCTTTTCTCTGCAATCCATTTGGAGCAGTGTGCAGTGAATGAATGAATGAATTACTTTATTTATGCTACTTTAATAGTGGCATATGAAATTTAAGATAATAACTTTTAAATAAAAACTTGAAATAGTCTTAACTTAATCATCTTGCACTATTTCCATGGTTTCAGATATTTGTACTTTCTCACGTTATAATAATGTCGCAACATGGTGCTAATTTATTTGGCGTTAGTCGTGTACAATTATTTTTCTTATTTCTGTAGTTAACGTGTAAACAATTTCTCTTCATTGAACACCAAATACTTTAATATTTATAGCGCATATTCAACTAAAGCCATCCCAAGACTGCGTTCACTAATCAAATTTACCTTTTTATACCCCTTAATCAGGATGAAGAACAAGATCCATTACTCAACAGCTTCGCCCAACTTAAAGATGTCCTCAACGGCATAAAAGGTAATTTGGCCGTTACTGTAAATCATCATTTTTGGGCCATTGGGTTAATTAGAAAATGTACTTACATTTACTGCATTACCAACGGCATGTTTTGTTTTTAAAGTCAAATCAACAAAAAGAGCTACATTAAGACTAGTCATTTAGGAATTCTAATAAACATTCCTTGTAATTCTGAATGGTAAGTTTGCATGATAACAGCAGGATGCATCAATTAGCAATGACAGAACTATGTCTCTTATCTCAAACTTTTCCACGATAATTAAATTATTCGCTAGAAATAATTTTCCCTGCTGTCTTGACAAAGCTGTTGACAATAATGGATATAAACCTGTAATTTCTCCTGTCCATCTTTTTAAGTTTGTAAAAAGGACTATGGTTCCCATCATGCATTTGTGTGGTAAGAAAGTGTTTGGGAAAGCATTTCTTTATCACAATAAGGTTGGAGGTCTCAACAAACTTAATAGAAATATATTTAGCTATGTAAAAATCAAGGGGAAACCCTTACACCAGAAAACCTTACACCAGGCCCATTTAACCCTTTCAAATTGTTTTTACGCTTGCAAGAGGTTATCCGCCCCAGAGTTAGTTTTCTGAGTTCCCATTGTACGCCGCGTCAGTTAGCTCGCGATGCCGCGTCAGTTAGCTCGCACCCGAGTTACACTTTTCTGAGTTTCCATTTGAAAGCAGCATCAGATCACTCACTACAGACTGGCTACAACAGGATCCACAGGCATGACCCGCTCCACACCTGATTCGCTCAGTCAAGCTCACGTTCCATGCTGGGCTGGCGGGCCACAGAGAAACTCATGTTAGCTGAACTAACAGCTGTTTTTGATAGTATCATGAACAGGCCCATTTATTGTTAGTCTGATGGCTACTGTTTTACTATGTTCATCTTGCATTTAGCATTTATGGATATGGACCTGTTTTAAAAGCACCTTATGTATGCTTGGAAGTGTTGTTGAGGATATTATAAACAGGCCTACCTACTGTTAGTGTTATGGATCTTGTTTTGCTGTATTCATATAATCTTTTTTTTTCTACATTTGTGTTTATGAACCTGTCAGAAACACCTTGTCTGGTCTTAAAGCTTTTAAAGATGCAACTTTTTGCACTTCTGTATCAAGACTTGCAACCATCATTTTCCAAATTTTTTTGTATGGACTGGCTGCTGTCTTGAATTGATTATAACGATAATATTAAAGTGAAAGAAATGGGATGCGTCTGATTAGTTTATTCGATGTAGAAATACATTTAGAGTTATTTGTAGTTATTCATTGACAAAGTGTTCTGTGTGGCCCACGAACCCCCAGTGTTTTACTATTTAGCCCGCTTGCTATTGAAGTTGAATAGCCATATACTTATACCATTAGGAAGCCTCTCTTACCAGATGGAGTCTTTATTGTTTAGATTATTATACATACCTGAAAACATTAGTAGAGGAACAAGGTAAGTCTCTTCCTCCTGTTTATTGATAACTTTTCTCTCTGCTGACACTTTTTCCACTTGCAGCCTCATACTTTACAGAAATGTTTAAACATAACGAGATTATAGTTCATTGCAGTTTTCAAAGGTCCTTTTGTTCATACAGTTTCCCCTAATAACTGGCATGTTTCGATTGCTCGGGCTTTTTCTTTCAATTTCCCTGTTTCAATATATTACTTGGATAAACCCAGGCAGCTGGGACCTTGAGGTTGAACATATTCAGATTGCTATCACAAAGTGCCTCTTTCCCCTTGTCTGAGGAGCAAGAGCATATTTAATCAGGTGTGCTGTGTAGATTTCCACTGAGAAACGTTGTGGCCTTTCACGTTTGTCAATATTATCTCTCTCTTCGTCTTACTGTGCATGGGGTGTTCTGTACTTGATTTCAAAGAGGTCCCAATGAAACAGCGCTGCTGTTTGTTCATCTTTTATCCAAATGCCTCATTATGAGCAGGACGGTGAAGGTAAATGTTCCTCCACAAGTAAGGAGCTGAGAATGCCACCGAAGGCTTACCGAAGATTCCTAGGAAACATTCACACGGAGATTGAATCAAACCTACCTTTGCACTATTCATAGTATTGAATTTACAGACTTACTATATGCTGCAAATATTTGACATTTTGAGCAAATTCTATCTCTCTCTAAACTGAAATAAAACATTAAAGGAGACCTTCACCTTCACTTTTTCAGTGCTTGTGCACATACATTTGGGTCTCTGATGGGCCTACTAACACACCAACTGTGAAATAACATTTACATCTCAGTCAGTTTTTTTATAAGCTGTCAATTTCAGAAAACATGTGGACAAGCCATTCCATTGTTTCTCCTACAATGGAGTTGTAGCAGCGGAGGCATGCAAAAATGTTCATGCCTGTGCCTACTACCCATTGTGACCCTCGCGATTATTATAATGATTATTATAATAATAATAATAATGAGCTATCCAAAATAATTCTGTCTTTGGAAGTTTTATGCAGTTAATATGCCTTACAGCCGCCAGGTGTCCCAGTCTCGCGAGACTACGGGCCCGGAAGCGCTGCATGTGCTACTGTGTGTTTACACTTGTAGCTGGCGAGCTGCTAACGCTTCGCACCTGCTCACACTACTCCCCCACAGCCTGCGGTTTTCGAGTATGTGTTGGGCATTTCAGGTTATAACAGGCTTTCTGTTGATTGTCCACTTGCCGATACTGTGCCAACAGCGCCCCCTGCACAGTGATACTCATTTGAAGTTGCAGGACTGTTTTCCCTTCGACGAATAATAATCCTGACTCTGTGATCAGCATTGCCTGCTTCATTGTTGACATCTAGCCGGTGCTTGTTGTAATCATTGTTGTGCTGACATTATCAGGTAAGTGCAAAGTTTCTCGTTTATATTCTTTACTCACAGGTGTGTGAATTGACCTGGATGTGAAGTGTGCATAGGGTAAAATAATAAAACGTTAGTTTCTAAAGAGATAAGACTGCGCCCTCTCCTCCCCTCTCGTAACAAAAAATTCAGAAAACAGCAGCAGTAGTCATATTTCATCAGCACCGTTACACTGTTGCTCGGTGTATATATGGGAAACACTGCTTTGGGATTTGTCTCCCAACCCTACGTCACGTTGGGCCTCAGTAGAATTAGAACCGACCCCCATCTGAGTAGCTCCACCCATAGCTGGATAATAACAAGCTCCGCCGGTAACTGCTCTGTTGGCTTACAGACCAGCACAAATCTTTTAAAAGAAAGATGAATTCATACAAACTGTTCGTGAAGAAACTGCAAACGATGGAAAGATGTGAGAGGGGGTAGGAGAGTGACCGAGAGAGTGCCCCAGTTATGCACAGTGCTTTTTTTGTTTTCGTTCAATAAGGAAAATGGGCAAAATAAAACACATCTAAAATAAAAACCCAATGTTTTTATTTGCTTTACTTTCGGGCATTACCCAACTCAAATTTTGTCAGTCGGATTCAGCTGTTCAATGTGAATATTCGGAAGCGGGGAGTGGCACGGAGGAACAGGGTACCCAGACCCAATATTAAACGGGCCCAGAGGCTAAATCAGAGAAGTCTGAAGGAAGACTGAAGTATCGATAAATTTGATGCTACCGGTGTTGTTAATGATACTGGAGAAATTAAGAAAAAATATTTTCTATTTATGTAGGCTATATAATCTGTTTGTAATTTGCAATGGGATGAAGATATTGTCTAAAGTATTTTTTCTATTATCAGAAGAGACATACACTAATAAATATAATAAATCAATGTGTGAGAAACACTGGGATACATACTAATAAGGCGAGACATGCGTATTCTCCATAGTGGCAATCTTGTTTGCACAAATCTTTTGAATTCCAATATTACCATGTAATTGGTTATATTATATATTATGTAATTGGCTTTGCCTGTTGTTCCAACCAATGATGGCACATATTGCAGTTGCATTGTTTTTTGCCATTAGCTTTTTGATTTGTTTTCCAAGATACCTTTTTATGTTCTTGGCCATTCAAAATGAAGTCTTAGAATATGGAGAATAGACTTATCTCTAGTTCAGGGATACGATTGAACATGACCCCTCGCTAGCTTCTCATTCTGTCACCATGTGCGGTGATTGATCATTTGTGTGAGCCAGTGTGTGAATGGTGTATTGCTGGGTGACAGTCCCCAGGGCCCACCAGGCTAGCTCTGCGGTCAGCCTTGTGTGTCGTCATGCCTTTGCAATGAGAGCCTTGGCAGCTCCCACAGCCCTCCAACTCCAGCAGTAGCAGACATGGGCAATTGGAAAGATGCATGGCATCGAGCACCAGGGCTCGCAGTCTTTCAGCCCTTGCCACTGCAGCCTGAGCACTTCCTCTTGGGAAAGCCTCTGCTGCTGTGAGATCGACAGGCACTGCTGCGCCAGGGGCCTGGGAGGAATTCGCCACACTTTTTCACCCTTCCCTTTCCTCTCCCCTGAACTTTTTCCACCCCCACCCCCCCCCCCCCCCCCCACACACACACACACCATCCCCCAGAACTCGGACAACAGTAAGTCTTTCTTTTCCTTAAATGCTCGTTTGGGATGGTTGAAATTCAAATGCTTTCTTCCATGCACTCAATTATTTGAATAAACAGCATTTTTGAAGTTACTGTTTGACCAAATTTGGATTAATGACATGAACAGTTTCTCTAATAGGGGTACTCGTACCCCTAGGGGTACTGCAGGGGGTACTCAGTGTTAAAGTGCTGAAAAATATTGTTATTGTTATGTTAAAAAAAACTTTGCCAGTGAAGAGGGTACTCACCTAAAAAAAGATCTTACGCGACAAAAAAGTTTGATAACTGCTTTAGAACAAGTCCCATGCTCACTTAATATTTCAAAGGCTACGTCCATTTCAGACAAAATAACAAGAACCAAATTTAATTATGTTAAATTTAATATTTAATAATTATTTGTTAATATTGAATTATTACTTTTATCTTTTGTCGAATCTCAAGAATCCTATAAGCTTCTCTTCCTTTTATTTTTCAAGCTCATCCTTACCCATTGATGTGGGTACACGCACGCATTCATACACATACAAACCCATGCACGCACAAAAGCAGCCTAATTTCTGTCCAGCCTAAAACATCTTCAGGGTGGGCTATGTTGCACTGGTGCTCTGAGGGTCTGCAGTGGCCCAGCTGTTGTCTTAATGAAAGCCCAGTAATTCCATTCGCTGTGTTGTGTATCTTAGCTCCCTCTAACAACAATCCAACCCGCAAAGGAAATGTGGATTAGTCCACGCCAGGTTTCTCAGCACCTCTCTATCCTGGCTTTTTCTCTGTCCGACTCATTCACTCTAATTTTTATGCTGTTATTTGGGTCTCCGTTTCCCCTCTCACTACCCACCTTTTCCTTCTTTCATTGTTAAAGGTTTGTCTATTCTGTTCTGGCCAGTGTGATTGGCAGGACCATGTGCCATGGAGAGCATTGCAGCTGGAAGTATATCATCTGCAATTTTAGTTGGGTAAATATAGCAGGGAGTCTTGTCAAGCAGAGAGATAAATTGTTCTGGGAAAGGAAGTGTTGTCTCATTCTGAAAGAGGAAAAACATTTTTCTATAACTTCTGGGAGGACCGATGTTTCTCTCTTGATTTCCAAACAAAGAGGGCCCAGTTATTTCCTATGATGGAACATGTGTTGCAATGCCTCAGCTTCAGTGTTGTGACCAGCTTGTGTCTTAGAACTCTGACTAGTTCTCTATAAATGCCCACCCCGCGATTAAAAACATTAATAACAAATAAAGTAGCAGCTTTTACAAAGCTCTTTCTCCTGCTTGTGTTTTTGTCTTGCATGTAAACATCATGCCATGTTGTTTTTACTGAAAAAAGAAAAAATTATCAGTCATATAGCAGTCCCTCCAGGAAATTGTGATTTTGCCTATTGCAGTTATTAATGCAAATTCAATCTCTGCAATATTTGCTAGAGCTTGCAATTTTGCTAAATTGACAACTTTAATTGTACAAATCAACAGACTGTACTTATACTTGTTGTCCTTTCCCCAAATAGACGTAGCCTTTGCATGGCATTGTCAAGCCGTTCTGATTTTATTTAGCGCTTACTTTATGTTTAATTGAAAGTGTATTTTAGAGACCAAAATCAAACATATTTGGTTGCAATAAATATAAAGAACCTCTGGTATAGAAAACATTTTTTTTTTTTTTTTATATCACAGACTTTACAATATGAGAGTAGTTTGTGCTGGCTGCTAGTTATTGAACCTCTCACTACATGGACCAGTAGCCCTTGTGATGACAGGGCTGACCATGTGGACCATGTCGTGTCTAATCCCGGCACTACATTGGAATTACAAACAAGCAACTAATAGTGACAAATTGTCCCCGAGGCAGGGATGGTGCACTGTGTCGAGGATACAACTCTTTTAACTTATACACCATCCCTCTCTCTTTCTTTAACGTTGTTTTATCGAGCTGTAGATTGAGTCTTCTGCTCTCACAAGACATTGACAGAAAGGTATTCCATACAGGATCCAAATCAAACAGACAAATCTGTCTCAATCTCCTTTTGAATAAATCTGTGGATTGGTATTATGGGTACGCTGGACCTCCGAGACTACAGAGAACTGCAGTTCATTCAGTCCTACATTTTATTCCCTCCCATGTTCACCTTTTTCCCCATTTCTACCTTTTGTTATGCAGACCTCTGTCTCAGTCCCAGCTTTTTAATTCTTTTTTTTTTGTTCATGCACTTCCCCCATCAACCTCCCCTTCCTTATAGCGAAGGTCAGATTTTGACAAGTCTGTAGAGGAAGCAGCCAGCCCTAAATCCCTTCATTTTTATTCATACAAATACAGGTTTAGAGATTCCGGCACCCACCAGATCTAAAGCCAGAGTGGCCTTTTGACTGACAGCTTTCTCCATTTTTCCGAACACTAACGAAATTCACAAGCACACCTCTAATTGACTTGAATCACCACCAAGGCACTGGGGGTGGGGGGCATGGCGGTGGATTTGATGAACCGACATCGTAGAGGATGATTTGATGACTCTACAATTGACCTTTTGAAAAATGATCCCGCTGTCCTGTAAGCAAAGGACAATGCAGAAATAATTGGCCACCAAATAACAAAAATGGCATTCAAATATTTCTTGTGTAAGTGTTTATTAGATACTATTTTTTAGGTTGTTTTTATCGATATATAACGTATGTCTTTTTCAAAAGTTAAAAAAATAAA
>NC_137202.1:11829298-11946798 GCF_960531495.2 Zeus faber | reverse complement strand
GCAAATGAGCGTGTCTCTATGTTTAGCCCCCACAAGAGGCGGAGACTGTTTCGAACAAAGGATGGATGGCGTTCTCACAGGCCGGACTTCTCTGTGTGATTTTGCTGCGTGGAGTAGCAGTCAGTTCCATTCATTTAAAGTATAACTGAGCAGTTTCTTGAAGTCATTGCTGGAATATTTTTGTAGTGCCTGGTGGGTTGCAAATCGAGTCCCTCTAACCCCTAAACTCCTTAAAAAGCACCTAGCTGAGTATCAGGATTTGCAGGCCTGCATAATTATCTTAACTGGTTGATTGTTGAAGATGTTTGCAAATATAATTTACAATCATTTGATACTAACAGCTATTACAGGGTTAGATCATTTGGTGTTTCTGGCATCTGTACATTCGGTTACCAGTTGACTTAAAAAAAAAATAAAAAAAGATTTCTTGATCGCAACTACCACAAAAAACAGCAACACATTAATGAGGCTTAACATGGTGCCGCTGTTTGAAGTGAAGCTAGTGGGTCCTGTCAGCCGTTCATATTATATGGTCAGCACATAAGTCATCAGCCATACTTAGTGTCATCTCTGTCATTCTAACGTCTGTTAGCTACTATCCGTGGGGTCGTAAAATGCATTTGTCATAGTGCAGACAAATATAGGGTCGCTCAATCTGCCACTCCTTTTTCAGGGGCCTGTAATGCCCTAATGACAGTTATATGTGCCAAGGTCATGTAAGATACGCTTCACACCGTCCTGTTGATTAGTACCACAAACATTCATTGTTTACAGAGTGATTTACAACAAAGTCAGCAAGAAAGCGTTTGGGCTGCTGTCTATAATATCCTCTGTAGGACAATAAGGCCAGTGAAATCAAAACTCACAGTCCACTAGCTCTTGAAGCAGTCCTGGAACAGAAGGAGCAGGGGGGGGGAGGTGCCTTTTGTTGTTGTAGAAAATAAGGGCCAGTATTAGTATTGCGGGGAGGCACTCGCTTGCTTGTGTGGCGCTCAGATCCTTAAGCCTTGGGCGTCCCAGTGTGAATCCCAGACTGCCTTGATAGACGGGGTTAATAAACCTCTCGGCAGCCGTTCCCCACACACACGCACACACAGTCTCTTGACACAGACTCCTACTTGTTATTTCATGCCCCATAAGAGTGCTGCGACCACGGACGTTCTAATACACACATCAATTGGATAAGCATTGTTTTGCACATTTGTTTCAAAATAAAATGACATACAGATATACTATTCATATATTTTTTAAATTTTTGGAGTTGCTAAAAAACCGACCAAAAAATGTTCCACTTTTTCTTAAATTGGTACAGCTTTGCAGCAAATGATAATCGATCATTTTTTATGAGTAATTTCATTAGCATCATCCATCAGCATTAACATAGATAAATCCAAGATAAAGAGTGTAAAAAGCACATGATACGCTAAAAGATGCGCTGTGGCACAGTGTGCTGGTGGGCTGACCAACCTACCTATATTGGGTCATGGCGGAATACAACCTGCCTTTGTTTAAATTAAATTCGTACGACTCAGTATTGTTGAACATCTCCCAAATTGATGTTCGATTCACATTCTCGAGGCTCTGATAACGGTTCCGCCTGATTTTGATCCAATTCAATAGGTAGTGCAGTAAACACTATGAGTACTGTTTGACCAAATTTGGAGGAATATGACAGTATTTCCCACGTATGAAATTCTCTGAGAATTAATGTAATTTCAATTGCACTATGTGATCCCATCATTTTAGTTGTGTAAATTGGTTAAATTAAGCCATAGATGTTATATTTAAAATAATTTAAAACAATGAAACCCATGCTAAATCAATGTCTTGAAATAAAGGTTAAAATGATTGAGATGGACACAAAATAAAATGCACATAACCTCAAATTTTTATTTGATATAATTTGTGCTGGAAATGCTTCTTTGGTGCTAATAAAGAGTCAATACATTCAACCATGTCTGCGCTGTACAAAACAAGCTTTTGAGAATAGTGCAAGTATATCAGCTCTTTTATAACAAAATATTATTGACTTTATAGTCTCTTAAATTCTGTAAACTAAACCTCCTCCAGTCTGTGTGGTAATTTCTCAAATGACAATTTTTTTTTGTTCACGGGAACTGGTATAGAACACCTGAAATAAGCATTCTAGCATTCTGAAATAATTTACCACTATTATGTTAGACTGTTGCAGAATATCAATCACAATATCTACTTATGTATGAAAAATCCTGAAGAGCATTATGATTTATGATGTATTTTTTATATATAATTATGCTAGATTAGACCACAATATTTGTATTAGAATATGATTTAAATTCATATCTATACAATTTCAGAGGAAGATGATAAATGCTTATACTGACCATAAAGATTTGCCAATTCGATTTTTGTCCGTTGTCAAGAAGTTTGTATAGAATTTCTTCTCAAGGTGCAAATAATAATTTGTGAAGATTTTGTGAAGAAATTTGTCATGATGCCATAATATTTTACAGTCTGCAAGGCTGGCGGGTGGTTCAATGTTTGTTGAGGTTGTCTTCCATTTGACGTTTTAAATCCAAAATGCACTGAGACATCAACTGCTCACTTTTGTGTCATAATTTCAGCCTGCTGCTGAAATATCTTGTTTGGCAAACTATAGTTCCTGTAATTTGGTATATCTCTCGGAGCAAATCAAATAGAGTGACATGACAAGTGGATTTCTCTGAGAAACAGCAAACATGCATCTAGGAAAGATCAGTATTTGGAGAGTTTCTCATCTTTACAAATAGATTTACATCACGTTTAGAGAGAGAAGCCCACAGGGTTGTTGTGCTCCTGCAAAAATAAATGGATAAAACAATCTGACTGTCAACCTCCTTAAATTAAATTAGCTCCTGATTATTTGGTCTGGTCACCAGTGCATTGACATAACATTTGAAATATCAAGTGAGCATGGGATTTGTTCTAAATGATGCAACTAGGGTGCCGAGTATCATTAACACAGACTCCACTACACCATGTCATTGTACTCCACATTTGGTCAAACGGTAGCTTCTAAAATATCCTTGGAGACATTTTACTTCCCTAACACAAGCATTTTTGGCAAAGAGACCCTCCTACCAGGTGTGTGTGTGTGTGTGTGTGTGTGTGTGTGTGTGTGTGTGTGTGTGTGTGTGTGTGTGTGAATATATTTTCAGCCATCCTACAGTATGTTTGAAAGTATTTTTACAATATTATATATATTATACAAATTGTATTTTTTTGTTTTTACCCGCTTTAATTATTCTATAGCACTGTTTCATTTCGCTTGAATGGTATTATAGCAGACTGTCTGATATAAACCCAGCATTTTAAGCTCGTAACCTTTTCAGATCAGTGCATCCCTAGTAGTTGCTGCAGCAGACCTCTGCTGCTATAGTAGTCAATAATGGAAATTCCTAATATTCATGATGACTAAACCACATTACTTCCTGTTTGCTAGTAATATCTCCTACTACTGTATCATATTTTGTTGATGCTGGTATTTGGGCTTGCACATAAAGACTTGTGGTATCAATGAGTGCATTGTTGCTAGTTTCTGTGTGAACATTTATATATGTGTATATATATGTATATAATTTTATATGCGATATGTAGCACACACATTTCTGTGGGACCGCTCATTTGGTATTATAAAGGTTGACTTTAAAAGTGTGTAAAAATGTGAATGCATTATAAAAGGAATTGCTACTTTGTATTTGTATATGTAATGCCCAGTCACACGAGGCACTTGTAGGCAAACAATTGTGTGTTTGATATGGTGATAGTGGAGCAGTGGGAGGTCAATCCCATAGAGTGTAGTCAGAGATTCTACTAACCCTCAGTGGAACTACCTGAGAGAATACCATGAAGCATCCATTAAATTGTTGTGCCTTTTATGGGTTTCATCTTGGAAGAGAGGGTCGCTTGAGAAAAAGGCGTTGGCTTCTGGAGGGACAAGCCAACTTAAAAAAAGATCTCCTATTTTTGACTTGCAGCTGAGCGTTTTGAAAGGAGCCCGTGCTTGTAGAGGTGACATGGGTCAAAACTTTCTTGTGCAGGGACGATAGGGGGAAGTGGCAGTCGGCTGGGCAGGGTCAGGCATTGTAGCAGGCGTGCACGGAGGGAGGGAGGGGATCATTTAACAACTGTCTGTATTTCAGAGCATAAATATTGAATCAGAAAGAGGTGACATATGCTGCAGGAGCACTTTAAAGCTCTTGACGCACCCCGTCTTAAATAGAATGGGATCAGTGCCATCCATTACAAATTTTGACAAAAGCTGCCCTGCTGACAGGGGAGCGAGCCGGCCAGGCTGGTGTGGCCCAGTGCAGCTGACGAGGAGACACGCTATCAACCTGGGACAACAACGGTGTCGACTTGTCTGATAGTAAAATAGACCTGCAGATATATGCAAGCATGTTCCCTTCCAGCTCCTCCCCCACATCTATCTGTCGCTCCCTCTCCTACTCCTTCTCACCTTCTCTCCCTCATAGTCTCTCTTATTGAAGAAAATGTGGCAGAAAGTTTTTCCTTGTTTTATATGTACATAGGTATGTGTGTTGCGGATGAAAGTCCCAATTCCTACTGTATACTGTGTATCATGTTTGTGGTTGCAAGTTACAAATATCCACAATTGGAATTCGATGCGTCATTCATCCGAGCATTATTTTTTGTTGATTCTTTTTCCCATACATTTTTTTGCTTGGCCGATAACGCACAAAAATGGGTCGGCGGGATTAGAATCCTGAACTGCCTTTAGTTATTCGCAATCCCTCTTTGAGAGGCGTGTTGTACCTTCAAAGACCCCCACGTCTGCTGTCGTGTGACCAGAATCTGCGCGCACTAGACAGTGCGCAGCCGTCCCAACTATGTAGATAACTCCGTGTTGGTTTTAAACAGTAAAAATTCCTGCCCACTCGCAGGAGCTGAGCAGGTTATGAGTGGTGAAATACCATTCCTGAATTTATGAGCGGGGAAACACTTGCGTAGCACCTTGGCTCTGCGTCTTGTTTGTTTGGATGGTGAGGGTTGAGCTGCCGGACTCGGGCAGCAGCCGTTTTGAGGGAGTTTTGGGTGCGCTCGATTCCTCAGACACAGAGGTCAGAGGGGCAATGAACTTATGAACCGGTGGGCATCACAGTTACTGTTGAGTCAAGTTTTAGGTCCGGCTAATCCAGGACTCAAGCACAAATTCCTCTAAACTCAACACCACAGATGTATAGGTCTACTCTTTATATAGAAAAGCAATGGGCACTGCTGTCCGCCGCCACCGATCCGAGAAAAAATAAATGTCTGAAGTGAAAAGGATTTGAGTAGCAGTGCCTTATGATAAAGTGTTTAGTAGAAGAAGAAAGTGTGATCTTTATGGTCAGAAGAATTGAGCTTTGTATGTTAGCATAGCTTTTCTTTGACTTTGGAAAAAAATGCTCACTTTGGCGAAAATGCAGTTAAGATTTATTTTAGCTGCCTAAAATAGGAAAATCCTTCATCTTGCTAAATTTAACACACATCGTTTGCAGTTATAAATTATTATGAAGGATATTTGATCAGAAAACCGATGAATCAACATTGCGGAATATTATGTGTTCTTTGTTCTCTGTGTGAGGCTGTTTGAGAATATTATCAAAGCATATTTGTCGGCATCATAGCTTGTCATTTTTAAATGTCAAACATTTATGTTGTTTCACTCTTGAGCCCCAGTTGTACCACTGTATAGCAGATAATCCTTTCTGATTCAACCATCTCTCAACAGACATGTAAGGCCATTAGGGGACAAATTGAAGTGGGATCATCTCAAGTGACACAAAAGTTACGAATGGTAACATCATCCGTGGGAAATCCGCAATAGGCTGGTGTGTCGCTTTCTTTTCTGTCCTTTCCTAAAAGTATTGGAGGAAGTCAATGCACCTGCATAAAATCAGATGCTGATAAGATACTGTCAGTAAGTTGGTGAAAATTTTGTTTAATTATTAATTATCCAGAAACCTGTTACTTTGCTGTGCAGAGATCTTTTGTCCGTCACTCAGGCCGTGTCTCTCAGTTAAACACACAGACACCCATGGCCATTTTCTTTTAAGGTGACAAAAGGGATAACCAATTGTTTTTCTGTTTATCAGAGGTGACATGACCAGTGGCGCAAGGGGGTGAGGAGGCCCTGTGTTGCCATAGCTAAATATACATCCCTGACAGCTCCATAATGGGTTCCAGGAAGTTCAGTCGAAAATAAAAACAAAGCAACATTTCTAGCTGATTGGCTTTGAAAGGCCGTTTTTCCTTGCTGAATGGAAAAATGTGGAGTTCAGCATTCCATGGCCGTGATGCCAGTCGGATTGGATAGGCGCAGCCTTGCGTGTGCAGAACGAGTTGGGCGCGATGGAGACGCATTGCACTGCAGAAACATACTTTATGGGAAAGGTATTTTTCATGTTTAAAAGTGCAAACAACAACAACAAATAGTGATATTGTTGATTAGACTGCTGAGCATATCTGCTGATCTTTTTTTTAATGTTATCTATTTCAATTTCTATTAATTTTGACAAGAGGCAGTTGTTGTTTCTATGCTTTTAACCTGATACAGCCTATTTTTTCAAACTGTTAACATGTTGATGCTTGGCACTGTTTCACTTTATTTTCAAGGTCTTCAAAGATGAGCAGTGTGAAGTCCAGCATTTTGTGGTTTGGAACTAATCCTTGTGAAGCCTGCAGCATAAGCAAAGTTGTCTCAATGTAGAGGTTGTTGATCCACTGCATGTAATCTCCAACATTACCAAATCAATTGGAAATCAGATACCCCTAGTCTGCAACCACAATATTCCTATTTTGTTTTATTCAGAGTTGCTGTTTGGAAGTGCCGTTGGCATGTTTTCCCTATGTTAAATGTATGTTTTTCCAAAGGATATGTATATTGTTATGTACTATTGTTTACAAACAATAGTAATTATAAAAAAAAAAAGTTTTTTATTATTTAGTAATCTATTTATTTAAAAGAAGTAAACAATCTTCAAATGATAGTCAGTATGTAATTAGTATGTAAGTATTACTACATATTTATATTTTTACTGTTATTTTTTGATAAATTCAAGAAATTAATTTTTGTCATTAATTGCAATCCCTTATTCTGGGTTATGAAATGTAAAATCCTTCCAGACGATTAATGTAACAGTTAGCTTGAGGACATTAGCACTGCTGGTGTAAGGACAAATGAGGCAAGAGAGCTCACAAATCTCAAATGCTCAAGTAGCTTGCTGTCCAATGTACACTTTGTCGCTCTTCAACATTCTCTTGTGAGAGCAGACCAAAGTGTTTACAAACACCTAGGTCTCCATCGCAAGATTTTGTCATGAATTCATAAAGATAATGCACTCCCTGGATCCCATCCCATTTGCTCAGCTGTCTGACATTACCCAACAGTATCCTTTGAGGAGCCACTTACCCCAGCATGGTTTAGAATTACCACGCTCCTGGCAAACAGCCTCAGTATTAGACTCCAACGCCACTTTTGTAAATTATGTTTGTATTCCTTTTTCCCCCCTCCTTTTTGCCTCTCCAGTTTGGTTAAATTATGTGCTGAGAGATGTTTTATGACAAACAGCAAGCCCCAGGGAAGTGCACTTTATACATCACTGGAAGTGAGCTGCCATGTGAACGGCAGTGAAGTGCACCCCCCCCCCCCCGCCACCCCCAAACAACACTCAACTCCCTTCTCTAGTTGACACACTGAGGGGAAACCTTGGAAACCTGATTTTCCAAATTTCGGAGTCGTGTATTTGTGTTGTGCTTTAACAAATCGTCAAATAACTCATCAATTGCATTTTGAGTAGGTCGCACAGCTGCCAATGGTCTTTCTCCCTTTAATAATTACAAACATTAACAAAAATATTTGTAATCCTGGGGTGGATGGTATGACAATACTGTGACACAGCAGGGATGTATCTAGCGGGAGATAGTTAACTTATTAGAATAAGAATTTTTATACTACCTCTACACAGAGGCAAATACAAAAACGCAAATACTGTCTGATTGTCATCAATGAGGCTGTCTTCAAAAAATGGTGTTTGACTTTATCTCAAGGCACAATAATAATAATAATAATAACTTTATTTATATAGCACTTTTCAAAAACAAGTTACAGAGTGCTTTACAATAAAAAAAAACCCAATAATAAAATGAATTAAAATCCAAAGACATTGGATATAACAAGATAAAGTAATATTAATAGTACAAAAAATACCAAAAGTTAAGAAAAAGCCATGCGATAAAAGTGAGTCTTAAGAAGCGATTGAAAAGAGGACACTGAGTTTTCCTGCCTGAGATCTCCAGGCAAGGAGTTCCACAGCTGAGGGGCCCGAACAGCAAAGGCCCGGTCGCCTTTAGTCATAAGTCGAGATTTTGGAACCATTAGGGCCCTGTTGGAGGATCTCAGGCAGCGATCTGGCTTATAGGAAGTTAGCAGATCACAGATCTAGGCAGGAACCTGACCACTCAGGGCTTAAAAACAAGAAATAAAATCAATTCTGAAACTCACTGGTAACCAGTGAAGGGCAGCAATGATTGGTGTAATGTGGTTGCTTCTCTTAGTGTGTGTTAAAAGCCTGGCAGCAGCAGTTTGTATCAACTGTAGTCTGTGGATAAAGCTATATAGATAGAATATAATATCTGGATAAAAAATTTGTCCCCGGGCAGCCATAGTACAGCGCCCGGGCACCAACTCCAACTCTTTTTGCCGTTGAGCGTGGTATGCCCAAAACTGAATAACTTTCTCCCCATTCAAAAACTGGTACAGAGGTATGTCTTGTGGCAAGAATCTAGTTCCAGGAGGGTGGCCTAGACGTTGTGGCCCTTTGGCCTCATGCCCTCTCAAGTAAAACACGGTGGCCCCTGAGTTTACTCCGAAGCTGGTTACAGTATGGCAGACATGCAGGTCCACAGGGGAGTAATTTATGACAGTTGTCGCCTTGGTCTGCTAAGCCGGTCAGGGGCATCTCGAGCCACTCTGCTAGGGGCATTTCAGAGTCCCAATGGGGATAAACCCGATAGGCTTTAATGTTTCCCCGCCACGGAGCCTGTGTGGCATCAGTGTTCAGAAATGTACCCTGCTAGCCACTGTTGTTTCAATGTCTCGTTGCTATAGAGAGGGCAGCCTGCCACATATGTTTAGCATACATGACATTTGCAGTTTTCTTGGATAGCAATGTTGATACCTTTTCATCAGTTTATTTATTTATAAAAAAAAAAAAAAAAAAAAAAAAAAAAAATTATATATATATATATATATATATATATATATATATATATATATATATATATATTTTTTTTTAAATATTTACCTAATTACCATATATCATTTGACTTGATATAAATTACATTGGCGATATGGTGGGGTCAAAAGATTAAAAGATAGTTATTTTCCTCCTGCTACACCACTATATACTCACTCCAGCCATGCTACAACACGTGCAACATTTCATCCTTACTGCATTGCGTATCCTTTTTGTTTCCTGTAGAATTAAAGCAACCAGGGATAGTGTTGGCTCAGAGCTGGGTCTCAAGATGGACCAAGGAGGCTTTCAGCTCTGTATATCTAGTCTCAGCCACTATTTGTTTGGGTGTTTACGCGCCCCCCACTCACCCTGTACAGCTGGGATAGAGTTGTTCTCCGTGTGTGTGCCCCAGACTAGCTAAACAGCATCGAAAGATGTCCCATGGACTGTGTATCAAGCCGTTCCTTTGTAAGAGAATCTACAAGCGCCACATTAATGTGCTTTTGGACTGTTTGGAAGTTGGCTGACTGGCTTCTGGTCTGGGTGCATGCAGTGATCTGTTGCCCTCTCTACTCTCCCGCCCCTCTAGCTCAGGGTATACTGAAACAGCCAAGATTAGTATTAATCCCTCTTAATGCTGCAGCTCATAATATAGTCATTAGGTGACTTGAGACTAAGCCGACCCACCTAACTGCTGCGATTTATTAAATACACACAGAGGATTTGCTGTCAATGCAGGGCGGGTATAAAGCGCACATCACGTCTAAATACAGTGGTATCAGCCTATTAATACTGATGAGCTTGGCTGTGAATGGTCACATTCAAATGAGGGGCTCGCAGACTGAGGCAGGGATGAAAGAGACCTCTTCGCTCCAACATGGTATCCTGCATGTTCCCTCCGACATTTGTGAACACACCTTATTGGCAGCTCACATATTTCGGGTTCAAATCCCGAATGGGTAGAATCCGATTGTTTTTTGTCTGTTTATTATTCTTTGTTCACTTATGCCACATCTCAAATTGCCATGAGCTGGAATGAGCTAGAAACATGAAAATTGGCCCAATAACTGAAAATTATGTGCAAATGCTTCCCAAGAAACATGAGCCCAATCGACCAGATGGTGGCGCTGTAATTTAGGCCCAAAAGCGCAATTTTGGAAAGGCCACGGCCCTCACAATATGACTCAGATTGACTTGAAATTTTAGACACAAGTTCAGATCAATGTGCTCTACAAAAAAGCCTCCTGGACCATAAATGTCCGCCTAAAGTCTGCATAATGTTAAAAACAGTAATGTGAACTTTTTTGGATTTTGACTGTATCAACACCAAATTTGGTGTACATCATTGCGAGACTGAGATACAACATTTCTATTATAAATGAGCAAGATCGTTCCAAAAATGTGGTCAAATTTTGCGCCAATTCGAGAGAGGGGAGGAAAATGCTGGAACTTTGAGTGCGCAATTATTGAAATGCTGCATTCATTGCGATGATACTAGAAGTGTGTGATGGCTCTCACTCCTTTGAACACAATTAAAGTAGCTGAAGTGACTTTGCTCGGCTTTGTGAAGCCTGAAACCCTCTTGTTTGAGCTGCTTCTTTCTGATGAGCGCAAACAGGTTTGAACCTGTCAATTGCCGTTTGTGGCTATCTTTTTGTTCTAGAAAACTGTCATCTAGAATCAGAATCAGGATAGTCTTTATTGCCAAGTGAGTTTACACGAACAAGGTATTTGTCTTTGTCTTCGGTGCATACATGAAACATAAATGCAAAACAATAGCACATTCATGGAGCACATGACTCTCGCTGCTGTGTCAAGGTAGACGAGGTGAAATGACCCTGCTGCTGAGATAATTCAGCAGTAGTGTCCCATTGGAGGGGTGCCAGAATTTGGCAACTCATCTAATTGTCCTTGACCAGCTCGTGCTGTGAGGCTGCGGTGGTTTTGTGTTCATATCACGACTTGAGCACATTGCTGCTCTCTGTCAACTGGGCTCTCTCAGCGGTTCTTTTTTCAGTGTTTTATCACCCGCTAATTTCAGAATTTATAAAATACTTGCAAACAATCCATCTCCCTCCAAATGTCACATAGCTTGGAGTGAGGCAGTTTGGAGAACACAGTTACATGACATGTATTTGAACACTTGGGTGACAAATGTGACATAACCACTTGTGATTTAATTGTGATCAGCATTAAATCATGGTGGACCACTCACAAAACTACTAAGTATACTATTGTTTAAAAGTCGTTTTGGATGCAATGCTATTAAGATAGCAACATAACCAGTCCCGAAGTGGTCTTCGGTAAATTAAACAATAGAGAATCCCAAGAAAAAGCAATCCTTGTGGCATTCCTTCCATCAATTGCATAATGTATCACCCAAAAAAACCCGGTTTTCAAATAATCAAAATAATTCAGAAACAATATTGTAACGTGGCTTACTCTCTTATTCGAAGGGCGTTCTGCCAAAATAAAACTGTCTCACATAGTCTGTACTGGTGGCATTGTAATTCAGCACGTCTGCAGTTTTGGGAGCGGCTGTGTGGTAGTGGGTATTGTGTCTTGTGCGAACACAGTGGTCCCAGGCCCGTTGTCCAAAGCTACAGTGCGTGGTTGCAGGATTCCCTCATACCCCTGGGAATGCCATTAGTGGGGGAGCTGAAGGAATGCAGCAGGTGAAACAAATAGTGCCCCCCCCCCCCCCCCCCCCCCCCCGTTGCCTGTTCCAGTTCGGTCTTGCTCAATTTTTCTCTGCCCCCCCGACCCCCAGTATACAGCTCACTTCCGCTTGTTTCTCTCTTAGACCCTGTTTAGTCTGCCGTTTCTGTCCAGTTGTTTGCTCCGAACTTCCGTCTCCATCTACCTTTTCCTCCCTCATTCTTGCCGCACGGTTGTGGATAGCGCTGCTCACCGTGAAGAGGAGGTGTGAAGTTCATCCCAAGCTCAGAGCATGTGTGCTGATTTATCCCGCCGTGGACCAGCCATCTGCGGCTTAACCCTTCACTGTACCCGGCACTGAGCCCTCACTACAGACCCATACTGTAGCCCCCCCCCACACACACACACCCACACCCCCGCACATTCAATCCCACACTTATGCACTTGTGTTTAACCCCCCCCCCAATATCTTTCCCAGGATGACTACCGAGATCGGCAAGGGTACATGGTCAAAGGATCAAATGGAAATTCAGTGTCTTGCTCCTCCAGTGTTTGTTTTTCTGGAAATAGAGGTGATAATATGAGGCCACCACGTCTGAAGGGCACCACCGACTGAATGACAGCGCGAGCAAACACTTAGGCGGTTAAATGAAATGGGCTGATTTGGATTAGAGGGCCCCGTTTACCGCGATGCATCCAATCAGGGGAAAATGAGGTTTAAAGAGCCAGTAAACTCATCACAAAATTACAAGTCAAGTTCCTGAGTGTGATTTGGAGAACAATGTGCGACGGCTTACAACATTTACGTTAGTAACGTTCAAAGTGCAAAAGTTGTGCATTTATTTAATTTTTTCGAAAATGAATACAGACACTCATTGCTGCCAACACATGTACCTTCACTTACACACATTATACAATGGGACTTAAGATGTATTGTATTGTTTACATGGCAAAAAAGGATCCAATATCAGCAATAATGAAGTCTCCGCTTACTGTTCCTTCTTAACTGCATGCAAACTGACTTAACCAATCTTCAACACACATGGTGAGTCAGAGGTTAGTACATCTTATCATTAAAATGAAGAAAATAACTATATATATATATATATATATATATATATATCTTTATTTAATGCACACTTAAAACTTTGTTTCTGGCAAGAAAGCTCGACACTGTTGCCTTGATATTGGCTGTCCTATGGTCATTGCAATATGCAATGCATCCATCGCATATTGCATATTTTTCTACTCATCACGCAGCCCTAAAACACAATCATTTGCACGCAGAACAGAAATGTTGGCAGTGTACTTCCCCCTCTCGTGCTCCATGTTTTAATTCAGCATGATAAGACATCCGTTCATTTATAAGTGGACTGAGCGTGAAGTATGTCCATCCATCACAGAGGCGACGGCAGCCTGTGAAAAACATTAACTGGGAGTCGCGGCATGGCCAGCTCCTTGCCAGAATAATACAGCCTCTGTGTAAAGTATGCAGCATAGAGAGTACATTTTATGTACAGGACGACAGGTGCAAACTCACGCTTTCCCCTTGACCCAACGCTGGAAAGGTTTGCTAATTAAGTCATGCTTTTTAAATTGTCTAGATAAGTTTAAAAACCGTAATCATAACCAGACCATCATCGTCCCGTGAGATCAAAAACATTCTCTGAGATATAGAATGACAGTGACCGTTAATCTATTATTTAAAATTCCATTCCATTTTATTGCCCTCATTCATACTATACGTGCACGCACGCACGCACGCACACACACACACACACACTTCCTTAATAAACAGTCAGAAGCCTGTAGTTCCCAAGAGACATCCTAGTTTGTCTTAATGATCAATATGGATTACAAAGGGCAATTTAAACAGTGCTCTCTGGGTCAGAGGTGGTGGCCACTGCTGTGTGTCTGTTTGGTCTTCAGCAATGTCATCTTTAATATTGAGGACTCAGGTTTTCAGTAAACAAAGCATGGATGAGCGGTGGTTGTGCTGGGGGATGGGTGGGAGGCATGGGTTTCACCCGGCTGAAAGATGGCACCTAGCAATCTCACATCACCTAGAGACAAGACAACAGACGTACAAACTCTCTAGAGTTGCATAAGCTGTGCCATCGGGTTGACATAGAGGATTTATCATAACTCTTACAGGGCTCGACAGCAGCTGATTGATCAATTGGCACCCGTTTTGTGGCCTCTTGTTGCCCCCTTTGGCAATCACTTTTTGACATAAAAAAAGGGAACAGCAAACCGCAACGGTCTATTTTTTCCTCCAAATTGATCCGAAGAGTTTTATTTTTTTAGGGAGGTATGCGCGGGGTGCATCGACCCATTTTAGCATTTTTTTTATTTTATCCGCCCGAGAAAACAACCTAATCTAAGATTGATTAACTAGCGGACTCTTTCTCTGATATTATTTTAGAACTAAGACGCGGACACAGCTCTAGTCTCCGATTGAAAGCACTCTTAAGCGATGCTGCGTTCACAGGCTCGGAAACCTGTAATGCTTGTCGGAAGTGATTCCGACAGGTTCCATTGGAACCTGGAAAACTGTCGAACCACCATAAGTATATTTCAGACCTTTTTTCACCATGCATGTGTTTGCATTTCTGTGCAGTTAACTACAACAAAACTAAAAACTAAAACTAGATGTGGAAAAACATTTTAATCAAAATTAGACAGCTGCAGGCAGCAATACGTGGGGTCCAGGGTAGTCAGCCCTTGGTTGAAGTTCAATGGACAAGTGTGCTTTGGCTCTCTGTTTCAGTGTGTTTTGAGACCACAGAAGTTCATTCATTTCAGCCTGGTTATAGTGTAATTCTATGATCGGGCGGTGTTTGTGGGTGCGGTCTACGTCGCAACTAACGGTGGTCATCACTCTGAAGTCGGGCTGCATGATTTTGGCTAAAATGAGAATCACGGTTATTTTATTCTATTTTGTGATCACGATTATTTATCACAACTATTTTTCTATTTTGGGGAACACAACTATTTTATTGTGCTTTGTAAATCAACAGAAAAGTGTCTTCACAATAATAATGTATTTTATAAACCTAGAAACTCAAACTCACATTACTAATAAACACGAATGTTGGTTACATTACACCCGCATATTTTTCGCAAGGGGAAAAAACAAAACAGCCAGTAATGTACGCCGCCATCTGGGTGCGAGAGTCATTGTTGATCGCAAACTCCATGGACAATACTGAACCGCAGATCTGGATGAAACTTGAACAACGCAATGTTGTAACTGCCTTCGGGGCTGGATCCCTAATAAAATAAAAATATACAGGAATGTCTTGAGTATTAGTCTCTTTTTTTCTTCTTTTCAATTTGGTCAGCGTGCGGTTCGAGCCAAACAGCAGCGGCGCTCGTCAAGGTCACATTTTGGTCACTTAGCCAATCGGATTAAAGAGGCAGGTCATAAAAGTTTATTACCAATAACGTCCCGTTTCATACAGACTGTCAGTTACTGTATTTGTTAACATGTGAAAAGTAATTAAGGACCAATTAAGTTCATAAATCTCAAAAAATAGCCCAAACTAATTTTTTTTTTTTAATTACTTAATGATTTTGTTTTTTTGTTAAAGGACTACTTTGACTTTTTCCTTTGAAATAAAACAGCACATTATTTCTGTATGAATGTGTTGCGTTGCATGTCGATTTCAGCGGTGCTCCTAAATTTTGTGCCGGTCCTCCTAAAATTTTCAGTAGGGAGCACCAGTGTTACTAGTAGAAAAAGTTTGTCTGGAACCCTGCGCAGAGAATCTGCAGTTGCGAGCTCTTGCACAGGGGCTGTTGCTCTTTTCAATCATTCTATGTACAGTGTTGGTTTTCTGCTTGCTTATCTCTCCCTGCTCCCTGAGTGTGCGCTTGTATATACAAATGCAAAGTATATTCCATTTGCCCTCTAGGAAATTCTCTCTTGTAGTAACCCTTGCAGTGAGTTAGCCATCCTTTCAAGCAATTGAAAAAGTTTTAATTTCTCTGGGGCTTTCAAATTGCCTGTTTTGGTTGTACAGGGGCATTGTTCAAGGCATCTTTAAAATACCACTGTGGCCCGAACGGAACAGCCATATGGAGCTCCATAGCATTGTTATGTCCTAATTGCCCCCTTCGACAAGTGCCAATTTCCTTCAAGAGAACGCAGGGACCGAGAGAGAACACAAGAATGGATGAAGCAGGGGAGGGGTTGAGGGGCTGGTGAGTTGACATACATCACACTTCTCTCAGCATGAGAAGACTGTCGTGCCAGACTTTCTCCGGCAGATGTACAGATAAGAATTCTCCCCAGAATTCATTTAGCCTTGCCGGTCTTGTTAAAACGCTGTCTCTCTCCTCAGCCCAGAGGAGCAGCAGTGTTGCTACCAAGGACCTTAGCTCCTAATTCTTAGAAGCCAGAGAGGTTCAGATCAATAACCATCAGTGTTTGGTTTTGGGCCACAGCGCCGGTCAAAGGGAATTCACCTCCTCCCCCTTCCTTTTCTTTACTGAGGGTGTTATTTTGTTCTGTGGAAGCATGCTGGCAGTGTGTCGATCGAGGAGACTCCATCGTCTTCTTGGGCACATGCACAGCACAGCCCCCAGAAACTACATGTAAGAAATGATTTAACAAAGCTGTGGTTGAATAAGTGTTTTTCTATTCTAGCCTGCATTCTCCAACACACAAACACAAGCTTCTTGGATTTACACAATATACTTTATTTGACACTAGACAGTTCATTAAACTGGTAATTTTATGAAAAATTCCCATATACTTATTTATCTGGCACTTCAGAACAACAGACACTCAGTGTATTTGTCTTATGGTGTGTATCCTCGAAGGGCCCTTTCCAATGTTGATGGCAGTCCACCTTTCCTGGCAAGAATTCACTGATCGAGCATGTGCAAGAACTTAAAGGAGGCCTCTGTGGTGAATTTCATAAATCAGCATAGCCAGTTGTGTTCAGTAAAAACACTGTATGGATGCCTGTATGGAAAACTAGTTTCAAATGGAATTCAGACAAAAAAATATATATATCCAAAATTCTCATTGCAACATACATATTCTCCGCTAAACATATGTCTCCTATATTGTTTAACACAAGACCAGCAACACATCTGGTCTTTAAAAACCATTGAATTCTTGCTTAATTGCCGGTGCCAAGAACACAAAGAGTTATCAATATGACAACAATCTGTCAGGCATTCATTTGAAAGAAGTGCTGATGACAAAAAAAAATTATAGTTTTATTCCTGTTTTCTTTTTTTTATATTGTAGTGTTTTATGATTTGACGGCCTCAGGACTGTGTAGAGAGGCATGCTGGAAGCCTTATATGACTGTAAAATATGTGACACAGGAGGCAGACAAATTATGTTATTCGGCCCTTTGTGATTTAATTAAGCAAATACAAAGAGGTCGCCGGACCTGGGGCATGCAGTCCAGCAGTGTTTGTATTTCTGGTGTAGTAATCATGTCCCTGAATAGCTCCGTTCCCCCTCCCCTCACTTTATGCTGTACTATACCTTTCTCGGTTGCACTGTCTCCCTCGCTTATTTATGTACTCACTCACTCTCCATAGTTTTGAAATTGGCTTCTTGTTTGTGGAGAATTATCTGTAGCTCGTATATAATTCAGACTTCTCTTGCAACAGTCATCCGCTGCGGAGGGGAGGCCTGAAAAATTAAACACACAGAATAACGATTGAGATTCTGCTTTAAATTTTCGACCGCTATATAAGTTTTGATATTTAACTGGGTTGTATGTGCATGCATATACTGAAGATATTATATACTAGTTCATGTCCAGTTGGGCAGTCATTAATGTGACTTGTTAAAATATGCAGTGCCATGTGATGATGACAGCTTCAGTCTCTCCCTCTGGCTACTTTTTAAGAGTTCACGAGGCCTGACTGCACATTGTGGTTGTCTTCCCTCTCTATCTTTTCTTTCGCTTGATCTCATGCTCTCTCTCTCTCTCTCTCTCGGTTCTTTGAGTACCATTAAGTTCACTGAAAACTTTGCATTTTTTATTTTTTTTTGTGTAAAGGTTACTTTATGCTATGGTCTCATGTGAACCGCCTGAGGCTTATGAGAACGTGATCCCATCATAGGCAAAATTATCACCATGACACAGACAAAAAAAAAAAATCACTTACTTAGAAGCAGAGGATTCACATTCCATTTGTGACAATTCTAACATTGGTTAACGTTCCCCTTCAGTTTGGATCGAAATATATCAAAATAATTTTAAATTGGCTCAAATAATTGCAATCAGGTGATTATGTAATAATTGTGGCAGCTCTAATTAGAAGTTATATATTTCATGTGAATAAGCGCAGGGGTATTGATATTTGATCATTTTGACACAGGTACAAAATGGTGTGTAAGTCTATAATTGAATGTAACACTAATGGTTGCCTCTACATGTCTTCATATTGCTGATCCCGTCCCGGCTGCATCTCAGAGCAAAGGAATTTCTTTTTTGATTATACTTTTTTCTTGTGCATTTCTTTTTTCTTTGGAACCATTTTCCTGACCTGCAATATGTGTCATTCTGAATTACTTTCTTCTGAGTTTATTTTACAAATAGTTTCATAAAAACAGAAATGTGACAACTGAAGTCTCTTCGCCTCAATGTAAGAGTAGGAGAGTGCTAAATTAAAAGATGGATGGAATGCAAGTACTTGATAGGACATAAAGGACAAAAAAATATATATCAAATTTGAGCCAATCTGTTTATGCAACTAGTGGAAAATGTTGATCCTCAGCCCTGATGAGTTTGCAAAACAACTACCTATTATCAACAGGTATTGTAAACGATTTTTGGAATTATTAACATAATTGTTATTATTAACACAAATTTACCTGTGCACTTAAAGTTCTCTTTTGAAAAGAGATTAATAATCGTTAATCTTCTGCACTAAAGACTTTTCTTTAAATAGGCATAGAAGCTTGATGATTTTGCTGAAGTGCTGCATATGTTTTGTTACTCTTTTTGGTTTATGTATTGTGCAGCTAAACTTTGACTCTTTTCATACTATTTGGATGTTAGCCAGCATGTTCTTAGTTTGACAGGCTGTACTGAACAAACTGGATTGCACTTAGCTGCTGTGCCAATAGTCCTAAGAGTGTAATCCTCTTCTGTTCTAATATATCTGGCCATGCATGGATCTCTGTATTTCATATTCGATACTTCCCAGCTCTTAATAATAGTTCAATTACTTTATTTTATTATTATTATTTTTTTTTATTAGCACACAGGAAGTTATAAAACAAAAGTATATAACAAATTGAACATAGCAGGAATAGTGCAGGAGAGGTGAGAAATACCAAAGGGCTAAAACCTTCCCTCTATTTACAATGTATCCTAATACTATTGATATTTGTTTTCTTTACCATAATGAGATAAAGAACAAAAAAAATAGTAATAATAAATAAAACAAAGGTAAACACAAACAAACATGCTGAGCACATTAACTATGACACAGGTGTTTTTTCATAATAGACTTTAATGCTGACACTGATGGACAGGTTTTGATAGAGAGGCGACTGCTATTCCAAAGTAGTGGTCCTCTGTATTTTATGGTGTATTGTCCAAGAGTTGTGTGATAATAGGGAAGATGAATGTCCTTCGCTAGCCTGGTTGGATATGACTGGACATCTGACTTCATTGAAAAGAAGTTGTGAAATACATTTGGTATGTATGTTATGGTATGTTTGAAATGTACATTTATACATAAAGATACATGTTTGATACTGTAGATATTGATGTTGAAAATGAACAACAGATTTAATTTCTTGAGCAGTGGAGCCAATGGTTCATGGTGATTTGACGCACTTGCCAATCTTAAGCTTATTTTAGATTAAAATATTTTTTTGAAGGGAAGATGGATATATACTGGCCCAAACTATGTTACACTATGATATGTATAGATACATTCAATTATAATAGAGTGTTAGAATACAGGATTGATTTACCAGCGAACAAACTTTTCTAATGATGCCAAAAGACTTGATAGTTTTTTTTACACACATGCTCAATGTGATCTTTCCAGAACAGTTTTTCATCATCCTCATCATCATTTCACTTATACCCCTTTCCCAATGCGCCAAAAACCTGGTACCACCCGGAATTTGTCATCAGTGGGAAAGCTAACACCCGGGTTTCGGTCCCGTGTCAAATGACCCTGCAATAGACACAGGTTTTTATCGGCTCCACCTCCGGTCGGCGCTGATGTAAACAGGACACATGGGTCCACCTGCTAATTTTGGCTCCTTTACCTGCGCAATGTAACGCGTGTTGAAGTTATGGACGTTGGTGCGTTAATAGACGGGAATATCCATCTATCATTAGATCATTTCATATTCCATTTAGAATCCAAAATCAAAATTAGGAGTTAATGACTTTTTCCCCCGCATTTGGGACCATGAAATGTTTTGAGTGTGGCGATCTCAGCGGAGAACCCCAAGCTCCCCGCTGCGCTCCGAGCCACTCCAGCACCGCCACAAGCAGGTCTTTGAACCGGAGGAGCGTCTCCGCTCCCCGCTGCCAAAGGAACGCAGCTTTCTGGCGTGTTGGTGACGTGAAACGTGACACACCAGAAAAAACAAAAAACAAAAAAAAACCCTTTATTTCTCCAGCTAACGGGAAATGTGTCAATCATGTATTTTAGCGGGGTTACCTGTGTTAAAAAAGAAATTAAAATAAAAAAACGGGTTTACCCTCTAATTTTGGTGTAAAAACGGTATAAAACACCTAAAAAATGTTGATTGCAGAAGTGACAATTTTGCATCTTCCTTTGGGTAACTGTTATTTTTATTTCTTTCTTATATTTATATTTCTTTTTTATATTTAAGGAAAGATTGTTCATCCGGAACCACTTTGAAGTATATGAGAGAATATCATTGGCTTCTCTTACAAAGGGACCAAGGTTTACTGCGATCTGAAAATTATTGGTATCATCAGCAAATAGAATGGGCAATACAGAATCAGACATCTGAGCAAAGTCATTTATATAAATGAGAAATAGAAGTGGCCCAAGAATAGATCCTTGAGGCAATAGCATGATTCTATTTGAAATACACCCGTTTATAGATACATATTGATCTCTATTATTAAGGTAGTCACTAAGCCAATTAACAACAACCTCCTGAAAGCCATAACGGTAAAGTTTGGAAATGAGAATTTTATGATCAACTGTATCAAAAGCCTTGGATAAATCCAAGAATATACCAATTGTGAACATATTATTGTCGTAAGCTGTGGAGATTTGTCTAGAAGTTGATTAGTTAATATTTTTCTCTTTGCAGGATACATCAATATGAAGAATATTATTTATTATTTTAATATTTTCAGTTTATTTTCTTTTCTTCTACAGTAGGAGTGGTCCACATACTTAAGCCTGATTTTATTTTTGGACCACAATGGTCTCCTTTTCAGTCGTGTAAATCCTGTGTTGCATCTTATTTTGTTGGTCTACATTACACTTTGTACAGAGGTTGGGATCTCCTGCTGTTGCTCCCCTTGTTTTAAGTCCTTTCTGGTCCAGTGCCAATAGATGTGCATGTGTAAGAGATGGCTACTGTTTTTTGCCGAGCCCAGCTCATCCTGAGGTGATCTCCTGGGGGCAAAGGTTCCTCCTTCCCCCCTCCCTCTGCTGGGGTCATTTGGAGAGCTAAGCCACACATGGCTGGCTACTCTCTCATAAGTGCACAGCAGTAGGATAGGGCTTGTAACATGGAAAAGGTAGAGGGGATTAGTCCTTTGGTGAATCCTGATGGGCTCATTTCACAAACCTTTTCTACCAATTAAGCTGAACTCGAGTTAGACTTGCATGCACACTCATGGTCTCACTTATACCCACAAACACAACCCTTAGATAGCACCATGCTTGGCTAGTCGAGCCGCTTAAATCCTATCCTTTTTTTTTTTTTTTTTTTTTTTTTTTTTCCCCCTCCCCCCAACTGGTCAATGTCAACCAGAGGTCAACCTGGTTATAGTGTTATTGCCTCACCATGGCTGTGACCATCATTATTCTTTTAACTTCACTCCACAAGCCGGGGAGATTGGACCAAAGTACAGAGCCTGTATTTAGCCTTTATTTAAGGAGATTGCTGGTGGTCACCGAAGGACTGCTCGAGCCGGCCTTGTGTTCACCGATGGCAAGTCGGATCAATACAACACAATTGAGTTTTCCAATCTGGGAGTCTTTGGGAACGCAGCCGTGGCACTTACAGGGTGATCGCCTCTGATGAAGTCTTCATCAGGATCTATTGACAGATTCATTTGAGCACTCTCCTTCCACCCTTACCACATGTTTTTTTCTACCACTGTAAAGTAATGGGACACTAACACCCCCTTCAAAAAGTTTTCTGGCAGCTTACAGAATCATCGCACAAACAGCACTCCCTCTGTTTTTCATGAAATTGCAGCACATTTTTAGTTTTGAGTTCATGTGTGTGTGTGTGTACGTTGGTTTTCTTCTATGGTAGCGTGATTATCAAATGAGCATAAGGTACCGTTGATAGCATTGCAGACTCATACACTGTGGCATTGTTGCTAAATATACACTAGAATGACCCACCCCCCTCGCCAAACCCTTGGATGGCAACAACAAAGAAAGCTTATAAAGCTTTCACAGTGATACAAAGAAAACACCAGACTAAAACTGATTTTCTGAAACGTGAGAGAAGATTTGCTTTTGGAAGCCCGTTTGAAACAGTGACCTGGCGACCGATAAAGGGGAGTGTGGATATTTCTTAACTTATTTCATATTTGATTTCCAAACAAGCCGCAGGAGTATTAGGTATCACACACTAATGCATGGCGGTCACATGTGCACTTTTCGAAATTGGTTGGATGCTCTTCTCAGCGCCTTTGAAGTCTCCTTTTTTCAGCATTTGGGTTGTAGCTGTTCTCAAGAAAGCCCTAATCCTCGTGGTATTGCTGTGGCAAGCACTATCTCGGCAAAATGCCTCACAGCGGTTTGCGTGACTCCGCTAATTTTCCCCGTTGTTGTTTTTACCTGTTTTTTATTTTTTCTGCCCCCTCCTGAACCCCCTTTTGCTCTTTCAGTTCTCTAGAACAGAGGTTTTCAATATATGGCCAGGTGGGCCGCGGCATGGCACTTTAATTAATTTTCTTTTAAATTGTAGAGGAAAAAAATCATGTGATGTACAAAGTCTAGCATAGTTTCAACTGGGGAAGTATATATATAAAAAAAAACAAAAAAAACCTGTATTTATATAAATCAGGGTTTCTACGCAGTATGGAATTTGATTTAATAATTTCCAGGTCTGGATAAGTATGGGGGAAAAAAAGAAAGAGTATGGATACATATGTTTCCAGACTATTGCCCCTGTTCCGTTTCCTAAAATATAAAATTCAGAATTTCTAAAAATAAATTGATCATCCAAGCAGAGTGTTGTTCATAGTGTTGGCAACCAAAATGTTAACCAGTGTGTGAGAGAGCGCAGGCCAGAGCGAGCTTGACATCGTCCAAAGCAAGAAGAAGAAGAAGAAGAAGAATCATTTTTATTCGTCTCACGGGTGCGAATGGACTTAGCACACACATACATTTGTGGGGACGACCACAAATACATACACACACACACACACACACACACACACACACACACACACACACACACACACACACACATGCAGGGAGGGGTGGCTGGAGAAATTAAGCCCCGACGTTTCTTCCATCCCAGCCGACCTTCCTCAAGGGGCATCCAGGATCCAGCGCCAGGCATCCAGCACACACTTTGATGGCACCCGGGGACCAATTCCAGGTGTAGATCCATGTTGTGGTCCTGGATCCATGGATCCGTCCAGGTGTAGATGCATGTCGTGGTTATCTTACTAATTGGGAGATTACCCACCTGAACATGTGCTCAGCCAAGTATGACTTGCGACTTAATGCACACGCCTATGCAAAGCTGCCCGTACGTCGCAGCCTGCAAAACAGCTCTGCCCCAAGTGCCTTATAACTGTACCAAATCCGGACATCTGTGACCAAATTAGTTTGGGGGTGGGGGGGGAAGCGGCAATATCTTTTAATTGCATATATACCTAGCATCACAAATAACCAAATGTTAAGCTTGTCTGAACATTTACGAGTTGTGCAGCGATGGAAAGGAAACCATACAAGTTATGTTCATCGTCGTTTCCCTGGACACATTGAATAAACAAGGCTGCACAGATGCTATGAAAGTGTAATTATTTAACTCTTTTCAACTAATTTTTGGTTCTTTTTTATAAAAGAGACTAAAACATATGGGGTGGAACAATAATATTATTTATTCAATATGTTAAGGGAAATAATGCGAGTATAGGTAGCACCAGTTAGTTGACTTGCTCTCTGGGCAGAGATGTTGGACACGTTGGAACGTCATCCAACTTTCCGCGTCGGGGTGTGGCCTGAACGGCCTTAATGGGTAAATGCAAGTTTTCAGGGGGCTGGCTTGACAGTCCCTGGTTGAACTTGACTGGGTTTGGTGTTTGGTAATTGATTTGTATGCGCTACAGTACCTAGCTACAATCTCCTGGCAATTGTTTAGCAACATAATAGCATACATAGTCCAGATGTCACATATGTGTTAGCAGTTGGATTTAAAACCATTTATTTACATAATGGACACCTAGCTTTTTGTACTCAGATGTCAAATATGGTCTGAAAAATCTACCGAGAAGTCTGGAAATTTGAGTCTGGAAAAGTATGGGATTCTGATATGAAAATTTGTGCAGCAACCCTGATAAATTCACTGAAAACATTATCGCTCATTTATTTTACATGTTTACTGACTATTTGAGCTAACAAAACAAATATATTTGGTAGGTTTTAGGCTGTTAAGTGAATGTAAACACAAAAACAGTTGGGAACATGCAAAGAGTGACAGCAAGATTGACAGACCGATGACGAGGAAAGTTATCTGTTGCATCTTTCTTGCACAGACATTTTATGCTGCTGTTGTGGTATTTTAGTGTCTCTACCATTTTATCAAGCTACTGTTACCAAACACCTTTTGTTGTGCTCAGCTGCTCTTTCAAGCCAGCTTAATTAACGCATGATCCCACTTCATACATGACGGCCTTAGCTCTGAACTTTTGGGAGTTTTATAATGATAAGACACGCCGTGCCTTTTGAATGTCCTCTCATTGGACCCCCCCCCCCCCCCACCTCAGATTTTAGTTTTCTCATCGCTTTCTCCTGTTTCCCTCCCATCCCCCCTTTGCTCTACCCCTCTGCATTTTCCATCTCCCGTGCACCCACAGCTGAGAGAGGGTTACAACCTCCTGCGCTGCTAATTCCCCATTGATCTACTCCCCTTAGGGCACGGGGGCTGTTTACACAGACCTTTATAGAGCAGGCAGGGAAAGTATATTAAACTCTGCACAGTGCTGTTGACCACTCTGTCATGCCTTGTTTGTGTGCACACCACCGTTTGAGGCTACGGCCCCTGAAGCTAACATGCACCATACATGTGAATGTAGGCAAAACCCCTGGCACGATAAGACAATGTAGAAGCCGGCATTAAGGATTTCTGAAAGTAATATCGCTGAAATGATTGTGTACAGGTTGGAAAGCAAAATGAGTATTATTTGAATATGGGCCAAGTACATTTTTTTTCCCATCTAATACTACAGTAGATATTTTCCGTAAGTCATTCAGAAGTTACTGATTAAATCTCCAGTATAAACACCACGGAAGTGACCAGAAATTAAGTAGTTTCTTTAAGAGTACTATAAATGTTATCTATAAAAATGTATTTTAAAGGTTGACGTCCCTGTGGTTGACGTTACGACGATGTTGGCTTCTCTTAAGAGGACTAAAAGACAATGTTATTGTCCAGTTGGAGGACCTAAGGGAAGGTTCGGTATCAGTAGTATTCTTCTCCCACCTCAAGAAGAAGCACATACCACTCGCTGATGATCTTGTCACGTGTGAGAGTTTTGTCACGTGAGGATTTTTTTAGCACAGTTTTGTGTAATGTAAAAACTCTTACTCAACAGAGATGCAGATCTGAGAGGCAGATCTTGTCCATTTTTTTTTTCAAAACAATCATTTGTACGATACAAGTTAAATCTTCATCCTGTTGGGTGGTTTGAGATTAACTGATTGTCCTGTCTGTCTCTTTATTTTCTTCTCTCTGCCTCTTCCTCTCTCTCCCTCTCTGACTTTCTTCTCCTTTGTTTTTCTTTCTTCTCTCGTCTCCTTCGCCGCCGCGTCCCTTCTCCGCAGAGCTTTCCGATGTGGAGCCCAACATATTCCTGCGGCCCTTCCTGGAAGTTGTGCGCTCGGAGGACACCACCGGACCAATCACCGGCCTGGCGCTCACCTCAGTCAACAAGTTTCTCTGCTACGGCCTCATAGGTGAGAAAGCCGAGAACCTCCGATGGTTCAGTCTCCACTTCATATAACTGGGATTAAGGAAAGGTTCACGCAGCGCCACATATTTATCTGTGAAAATGAAACGAGCCATTCGTTACATGCCTGTGGGTGGATTACTTGGATGTTTGTGTGCAGTATTAGTTCAGTGGTTATATATAGTTTATGTACGTAGAAGGATGGAAATTTAATTTTCAGAAGTGTGATTAAACAGTTAAGAGCATATAAGCATAAGCCACCGTAGAGGTGGGATTGATTCGAAAGGATTATGTATCATGTTGGCAATTTATAAGGTCACAGAGTTTCCATTGTGACTAATGACTCCTGGTGTTGCTCATCGTCAGCTCACTCCAGGAATGCAGAGAATGGCCTATTCTCAACATTGGTGTGTACACCGACATTTTTTGGCATAGGCACAGCACCGCCTGTCCTTGCCAGGACTCATCACAGGAAATATAGCCCGGTGTCCGCCAGTTGTTTTTTGTAAAAGAGTAAAATGTGCACGCACGCCCAGATGTTAGTCTAAATAGCATGGGTGAAATAAATAATGTTATGTCTCCATTAAAGCAGCTGTGGCGAGGGCTGGTCTGAGGGAGAACCGTGGTAACAACAAATACAAATTCAAAACTGACTGCGCAGGTCACCTCACAAATTGCTCCTGGACTAATCGCACAGAAGCACACACACGGAAGGATTCATTTTTCAATCATCAAAATGAATTTTATATAATATTGATATATTTCAAGATATCTCACAATAAATGAAAATGAAAGCCTCACGTTAACGTCTCAACTCAGCTTCATCTTATTTACGCATATTTAACGTTAAGCCAAAAACATTGGCTTACAAATAAAACTTAGTATGCATCACGGTACAAAGTGTGAATTTCATGACAATGTGACGACGCTGAAAGCTGAAAGCTAATATTGATGATAATAATTTCTTGCCACACAAACTGGCCACCGCCGCATCCAATCTTTAAGTGATCAAAATGAGTGCTGTCTATCCACGGCGATGCCCCACCACACCCCAGGGACGACTGTTCCCTTTTCCGCTGACAAACTGTTGAGATGGTGCGACGCTGGCGGACTGTCATGCTACCCAGAATGCGTCACAATTCGGCTGGTGGCGTTCCGACACTAAAATCCTCAGAAGGACTGTTAACATGCCCCCCCACCCATCCCATCCCATCTCACCACCACCATCTCCCCAAATCTGGCACTGCTGTTACAGAGGCAGCTGGGCGCTCCGCTGGCTGGGGATATTCTAAGTTCAAGGAGTATTGAAATATGATCTTAAGAATGTGTCAAGAGCTCCCACAGGATACTAAATACATCCATTTTCCCATGCATCCCCAAAAATTTCAGCCTGAGTGACCGTTGCTTTCTAATATCATTTTAAGAATAATGATGGAGAGATTTATTCACCGGTGCATAAAACCAGTGCTGACAATAACTGTAGAAATCCCGTAAATATTGTCAGTGAATTGAGGCAACATCAATGCTTTATATTTTTTATTTATAATTTTTTTTTAGTTGTTGTATGTGGTCCTTAATTTTGATCATTTGGCGTGAGTGAAATGCCGAGTTGATTTATTTTTCGCCTGTTTTTCATTGGCCTGAATTGGAGTTTCGCTCCGGCTTTTGTATTCAGGCTCAGTAGGTTACTTTGACAGCCACCGGTCCAGTCAGAACATGTGTGATGTTCGACTTGTCACATCAAAAACAAAATCCTGGCTGCTGCTTTACAGTGAGACACAGGCTTTTGTCAAGTCATTTTTTGTTTGAGGCCTCAGGAATTTAGGTGATAAAATTCATATTGTCGTAAAATGCAATTTTAAGATCACAGCAAAAGGGGCCAAAATTGTATATCTAATGTCAAGAGTTTTAGTTCTTGTATTTCTACAACTGGATTAATTTTAAATAGGTTTTTAATGATTTTGTAAATAAAACATGTTGACAACAAGGTCCAAATAAAAATTTCCAAGACATTTTTGCCTTTGTCGCTTGCACTGACTTCAAGTCCTCATCAAAGCGATCAGTCAGTTATGAAGATACTGTTCAAGTTATTCGCTCGGCCAATATATACTGAATACAGGAAGAGGTTTAATTCGAACTGTCTGCAACAACACCAGCTAACACCAAAGGTATTCTTACATGATAGTGCAAGATTCATTTGACTCTACTTTCATAATGTCAAACACTCTACATCGGGCCAGCCGAACCTGTGACTAATGACACATAAATAGTTAATCCAAAGAGGTCATTCTATATTTTTTAAATTCATCCTGATTTATTGCATTTTTAACAATAATACTCATAAACGTGCGTTACCGTTTTTGTTTGGCGCTTCTCCGTTGTGCCGGAACAAAGTTGAATACAGAGAAATCAATCGCGTCCTTTGTTTTGACATAACCTGAACCAATCCCTCCCTAAAGGCTTCCCTGATTAACCTTTTGAAAAGTTTTCAAACAGTTCCCGTAGGATCTAGTTCAGGATGTGGTTAGACGCCCGGCCGGTACATTTGACCCTGCATTTGTGGTAGTTGAGGTGTTGTGGTTTTTTGAGTGTAGCGCGTGGAGGATGTGAAGCTTGTCCTGCCAAGTACTGCCATCTTCTGGCTCCGTAGAAACACTGTGGATTTCAGAAAGCTGCGTTTCTTGTCAAATAAAGACGTATTTGAATCACTCCCACACGGCTTTTCCAACCCTCCAAAAAGAACATACAATATAAATAAAACAAAATTATAACAGCATGTCCCTCCTATTATGTTTGCTACTTTCAAAATGTCTCTAGTGTTGAATTGTTCCCATCCCTTTAAAAAAACACAAACACAACTGTTTTATTTATACATATATATATATATATATATATATATATATATATATATATATATATATATATATATATATATATATATATATAACAAAATCAAATCTATTGAGTGGAAGTGTTGGGGGGGGCACATGCAAAAATCATATTGAGAGAAAGACAGAAAAAAGGAAAAACAAACAGATGCTCAAGGCACTTGTTTGAAATCCCCCTACAGTATGTTGAATAATTATCTGTGATTCCGTGTAAACCGGGGATCAACGTGTCTGTCCTTTTGTTGCCAGGGAGAGCGGGGACCAGCCTTCTCTCTCTCCTTTGATTAGACTTGCTCTTCTTTTTTTTTTTTTTTTTTTTCTTTTCCTGCGGGCCTTCTGGTGTGTGTGTGTGTGTGTGTGTGTGTGTGTGTGTGTGTGTGTGTGTGTGTGTGTGTGTGTGTGTGTGTGTGTGTGTGTGTGTGTGTGTGTGTGTGTGTGTGTGTGTGTGTGTGTGTGTGTGTGTGTGTGTGGGTGGGTGGGTGGGTGGGTGTGTGCGCGCAAGTTTGCACACATTGCACTAATATTCCCTAAGTCTAACCCCCAGCAGGTAGCCTTGTTCCCCTTTATCCCATGTGTCACGCTAAGTATCCCCCCTGCCTTTCAGCCTGTGTTCCTCAATGTGTCATCCCCCTTTTGTTCCTTCTCAATATCTTTCTTCACCCCCCTACCTCCTCCTTTCCCATCCTGCCTCTCTGCTCTGTTGCTTCTGGGCATTTGTTGAAGAGGGTAAGCGAAAGGGAAATCCCTCTCTCCGTCTCTCGTTATTAGCAGGGATGTGCAGAACGTCGACTGGGTGGTCTGAGTGACAAATTGAAAAGTCTGTCTGTATGACACGGCAACAGCTTATTTGGGCTGAATTTATTTTGCACATCACCAAACTAGAAGGGAGCATGGGCTCTGTTTTTGCTCAGATATTTTTCTTTTCTTTTGCAATGGAAGTGGGTCATTTCACATGGAAAGCAAGCAACACAACGGCTATGTCTGAATAATGCATCGTTTTTATAAATTAATAATTAATGCAAGTTGTTAACGTCTTGTTTGATAAATTATTGTTATTAATTGTATTTATAATTATTGTGCAAAATTGTTTTTAATTATAGATTTTCATCTATGCAGAGAAAAAAAACAAATTTTGCCTAGCACTGTTTACCGATATATATATATATATATATATATATATATATATATATATATATATATATATACACACACACACACACACACACACACACACACACAACAATTCCTACAATAAAACCCTCTACAACGGATAGTTGAATTATAGTTTGTTTCCAATGGATACAGTTTGATTCTCCATGAGTGTGTTTCGTTGCATTTCCACTGTACTACAGCTCAGCAGCCACTTGTTTGGTGTAAGCCGATCGTGTGCTATTCAGAAGACGGAACAGGTGAACAAACTAGATTTCGCCGCTGACGGGGGGAAAAAGCAGCAGGCCTTTTGTTTGGTTTATAAAGATATATTGGCTCTTGAGGGAAAAGTGTGGCCTGAGAGCACACTTTAAAAACACAACCAAACCAAAAAAGAACCGTGACCATGGTGCCCTGGCTGCTCACATTTTCACTCTCACCTCCTCTTCAATTTTCTTTTTGTCTGTGAGTTTGATGTAGTTTAACTGCCTGATGTGACAGCTGCTTTGAACATACACACGCACACACATACACCCCCCCCCCCCCCCCCCCCCCCCGAGTGTGCGAGCCTCTCTTCTTCCTCACTGTTATTTTAACAATGGTTCCCCCCTGCATTGGACACTGCTTGTGTGGACTGTGCCAAGAGGGGGATTAGTGTTTTATATCACTTCTGACGCTCTGCTGGATCTCCCCATGGCTCCAGTTTCTGTGTTCGGATGTGGATGTTTCGGCACAACCTCCATGCTTGTTGTCGCCTTCCCCTCTGGAGGGACGGCAGCGTTACTCGGTTTCACTGCCCTCGCCTGACTGACCCACAAGCCAGACTCATTCTCTCTTTTTCGCTCTCTCTCTCTTTTTCTTTTCTGTCTTTATAAACTTTATCCAGCTTCTGGCACTACATTTTCTAATAATGCTTGACTAATAACACATTGATTAAATTATTAAAGCTTCAGCACTGCACCATGCTTTTTAAACCAAAAATACCATGATAATTTTTTTTGGGCCTGGTTGAATCCACGTTTTACCTGTCAGCCGTCTTCCGGCTTCCACCCCCCCACCCATCCCCCATGCCTATTAGTTAATGAATTGCTGCTCTTAAAGGGCGATGGGAAAGTAAAACAAGCTGGCTTCAGCCTGCTATGTGGCTCCGACTGCTCAAGTTTCAAAAACAATGGCTCCCGTTACCCTGACAGCCAATTTGTCCCAGCCCCTCTTCAACAAAGGGCCACATCTGGTGATGAGATCCTAGGCTTTGAAGGACATTATGGATAGAGCGTGCCAGATTGTGTGTGTGCGTGTGTGCGTGTGTGCGTGTGTGCGTGTGTGCGTGTGTGTGTGCGTGCGTGCGTGCGTGCGTGCGTGCGTGCGTGCGTGTGTGTGCGTGTGAAAACGTTTTTTTTTTTTTTTTTTTTAATGTTACACAATCTAACCAATAGGGCTGTCCGCCGCCTAGCGCACCATCCTGGGGGGGATGGGGAGGCACGGCGAGGGACCGATCAGGCACATTTTGCACACCTATCTCCCTCTCCGAAGATGCACGCACCAGCGGTGCCTGCGATCCGTGCGCCAAAACAGTGTTTTTATTTCATTCTTTTTCTCTGAATGGAACAAAACAAGTGCGTAATGGGGACACTTTCTCGGTGCCCTCTGCCTATAGCCATTGTTTTAACCCTCCGCAGCCCTCCCCCGCCCCCGTTGAGACCCGGTGCTCCGGCCCAGGCCTGTGTGCACTGTGCACGGCGTGTGCTGCTGGCAGAGATCACCCACAGAGTCCGGACGAAGCCTCTTCCAGAGTAATGGAAGAGGCTCTGCTGTTTTTTTTTTTTTTTGTTTTGTTTTGGTTTTTTTTATGAGCACAAAGCTATCCCTAAGCACACGGGGCTGTGCCCCATGTATGTGGACGTATGTGCGCAACATTTTTATAAAAATATTATACTTTTCTGCTCAAACATGGCATATTTTTCAAATGTTAAATTTAAGATTCAAACAATTACAAGGCTTGAAGTTAAATCAATATTCTACTGTGATTGATGGATTTTCTTTTTTCAATTCAATAGCTAAGTAAAGATATGTTATTCCTATCAATTCATGTACAACTCATCTCATTTCATTATAACACGTAGGCCTGGCCTACAGAAAAGAGCAGTTAATATGTTGACTGTATCCAATGTTGTGGTGGTCATACTAGAGAAAGATTTATTGATTGTGTTTAGTGAATAATGCAGAAGATAAAGAACTTAAAAAATTCATACCCCTTTCTGGGCAAGAATGCAAAGGTAGGATATGCACAAGAAGTGAATGATGATGAAAAAAATATCATTACCATCCCAAGTGGCCAAGAAAAGAATGACAAATCAATCGATCTGAGGGGAAACATTAGAGAAAAGTATTTGACCGTCGAGGTAAAAACGGCTGTTGAAAACAGCAATTTGAGATGGAGGGATTGTGGGACTTGTAGTATAATCTCTCCAACACAAATGATCTTATTGACTTGCACTTTAAACATGGCCAATATTTCACTAGTTAGCGTGGTTCACATTGGTAATCTGTAATTTCAGGAAGATGACTTGCACGAAGGTCCATGTATAATCTCTGTAAGAGAGCATAGTCAAGTTAAAAGAGTTGAGTTTGGCATGGTCTGAAGAAAACCTTGATCTTACTCACCAAAAAACGACTTTCTTGCCATTTGCTCTTTTACAGATGCTAACCATGAAGCGGCAGCAGAGGCCATTGAGAACATGGCAGATGCCGTCACACATGCCAGATTTGTGGGAACCGACCCCGCCAGTGATGAAGTGGTCCTTATGAAGATTCTGCAGGTATACTTTAGCACCTTACCTCTGGACATTTAAACAACTCTTGGCTGATCTTCCCTTCAGCGTTTTGTGTCTGGTTTCATTTGTTCCGTCTATGTACGAGCAACATGGCATGGCGTCTTATAGTTGTTGGGTTGAATTGGTTCGTCCACCAGGTCCTGAGGACTTTGCTGCTGACGCCGGTGGGAGCCCACCTGACCAATGAGTCCGTCTGTGAGATCATGCAATCTTGCTTCCGCATTTGCTTTGAGATGCGTCTCAGCGGTGAGTCCTACTTTCTCTCCCTCCCTGTTAAGGCTTTTAGGGCTGTAATGATGCATGTATTCATACTGAACTGCTAGCCACTGGGCTGTTTGTTCGGTACTAGGGCTGCAGGAATTAAATTCTAATAGAATTTGAATTAAAAAAGAAAAATCCCTATTTGCCATTCTATTGTGTGGTTATAGTAACATATATTATTAATATAAATAATTAAATTATAAATGTTTTGACTAACATGAGCGAATTAAGTTCAATATAAGCTCAACAATTTTGTTGCACAGTGAACAGACATTGGAGCGAAATATTCCCATAACAAAATCAGACGCGCCAGCTCGGCCGTTTTTATTTGCTTTGCTTGGAGAAAAGATCGGAGCTGCGAAATAGTGTGTAATGCCCCCCCCCACCGTACTCCATTTCCGAAATTTACAATTGAATAAAGTTGAATATTAAAAATAATAAAACATACAAATTTGAATGGGATTTAAGAGGAATGTCTGCAGTCTTAGTCGGTGCACCCTATATCTGCAGCCCTATTCGGTACACCCTATCGTTTGGAAGAAGGTGCTGTGATTGTTCCATATGGAACAATCACAGCACCTTCTTCCAAACGATAGTTGAGTAATGTTCTGGGAACTTGACCTGTACACTGATCCATCACTCATTTCTACAAATGTCCAACAGCTACATTCATGCAATCCTTGGTTACAATCCCATTAACTCAGGCATCATGGGCAAAATATTCCCAGCAGATGCATGTTTTCTCATAACCTTGGCGCATGGACTGAACAATACCTGTTGAACTCCCAGCTCATACATCGAGATCAGCGAACCCAAAGGTCTTCTGGTCCCCCCGTCCCCCCGACAAGGGTGGACTTTGGAGTCAGTCCCTCTTATTGTTTTGTTTGTGGCCCTCTGGCTCTCCTCTTGCTCCAAGGCACCCGGCCTGTTTGTTTTGCTTCTTCTCTCACAATCTCTCTCTCTCCCCGTCCCTGTGCACAGAGCTTCTGAGGAAATCCGCCGAACACACACTGATCGACATGGTACAGCTTCTTTACTCCAGGTAAACGGGCCGGGGCCTGGGTCAGGGAACGTAACAGCCCTCAGATAAATGTGTATGTGTTTACAGAGGTGATTTGCTTAAGTTATCCACTGTGCTGCCACAGAAGAATAACAACCTACCGGCAACCTTTTTAATAAGAAAATGGCATTTAGGACTACACTACCCAGAAGCCATTTGAAACGGACTGTCGTGTCTGGTTAGGGCTTACAATCCTGGGCACTGGCTTTGATTGGACTTATAAAAATGTTGTGCTCATTGGGGAATGTTTCGTTTGGAGAACCAATAAAACGTAATCAAAACTCAGACACCCCCAACGCACCATCAGATTGGCACCTGCAGATGCTGCTTCAAGGTTCAATTTCCTTACAATAAAAATAAATAAAAGGGAACTACGAACATCGCTTAGTGGGGCCGCCCCCTGAAATCAGGTGAGTTGACTCATCAGTCGGAAACCCATCAGTGGACTGAGATTCTTCAAGTCGAGCGGTCGTTTTTTTTTTTGTGTTTTTTTTTCATCAGTGTGCGTTACAATAACAGGATGAAACAGAAGCTTACAAAAATACCCATGAATAATGTTTCAGCGAGGAATTATAAATAAGGGGAATCCCAAATATAGCAACGGCTCGGGGCACGGAGCAGGAACGGGCACGAGTAGGGGTGGCTATCATTAAGACTTTAACGGTACCACTACTCTACGAAGTAATTTCCCCCTGGGATTATTAAAGTATTTCTGATTCTGATTCTTACCGATACTGCTCATCGATCCGGTAATTTAACAGTAGTCTTATCGTTTCTTTTTTAAGAGAAACTGAAACCAATTGAGAGCAGAATTAACACTGGTTTATTTCCTGAGCATTACGCATGGAGAGGGGCCGATCGAGGCGCTATCTGTGCTCGCTGTACCATTGTCCCTCACTCAGAGCCCGCCCCCCGTCGTACATATCTCCGTTCTGGTGACGGAGAGGGAGCGAGGAGAGAGGTCTCTTGATAATAATAGTGAACATTTTTCTAAGACTGATCTTCATCTTATTGCAAGTTATCAATGGTTTATATAGCCTAAATAAATAGAAAATATTTTTTCTTAATTTCTCCAATACTTTTAACATTTCCGGTAACGTTGGAGCTTATTGATACTACAGTCTTTAATAATTTAGCCTCGGGGCCAGTTTAATACCCCCTCACAGCCCCATCGCTTAGGATACATGTAATCTCATCAGTTTTACAGCAGCTTATGGTCAGATATTTCATTTTTATTTTATTTTTTTTATCACCAAATGAGCTACATCACACAGCTCTGTCTTTAATAAGTCATCACGTTTTAAATGATGCATTTTATTTTGCACCGCACAGACAGTCAGTAGTACCCCTTTCCTACTGCACCAAAAACCCGGTAACACACGTTAACATCCGGCATTTGTCGTCAATGGGAAAGGTAACACCCAGATTTCAGTCCCAGGGCAAATGACCCTGCAAAACGCGTTCATATCGGCTCGGTCTTCGATCGGCTCTGATGGAAACATGGCACTTGGGTCGACACGCTAATTTTGGCCCCTTTACCGGCGCGATGCAGCGCTTGTTGTACTTCCGGCTCTTGCCGCGTTAAGACAGGAATAGCCGTCTATCATTCTATCATTTCATATCCTAAATTTGAAGTTAATTACTTTTTTTCCCCCATGGGGGACCATGAAATACACCAGAAAAAAACGGCATTTCTCCTGGCAATGGGAAAGGTGTTAATCGCCTATTTTAATGGGTTTACCCGGGTCTATAAAACCCGGGTAAATCCGCTAATTTTGGTGTTAAAAAAAATTAAAATTAAAAAAGGTCACTGATGTGCTAATGCCACAACATGATTTCCTATTGGCATTTAGCACAGGAAGCACCCCACCCCCCTCCAAGTCCCATCGGAGTGGCAGTCACATTCACACACAGACAAGGGGATGAGGCGATCGAGTTCAAGACTGTATAATCTGCATATAGATGAGGACAATCTCTGCTCCGACAACATAACACACACACACACACACACACACACACACACACACACACACACACACACACACACACACACACACAATTAGCATGGACGGCAGTCTTAGATGCCACACGATGGCGGGGGAAAACCAACCACAGCCGCCTGATCTGAACGTGCACGTGCCGCAAGAACAAACAGAGCTCAGAATAAAGTTGTGGTGTAATTTCCCCCCTCTCAGAAGGCGTGCGGATCTCAGCCAAGGCTATTTTATGCAGGATTTGTCACAAAGCGCTGCGTTATCTTCCCCCACTGGACTCCACTGTTGATTTTTGCCAGGCTTATCGCCATTGCCTCAATTATACCTCAAAACATTCCTGGTCTATTTTTATGATATATATATTTTTATTATTGTCCGGACTGTCGTATAGCACCTTGTTATCATAGCCCCCTAACCCAGTTTTACTGCCAGGGTGTGGAAATAGAAAAGCATGGCAGCCACCGTCGTAAAACAAGGTATTCCTGCCTGTGAACAGCAGATAAATATTTAGTAGAAGGGCTTTTTTCAAATGTTGTTTTTTTTTTTTAAACAAAGTGCTACTGGTACCGGCCCCTCTCAAGCATGTGAGAACCACACACGTACGCAATCCTACATTTCATTTTGTGCGTGTCCAAGCCCAGCCCCCCACTTGTCTACGGCCCCTGGGTAATAGAGATATGAGTGCCCCTGCCCCCTTCTGTCAGAAAATAATGAGCAGCAGCTCTCCTGGTCTCCTCAGGAGGAGGCTTATATTGCCCGCTCAAAGTATTAGGCATGTTAATCTGTTGGACCCACAGATCATCCAATAATCGCGCTAGCAAGACAACACTCTATTAACGCTGTGTTAATGTCAGGGGGGCCCGCCGTCGCCTTCTTTTTGTGTGTGTGTGTGTGTGTGTGTGTGTGTGTGTGTGTGTGTGTGTGTGTGTGTGTGTGTGTGTGTGTGTGTGTGTGTGTGTGTGTGTGTGTGTGTGTGTGTGTGTGTGTGTGTGTGTGTGACATCTCATTCTCCAGCAAAGCCTAAGAGTCCACAGAAACGTAGTGACTCACTCACTCGTCGTGTGATGAGTTCAGAACACACAAAACAGCAGCACTCATCTCATCAAGCCCTAAAGAAGCTTATTTGTGGTCTGGGTTGAAGTAGTAGAGTTTCCCGGTGTTATATTGCCTCTGGCAGCTTAGAAGCTTGTGTATTGTTTTCACTCTGTGTGTCCAGGATTTTTTTTTTTCATATATATTTTTTTATCTCATGTCTGTTGTGTTAAGACTATCCATCGAACTTACTCTTCATACTTTTTACAGAAGGTCCAATAAAGAAGCAGCGCTCATTAAAGCATTGCATTTTCGGATCCATCAAATGAAGCTTGCGGTTGAACACCACAAGATTTGAATTGTTTCATATGCAATTTAAAATTGCTTTAAACATTTCTTGGGAAATTCAAATTCAACAGCAAAATTAGTGCTTAGCAAGCCCCTGAAGCAAGCATTGCTTCAGGGGCTAATTTGATGCTGGGGTTGATGTTTGAGCGCGATGTTGGCATCGCACTTTAAATTTTCAATAACCATTTATGTTGTTTTCACCTGAGTACAATACGCTGTGCAGGGTTTACAGTCTTACGCAGTCAGATATTTTTAATAAAGTTTGAATTAAACAAATTATGACTGAAGAATGTCTTTTTAAATGTGCAACAATGATGAATTGAAGTATAACAATTTCAAGTATATTCTTATAGTTTCTTCTCACTATTCTTTCTCTCTCAAAGTTGTTATCTTTATGGTTATGTTTTTTTTTATTAAATAAATCAGCTTTTGAAAGCAGACGCCGGACTAAATACATTCATTTCAAAGACTTTTAATTTTCAATGCTCCATGCTTCCATGGCGGAGCTTCTGGATTGGCCAACAAAAAGAGATCCTCACCTACACACACTCATTTCTTCTAGTTTAAGGGTTCTTTCCCCCTACATAACTATTTTTTTCAGCATGAACGTTTTATTATTGTTGTACATAGTCGCCGATTTCCTACTAAGCTGTGCCCTTATTTTTCCTCCAGACTGCCTCAGTTCAAAGAGGAGGCCAAGAGTTTTGTCGGCGCCAACATGAAGAAGGTAAACAAGATGACAGAGATGTCCACTGAGTGTTTTCTCTCATTTGCTTGCACTCTCACTCCTTTCTTTTTCTCCTTTTGCGCTCTTAGATCTTAGATCCTCCCATCGCTGTTATGCTTGTCAACCCCCCCCCCCACCCCCCAAAAACAAAATAAATCCAGGCATGTCTTCCATGAGAGAGACTTGGTTCCTCACCCATTTTCATCATCAGTGTTAGTTTCATGTTCACCCACAGCACATTACCGTTTTTGTTTATTTCTTTGTTTCGTTTTTTTTTTTTTTTTTTTTTGTCCTGATTTGCTGTTTTTTTTCCAACTGTACACGTCTGCTTGTTTTCCTCCCCTGCAGATCCCCTCCTGTATCCTGGACACACAGGATCTCATTGGTGCAGATCAGCCTAGAAACCCCAGTCAGAATGGACTAGAGAGGGTACTTAACTAAGAAGGCAGCTCGTAGTGCATTGTCCTAGGCAGGGTCAGCATGGCTTCCTGGTCAAACTGCATGGAAGGGTGCATTGGGTTTTTTTGAGGCGTGTATGGCTCCGTCACCGTTTTACTCAGCGAGCATTTACAAGATCATTTCTTGCATCATTTTTTTAAAACAATTTTTGTGAGAACCTTTTAGTTATAAGAGTGCTAAATATATTATTTTTAGGAATTGGATGAAAATCGGGCCATTTATTCCCATATCACACATTTCAGGTCATAGTTGTATGCCAGATAATGAGATGAATGTGTTTGTATTCATAAGTTGTGCTTTCCTTGAATGGCTTGGACTGGGTATTAAACAGATTTTTTCGGTTTGACACTTAAAGGACCGTAACCGGTGTCAAATAGAATTTTAGCCTGTTTACCAGTTAGCACACACATTTTCCAAGACTTCATGATAATTAAAAAAGAAAAAAAAAAAGGAAGATGACACGGTGAGAAATCTATCTTACAATTATCTCCTGGTCCTGCTGAGAACTAGGATAATATATATATTTTTTAAAGTAAATTAATTTTGCAGGATTTTGTATTTGTTAAAGCAATGGCACTTCCACCTTTTCAAATGGAATTAACAAAAGAAAAATAATGCAAAGTTAAATAACTTGGATGAAAATATCTGTTATCCTAATTATCCCTGTCTAGTACATTCAGGCTCACCATACCGTTTAAAGTTTCCAAAATCCTGAAAATAGAATCTATAATCTCTTAGAATATATAGAAGTGTGAACCTCAGCGAAAAAATAAATAAAATGGTCAGGAATAATGTACTGTCGAATGTGTGTGACTGACTAGCAAATGGACTAAAACTTGATTTTAAAACAGGTATGGTCCTGTTTCAAACACAGACTTTCTTGCCCTTATTCTTTTCTCCTGCTAAAATAATCCTAAAAGGGATTCACTGAGAACCGAAGAAGTTCACTTGGAAACAGTTTCTTTCTTCTATCACATTCTGGTGCCATTAGGCTTTTCTTACCCGACCCTCCTCCAATCGCCAACGCTTTCTGGACGTCTGCTTGCAGCTCACCCTCCAGCCAGCCAGTGCTTGTTCCTGTGCCACCCCGTCCTCCACCTCTAACCCCCACCAAACACACCCCCTTGGCTCCCATCATGTATCAGTGTGCGTTGTTTTGTTTGGTGTCTCGTCTGGTGCGTTCCACTGCTGACATGTTGCCCATCACTAATCACGGGCCCCTGCCCACTCCCCCTTCTCTCCCGAGGCTTACAATATCTTGTGGAAAAACAAGCGAGTGCAGGTAAGGAAGACCACTGACCAGTGCGTAGGGTCGGAGCTCGAACCCTCCCCTAATCTCTCTCCCCTATTCTGATCCCCGCTAACCTCCCACATTTGCTCTCTTTTGGTTTTCTTTGCTCTTTGACCTTGGGATTAAAGAAAGAGTTAGATATTCTCATCGAAAGGCGATCTCTAGTTTCTGTCTCTGTCTTCTGTTAGAGGACGGTTTGATGTTGTTGGTAGCTCCGGATGGTCCCCAGCCCCAAATACCATACTTTATTTTTTTTACTGCATTGAAGCTTTATTTTTATTTGCCTTGCATATTTTTATAAATGAATCAGTTTATTAGATCGTTGTTTCACTGATAATTTCTTGTCTTTAAAAAGTAGTTGTTGTACCCTAGTCTATGTGATCGTCTACGTATATCGTGCCATATCCAGTCCAGTGCTGGTCAATATATTGGCTACTTGTACAGAGAGGTAGTTTTTTTCTGACACTTGTGTATCAGGGTCACTCTTTCCATTTAATTTTTATGTCACCAGGGTAAAACAAGTCATGTGTTTTTTTTTTTGTTTTTTTTTTTTGTTTGTTTTTCTTCTGACTCCCCAGTTGAAGATGCGCGCCGGGGGAATGAGCGAGTCCTCGAAATGGAAGAAACAAAAGCGCTCTCCGCGGCCGCCGCGGCACATGGTGCGGAGCTCCTCCGGTCAGCTGGACCAGGGCCAGTCTGCCCACCTCAGCAACAACAACCTCTCTGGTAAGACACACTCACATCCACACACACAATCATACACTCAGGGGCGAATTCACAAAGATGCCGCAGTCACGTAACGTCACTGCTGTACCGCGAATATGAATAAATAAACCTATGAAATAAATCCTGAAATAAATAAACAAGGTAATGAATAAATAAATGTATATATAAATGAGTAATTATATAACCAGACTGACCGGGCTGAGGTGGTGGTGCGCTCGAGCCCCAGGATCTCTAATTTTTGATCAATCTCTCGTTCCATTTCATGGGATCCTTTATTATTTCATTGTGTCGCAGGGTTTTGTGAGACTCCCAGAATCTTATGCAAAGTTGCCATTTTTAAGCACGTAAAGTTTTTAGGATGTTTACTGTTTACACGTTGAACACAGAGAAAGTCGGTCGTCAAGTTGACACATTTTATCATCCCTAGTTTGTATGTATTTCAATAAAATAAAATAACTGTAAATTCCAAGAAGAAAAAAAACGTAATTCTTTTTGTTTTTTTCGGGATCAGTGCCGTTATTTTTGGCGTTTAAATTTTTTTTTTTATTGGTTCTCGTTGGCCTGGTGGCCAGCCGGGTCTGTACAATTAAAGGGAAAACACTGTCTCCCTACTTGTAGGCAATTCACAGGCTCTTATTTTACTGTAGTAAACTGCCGATCTCATAAAGCTTTCAGAGAATTCAAATTTTTTCGAGTGAAATGATCCTCTGCCTGTCTGACCAGGTGGGGTCACGTTCATTGAGCAAGGCTCCACTGGCCTTCCGGCCTCGGACAGTGCCAGCTCCTCCATCTCCAGCCCCTCCGCCACGGACAGCGGGCTTGACGCCTGCTCCAAAGCCACGTCCAGGGAGGATCTCACTGACCTGGAGCTAAGCAGCTCCACCGCCACCACCCCGGGAGCAGAGGCTGGCAGGCTGGATGCAATGGTACAGTTATTTTTTTCAACCAAATTAATTTTGCAATTTTGATTAATAAAGCCCGATACTTGCAAAATTTTATTGAAATTCCAAGCGTCGTGTTCAGAAAAATATTCACAAAGATATTACATACACACAAATATATATATACACAATGTAATATATACACAACAAATATCCCTGCCACCTCAAGTGACCAAGAAAGTCAGAATGAGAAAAGAAACTGATCATCTTAGAGCCAAGACTAGGGCTGCAGATATTGCTCTATAATCCCATTCAAATGTGTATGCGTCATTATTTTTTAATATTCTAATATATTCAACATTTTTATACTCAGATTTAGTACCGGGGGGCCGGAGGAGAGGCAGAGAGGGAAACGCACCAGATGCACCAGTATATTCGTGCATCTGGTGCGGACTTTGCATACCGTTACCGGTGTTCAAGAGGTTAATTCGTCACATGCATATACATACTTTCATACATATATGCAGTGAAATGCATGTTTGTCTCATGTGTGTTCATAATAACTAACTGGATGAGCTTATATTGAACTTTATTGCTCATCACATGTGAATTTTTTCGCTAATGTTAGCCAAACATTTATAGTCGATGAGATACACAATCGAATGGTAATTTCGCATTCAAATAATGTCCATTTTTTCAATATTTGAATTATGTTCTATTATCTATTCTTTTATTCTATTTGATTCTCCTCTTCCCACCATTTCACACCCCATCCTCTGCAGTCTGAAGGCCGGAAGGTGGAGCAAGCTCAGTCGACCTCAGTGGAGTCCATCCCAGAGGTTCTAGAGGACAAGGAGTCCGTCACTGAGCAGTTGGACAGCGCCTCTGTCCACGACATGGACTACGTCAACCCCCGAGGTGTTCGATTCACCCAGTCCACACAGAGAGATGGTAAAAACACCACCTACTTATTCTATTCTCATTATTCTGAGCCCTAACCCTTGTGATTTGGGTGTAGCACCCCAAATCGCCAACCATTGGATGATAGAACTTGCATAAAAAATTGTATTTTATCAAACACTACCAAATATTGTCAGATCCCTTCAGCAGATAGAGTCTGGGTGTCTCAGAGTTTGACGCCATCTTCCCTCCCCTGCAGGAGCTTCCCTCATCCCGTACGGCCTCCCGTGCCTGCGCGAACTCTTCCGCTTCCTCATCTCGCTCACAAACCCCCACGACCGCCACAACACTGACGCCATGATGCACATGGGGCTGCAGTTACTGACCGTAGCCCTGGAGTCGGCGCACATGGCCAATTACCAGTCCCTGCTGGGGCTTGTGAAAGACGAGCTCTGCAGACACCTCTTCCAGGTGAGCAAGGCCGAGTAATCTATATATACTAAAATTGTTTTTGTCCTTGTTTTTTTGCAAGTCCCCTGCAGTTCTCTTTTTGCTGTTGGAAATCTGAATAGCAATATGCATGTTGGATTGATTCATTGATAATGTTTCATTTGCACTGATGATTTCTCTTTTTTAAATTATTTTTTATTGATTCATCCTTGCACCCAACTAACATTAAAGTTACACTGCTTAAAGGGTTTTCTTCTTCTAATCTAACAGCCTCCACATCTATGTAAATACACAGAAAAACAAAGGCATTGCCAATAAGCTAGCACATTTTTACACAATTGTTATACATAATAATGTTCCTAAGTTTTCTCACTGTGTCATATTCCTGCAAAATTGGACATGGCACATATGATGATGATATATTTCCACATTGCTATATATATGTTTTTTCGACAGCTGTTGTTCAGAACGACGCCTCCATGTGCTATTGGAGAGTCGAGGTAGTGCTTTGAAACCAGAGGTCTTTATTCAGGGAAAAAGCACTGCATTCTCCAGCAGCGGTTTCTAATAACTCTTAATAAATCCCAAACCTACTCATTGTGCCTTTAACTGGATATCGCAAATTATCTTTGGTTCACGGTTGTGTTGATACTTAATATACTTTGATTGCATTTGTGTCTGAAAATCAAAAGTGTTATTGTCTTTTGTTTGCAGCTGTTGAGTGTGGACCGCATGAACCTCTACACGGCCTCCATTCGAGTTTGCTTCCTGCTCTTTGAGAGCATGAGGGCACATCTCAAGTTTCAGCTGGAGGTAACTTTAACACCCGGCCAAGAGTTTGATCTTAATAAAAAAAAATATATATATTCTTTCCTTTCTTACATTGCATAATTTGGATTTCACTCTTTCACAAAATCCTCATGATCTCAAATGCTTTTCCTCTGCTTCCAACCAGATGTACCTGAAGAAGCTGATGGACATAATCACGTCAGAGAACATCAAAATGCCCTACGAGATAAAGGAGATGGCCCTGGAGGCGCTGGTGCAGCTGTGGAGGATCCCCAGCTTCGTCACCGAGCTCTACATCAACTACGACTGTGACTTCTACTGTTCCAACCTGTTCGAGGACCTCACCAAGCTGCTGTCCAAGGTGAGGGTGATGGTGGAATGGGGAATAATGGGTTACCTGATGATAACTGACACCAGGGTTGTAATTCCTAGTACTAGAATCTCCCAATCTTGGTCTCAGACTTGGAGTTTTAGAAATTATATTTGTTGAAATTAATAGAAATGTTCGTATTTCATTTACTTAAAAGGAGAGTTAGGCCAAATATGAAATAACTTAATCATTTCTATTACACTGCAGAAGGTTATAGAGGGTTTTTATTATGTTCTTGTTTGATTTATGTATGGAGATGTCTCTAAATTGAAAGTTAACAGACAAAAAACAGATTTTTTCTTTTACGTTTCAACTCTTTTATCATACGGTTCTTTTTTAATGCAGTTAAGTTGCTTGCACACAATGTCTCATTTCAATTGGAACAAAGCTCACTGTCCAATCCAATAGAGCTTAAGTATATAAAAAGATCATCAAATTTATGATTGTCTCAAACTTGATCGCGGTCATTTCTTGTTCTCCATAGTTTTCAAATATTAGATCAATTATATTGTTGTGTTTAGTAATGGTCAACTCTCTGAAGGCTATTCCATGAATAGTATTTCCTGTCTTTCAACAAAGGAAGCCATGTTGTATTGATATATCCAAGCTAACTCATGTTTTCCCTTGCAGAACGCGTTCCCAGTGTCCGGGCAGCTGTACACTACCCACCTCCTTTCTCTGGAGGCTTTGCTGACTGTGATCGACAGCACAGAGGCCCACTGCCAGGCCAAGGTGCTGAACAGCGCCGCTCTGCAGAACCAATCAGACGGCACCGTGCTGGCGGAGGGGGACGCCTCGGCCAATAACTGCACAGACACTACAGGTATTCTGGCATCTCCACCGCACCTCCTCGTGCCAGTTTTAACAGTTTTGTTTTGATAATTCAATCATTAGAAATGAACCTACTGTACTGAGATAAAAAAAAAAAGAAAAGATCTGTTGATGTGTGGTATTGTGCAGTTTGATTGGTTGTAGTCATTATTGGACTTCTCTCCTCAGATCCCAGTAGATTGAGTGCTCTTGGGCAAAGTGTTCCAGAAGGTGAGCAGACACGGGTGTGCCCACCAACCAGCGGGCACCTGATGGCGGAGAAGATGAGCCTCGGCCGGCAGGACCAGGAGGAGACACTGACACTGACTGACACTGGTCAGTCTTTAATATTATACGACAACACTACAGTGTTTAAAGTGCAAATCCATAAGATTGTCTGTGCTGGGTGGATTACAGAATGTTTTGTTTTTTCCCCCCTCAACATCTGGGGATTTTTTTCAGGATCAATTTATTTTTTTCAGCACTAAATTTGAGCATTGAAATTTTGAATATATTCACAGATTAAAAATAATAAAACATACAAATTCAAATGGGATTATAGAGGAATATCTTTAGTTTATTTTCTCAAACCTCTCATTGTGATTGATTTTCTTTCCTGGTCACTTGTCACCGGTGGTGGGGATATTTGTTTGTTTGATTTTACGCTCGCTACACTGGTTTATCAAACTCACTGCGGCTGCCTTTCACTACATGCTTGTCCCTGGTCTTTGCATTCTTGCCAGAAAAGGCGGACCCTGACACCAACATTGGTAACAGCACAGAGAGGAGCATAGAGTTTCTTATTAAGTGGCATCTAATAAAATATGGGATAAATATCAATCATTGGATTTATTTATTTTTATTTATTATTATTATTATTATTTTTTTTAAACCAAAGTATCTTATAGATTACCACTTTAAAGCTCTGGATTCGAAATGTGATTGCTACTGTTTGCAATTCTTATAAAATAATTTTTCTTCCAGCTGAGAAGAAAGCACAGAAGAAGCCTCAACGATTCTCTTCATATTTACCTGATTCCCAAGAGCTGATGGATATTAAAACTAAGAAGAAGGTTTGTTGATCTGTGTTTATTGCAAATCTGAAGCCAGGGCATGGCGATTTTGGAAATCTTGGTTCTCACAATAATCAAGGAATTCTACATGTTATCAATATACCATATATAAACAAAATAATATGTCCAAAAAAATCTAACTGATGTTCATCACAATGTGCTTCATGGTCGTTTATATTAAGTCAGACCAAATAAAACTCCCTCAAATATATTAGACCTCATATTGTGACAAAGACGGGGGTGACATACACTGATGATAATGAGCAGATGTGTTAGTTAAAGGGACAATAGGCAACTTTCTTGCTTTTACTTATTATTAAGCTTATGTTGATTGCACAGTGTAATGTCTATAGAATAATGACACCGTCAGCTTTTGGATTGGTTCCCTATAAGCTTCGATATGCAATTCGGACTGCCGCCGGGTACCAATCCCCAGGAAAATGATCAACTAATGTTAGTGTGTCGCAGGAAGTGTGTCAACCAATGCTCAACTACTAGGGGAAATGGCGGACGGTGGAGCAATCTACTCCAGGTTGATCACAAACCCTTAAATATAAAAACGACTCATTGAAGTCGAATGAGAAAGGTAAACGTTATAGTGCATTTTATCCAGAAAAAAACACAGCTCCCCTTTTCACTTGGGCCAGTCTTGCTCGTTCCAATATGGTGGCATCGTTGACGTATCCCAGCAACAGGCCGACGCAGTCAATGCGGCGTCTATATACTGTATATACACTGTATATGTTTCATTGCCCACCCAAAATAAATAAAATGAAACAAAAAAATGTGACAATTTCTATTTACCTCTTCAGTGAACATGCTGCCTCTCTCTCATTTCCAAAGTGGTGTTGATCATTTCCACGGAGGGCTCTGAGGAAAACATAAACTGATCTGGTTGTCTTTGCAACAGCGGCGCAATAACAATAACCAAAGTTGGAAAGTTTGAAAGTTGTCCCTTTAAAGTGTTTAATTAAAGAATTTAACTAACTTAAACAACTATTCATCCTTTTCCCCCACCGACCTTTAGCTGCTGATCACCGGCACGGAGCAGTTTAACCAGAAGCCCAAGAAGGGCATCCAGTTCCTGCAGGAGAAGGGCCTCCTCAGCAGCCCCATGAACAACGACCAGGTGGCCCAGTGGCTCCGCGAGAACCCTCGGTTGGACAAGAAGATGATTGGGGAGTTCGTCAGCGACCGCAAGAACATGGAGCTCTTGGACAGCTTTGTCAAGTAAGTGGGGATCATCATGACTTTCATCTGTAATTCGAGCCTACTTGGACTTGGTTTGATCCAATCTCAGTTATCTAAATTTCCCCATGGAGACAGTAAAGTGGCATCTAATCAAATTTTCGGATCGGGTAGAGGAGATACAGTACATCATGGTTCATTCTTTAAGCACCAGTGATGTGTAATAAGTCACTGTTGTTCCCCGGCAGCACGTTCACCTTCCAGGGGCTGCGTATCGACGAGGCTCTGCGTCTCTACCTGGAGGCTTTCAGGCTGCCTGGAGAGGCTCCAGTCATCCAGAGACTCCTGGAAACCTTCACCGACAACTGGCATGTAAGGGAGCGGAACACACACTTTATTATGACCATGTTATTTTTTTCATGAGGGATGCAGGTACCTTGACAAAAACATCTGATCTTTGTTTAAAAAAATTGTAATAAATAAATGAATAAAAAGCAAGAGTCAGATAGAGTAGATTTTAGGATACATGATAGACCAACTCTAATCAAAATAAACATAGAAAAATAGTGAATAATTAAGAAATAATTGCTTTCTTAGTTAAGCTGGTGCCTGTGATGAAGGACACATCAACTCACTCGTGTTTACGAAAAGCCAAAACCTTCCCTGCGCCACAGGGGGGAAAAAAATAATAATAATTTAACTACTGAATACATTTCCAACATGGAAACATAGCCATAATTGCCTTTCTTGTCCATGAGTAAATGGTAAACATCAATTTAACAGAACAAAATAACTAAATAATATACATCAGGAAAAATAACTCTGAAATGCTTTTTGAAAAAATTATAGAATTTAATTTGATAGATTACAGTGCAACGTCGTTCGGGTTTAAATAGGAGTTAGTTATCCTTCAAAAAAAATAAATTTGGTTGGAAGACCGTTTAGTCCCGCGATGTTTTCTACGCTGTCTCCCAGCGAGGGAAACACATTGTCCATCACCACCAAAATAATAAATCCAGTGGAACAGTTAGCAAATGAATCAAATACTGTCACATCAGCTGCCGGGCCGATAAAGGGAGTCGGTCTGACATAACGGTTAATACACACACACGAACGCAGATGAAACCCCAGCAGAGCTACTGTACATTTAGAACACTGTGGCTTCTCAAAATATCAAGAGGGCCCGTGTGACCTGGAAACTATTCCCGGTAATGTCCTTTTTATAGCACACACACACACACACACACACACACACAGACAGGCTTTGAATAAATTCATGGGCACATTTTAAGACACGGCGCCATAATTAGCTTTCCATTCTATGTGGTGACATACCACGCCCATGAGACAGAACAGCGTTTCATCTCGTTCCAAGAAAAAACCCCGAACGGCTCACCTAATAGTTATGACTTGTTTACTTATTTTAGTTTGTTCACCTCTCACAGAAAGTGAACGGCTTGCCTTTCATGACCAACGATGCCGGCTTCGCTCTGGCCTACGCCGTCATCATGCTCAACACCGACCAGCACAACCACAATGTCCGCAAGCAGAACATCCCCATGACAGTGGAGGTGAGTGCTCACCGGTACTTTTCATCACAGTCCGTTCTGCGGTTGCATTGAAGTGGTTCTCCACCTTTCTTTGGCCGGTGACCCTGTTTTTTAGCTCCCAAGATTCCTGTGTCAATAGCAATAAGAGAGTGTGACAATTTTTATTTTATTTTGGAGTCAGCACAAATACTTGTGTGTCAAATATGAATGGATTACAATTAACATATATGCCAATATGCAACATATTGAGGCTGAATAAAAATCTTTCTGACTGTACTTTCAAAACTGACATTGTTCCTGTTTATGGCCTTCTCAGAAAGAGTCTTCTACTTTAATTTTATTTCACTTTTTTTAGCTTGACCATCTTGCATATACTTTATAAGCTTCTGACACTGTATTTATTTTTAATTTTAATTTTTTTCTTACATTGTTGGATTTAGCTCGGAGAGTAACTATTTCATTACTTAGCATGCCACTGGCCGAAGCATCGATCATTTGACCAATAAAAGGATGAAACTTTGCCGGCGCTGTCTGTGTGACTGTAGTGACATTCCACTCCGGGTGCCAACATTTTCGCCCCGACGCTCTGTGGCGGCACCAAAAGCCCCCGAGCCGACAGCTGTGCCCAGTGGTGGTGAGCTCACCCTGCCTGGGCATGTGACCGGACCATGTGATCAGCAGGCTATCTATCTGCCTTTCTCTTGCCTCCCTGTACAACCTTTTCTTCTCACTCACTCTTCAGTTTCTCCTTCCTGTCTCCCGTCCGCTGTCTCTCTTTCTTTTTGGTGCCGTCTGTTTTTCTGTCTCTATTTCTGTTTTTGAGTGACAGGGCCTGAAGACTAAACACAAGTCCCAAGGGGAAGCTTCTGAAGACGGTGCGGGTGGGCTCCGCTTGCTCTCTCTCTCTCTCTCCCTCTCTCTCTCTCTCTCTCTCTCTCTCTCTCTCTCTCTCTCTCTCTCTCTCCCTGTTCTCAATATAAACACCCTAAACATACGTTTGCACATTCACACTCAAAACACAGCCGTGCCGCACACTGTACATCTGTTGACCTGCTTTGTTTGAACTATTCTGAGACATTCCCAGAGGCTTAATAGAAATTTGGTCAAGTGGGATCGTGGAATTCTGCCGTAAAAATTTTAAAGAGTTGACTGCACCAAATCTTGAGTTAATTTTTTTTATTATTATCTTTTAGGTATGCTAATAAAACCTGCACCATGCACTTTATAGACTTGGCAGCTCATGACGCATTGCATGCATTCTTCCATTCCTCAGCTTCAGAAGAGAATGCCCAGCAGTAGCCGTGCCAAAATCGAATCCTAATCCATTCTTTTTGACCAGGACATCGTATCTTTCCAAGTTGTTGTGATCAAAAAAAAGAAAGATGCTGCATGTGGCGCGTCTGCGATATCCTCCATAATTATATAGATGTAAATTTAGCACCGGGGGAAAATGGGATGAGTGATGTTGTTCTGGTTCTAGGTCTCATGATGACTTGGCAGTGTGTGCGTCCAGCTGCCGTGCCGCTCCGACTGCTATTGTTACCGCCGGCTGTGTGTGTGTGTGTGAGAGACCATACTTAGCGATACTAGCCTTGGCAGACTTTTGATCTCAGTACCCTCCTTGATCCCCATCTCCTCTCTCTCTCTCTCTCTCTCTCTCTCTCTCTGTCTGTCTGTCTGTCTGTCTGTGTGTGTGTGTGTGTGTGTGTGTGTGTGTGTGTGTGTGTGTGTGTGTGTGTGTGTGTGTGTGTGTGTGTGTGTGTGTGTGTGTGTGTGTGTGTGTGTGTGTGTGTGTGTGTGTGTGTGCGCGCGCGCTTCCACAGGAGCCTTGACACCGTCCGTCATCGCCGGGTGCTTATGTTTATTTACAGGGTTAGACAGGGGGTGGGGCTGGGGGTGTTGTCTCGGCTCCAACCCCTGTGTTCCCTCACACTGCAGCTTAAGCCTATTAAGTAACACATGACGTGGATTCTCCCGGAACCTCCTTTTTTAATTTCATTTTTATTTTATTGTTGGGGCTTAGCTCGCTAGTTGAGGATGTCTTGAGTGACGTGTGGAGGGTGGGAACCGTCCAGTCCTTTTCACTTTGGGAATGGATAAAATGTTTTTTTTTCACTTATTAGTATCGCAATTGCTTAATGACCACCCTTAATCCTGAATTTATATTCACATTTACATTTCTCATAGTGAGTAATGTGTGTATAAACATTTTCTTGGACTAAAATGTATATTTTCCCCCTTTGTTTTGTTCATGTAATTATTTTATTTTGTCACACAGGCGCTCTTATTGTTGTGTGATTACTGTCATCTAATGTCATATTTTCATGGACCCAAAGAAGAGTAGCTGCTACGCATAATCAGGATTCTAATAAACTTAATTTAACATTGATTTAAATGTGAGTTACCTTAGTTGAATTTTTGCTCAAATTTAACTCCATTGTTGCTTTTGCTGCAGTGTAGAAATAATGTGCTAGTCTGAAATGAAAATAGCAAATGGCTGAATAACTTGTGATGTGCATTCTCTTAGATATAATGATTAAATTATTTTCCACTTGAATCATTGGTCAGTTTTTCTAGTGTTGAATTTAACCGAAATGAAAATACATTTTACAATATGTAATAGGTCTCCAGTTGGCACCTAAAAATTGTGACAGTAATGAACCTGGAGCTCCTTGACAGTTTGCTTATCCTTTAACCTGCCATGTCAACGGTTCCTGAATAAATATTCTACAAATATGACGAATACATGTTTTTTTTTTTTTTTTCATTTTAAACCCTAGCAATTCAAGAAAAATCTCAAGGGCGTCAATGGGAATAAGGATTTTGACCAGGACATGTTGGAGGATATCTACAATGCTATCAAGTAAGTTACCATTTAGCTACCATGTATTTGTGTTGTGTGATTGATAACAAACCACAGTCAGTCACCTTAGAGGACCAAAGTAACTTTAAGCTGTTTGAAATTAGAGGGTTTTTTTAACTCTTTCTGTAGGAATGAGGAAATTGTGATGCCCGACGAGCAGACGGGCCTGGTGAAGGACAACTACGTGTGGAGCGTGCTGCTGCACCGTGGGGCGACACCCGAGGGCGTCTTCTTGCGCCTGCCTGCCGGAAGCTATGACCATGATCTGTTCACCATGACCTGGGGACCAACCATCGCCGCCCTGTCCTATGTCTTTGACAAGAGCCTGGATGACACGATCATCCAGAAGGCCATCGCCGGCTTCAGGTACTCATATAATACATCAGGAGGGCTTTGAGATGGGAAAAGATACCACTGGAGTTCATCATATTGAAGTTCTATGGTAGTACAAAGTATGAGGGTAAAACCAAAACATTCTTTTCAAATTTGTTTAGTTCTCTAAAACAAATACAATTTTAGGGTATATCTTCTTTCTGATAAGCACTTGTTAAAATATTTACAAAAAATGTATTTCACAAATATAAAATTATTACCCAAACCAAACTGTCTCAAATTTTTCTTTAATGTTGACATTTTTTTAAGCAACTGGATAATATAAATAAATATCAGATAAGAAATTCATGGTCCCTTGTCAAGATTTCTTTTGTTTATGGGCTTGTAAAGTCATTTTATTCTGTAAAATTAATGAAGCGACTTGCAAATAAAATGGGCTTTGGAAATTTGACACCATTTGTTTCAAAAAGCCGTATGATGAGATTTAGGTTCTTGTCACCTCTTTCTGCAGGAAATGCGCCATGATTTCAGCTCACTATGGCTTCAGCAACGTCTTCGACAATCTGATCATCTCCCTCTGCAAGTTCACTACTCTAAGCAGTGAGGTGAGAAGACCTCATTCAGAAATTTAGTTATTTTACTATTGTAAAAAAATGGCCATTTTATTAACCTTATTTTACTCAGTAATAAATCAGAGCATCACCTAAGTCACACAAAGCCAGTCTTCCATGTTTCACTCTTTGTGCTCGTACCCAACAGTCTGTGGAGAACCTTCCCACGGTGTTTGGCAGCAATGGAAAAGCCCAGGTCGCCGCAAAGACTGTGTTTCACCTGGCCCATCGACATGGCGACATCCTGAGGGAGGGTTGGAAGAACATCATGGACTCCATGCTGCAGCTCTTCAGGGCCGAGCTCCTGCCCAAGGCCATGGTGGAGGTCAGGAGCAGCGCTTATTTTGACCCAGTTTTTGGTTGATTAGATGCTGAATTTGCAGCCTTCAATTTCCATGCTAGATGTTCTGCCGCCCCCTGCTGCCCAATGTTGAGATGGCTTTTCTTTTTGCCTCAGGTGGAAGATTTTGTGGAGCCAAACGGAAAGATTTCCCTTCAGAGGGAAGAAACGCCATCAAATCGGTGAGCAGAAATCTCTTTGCGTCACGCTTCTAAAAGGCTTCACTCACATCATGACAAAAAAGTAGAATCCTTTTTGATGCTTTTGTGAGATGCCAATAAAAGGATTTTAGTGCTCCAATCCCAGGCAGGGGGTTTCCTTAATGTTTGCCTCATGCTCCAGTGTGTCGTTCAACCTTTTCCAAACTGACAAGGGAAATAAATAAAACCTCCTAAACAGGTTAATCCAGTGTATATACGGCACATTGATGGTGTAAGGTTGTACATCGCACGTGCTGCACAGTCGCCAAGTATTTAACCCCTCTTATTTATACACACAAACCGTATATCGTCGTACCAAACGTGCTCCTTCTTTATTTCTGCTCATGCAACAGCGGTGAATCGGCTGTTTTGAGTTTCGTCAACTGGCTGACCTTGAGCGGCGCTGAGCAGTCGGGACATAGAGGCCCGTCCACGGAGAACCAGGAAGCCAAGCAGGCCGCCATCCTGTGCATCAAGGTACACTATGTGCCCTGTTATGGGACGGAGGAAGGAAGGAAATACTGCTGCATCATGCTTTGCATTATCATCTTAATTGAAGACAGCATTCAGATAAAATAGGAAATTCAGGACAGAAAATTCTATACAGAACGGCCTCCAAATGGGACTCAGTTCTTAGTTTGCAATTTGAAATATTGTCATTCTGCAATTAATCACATTCATTAGTTGTTGCAGTTAGAGCTGGGCTTTCAAACTCGAGCTACCTGAGGGCCAATGGCCAGATGGTCCTCTCCTAGGGGGGGCTGTGTTGAACATCAACAGAAAAACAAACTTTTTTAAACTCTTATTATTATTTATTATTTTTTGGACCCTCACATTTTGTGAATCGCCTGACCAATTAAAACAAATCTTTATTATTATATTATATTTCATTCTGTTTGATATGAAAAGATTAAAATTGTGACAAGCATATAATTTAATTTTAAAGTTAAAGAAATAGTTTTTTTTTCTTCCCCTTTCCCCCTCCTAGCATTTATGTTCCTGATTACATGTGACATTATATGATAATGTTTTGTAAACAAGTTTTGGTGTACACGCTAGCAGCCTAAGTTCAAAGTATCTCGAGTGAGATTAGGTGGCTTGCGTTACATTTCCCATTCCCCTTCTTTAAATTGTGGCATTGTGTACTCCTGTGTGCCCCCCAGCAATGTGACCCAGAGAAGCTGATCACCGAGAGTAAATTCCTCCAGCTGGAGTCTCTGCAGGAGCTAATGAAGGTAAGATGCTGACAGCAGCTTATCATTTTGTGGATCTATAAAAAGAAAGTGAAGTGTCCCACTCATAATAGTTTTAATATGCCTCAAGAATCCGTGCCCCCTGGGGGGTTGGGCTTAATGGCTCAAAGGGAGCAACGGGTCACTCCTGCCGCCTCGGACTCGGATCTGAGCAGAGATATTCCCGCTCGGATAAACCACTCAATGCACTTCGAAGGTGTGCGCGATAACAGTGTGTTGTAACGCTGGTGTTGATGCATCAGCAGAAGGAATGTTGTTGAAAGTTGTTTAATCCCCCCTCCCTTCACCCAGGCACTGATATCGGTCACCCCTGACGAGGAGACATACGATGAAGAGGACGCCGCCTTCTGCCTGGAGATGCTGCTCCGCATCGTCCTGGAGAACAGGTCCGAAGCAAAACATTGAAACCACCTGATGTGGGGAAGTGTGATGTCAAAAGTACACATTTTCATCCAACAAATGAATGTGTGTACTCATGCAGGGACCGCGTGGCGTGTGTGTGGCAAACCGTGCGCGACCACCTGTGTCACCTGTGCGTCCATGCCAACGAGAGCTGCTTCCTGGTGGAGAGGGCCGTGGTGGGACTCCTCCGCCTGGCCATCCGCCTGCTGAGACGAGAGGACATCAGCTCCCAGGTACACCAAACACAAGAAGTTATTATCAGCGCAGGGCTGGACCCCTAATAATGTTTATGTTTGGATAATGTTATTGTTCGGATTTTTATTGTTATTCTCCTTGGCATCTTTCTGGCTAAAAGTGTCTGGAACATGACAACCACTGGACCCACGGACACTGTTGAGGTCTCGTTAGAACCGGGACGTCTCAGACATCTGGTGGTTCAAGTTCCATCCATATTGATCTTGATTTGGAGCAGGAATAAGGGGGAAAAGAATAATAATAATTTGACCGACGTAGCCGAATGTTCGTGCATCACCGATACACCAAGGTTCTACAACTTCTGGTCACGCGGTGGAGAGAGTTGAGTTTATTGAGTTGGATACTTTGTGACATCATCATCCAATTCGTTATAATGTAAATGCAGGTTGTGGCTCCGTACATCCATTCGCATCATGCAAGTTGTGTGGTGTAGACTCCATCGCTCTGTACTGGTTACAAACTGCCCGTGTGTATGTGTCTTTGTATCGTCTTGCCTGCTTGACGTTGCCGGTGGTTTCCGATTGATATTTTATCTCTTTTACTCTTTTTGTAAATTAAGGAATTCTGTTTGCATTTAACCCCATGTTAGATGCGGCGTTGTGTCCCTCCTTATTTTGCGGGATTCGAGAAAGTCGTGAGATAGAAACTGTAGGAGTCTGTGATGCATTTCATGGACTTGAAACGCATCGGATAACTAGGACCCGGAAAAGTATAAATAATCACAGAAAGTCGTCAGGCTTCAGTCAATTGGTCATCGTTGCCCGACACGGCACCCAATGGTCACCTGTCCCTCACTTAGAGTGCAGCTCTATTTCCATAGACAACACAGTGAGTTATAACAATGAGAAGGTCTGGTTTACAGGCAAACTTAGTCGGTTGTTTTAAAGACAGGAGGGTTGTGCTGTGTATACCGCATAGTGCTTGCTCCGCGAGATGAGCAGCCAGGAGACGACAGCCTGGGGGGAGCTGATGCGGCGTTCAACATAAACCCGGAAAATCGTACTGCGTTTGAGAGAACCAGGGAAACTGTAATTACGGCCCTAACACGACTAATACTAATACGACCCCTTGTATTGCTTCCCGCAGCTATATATATTTATTATTATAATTGTGGGGAATATATACAGTATATCCTATCTGCCTATGAATTCAAAATCCCCTTCAAAACTTAAGTTCATTACATTTAAATAAGTTGTATATTATAACTTTTCCAAACTCAATCAATCAACCATTATTTCACCTGGAGAGGCCTTTGTGGAAGAATCCTCATTTACAATGGTGTCAAGTTTCTACAGAAATTATAATACAATTCGATCCAAATGTATGCCTTTTAAACATCAATAAAAAATATGTAATCTATAAAAACAACAACGATGACACTATATGAGCTGTTATAATAATAATCAATTACATTCCAAGCAATTACTGTAAACTGTAAGATCAAGTGTTTTTCTAAGTGGCATTAAGAATTGGCACTGACTGCATTGTAATCCCATTAGGGATTCATGAAACATGATGAACCATAATATTGATTTATCCTCTAGCCCCCATCACTTTAATCAATCATTTCAAATGTTTCTTCGATGTTTGTGTTGAAAATTGCTTAATTCGAACTAAATAAATTTGTGGTCAACCGATTGATAGGTGGGCCAATTGAGCCAATATTTGCTTATTTGCTCACAGGGCTGATAAACAAAAAATGGCTGCAGAATACTGTTGTCAAAAATATTGATTTTTCTATACATATCAATTCTGAACATTTGAAACTGTTTCAATACTCATTTTCCACACTATCGATATACCAGTAACAGCTACGCTTCCTCGCTCTCTCTTCTCTGACAGTCAAACACGCTGCAGTGCCCACATAGCCCCACCTCATCTCATCGTCAACTCACTCGTGCGGCACGTCTCCCCGTTGCTACAGGGCTTAATTTAGTAAATACTGGATGTTTTGTGTAAATACTTGTAAATAATAAATCCTGCACTTCTATAATAGGGAGAATCTATTTCCCGACCAAACTTTAAATATTGCTGTTTGTTATTAATTTTTTTATCACAAACCTTTTGATAACCTGTGGACATTTATTCCAATTCATTTTTTTATTTTATGTAAGCGCACTGCAGAGACAATGCCGACAATAACATTAGTGTTAAATAGATGTTCGTATAAGTTCAGCAATTTTGTGTCTCATTTTTTATTGTTAAATTGTTAAAGAAAATCATATCGGCATTCTATCGGCCACTCGTTAGGCTTAGGCGATATTTTGTTTAATTCAATTACAATAAATACATTGTGCCACTTCTGCCTATCACCTGCCACCCAAGTGGCGTTTTCAGGGCCCCCGGGCAAAGAGACACAGAAGACGGTGTTGTAGACACACTAGTTTATTGTAGACAGTGGGCCAGTTGGAATTAGCCAGGAGCGGATAGAACATGTCATGACAGGGCTCCTGAGTGTGTGTGGGGATGGCAGTTTTACCTGTTGCTCGTTAGACCAACCAACGAGCAACAAGTATGCAGCCACTCTGACCCAATCACTTATCCAGGTCATGTGTGGCTGCTCAACCAGACCCTCCACACACCACAAACATCTACATCAAAAAACAATCTATATTTATTTTCTTTGGAGAGACGGTAAACCTTTAATGCTGGATCACGGAGAACCAATCGCAATTTGCGTGTGGGCGTTCACATAATGTGCGTGCCGAAAGGATTCCCCGTTCGTCAGTCAGTGTGCATTACAATAACAGGATAATACAGATAGAAGCTTACAAAATGCACAGGGATATAATTTCAATGGGGAATTATAAATCAGGGGAATCATAAATGTATTTTTATGTGTGAATTGTCCGTATCTCGCGAACACGGCTCTCTATGCGCCCCGATCGCAGAGAACAACACAGAGAGCCGTACCCCGTTCCTCCAATATTTAGGCGATATTTTGATACTGTGAAAATGTTGCATATGGTGGCAAATATCGCAGTATTCAATATCATTGAATATCGGCCCAATCCTATCGGCATCAGCCATTGGAAAAACCCATATTGGTCAACCACTAAAATAAATAAAGCATCTCAGTTTTCAATTGTGCTTTCAGAAGGTTTGGTTTGTCTGCAAATGAGTGTTGAATAAATCCCAAGCGATGGCAGATCAGAAGCATTTATGCTTCTGATCATTCATTCATGTGCACAGCTTTGCATTTGCATACATTGGCAGCCGTAAATGTGTCAAACTCCCCATGACTTGATTTGTTCAGAAATGAAATTGCAACAAGCTTCACATGGATGTAAGGAGATTCATATTGGACATATTCAAAACATTACAGGCATCATATTCTGTACAGTTGAGGTATAAAGTATGAAAATGAGCAAGGACAGGGAAAACCTGTTAAAATTACAAAGTTACTGAAAGGTGCCAGAATACATCATAATATGAGTTACACAACGGTATTGTAATGTCATAATTTAGTACAAGGGACAAACCTTCTCGGCTAGTTTAGACACTCACCATCCTCTCATAAGCTTCATAGTCTTTTTCAGGAAACGAGCTGCAAAGGCCTGACATAACATCAAACATTTTTATTTTTAAATGTATTTGCAGTTAAAATGGCAAATTGCGTAGACCTCGTTGACAACAAATTCCTCCCATTTCACCAGAAACAAAAGAAATTCAAAAACACAAAGCCGATAAGGTGTAAAAGGTGTAAAGAATTTGGAAAGCCTCTCATACTTGTAGTAATAAAGATAGAGCCTTTTCTGAAACTACGTGTGAAAGATGGTCAAATGAGGTCAGGTGAAACCCTTTACAGCTCTGGCGTCCAAACAAATACGTTTCCACTAATTTCCTCGGAAATTTTCAACAACTTCCTCTTCTATCTCTCCCTGACCTAAATGGACCTGACCTCATTAAAAGCTAACAAAAAAGAAAAACATTGGAAAACCTATGTTCCAAAGCTCATCATATCAACTTTTACCATTGTTCTGCTGGCTTTGTTCGCACAGAGTGCTGTCAATGTATTAAAAAAATAAAAATAAAAAAAACCGAGGGAGTCATAAGGTAAAATTGAATTGAGGTTACTGCTATTGACATGATGTGGGAATACGACCTAGTAGCTTTATGCGATGAGTTCCTGCTGCTTTCCCCACTCGAGCTTATGTCTAAGGAGCGCACCTATTGTTACGTCAGGTTCACAAATCGAAGGCTCACATGCACTGATCTGACAGGTTTTATTTCAATAAGTTATTTTATATTTATTATTTATCTATTATATATCTATTTATGTGTGAAAAATACTATTTATACCTGTTCTACACAAAAATAACTAACTATAGGACCTGTTTCATTTGTTATTTTTTTTATTGTGAAACGTTTTTAAAATATGCATATAAATAATTTATTAAAAAATATTATGAAAATGTATATTTAAATCATCCACTGTCCTGGACACCTCCCCTCCAATCAGATGCACTTATGCAATTTATAACAGCCCACCAATCAACTTAGACCCCGTCTCCCCACTAGTCATACACACAGAGTATTACACTAGTTATTTGTGGCAGACTACTATAACAAATATTTTTGCACCTTAACTTTTTCAATTTGTAAAAGAAAAATGTAAAGATACCGGAACGTACCCTTACCGTGACCCCAAAACTGTGATACATACCGAACCCCCATCCCTATTGTTCACATGTTTTTTGTCCATTTGGTCACATTATTTGATTGATTTAATCTCAGCATTATAAAAAATGTTATCAGCAGGTTCTAGACAAAGATTTTAGATTATGTAATTTTTGACCCCTGTGATGTTCATTTTTACTTTGTTTTAAAATACAACAATGTTAAGATCCATAGGTGTACATAAAGACAATTTTATTTTATTGTATTCAATTCAATGCATTTTTGTCGTCTTGTCCTGAATTTATGTTGTGTTTTTGTACCCTTAAAAATATCAAAATAACATTTTTTCCAAAATACCAAATTGGGAAATACAATATAGGGGAAAAAAAAAATAATTTATATATATATATATATATATATTATTTTTTTTATGCAAATTTTAATAAAATTGTATATTATAAAATATTTTTACATTTTATAATATAAGATATTATTATCATGCGGCCTTGGGATGCTGTGTGAAAGGTCTGTTTATGTTTCTGAATCGAAAGCGTCCACCGTGCACACAGGTGCTGCTGTCCCTGCGTCTCCTGCTGATGATGAAGCCTCACGTCCTGTCGCGGGTGAGTCGCGAGGTGGCGTTCGGCCTCCACGAGCTGCTCAAGACCAACGCCGCCAACATCCACTGCACGGATCACTGGTACACGCTGTTCTCCCTGCTGGAGTGCATCGGTGCCGGGGTCAAACCTCCCGCCTCCTTCCAGCTCGCCTCTTCCAGCACAGACAATGATACTGGTACGTATGTTTTGTTTTGGTTTGTTTGTTTTTAGGGCTGGGTTTAAAAAAAAAAAAAAAAAAAAAAAAAAAAAAAGCTTTACACGAATACCACTCAATTGTATTGTTTTAATTTCGAATTGTAATATCGATACTTTGTTTGCGTTAAGTAACTGTTTTCTGCTTAAATGAAATCCCACCATAATGGCAAATGAATAGAAATATTATATTTATTAATAGTCCTATTTGATTTCATTTATATATGTAATGTTATATATTTGACTGTTGTGTGAAATATTTTTGTAATGTACGTCAGATGGTGTACGAAAAAGTCATTGGCAATTTTCGTTGTGTTTAAAATGTCAATATATCATTATAGAATCGTATTGTGATCTTATCAAATCATATTGAATCGATATTGTATAGAATCGTGACACTTTGTACGGAAATCGAATGGTCAGAGCCTGACCAAAACCCAGCACTAACAAGTTTGGGTTTTTTTCAAAGCTTTCCTGCCAATATTTGCAAAATTCTTAGCAGAATTCAATTAAACAAAACCTAACATCTGAATTTAAACTAGCTGTTGGCCATTCTGGTATCAACATCTTTGTGGATCACTTATCCACAAAGTAATGACAAAGTGTTGATAGTGCTTATCTACCAGCTACAGAACAATAATTGGATAATTATTTTTAGAAGCAAGAAAACAATTGTTTTTTGTGTTGTTTCTCTCCAGGTGCTCAGTCAGACAGTGAGCTGTCGTCCCACCACCCCAGCGAAGCGATCCAGGATCGGGGCTACACGTCGGACTCTGAGGTCTACACGGATCACAGCAAGTCCAGCAGGATGCCTCGCTCCACCACAGACGTAGACGTGGCCAGCAGCGGGTGGCTAGTGGTATGCACATACTCGCATAATAATAAACCGATAGGATTCATTGATGGAATGGCTCTTTATTAATATACGGATGGAAATAAATGTAGTCCTCCTCCCCAAAAGACTAAACTGACCTGTAAAAGAACACTGATAAAAGCCAGTGAGATGCTCAGGAGGTAGAGCGGGTCGTCTATTCATCGAAAGATTGCCGGTTCGATCCCCGGCTTCTCCTGGTAGTGTGCTGGGCAAGACACTTGACCCCCTAACTGCTCCCCGGGCGCCACTATACAGCAGCCCACAGCTCCTAGATACGTCAGTTACTAGGATGGTAAAATACAGAGAAATGCATTTCGTGCCTCAGTACTTGTACTCTGTGCAATGACAATTAGTTGAATCTAATCTAGTCTCTCAATTGCAATATGTAAAGGGGATACACCAGTTTTTTTGAGAAATGTGCTTTTTAACTCTGATTCAGACGGGTTTATACCAAAGTCATCAACCGTTAGGGTATAATTCCAATGTTATTGAGCAAACCTCTCAATGATAACAGTATTTTTTTCAAAAATAAAAAATTCAAAATGCACTGTTCCAAATTATTATGCACAACAGAGTTTCAGAATATTTTCTAGGTTGTAAAAAACTGAAAATGGTCATTTGTTGAATTTGCAGCATTAGGAGGTCATATTTACTGAAATCAAAAGCTATTTCAATCAAAAACATCTTAACAGGCAAAGTTACATGTTAACATAGGACCCTTCTTTGATATCACCTTCACAATTCTTACATCCATTGAACTTGTGAGTTTTGGAGTGCTTCTGCTTGAATTTCTTTGCAGGATGTCAGAGTAGCCTCCCAGAGCTGCTGTTTTGATGCCAACTGCCTCCCACCCTCATAGATCTTTTGCTTGAGGATGCTCCAAAGGTTTTCAGTAGGGTTGAGGTCAGGGGAGAATGGAGGCCATACCATGAGTTTCCCTCCTTTTATACCCATAGCAGCCCATGACACAGAGGTATTCTTTGCAGCATGAGATGGTGCATTGTCATGCATGAAGATGATTTTGCTACGGAGGGCACGTTTCTTCTTTTTGTACCGTGGAAGAAAGTGATCAGTCAGAAACTCGATATACTTGACCGAGGTCAATTTCACACCTTCAGGGACCCTAAAGGGACCTACCAGCTCTCTCCCCATGATTCCGGCCCAAAACATGACTCCACCACCTCTTTGCTGACGTCGCAGCCTTGTTGGGACATGGTGGCCATCCACCAACCATCCACTACTCCATCCATCTGAACCATCCAGGGTTGCACGGCACTCACCAGTAAACAAGACTGTTTGAAATTGAGTCTTCATGTATCTCTATGCACACTGCAACGGTTTCTGCTTGTGAACATTGCTTAGGGGTGGCCCAATAGTAGGTTTATGCACAACTGCAAGCCTCTGGAGGATCCTACACCTTGAGGTTCGTGGGACTCCAGAGGCACCAGCAGCTTCAAATACCTGTTTGCTGCCTTGTAATGGAATTTTAGCAGCTGCTCTCTTAATCCCATGAATTTGTCTGGCAGAAACCTTCCTCATTATGCCTTAATCTGCACGAACCCGTCTGTGCTCTGAATCAGCCACAAATCTCTTCACAGTACCATGATCACGCAAGTTTTTGTGAAATATCTAATGTTTTCATACCTTGTCCAAGGCATTGCACTATTTGAGGCTTTTCGGCAGCAGAGATCCTTTTTCTTTCCCATATTGCTTGAGACCTGTGGCCTGCTTAATAATGTGGAAGGTCCTTCTTAAGTAGTTTTCCTTTAATTGGGCTCACCTGGCAAACTAATTATCACAGTTGTCTGAGATTGAGTTCAGTGATCCAAAGAGCCCTGAGACACAATACCATCCATGAGTTTAATTGAAAAACAAAAAATGAAATGTTTGACACTTAAATCCAATTTGCATAATAATTTGGAACGCGGTGTTTATTTGAAGCCCTTGGTGGTATCAGCGCTTCACATCGTTGTTTTTTTCTCCTTCCCCTAGGTCGGTAAAGATGACCTGGAGACCAGTAAGACCCCCCCACTGGGCTCCAAGGCTCCTCTCAACCACCCGCTGGTGAACCAGTACAGCCTGACACTGGGCCAGGATCTGGGCCAGCACGACACCAAGTCCCTCATCAAGTGCGTGGAGACGCTGTCGTTCATCGTGCGCGACGCCGCCCACGTCACGCCAGACAACTTCGAGCTGTGCGTCAAAGCCATTCGTGTCTTTGTGGAGGCAAGCCTCAACGGAGGTAAGACCGTCTGAAAGTGGAAGATACTTGGATTTAAATTTTATATTGTAAGTCTACGTTATTATTCTTATGGTTATCACTTTCTGTTGCATGCTTTGAAATGTGGGAGATTTGTATGTTCATTGTTCAAGGAAAACATGAACCCGAGAATGCATATTCGTGTTAAACATGACCCGGTTTAATATTCGTTTTGTTTTTACTTATACGTTTGTGCGTAATTAATTAAATGGATTCAACTTATTGAGGAAGAAAAAGGTATGCATCATCAAAAGCACCTTAAATAAGGAATTACAGGAAATTTAGAGTATTGAAATATCTTTTTTTGAAAAGTTAAAAAGGAAACAATCATGGCTCATTTTTGACCCATCATATGGGTCAAAAATTCAGTTCTTAAACTGAATGTATAAGTTGTAGAAAACGGTATCCTTCGCTGCCGGAATCGATTGCCTGACACTTTCCAGGTCATTCATCTTGCATCTTCAAGTCGACAGAGTTGTTCCTTCGATAATTCATGTGCAATTAACAACGTGCAACCTTCAGAGCATTTAAAAAAAGAGTGCGTGAAGCCATTCTTTATAATGACTGAGTCGACTCAAGGACGAACGACATCAATCCCGGCATTCAAGAGTCCTATCCATATCCTCTCCGACCTGCCTCACTCTCTCCTTCCAAACACACTTCTACTACTCCCTCCATCGCACCAACTGTTCCCCCTCCTCCGTTCAACCCTTATGGCTCTGCTCCTGATCTCACTGTAAGACGGGGATTAAAAGTTGGGAAATGGCAGCGATGCCCTTTGGCTCTGGCATAGCTGTTGGCCCATTCATCCCCACTTCCCCCCAGCCCTCCAGGCCACCGGATTCGAGCTGTCAGCACACACACACAGAAAAAGATGGGTCGATCAAAGAAGCCGGCTCAGGCATGGCGCTAATCTATGTGGGATACAAATAGAAAGTGCAAAACCTGCTATTACCTTTTTTTCTTTTCTTTTTTTTTTTTGGACCTTTTGTTAAGGATTTTTTCCAAGACAAACGGAAGGTCTTCAAAATGTGTGAAAAACCACGGCAACCTTTTAGAGGACAAATTATTATTTTATTTTTTTTGGCCTTCAAAACATCAAACGTCATAGACCTATTTACTGGCAAGGAATTTTGAAATGACACTGCTTCCAGAAGGGTGTGGGACCGGGCTTTGTGCCAGCCGAAATTGGGTGCACCAAACAAATCAAAGGTGTTTGGAGTAAACTCAGGAGTATGCCCTTTGGAGTATTTTTTTTATAAAAATTGAAAGAGGGGAAAAACGTCAAATCATCATTAAAGTTGTCATATAATTACTGCTCTTTATACTCCTTTCAAACCTCCCAAACTTCAAAGTGAAATTTGAAGGAAAAATAAGGAGAAAGGAGAAATTCTGCCCTTACTGAGACTTTACTTCAGACATAGACTTCAGTAAGGCCTCGTCTTAGCAAATAGTGTAAAAAGTATAGATATTTGCTTTAAAAGGTGGAATAATTCAACAGTCTCAGTCACTGAATATATAGGTAAGTATAGATACTAGAAAATGTACTTAAAGTATTTGTGCTTTATTGCTTTCCACTACTGCCCAACACAAAACAAATTGGAGGCTCTCTGTAGCTCCCGTGCTCTCTCCCTTTCCAATCGAGGTGAACGAAACTTTTGCATTCGCTCACAGGCTACCGCAACCACGACAAGAAGAAGAGCCAGAAGTTCGACTCGTCCAAGTCGCGGCTGAGGAAGAAGGGCAGCGGGCGGGACAAGGAGGGCGCGTTCGCCAGCCGGCGGGGAGCCGGCGCCGGCCGAGCCTCCAGCCAGCGGCCCTCACGCTCCCACAGCGACGAGGAGGAGGATGAAGGCGTCCCAGCCAGCTACCACACGGTGTCTTTACAGGTTAGTCAGGACGTAAGTACAGCAGCCCTCTTTATACCCTTCTACCTTTTTACTGCAGTTCGGGCGTCCCGGGTCTCCCAAAATAGTTCAGCCACCGGCGTTTAGAATGCATGTGGCAATATTTTGGAATCCCAGAGGATGCGTAAAGTTCTCTAAAACGGTATTTACCCCACCATGCCACTAGGGCTGTCATGATCATGAAATTTCAGTTGACGATTGATTGTCAGCTCAGTAGTTACATCAGAACATTAGAATCTGACGTGGACGGTTAATTCTCCTCAACTCAACTGGTTCCCATTGGCTTAAAATTCCCTTGACATTTGGAAGAAAGCCTATATAATTATGGAATCGAACAATTTTGAAAAATGATCACGGTCAGTCAACAAGTGCGATGTCGAGATTATGTAATGATTGTGACAGCTCTACATGTAACATTACAAATGCTCATTCAGTCCAGTGCGTGTGCTGCGCTGGAATTGTGGCTCCAGAGACTGTTTTGGGAAACCCGTGCTTCACGAGGTGGGTAGGCAGGCAATGATGATATCTCATTCATTTTAATTTTTGTTTCCTGTAGACGAAGTGTGCTGCATAGAATAAAATTAATACTTTTTCACTCGATGCTGAATATTGCATAGTTCCTGGTTAACTGGAGTCAGGAGGCGGTTGATGTGGGATGTGGGAATGTTTTGGGGATAGGTCGGTAACATGACAGCGGTGTAACACCCTTTTTTTTTTTTTTCTTCTTTTTTTTTTATGCACAAGCTCACCACACCTGTTATTTTGTGTTTGGTGTTGCCACGGTGATGAAGTGGTGTTGTGGTTTTGCGCGTAGTTTCAGAGAAAGCCCTCTTTTCAACCCGTGCCCTTAAATATCTGTTGCTGCTTCTGGTTCTGTTGCCTCATTTCCTGGGATATTACTATGGCAACGTTGTTTCATTTCCCGACATTCACGATGATTAGAACTGACAATATCTAGCTCATTACTGGAATCCATCTGAAAAAAGCACAGTTTCTGTTCTCATTCAAACTTACTAAATGGCTTACAAACACAGAATAAAATGCTCCTCACATTAAAACATTACATTAATACTATTCTATTCTGTACAAAGAGGGCTGTTATATGCATTTTGACTGTGTAATAAGAAAAAATGTCCTTGCATTATTAAATATGTACACTAAATGTTTTCAGTTGTCATAAATTCTCCACTTCATCACTAATTCACTAAGCGCGTTATAAATATTTATTCACAAGCTCAAAATTCACTTATTTACGCCCATCCTGCGCTCATATGGGTTCAGTTGCAAGTAGTGTTCCCACGTGGTAAGATGGTCTCTCGTTTTATTTATTTTACCTAAGTGATGCCTTCTCAGGCTATGGAAGTGCAGAGCATATGTAAAGTTTATAGAACAGCAAGTTAACCCTGCTGTTGTAATGTGGATTTTGAGCATAAGGTAATCTGTATGGAAAGGCTGTTGGGGCTGAAATGTTAAAATTACTTGACATAATACTCTAGACTAGAATGTAGTACATTGGAGTTTATTACATCCCAGTATGAATACTTAAGTATGTAAAATAGCCTGTATATGTATTATGTAGAATTACAGACTCAATCACAGTAATGTTAAAAGTTATAATTAGTTCTGCTCTTGGCAGTATGGCGTGAAAAAATACATCATCAACATGACTGTGGGTGTTTTGTGACGCTCAGCTCTTAGACTTGATGCACACGCTGCACACCCGGGCCGCCAGCATCTACAGCTCCTGGGCAGAGGAACAGCGCCACCTGGAGGCTGTGGGCCGCAAGAAGATCGAAGCAGACTCCCAGACACTGTGGTCCAGCTGCTGGTGCCCACTGCTGCAAGGTCAAGTACCAGTAGAGCAGCCTCTGTGTTTTTATTTACTAGTTTGGTACATTAAAGGGTCTATTGATAATAGTAATAATGATAATAATACTAGTTATAATAATGTTATTATATACAATGGTAAGAATTACCCTCTTTATAATCATTGGGCGCCACTGGCCTGGTTACCTAGGCTGCATTGTATATCAAGGGAAAAACTACAACCCCCCCCCCATGCGTTAGTGAATCGCCGAATTACACACATAAATACGTTGAAAATAAACACGTAATCATTAAAAACCTTATTCTATTTTATTCTGTTTTATATTCAGAAAACATGTAGCTTTATTACATACGGCGAGATTTAACAATTATTGTATTAATTCATTGTCTCATGGGTCTGGCCTCCGGGTCTCCGGTTTGAGACCCCTGGTTTGAATCCTCTGCTGACCTAGCCCCTATCTTCCACTGATGCAGGCATCGCCTGGCTGTGCTGCGATGCCCGGCGGCAGGTGCGCATGCAAGCGCTCACCTACTTGCAGAGAGCGCTGCTGGTGCACGACCTGCAGACGCTGGACGCCACCGAGTGGGAGTCCTGCTTCAACAAGGTAACAGCAGCGAACGGAAAAATGTTCCTTGTTGAGCGGCGGATTAGCGTTTTGTTTTTGTCCGTGATCATTTGAGTTGATCCCACCACACATTGTCAGTGATGGGGTATCTGTGTTCCCAGGTGCTTTTCCCATTGCTCACTAAGCTTCTCGACAACATCAGCCCGGCAGACGTGGGCGGCATGGAGGAGACCAGGATGAGAGCATGCACCCTGCTCTCAAAGGTCAATGTCGCTGTTTGCCAACACACACCAGTCCTTGCACTTATTAATATAATGAGTTAAAATCATTACCAAGCATAATGCAGATGTTTGGTCTAAATTTGAATATACCCTAACTAACCCAAGTTCTTTAAAATTGAGTAGAATTACAACGTACTGTTAAACATTCTGTGTATTGTCAAACTTGCTAGATTGTTATATAGTGGACTTCACGTCCAGGTCCACGTCCAAAACACATCATTTGTATATCTACAAAATAAACAGACATTACAGCACTACATTTTTTAAATATTTAAACATGAATTGTCTCTTGTTGCAGGTGTTCTTGCAGCACCTCTCCCCGCTCTTGTCCCTGCCGACCTTCGCTGCCCTCTGGCTCACCATCCTGGACTTCATGGACAAGTACATGCACGCCGGCTCCAGTGACCTGCTGGTGAGCGCACGTGCACACACACACACACACACACACACACACACACACACACACACACACACACACACAAACTTTAACTTCATGATTTGCTATCTGAGAGTGATGGGAGGGGCTCTCTCATCTCTTTCCTAGTTTCTCACTGAGATCTTGTGGTATCACTCAAGCTAGACAGTGAGCAAATGATGGGTCAAAATGATTTGCTGCCGTCCAGCAACTACCATCTGATTTAATTTGTTTCATATGGCACAAGGTACTCTTGCAAAATGATGTTGGACAAATTCTTTCTTTCAGAATAACTGGCAAAACATTTGAAAACCTTTTAATAAAAAAAAAAAAAAAAAAAAAAAAAAAAAAAATCATAAAATAATAAAAACCTGGGACAAATAAATCTCTTGAATCTTGAATCAACTGATATGGAATCTGGTAGAATTTAAGGGCTGAAGTACAAAATGAAAACTTAAGCCCCTTTCCTCCTTGCACTGAAAGTCATCAATTTACTGGCAATTTTCCGTATTGACATAATGTGGGAACAGCAGCTGGATTCCATGTTCCGTAAAAGTCGTTCTGAAAATTTCCTTACTCTCGACCTAGTATCATTTTCGGGAAAATGCTGGTACGGCTGTGAATCGAAGTGTGTGGGAATGGAAGCAATAACATTGCCGGAACAAGCACGTTAAGTAGCGGTGGAGCTGAATCCGAATCCCGGCAAAGCGTAAGTGGGTTTTTACAAATATTTATTTTGTACAAAAATTTGTTTTCGGGGAAACAAATTGTATTTAAATCTCAAAAATGGCGAGTCCAAACCGTGGCGCTCGGTTGCAAAGACGAGAAACTGAAACATGTTCAGTCTCAACGGAGACAGGTCTTTTTTATTCTTACAAGCAATTTGCGTGCCCGCTGGCTGCACCGGAGTGCAGAGCCGGAGAGGGAACGAGCGGACAAGCAGAGGTGGAAAGGATGGAGCACGTACCTGCTCCGGAGGCCGAGTGTAGGACAGGTTGAAAATGATCACACTGATTTTATAACATTGGGTAAGGCTTATTACGTCTGAGGACAGTGGCTCTGTCCTAGCTCTCAGTGGAGGGACCACTATGGGACCATTATGTGGTTATGGAGAATCCACCCGGGAGAGGTGGGAAAGTGGAAACCGAAAAGCTGGTCTCTGAGAGCCAGGAAAAAAACGGATTCAGATTGTATATCCGTTGCCAACAGATTGTCCAAACGATCGTATCCACACTAGCATACTAACCCTAACCCATTACGTACTGTATCCCTAACAGTCATCTAATGTGGGAACAGACTCCATACAGAACTTTTCTGTAAAGGAGGCCGATGTGTGAATACCTACTTTGCCTTTGCTGGATATTTTTTGTCCAGCAATGTTATGGATTCCATGTTGGAAGGGGCTTTAATGTATCCAGAGATTAGTGATATCCAGATTTCACACCTGGGAGCTATTGCTGTTACCTCATACCAGCTGTGTACGGTTCCCTCACTTAAGAGTAGTTATAGTCACTGTGTGCAGCTCACTCGTTTTGGTATGAAATGGAACCCATAAACGCTGACACACAAAACTCAAGACCTTCCCTTTCCCACTGCGCTTCTCTGTGCGTGCAGCTGGAGGCCATTCCCGAGTCCCTGAAGAACATGCTGCTGGTGATGGACACGGCGGGGATCTTCCACTGCAGTGACTCCAGGACGGGCTACTCGGACCTGTGGGAGATCACCTGGGAGCGCATCGTGTGCTTCCTGCCGCACCTGAGGGAGGAGCTGTTCAAGCAGACCGTCATGCCGGGTACTGAGCAGATATTGATTCAATTCGATATTGATGAGACGGCTCACGATACGATTCTATATCAATATATTGACATTTTCTACATATTGACAATTGCTACCAACCTTTCAGTACACCATCTAAAGTTCATTACAAAATATTTGATGCAACAAGTTCTGTCTAATACAGAAATGTAGTGTTTCAATTGATTCATAACTATGGTGATATTTAATTTAAGCAAAACATGGTTACACAACTTCCCAAGACGGTATCGATATGACAATTTTCAAATGGATTCCGATAGAATTGAATTGTTCCACATTAGAGATGCCACCGTGAGGAATTTTTCCTGCCGGTTAATAAAGTCATGACAACACCGCGTTACAACAGGGGGGGCGGTGGCGTGTCCCTGTTAAACGGGTGCAAATTACACATGGTGATTACACATGGAGGGAAACAGGTCCCTATCTAGACCCGATCTGAGGTCTAGATCCTTCTCTCTCCTCTCCTCCCGTGACAAGTGAAATCTGACTCCGCAGGCTCTGCTGTCTGCGCAAAAAGCGGAGGCTTTCACTTTCCGTTTTGTAGCATCCGACTAAGTATTCATAACACGCTTAGTATTTTACAAATTTGTGTTGTTTTATTTGAACATTGGCGCTGATATGCAAAAATAAACTAAATGGGTTTTATTTGTATTATATATATATATATATATATATATATATATATATATATATATATATATATATAAACAACTGTGGGAGCGTTGGGCATGTAATGTTATCTGTGTATGCCCAAACACTGTGTAACACCGATAACCGCGGCAACCCCATTCCACATTGTTAATGCTAGGTGTATGAACAAAATATTTTTGTAGGGCCTTTGTATTAAAAGGAAGAAGTTGCTAAGCCCAGGGGCATGGGGCATTTCAGACGCTTTCCAGTCACAATTCAATATGCAGCAGTCTTTTCCAAATGGCAATAATCCTTAAGGTATGACACAGTGTAATTACAATGCACCTGATGAAACACTGAACACTATATTCCACTCTTTTAAGATTGAACAAAGTTAAGGTGGACAGGGAATAAGATTTAAGTAGACATCGAGTTGACGTACAGTAAAGCCATGAAGCTCTATCCACAATGCATCTGCAGACTGTTATAGGCCAAATTCGTTTCGTTTAGACCCCGGTCCGACAGAACCCGCTCAGGCAGTTCCACCCGGAGGTCGGCCTCCGTCACCTCAGGCGTCCTCGGCCCCCGCCCAGTCCCCCTCGCCAGCCCCCACACCGGTACCCGTCAGTCCCACGGAGCCAAAGACCCCCAGCAGACCTGTGTCGCCCCAGGAGCCGGCAACACTCACTGCCAACGGTAACCAGAGATTCTTTGCATTTCATCATCAAAAACTAATTTTATTTATTTCCTGTATTCGTTGTATAACATGAGGAAATAAGTAAAGCTTTATTTATGGAGCACTTTTTAATACACTGATATGAACATGGAAATGGTTAGGGGCGAATGTAACGTGTGTGCTCACTAATGCACAAAACCTCACTTTGACACGTGAATGGTCCTTTTTAATGCAAATCAAAAGTCAGTCTTTCCAAGTTTTGTTTCAGGTCAAGGGAGAGTCTTGGAAACTAAGAACCACTGATGTAGCCCAGTAAAACAACTCTATGACTCACAGGAGAATATAATAAAGTGTAAATATTGATTCAGGAGTTGATGTTTCAATAAAATTAGTAATTTCATTATGTCATTTAGCAGATGCTTTTGTCCAAAGCAACTATATAATATAATTATAACATTGCAATATTTAAAGGCACTGAGTGATTTGGGATTTTCATTCCAACTGTTTCTTTTGGCATAAGGAGCTGCCTCCACTCTGGTGGGGAGGGACGTAACTGTTGACTTGAACTGCCTGCAATTAGTTAATCATTCACTACATAAAATATAAATGCCGAAAATTGATGATCATATTTTGAGAGGAATCTCTTGTATAGAAATTGGCATTGCCATTACCATTGGTTTTGTTTTTCTGTTGTCTGTTATTTAGATGTCAAAAAACATGGACACTAATGGATAAATCTGGATAAAATGGACACATGGTTAAACCTTGTAGTACCTTTAAGTGAAGGTCGGTGATGGTCGCTACGGAGCAATGCACATACCATTTTTTTCCCCCAATAATTTCCATAATGCAGAGTTCAGATTGCACTGTGCTTCAAACCAATAAGAGTGATCAAAATAAAATCATGACATCGCCGCTATTACTGTTGACTTTTGCAAGTTTCTCCCAATCTAATCGGCTCTTCTTGCTGTTTTTTATCTCAGGTACGGACCGATTGTCCCCGTTGCTGCCCTCCGTCGCCCCGACGCCGGTCCCGGCGAAGGGGGCAATGCCCGCTCAAGCGACCGCCTCCCCCCTCAACCAGTCTCCCCTGAGCCAGTCTCCCCTCAGCCAGTCTCCCCTCATCCTGCAGCCGCTGGCCTCCCCCCTGCAGGTGGGCGTGCCGCCCATGTCACTGCCCATCATCCTGAACCCCGCCCTGATCGAAGCCACATCCCCAGTGCCGCTGCTGGCAGGGCCCCGGCACGCCAACGCCGCCGATGAGGTCAAATAAAAGATTTCACCGCTGATGCCTCGGATGAAGAGATGGGGCATGGGGGATTTCCGGGTATAGGGAGGGTCTTGTCATCTTCCAAACGTCTTGTTTTCATTCGTTCCCGTCGATGAGCCAGGTAGACGCACACCACTCTTGTACAGATAGACCCCCACCCCCTTCATGATCCATGGACACAACAGACCCTCGCTTTGCCTTGATTTTCGTCCCACTGTTCCGTTACACCGCCACATCATGTCTTGTGGACACATCATGGTTAAAACAAACTATTTATTTCGGCACGGGAGGCGTGAGGCGAGACGGGAGATGTGAGACAGGTGGGTATTCCTTCTCTGCCTTCCTGAGGACTCTCGCTCGCAGTCAACTTTTCACATGAAGTTTTTCACGGCGAGGTTGGACCCCGCTGCTGCGCTCGTATGCCTGTGCTTCGTGTTAACCTAGAGGGGGGTCTCTGACACGGACATTTCAAAACAAAAGAAGCAACGTTGTGAATAACATATTTGACTTCTTCTTTTTAGTACTGCATGTCGAGTAAATAAGATGTACAGAGGTTATCAGTGGTAGGCACTGTGTCTTAACTGCAGATCTGTATATATCCACAGTCATGCCACTGTGGGCGAGGGCTGAGCGGGTATATAATTTAGCAGTGTACAGCAAAGCAAAAGCATATTTTAGATTTCTATTCAATAGATTTTTTTTTTTTTTTCTTTAGGACTGGCCAAGCTGTTGCATAAAAAATATAACGTGGCAAAATGGCCAGACTGAGCTCATTTTTACCGAACAGTTTGTTTTAAATTATTGATCCAGAAATAAAATCCCCTGCTTAAGAGCGAAACAAAACAATTTTAGAACCAGGGCACCTTATGAGTTTCTCCACGCCTGTCGGGAGCAATTAAAACATTCCTAGACGTTTGGTTGTGTTTGGTGGTTGGTGAAATAACGTGGAACAATGTTCGTGTGTACATGATGTGTGCGTCCCCTCTCATAGGTTAAGAGATATTTTATCAGGGTATGTTCTAACAATGAGATTATTTAAAGAGTACAGTGTTGACTTTGAAATTTGATCATGGATTGTTTTTGTGTAGCTCGTAAACGTCATTGAAACCGACAGTAAAGGAGCTCCTCATTCTGCTGAAGGCATTTATTTTGAGGGAACTGGTAAAAAGTTCACAAAAAAAAAAAAAAAAAGACGACTTCTCAAGGTGCCCAAAGGATCTTGCATATCTTTCTTTAGCGCCGTGAGAAGTCGACGGAGACAAGAACCGATTTCAACGTATTCCCCGTGCTACACATTATGTGGTTATAACTGATCCTTTTCTTTTTTTTAAGACCACTTGATCAAATTCCCTTTTTCAGGACCCGGATGCTTCCGTCAGTGAGCGCCTCCTTATTTATTCAGCATGAAATGATCGGAGCATTCTGATGCAGCACATAGAAGAGAGGGAGAGAGAAGAGATAGAGGGAGGTCTGCATTTCATTCAGGTAACACTAGTATTCTACAAACATACTGCCTTATTATGTGGAGCGCGACCGGAAGCGCCTCAATGCGATTCACTCCACGCGCCACGAGAAGACGAGCTGTCCAGTCGCTGCCCTGCGCTATCGGTTCTATCAGCAGCTGACTCATGCTTGAACAGGAAATTACATGAATATAATGTGTGTATATATATATAAATATATATATATAAATGAGAGCTAATGTACTTTTTACAGTGGAATAAATATGTCAAGGAGATGCTCAAACCTAGGTGGGTTTTTTTTTTTTTGTTGTTTTTTTGTGGCGTGTTTTTTTTTTTTGTAAAGTTACACAATCTCATTCAAAGTTAGAGACCGTTTAGATTTGGCTCCGTTCAAGTGTCGACCTCTGCGTTTCGTGTGAGCTTTCTTGACTTAACGTCACAGCGTCGGCTTATGAGGTACGCCACCCAAAACGTCACGACTACCATGTTGTGTAAATCTGAGCTGGGTCTCTGGTGTAAAACATCTGGATTTTTATTTCAAAGCAGAACGAGAAACACATTGGGTTTTTTTTTTCTTTTCTTAATAAACTAACTTTATCAGAAACTACATAGAAGACCTGTCCAGGGAAAGACTGCTCTCTTCATACATGGAATGTAAAAACATCATTTCAAACGAGGAATCGTATTGACAAACTGTACGGATTAAATTATCTAGTCTAGAAAGGAGTGAAACTGACAGGACTTAAAATGTGAACAATATTTCACTCACAAATGTTTTTTTTTTTTTTTTTCTTTTCCTCTTTGTCTTTAACACCTACCGAGGCCGATTCCACGTCAAACCTCTTCTTTCAACACCTGACTACACCATCTGAAACATGGAAAAAACAAAAAAAAAAAAAACATCCCCTCCCCAAACAATTTAAAAATACCACTACAACAGTAAGAAAAACACCCCTCCGAAACAAAAAAACACTCTCCGCTTGCTTGTCCTCACTTGGTGTCCAGCTTGGCCATTTCCTGAAGGTATATTCCGATGCTCTCGCTGTCAAACAACACAAAGTAAATATTTTTCAGAGAGGACGAGGTGGACGACACAAAATGGTTGGAGATGGCCTTGAGGATCAGCTGGGCCGCCGTCTGCTTGGGGAAGGTGTTCCTGCGTCAACGAGAGGGGAGAGCTCAGTATGGGATGGAAAGAAAACAAACTGCGCCTAAAAGTCACTGCTCGCTCCACTCTAATACCTCCGGTGCGGTTTATGGAGCAGAGGTTGGTAAAAGTACTAGCGTATGAGCTCAACTAGTTCATTTCAGTTAGCTCATGTTGAAGGAGAACTCTTGTTATTTTTGAACCTCAACCTTATTTTGATTATTTTGACTCAACCTGGATGACTGCCATCAGAATCTTTAATAAACATTGAAACAATAGCATCAGCTGACCGCCGCACACTCACAGAGCCCGGCAATAATGTTGCCCTGTTGCCTGTGGCAACCAGATTTGGGTCAGTGTCATCTTTTGCAGTCTGGTTGCCCCTTTGTCGACCACTTTCCATATGTTTAAAAAAAACGAAAAAATAACAAACTATGGTCTACCTCCCTGTGTTCTGAAACTTCTGCCAAGAAAAATGAGTTATCCTGGCGTATTGATTTTCAAATCGTGAAACAAGTGTGTAGCTGCCATCAGAGTGAGTTATACAGTTTAAGTTCATTTAATAATTTTGAGTTAAATATAAGAATAATTACGTTTTGACAAAATATTTTCGTTAATTAACATCAATATAATTAAGAATATATGTCTAAAATGCCATAGCGGAAACCAATGTTCTAGCAATGGAGTCGGATCATTATTGTTGGTTGCGCTCTGAGCATGACAGCGAGGCAGAGAACCTGCCACGTTCGCCGGAGGACGATGTCTTAAAGGGACCTATTATGGAAAACTCACCTTTTCAGTGCTTGTCCACATACATTTGGGTCTCTGATGAGCCTACTAACACACAAACTGTGAAATGAGACAACCCGTTCAGTTTTTGTGTGAGCTGAGAATTTCAGAGGAACATGTCATAAAACATGCCGTTCAGCTTTGCAGCCCTTTCTGCACGTCATTGAGGGCTTCAGTAGAATTAGAACCGCCCTCCATCTGAGTAACGCCACCCACGGCTGGGGAGCTACTGGAACCGCTAGCATCGAGGCTGAGAGCTAAGCATGGGAAGTGCTCTGTTGTTGGCGACAGAGACCAGCACAAATCTTTTAAAAGAAAGAGGAATTAATACCAATTGTCCGTGAAGGTTGTTTCGCCAAACAAAACCAATAAAATATTGTGTGTGTTATTGTAGATGTATTTCTTTTATTTTCCGACGTTTATATGAAAATAAGTCCCTGGTGTCTCCCGGTGCGGCGTTGGCAACGAAAGTCTGAACAAGCTTTTAAATTACGTTCTATAGATGTAATGAGTGGAGATTCAGCAACTTGGATTGCTTATTTCTTGCCTCAAATTTGTTCAGAAATTTTGGTGGAATGATAAGGTGAAAATAGTTTACAGACTAAATGCAACGGAACCCGGAGTTAATCTCAAACCCAATTGGCTCCGAACTAGGGCCCTGGCAACCCGGGGACATTTAAAGCTAGACATGAAACAGCCTGTTTTGGAACAGGATGGTTTCTAGGCATGTTGGAATGGTTCGAATGCATAATCTGAGTTCCAGCAAAATACTTGAAAATCATATTTTGGGAATGTCAGAGACCTATATTAACTTGTTGAAAAGGAGCATAATAGGTCCCCTTGAAGTTATGTTGCTATATAGGATGTTCACGAAGATTGGAATTAAGTGAAGACTTGAAGTAAAGCTGGAAGTTTACTTTCTTACTCCCATTGAGTTAACGCAGCCAGTGAGGTATGCAAGGTTATCTCTTCGTTTCTACATCATGCTGGTAGCTACTGGATATGCTAACGGAGTAGCTAACGGCTAATATGTGAGTGGAGTTCACACGATAGAAATATGATAGCTACGTTTCAGTGAATGTTTAGAAAACTAATTATCCGTAAATTTAACAGCTTATAGCCTTTAAGATTAATGGATTATGCAAGCAATATTTTGTGTTTGTGAGATCTGTTTCAATGGTTATTCTCTATGAGAATGCTCTGTATTGCACTGGACTCATTTTGTGATTTCTTTTTTTTTATTTTTTTGTATTTTGTTTTATCTAGTTCTCACGGCATGTCTGACGGCATAGATGTGCAAAATAAATGCCCGTGACCAAAACAAGGCCTTGTCTTTGTGATTCTAACCGGAGGAGCGCTACAAAGTGGATTATACGTATATAGGGTCATTATCACCTGATTTATAAAATAATTTAAAATTTGGCAACCGTTTTGTCATCGCATCACGACCACGTTGTGCCCCAGTGAGCAGCAGTTGGCTGTAAGTTAAAGGTTATAAAACACCCAATGTGTTCCTTTAAGTGCTCCGAACTATGCCCGTAAAAGATTAATCCTGTCAAGTCGAGTCCTTCCAAGGCCGCTGAGGCTCACCGTCCGGTGGGGAGTGAGGGGAAAGCTACGGATTTCAGCTTCTTCTCCTCTGCCGCCGAGAGGCAGTTCTTCACTGTCTTTTCCAGCTGGTCCTCGCACTTCTCCGAGCCCCACACGGGAATGTTGCAGTGGATCACGAAGCGCGCCGGCATCCCGCTGGCCTGGCTCACCGCCACTGCAAGGGGTCAGGTCACGTTCTCAATCATTGAAGGCTAATGTGTAATTTGGGTTCTACTTGATTTGCTATTGGCCTGATGAGGTCAAAAGAAAACCCTTAACTTGGACGATGTACTGTAGGTACCATTATCTTCCTATTGACCTACAAATAGACTTAAGCCCTTAGAAGTCCAAAACGATTTAAGTGATTGTTTCAAGGTAGGAAGGTCATTTTTCAACTCCTCGGTTATTCATTAACGAGGAACTGTCTTCTTACCCGACGCCACCTCCAGGGGTCCCTGTGCTTTCCGAAGCTCCTTGACTCCATCCAGGAATTCCCGCCCTCCGGCCTTTTCCAGAGCGTTGCCTGCGAAGACGCGTGACAGGCTCAGCGTTTTGTCGGTAGGAGTGACGAGTAAAAAAAAATGTCGTGCTTTACAGAATCAAAAGCATCTTCCCCACCTACTCCTTCTTTGAGGTCCATCTCTGCGTTGGTGGGGTTGATGATTCCCTCCACCTTGATCGTTCCGATTTTGCCGATTTCGCTCTCCGTTAGCGAAAGCTGTGAATTTCAGGCAAAGCGTCAACAACCTGTCAAAGCGTCAACATCTGAGCCCCAGAGCCTGTGAGGTGGATCACGAAGGGCTGCGGGGGCACGCTACCTTTTGCCCCAGGAACAGGCTTTTTGCTGACAGGATGGTGAATCCATCTCCGGGGCCATCTTCTACTGTGGAGTTTGGCACGGCCTCTTTGTCATTCTCTGCATTCTTTAACAAAAACGCAGAATTAGAACACACACACACACACCGTCACATCCTATTGTACAGAGCCCCTAAAGTGACGTTGGACATACGTTTTTTAGTTTTTTTTTTTTTTCTGTTGAATGGTCCCAAATGGATCACGTGTGATGGGTTCAAATATGACCCAATATTAAATTCAATGTATTCAGGTTCAATTTTGGGATGATTTTTTATTTTATTTTTTTTAAATCCAATGTCACCTGTATGGCCTGAATTTTAATTAAGTGTCGTCCCGGGGTCCTGTACTCACCCTGGGTTTGCGGCCCGGCTTGCCTTTGCCCTTTTTGAGGGCGGGCTTCTTGCTCTTGGAGCGCTCCTCCCTCTTCTCCGGGACGCTCACCTGGGTGTCCACCTTCACCCGCCCCCCCCGCTTCTTGGACAGCAGCTCTGGGTGGATGCGAGGCAGAACCCCCCCGTTGGAGATGGTCACCCCCCGCAGGAGCTGCATGGACAAAACGCAGTCACAGAACAAAGTCATGTACTGTCTGAAAGAGCTTCAAGGGGACTGACTGTTTTCTTTCTGAGTTCACGTTCACAGGCCTTAATTCATTTTAGTTGCTCTAGGAGATTTGACAAGGCTGTTCTCGCATGGAGCTCAAAGAAAGTCAAGCTTCCTTGCTGCCGGCTTAACAGCAAACATTTAAGACGTTTGATGTTCAAGGACCTGATATTGTTACCCTGTTGATTTGATATTTTATTGTATGCTCATGCGAATACCCAAATATAATTATGTTACGACGACACTAAAATATCGGCAGCAGCCTGTGCATTTCCACAGTCACCTGATTGAGCTCCTCGTCGTTGGCCACTGCCAGCTTGATGTGTCTCGGGGTTATTCGTCCCTTCTTGTTGTCTCGAGCCGCGTTGCCCGCCAACTCCAGGATCTCAGCTGAGAGAGAGAGAGAATTGAATCAATTAATAAAAATAAATACATTTATAAATTAATTGAATGAACGTATATCTACTTAACATGATTCAACAGCATCTCACTCATGTTATTATTATATTATTACAAAGCTCTGTGGAAGACTAGATCCTGATTGGTCAATAGCGGCAATCAGCGGTCAGTTATTGCTGAATAATGACCGCTGATCTGTTAACATTGACCATTGCCACTTGCAGCCACTTCTCTGCCTGAATACATTGCCACGTTGTTTCTGTGTTAGCCACGTGGCTGGGAAATATGTTTCTTGCCGGAAGCTCTTAAACTAGCCATTCTTTTTACAAACAAGTGTATATATATTAAAAGTTATTTTATTTGGTAGGTAGCCGTGTGACAAGCAGGATAGTGTGCAGCCAGCTGGTCATTCTTCCAAAATTACCACCTTCAGAGTGATACAAGACCTGATCACCCACATTGATGCATCCCATCAGTCATATTATCATTATTATTGACATGATTATGCATAAGAGAGTGTATTAATGGATTGACGCCCACCTGCCAGGTACTCGATAACAGCGGCCATGTAGACCGGCGCCCCCATTCCGATGCGGTACTTGTGCGTTCCGGTGCGGAGGTACCTCATCATTCTGCCCACGGGGAAGATGACGCCCGCCCGGGCCGAGCGGGACAGCTTGGTGGCCTTCTTCTTTCCTCCTCGTGCCGACATCCTGCCTTACTTTGCTGGATCCATGGTAAACAAAAACAGTTACACAAGAAACAGAACACACACGACAGACTGTGGATCAGACATTTTCCATTCATAATGTTAAATGTTCTGGAAGGGCTGTATGTTGATTGAGTGCACAATAAAAAAAAAAGGTCAGACTTGCAATTGCCCGATCCTGTTCAAGATGATAACTATTATATAAAATAATAATATTAGATTATATTATATATAATTAATGTGCACTTTGTCTGTGATGGTGAGACACACACGTCAATTATAAATGATCAATTTAACTTCTAGGTTTATCTAGATTTATGATTGTCAATACTTTAGTTATGTACCATTAATGAGAAATAATCCCGGAGCATGCACTAAGTCAGGGCATTGCATCAAATATTCTTGCATTGTGTGATAAACTGGTGAGGATCGAGGGTGAGGGTGTCCTGCAGGATTCATTCAGGAGCGGGAATGAAGTGGAGGCGTTTTGTCACACCTCGCCATGAGACTGGATGTAAACAGGCTGGTATGCACAACAACGCCACTTGCCTCCGGAACCCTAAACAATGTCCTTAAATCCTTAAATAACGCGCACAGTGATGGAATGCGCGCTGCCATCCACGCGCAGTAACAGGAATACGTGGGTAGTGACGATAGAGCCGCGAACGATCCGGTGGTAGCGAACGAATATTGCAACGACTCGGGCGTCGGGAGTCACCCCGGGCGAGTGAATCTTCACTGGCAAACTGAAAACTATAACTGACGAATTGATATAATTGACATTGAATGTGAGGATGTAACTTATCATTTGTGATTCGCACTTTGCATTTCTTTCGCAAAACAAATATTTATTCAAGAGAATCGGTCTGACACATTCTCCGGGGTCCAGCATGTGCATTCGCCCGCCGACATAAATCGTTTTTTTAACAGAATGACCTGAGTCGTGTGAGGATTCCATTCAAAACTCAACAGAGCCGAACCGACTCGTGTTCGTGGTTCATTACACCACCGACTCAATCAAATGAATGAAGATTCGGAAACTCGGAACGAATCTTTTTTTTTGGGGGGGGGGGATGCGTCAAGAACCGAGTCTCCAAAGGGGTGTCGAACCTTTCATCACTACGACCGCTGCAATGCAATTGTGTGGGTTTTTTTTTTATCTTTTATTTTTTTCGTATTAAAGAAACAAAAAACATGCATACGTCTACCATGCACGGCGGGAGGGGGGGGGGTGGAAGACTGGGTTTCATTTGGGGTGGAAACTGACATTTGCACACGCAGTGTTGCGTTAGAAATGTGCGCGAAAATGGAGCCCCGCGTCCCCGTACTGTACGTGCATTTCCCGGATAGGCTCGTATAGGATTACGCCTCGGGCCTCTTTTCAGCGGATCGCTCGCCCCGTAAACGTCCTTTATTTCGCGGTGCATCTATCCAACTACAAATATGTGTCGCTGTCGTAAGGGTCGTGGCATTTGCCGTGTCCGCCGGCCCCCATTTTGTCCGCCTCTACCCGGTGTAACCTCGTCAGACGCGGACAGCGGCGCTCCGACGCCGAGCCACACAATCCGGATATGCGCGGCCATGAAGAAACGCAGAAATCCTCCAAGTTTTTCTACCTGTTTTCGATCTCCTCTCGCACGAAATGAGCGTCGGACCTGCGTTTCCCCCCTTTTTGGAGAAAAAAAAATCCCCCGAGAAATGACAGTGTCCGCGCCGTGTTTTTTTTTCTGTATTTTCTGTCCTTGTTGGATCCTGTTCCAAGGAATAAAAAAAAAAAAAAAAAAAAAAAAAAATACACGGCGCGACCATGGGAGGCAGGACCCAAAACGATTCGTTCGTGGCGAACGGATCTTTCAAACGATTCGGGAGTTGGGACGTACACGAGGCCGGACCGAGGCTCCGTATACAGCTTTGGGTCCACATTTTATGACTGCCGGTTCGGTTCGCTTTGAGTCCCATTTTATTGAAGTTAATGTCCAAAGCAAAATCGTACCAAAAAAAATAAAAAGCATAAGTCATTTTGAATGTGACCGATTTACACTGTTCCTCCAATCAGAATAAATCATTTGAAGATACTGAGGCTTACCTTTTTGGGGGGGGGGGATCAACAGTTTCCATTCTTCCGCTTATATAAATACTTATGACCGATTTAAAGCAGCAGTGACGGACAAACTGTTCCCGTTGTGCGTGGTTCAGTCAATTCCAATAAATTGTTTCTTTACCGTGAAAATATCGCATGTGGTGGCGAATATTGGCCCAGGCCTAGGAGCCCCCCCTCTGCCGGTGTGGGTACCAGATGTGCTCGGCCTGGCAGATCGGCTCGCACGAGCGAGTCAGAGGGTGAAACGAGCGCTGTGGCGCGGTGGAAGTGAATCCCGCCACATGTCAGCAGAGGTGCGAGTGCGGGGTGCACCACCGGCCCGTCTCATCCACGCTGTCGCGGAGGAGAAGGAGCGATGTTTCGTATGAGCGTTATTACCGGACATTTTGACCGGTTTATGATTTGTTGAGCTTATAATAGAACTTTTTAAATTATTATTATTTTTTTTCTAATTTTTACCAGGCAAAATAAAACAAAACGTCAAGAAAGTGACCTAGCGCCGTAAAGCGTAGTAGTTACATAATGCAAGAACAGGCATTGGTGGGAATTAAAGAGGTGACATTCTTCATATTCCAAGTCAGTTTACCATCAAAATGATTCTGAAGGTGTTAATTTTAAGGTTTAAAAGAAAAAGAAAAAAAGTTACATGGTGTTGCTTGCACTCACGACTCAACAGGCAACCCACTCTTCGGACTCGTTCGTCGCTCACCGTAAAGGCCTCCCCCGCTCCCCGTGCGTTGCAGCAACTGAATCGCAACTGAACGACCAGTCGGACATGTGAGCGACTCCTTTTTTTTTTTTTTTTCCTAATGAGTGACTCATCGGGGGTCGAATCTGACAAAACGAGTCGAAGCGTTCACCGCTGCGAAGGGGGGAAACAGCGAGGGAGCAACGCCCCCGAACATCATGGATTCCGGGGGAGAAGGAACAAGATGTGCCCGGAGATAAAGGCAGTAATTTGTAAAATGTCGATGTGTTATTCACACAATCTGAGGGGAATTTTGGTGTGAGCAGTTTGAATCTGTCCACAGGACAATTTCAGCCTCCGACGAGGGGGGTTGGGGGGGGGGGTTGACACTCTATAGGCAGGTAATGTGTTTATTTACCAATATGTAGTCAGTATTCATCCCGAACATATTTACAAATCAGTTACAAATGTGTGGTAACTTGTAAAGCGCAGAGTAGTTTATACAGTAGAGTAAATTTATTTATTTATTTATATATTTATTTATTCATTCTTTTTGGTCAGAATTTTATAATTACCGTGTTTATTTATCAATAAGTACGCAACAGCGTACCCAGGGTAAGCCTAATAAATAATACAATTTGAAAACATCCTGTTTTAACAGATATTTCACTTGTAAACTACGCAGTAGTTAACAATAATCAACATTTGAATGGAGCAAAATGATACAATGTCAGCGAGCAGCGGATATATTCCTTTCATGAATAATAAGCATAGGCTGTTATTACCATGGCCTGACTTTATAAGAGTCATTTAATTATTTGACAAAGGCAAAATAGAGGCGGAAAAACAGAAAATAAATGCTGGGTTTTCCCAAAGATGCGTGTTTTAAATCAATTGCTTTCCTCGTTGCTTGTTAGATTTGGATTCCTCACAAGAGAACTCAATTCGATGGAAATAAAATAAAATAAAATAAAATAAAATAAAATAAGATAAATCCTCCGGCCGTTTTGCGTCAAGGGGAAGTCACGTGGGCCGCGGCTGCCCGGGGGAGCCAATCAGATCGCGCGACTTGGCCTTTAATCTGCCGGAGCCCGTGGAACAGCGCGAGGCGGATGACAGCCGTTCCCGCCAACTGTCAACCGAGGGTTTCGCGTCCGGTGAAGAGGATCGTCAACCCTTCCGTCGCTTACGCGGCCTCATCCAGCCCTCGAGAGTCGTGGCCGCAATGTGTCGTCCACGGCGATCAATCGTGATTGAATCTGAAGCCCCCAACCCCCGCAAACATGACACGCACCCGGGGGAAAGCCCGCGGCGTCGGCGACGCCAAAACAAAGCCCGGTGCACGTGGTTTGTGATCGTCTTGTTCAAGCGGTGACAGTGACGGAGCCAAAAATATTATTTCATTTAGAAATTTATTGAGACAAGGGTTTTTTTTTTTTCCCCCCTCCCTCCTCCGGTTGCTTTCATTTTTGGCGATGAACGTGACAGGTAGGTAAGATTCATTCCCCCCCCTGGTCCTCAGGCATAAAGAAAACACCTGGAAAGGGATGGAAGGTAACTTTGTTGTCCAGAGAACGGGACATTTCTCCAGGCTTCGCAGGCTGGACCCCACAATAAAATGAACTCCGTAAAACACAATAAATACCACAGTGCAACAAATAAACAAACAGTGAACACGAAAACAACAACATGGAGCCTTGTGAGCAAATATATATTATTGCATTCATACAATATTAAGTGGAAGACAGTGAAACACTGTTTTAGCGGACCATCATTTGTGGGAAAGGGGTGTTTTATAAATGTTGGATTAAATCATTTGAATGATGACGTTCACCATTGGCGAAATAGTTAATTAGGCAAAACATAATTTAACCAATTTCTTATGACTTTTTCCTGCTTTACTGTGTTATACATTCTGGCCACTAGAGGGCAGTATACCAATGACTTCATGCTCTGTACAGCTCTTTGGAGTCATGGCTGACAGTGGGAGCCCTGTGCAGACTTCAGTGTCAAACCCTTCGGTGTCACTGGAAACAGAGTATGCTGTTTATGCACATAAACGAGAGACGTTAAATACTTAACCTGGGGGGGGCACGGTGCTTGCACTACTGCCTCACAGCAAGCCGGTCGTAGGTTTGACTCCCGCCTGGGCTACTGTTGGAGAGTTAACCCGCCGGAGTGCGATGGGTTATCTCCCGATAAGGGGCCTGGCTGTGCAGCGTTCTCATGTTCTACCTGTGCTCACATGGGGTTTCCTCCATATAACATCGGTAAGGGCCCCCACCAAAAACATGCACAAGATAGTGTGTGTGTGTGTGTGTGTGTGTGTGTGAGAGACGAACAAAGAATCTCTTTCTCATCAACAGCGGCTGGGATGCTTGCAAGGGTTGGATATCAGGTCGTTTTGATATCATCCGATGTCTTGAATCTAAAGCGTGAAGCCTGAATCCCAAGGTGTGTCATCTCCTGTGATCTGCGGCAGCCAGGCTCGCCCCTGGTGTTTCTCTCTGCCTGCCCTTTAGGTGTCCTCAGCGTCTTTTCCATGTGTCCCCGGCTTCCCTCCAGCTGTGAGCCAATTTGCGATTCCCCCCTCATCTATTTAATCCCCAGTCTTGTGCCTAATCTCTGTTTGTTTGTTAGTCCAACAACCAAGGCCTTGTCCCGCCGCCCGAGTCCACAGCAGCCTGTTATCGAGCAAAATTATTTGCCTAAAGCCTTAGATTGCCCCTCCTCCCCCTGTCATTAGAATAACAATCAGTTTTTTTCCGGCAAGTAAGTTTGAAGAAGTCCGCACAGTCTGAAAAAATAAACTGGCCAAATATACAGATCAACAGCCAAAAAAATACAGAACATAAAATATAGAAATAAGCATTTTGTGCACAGGATGAATTATCATTATATGGATACAGGGTATACATTCTTGCCGTAAATTTCACCGAAAATTTCTGTGAAGAACTATTTCTCTGTGCACCCAAACTGACTACGGTACGCATGTTCATGGCGTAATTATTTCTCTTGTAGCCGGGGGACGTCTTCCCCCGTTTAAGGTAGCTGTAGACGGTTCCATGATCAGAAAGCCAACGGCTCTTCCGATCTCTGTGGGGTCCCATCCCCCTGGATCCTGTGGGGTGTAGGATTCAGGTGCGGGATGAAAAATGGAGAAAGAGCCGCGGCCGTGTCGAGCAGAGTTCAGTTGGCGCTGCACGTTGCGGTTTGGAACTGGAAGCCGCTGCTGCATTTCCAGAGCCGATGTGAAAAAAAAAAAAAACAAAAACAAAAAAAAAACGGCTCAGACAAAAATCATTTGTCCGACGTTTTTCTTTCTTTTCCAAGAGCGTTTATTTTCTACGGAGATGAATACTGGATCGTGTTCACAGATCCTGCCTGGGCCTGATCTCTTACGGGCCACGGGAAACAGCAGATGAGTTCTGATCCCGGCTTATTCTGTTTTTTGGAGGGGGAACGACTCAATCATTCAGACATTTCCTGCCTCCCCTTTCTTTCATTTTTCTGATTTAGACATCACAATCTGAGTCTGGTGGTGCCTGAGCCGCGCACCACCGCAGCTTGTCGGGGTGATGGATGCGATGGTGCAGTGGATGCCATGAAATGCAACAGCGCGCGCACACAGCTGTCAGAATAATGAATAAAGAACCGAAAAAGGGGGTAAGATTCTCGTATGTTCTTGGCCCAAGACACAGACCGTAGTTTTTCTATAGATGATCTGTGGACTCGACAGGGTCTAAACACACTTCCCCATCCCATAATTAACAAGTTTGTATTGTGGTCTCCTCTCTGGATGCAGAACCACTTTAAATTCCATCGTTTTCCTTTTAAGCCCTTGCGGCCAGAGACAATTTGTTTGAGTTCAAATTGAGTCACTTACTTTCTCAGACCTGACCTCTGAACCTTAGTTACTTTACATGACTACTAGTTACTTTTATTATTTTGAGATAAGATGTAACACCAGGGCCCTCAAACCACGGGCCCGCAAGAAAATTGAACATGGCCCTCTATGTTTATAAGAGGTTGTTAAATCAGGCCCACAAATTTATTTTAAAATCGCAATGTTTAATTAATCCATGCAATTTTACTAACTGTTTCCAGAATAAGAAAGAGAATACGACTAAATATAATAAATAATATAACATTTTTCATGGGATTTTAGGTTTATCTATATATCCTCTATATACCCATCGATATATCACCCGTCTGTCTAAAAAAAAAAGTCTGACCCTTCAGCGTCGCCCCCTTAGACATCCTGTCCAATGGCCCCCAAATAATTTCTGTTTGAGACGCCCTACAATATAAATTCAATGGATGTATTGTATTTATTGATCTTAATTTACAGTGTATACTATGTTTTGACCCTTCGTCAGATTTCGAGCCCTACGATCCCCCGTCCTTGTCAAACTCAAATCAGAGCTCCTCCTTAATGAGGACCTATTGTGCTCCTTTTTACGCAAGTTCATATAGGCGTCTGAGGTCCCCAAAACGTCTATGAAGTTTGTTGCGGAAAATACCATTCGATTTTGCATTCAGGCTTTTCTAACATGCCTCCATAACCCTCCTGTTCCAAAACGGGGTTTTTTTTTTTTGTGGGAGGAGCCACCCTCCCGAGGCCCTGCGTTTTGTGAGCCAATGGGGTTTGAGCGTGGCTTCCTGGTTGGATTTACTGCGTAAATTTCACTGGTTTCAACTTATCAGTCCTGCAAAATCTGTTCGTGAACAAATTTGAGGCAAGAAATAAGCAATCCAGTTGCTGAATCTTCACTCATATTAGATCTACAAGACCTACAAGAGGAACGCACGGCGGATGGGATGGAGCAGATGAACATGTAAAGAAATCTGTGACAAGCTGACGTCAGCTCGTGTTGAGTAGAAAAAACCTTTGGAAACCGAGCGTTCAGAGCGGTCGGAAGCCTCAGGGTTTCGCTCACAGCGATTACGTTGTCATTAGTTCACCTCATTATTTGACCCTTTAACCACGTCGGATATGAACATCCCACATTTTAACATTATTTGCTGTATATAACAGAAAATAAGGAAAAGCATTATAGGTCCCCTTTAAAGCGGCATCTACAGTTTGGCTCCAGCTGCAGCTTCCTCCTACAGGGGTCCACTCCAATGGCTTCTCCAGCCCCGCTGGCGGAGTCCATGGCAGGGACGTTTCAGGGAGGGAGCCCCCCACCCTGCTATCCCTCCCCCCAAAGGGCATGGACATTCTTACTCAGCATCCAGTCGCAATGGCTTCTCCACCTGGCGCTGGAGGCAGAAAGCCGTATAAACAAACCCCCGAAACGTCTGGACCCCGTTGGACCCGTTCCCCCCTGTTCCCCGGCCTGGAAGTGCTGGATAGAGCTGTTCCGAACCGTGAGCACGGGTGGCCGTCTCCCCAGATTCAGATTTCATGCCAAAACAAAACAAAAAAAGTATGAAGCAGTGACATGTGATCTAAGCAGACAGGACCTGGAGCGGACGCGTCAGGGTTTACTGGAGATGAGGACCCGCTGAGTAATGATGAGCAAAACCAGGTCCAGACGCAGAGCTCAAAGCTCATGGATTGACAAAAAGCAAGTGAGAGATTAGAGCAAGAAGGATGTTTTGTACTTTTCTCAGGGACACCTTCAACCTATTTGACAAGAGGAGAATAGAAAGAATCTTTTTTTTTTTGTAATATTTCCAGTGAGGTCATTTGTATGGACAAGAGGCTTTATACAGTATATATCCAATATTTGTTTATACAACTACATTTTTATCCAAAGACAATATGAGCAACCACAGTGCCTTTGTACTGTACTACATATCAGCACGGCAGCGATACAGTAAAGGGGAAACACACAGTAGAGGCATATACAGTATGATGGGGTTTGGGTTAGAAGAAGTTTTAAATCGACAAAAGTGGAAAAATCTGAAGGTACCCCAAATTATGATGTATAATTATGAATTAAATTCTGTGTCAAATATACTGTATATTTTATACTGTATATATATCTCATATTTTCTCTTTTTTTTTTAAATTTCTGTTCAGTGTTTTGGGCTATTTCTGTATTATTGGCTATTTTTATTTTTACTGCCAAGCTTTAAAAAAAAAAAAAATGCTAATTGCCTTTTCAGAAATGCACCAATCCTCACAAGGTCAACTTCCCCTGATGTGCAAATGTACTGAGAGAGAGAGAGAGAGAGAGAGAATCACATATTTTATTAATACAATTATTAAACAAAATTATTTGACAATGCTCATTGAGAGCGATATTCTGCATGATCCAATATATAAATACACACAGTCAGCCACAACATTAAAACCACTGACAGGTGAAGTGAATAACATAACAGCCCATCTCCTTCCACTGGCACCTGTCAAGGGGTGGGATATATTAATCAGCAAGTAAATAGTCAGTGCTTGAAGTTGATGTGGTGGAAGCAGGGGAATTAGTCAAGCGTAAGGATCTGAGCGACTTTGACAAGGTCCAAATTGTGATGAATAGGCAACTGGGTCAGAGCATCTCCAAAAACAGCAGGTCTTGTGGGGTATTCCCGGTATGCAGTGGTTAGTACCTACCTAAACTGGTCCAAGGAAGGAAAACCGGTTAACCAGTGACAGGGTCATGCCCGCCCAAGGCCCATTGATGCAAATGGGGAGCGAAGTCTAGCCCGTCTGGTCAGATCTAACAGAAGAGCTTCTGGAGCACAAATTGCTGAAAAAGTTAATGCTGCTATGATAGAAAGGTGTCATAACACACAGTGCATCACAGCTTGCTACGTATGGGGCTGCGTAACCGCAGACCGGTCAGAGTGGCCACGCTGACTCCTGTCCACCACAGAAAGTGCCTACAACGGGCATGTGAGCGTCAGAACTGGACCATGGAGCAATGGAAGAAGGTGGCCTGGTCTGATGAATAATGTTTTCTTCTACGTCATGTGGATGGTCGGGGTTAGGGTCCGATCTGATCGAGCATCCGTGGGATGTGCTGGAACAACAAGCCTGATCCATGGGGGCCCCACCTCACAACCTCCAGGACTTAAAGGATCTGCTGCTAACGTCTTGGTGCCAGATACTACAGGACACCTTCAGAGGTCTTGTGGAGTCCATGCCTCCACGGGGGTCACAGCTGTTTTGGCGGCACGACATATTATACGGCATATTAGTGGTTATAAGTGGTGGTTTTAATGTCGTGTGTGTGTGTGTGTGTGTGTGTGTGTGTGTGTGTGTGTGTGTGTGTGTGTGTGTGTGTGTGTGTGTGTGTGTGTGTGTGTGTGTGTGTGTGTGTGTGTGTGTGTGTGTGTGTGTATATATATATTAACATATTAATGCATATATTATAATATATGCATTAATATGTAAAACAAACAAAACAATGCGTGATATTAAAAAAGTATTGAAAGAATAACATCTACTTTAAAATAACTATATATTAAATTCAGCATAAAAAAACTATTTCTTTGTTTTTGTTTTCTCTACTATTCATTCATCTCTTCTGCCCTTTAATCCTTGTCCCTCCCCCCCTGGGAAAGTGACCCTGCTCCTGGCCGGACCCTTCCTACCACACCTTCCCCCCCAAATTATCTTGTCACCCACATCCATCCATTCTCCCCACCAGGGAGGGAAACGCTGCGTTTCCTCCTGTCCCTGCTTATTGATAAATACGGTAACGGGGCGTGGAGGGGTCATTGTAGCGTGTTCAAGATGTCCGTGGCTCTTTGTTGTCCGACCCGTCAGCGGGAGGTCAAGGAACACGATGATGGAGCCGTCCTGCCGGGGGTGTCGGGAGTTTACTGGAGTCGCAAAAGCACCAAACACAAAAAGGACCCCTGGGGTGTGGTCGCAGAGGAAAGAAAGTGACAATATGATGAGTTGATGTTCCTGTGCCTGGTTTGTTTTGTTGAATGTCTACCCAGCATGCCTTTGGGCATTTGGAAGTATATCGCCAAATAGGGTCTCGCTTGGTGGAGAGATCTGTCCTCCAGCTCCAGCTCGGTGTGCGGACCTACGCCGCGTCGGAAGATGGTGCAGACACGAGAAAACTCATTTTAGTTCCACCTCTCTCCAAACCCTGATCTTCTCTTCCTTCCTCCTGTTGCTTGCCAGCGCTCATATTCTTTAACATGTGTCAGCGGTTCAGCGATCTGGCCAAACGTCCCGTGGTTTTTGTTATGCTCTTCGTCCGTTATTATGATGATTATTATTAAAGTCAAATGACAGGGGGTCAGCTCTATTCTCCAGCATCTGGTGAGTTGACGCTTCTAAAAAAGAATATATATATATATATACATACACACACACACACACACACTGTATATACGTATATATAAAAAGAGTCAGCGTCTTCTTCCAAAACCACACTCAGGTGGCAGCACTGAGTGGCATCTGGAAAGGCCATCTTAGTGTTTACTGCGTAGACCGTTTTAGGGCATGTTTCCCATGCACGTACATGACTCACATGGGAAATAACAATGCGGCCTAATTTACGATTACCCAAAGTGATCATTAAGGTTTCTTATTTTCTGCCTGAAGGGAGAATTAGGAGTCTTCAAGATCCGTCTCCTTTTAAAAGAAACTGCACGGCCACTTGTAAACAAGGTTGATATGTTGCGCATAACAATTTGAGTCCATTATTAATGTGTGCATTATATTTGGATTGCAGAGACTCCCTGCAGCAAATGGAAAGAGAATGCGCAAAACACGTGCACATGTCTATGTCTAGGAATATGTATTTGTTATGTTATGGCTTTGCCTTGCCTGATGGTGTTCAGTGAAGAGAAAAAATAAAAAATGAATGACCAAAGAGGAAACGGGGACTAAATTGTGCTTAATCTTTCTACTTGAAATACATTGTTTTCCGTTCAGCGTGGCTCTGTTGACGCTGCTCTCGTTTTGACCATCTGTGGTACTGACTCAAAATGAGCAAATCATCCAAAGGAGTCGATCTGCCCCGAAACCAGTCTGCACGGAGTGGTTACCTTGCTCTTTAATTATTCTGTGTTTGACACGTGTCTAGTGATGAAAGGTTGGTCTCTTTTTTCCGGGATTCGGTTCACTCGCAAAGTGTAGTCATTCAATCTTCCGAGTCTCAGTCGAACCCTTTTTGCCTCAGGAATTAGTTTCGCAGGAAGGAGTCCAAGATTCACTCGCTCGCCGGAGACATTGACTCCTGACTCCGGAGTCATTTGAAAGAGGGGTTCGTTATGAACACATCGTAGGCGATCGGTGCCTCACTCTATGTCCGTAGTTCACTGTTAGCAGAGGCTCTCTCAGTCCCAGGAGTGGGTGAAATTGAGTTTGTGGACATTTATTGTGTCAGAACCTTGAATCATCATTGGATCATTGGAACCGTGCCTGTCATGAAAGCCCTTTGCGAGACATCTTCAATTCTAAGCGACCATAGGATTCAAGAGGTTACATAAAACGTTATATTGAAGGAAATATACAATCCTTAGGTGCTGCATTAGAACTTTCCTCTTCCAGACATTTTAGAATGTAAAACTCAAACCGTACTGTGTGTGTGCGTGTTCGATTCCGCTAAACCACCCACAACCCCGGTGGTTTAGAGCGTCCAGGAGCTCAGATACAGGTATGTGTTTGGTGAATGATGAGGGTCGCACTCAGAATATCGTGCGATTCCCGCTGTAGTTTCTGCAATAAAACTTCATCTCCCACATAATTAAGCCCGCTGCTCGTTTCAGACTGTCAGAATGAGGTTTTGGCGGTGAATCCGGCATGAAATGATACCTGTTGGGGGTTGGGGGGCCAGTGGGAACGTTGTATGAAAACACGGGTAGATGTTTGGAGGAGAGCTGGCGGGCTTGCTCCAGAGGACACGCTCCACTGCGAGCGGATGCAGTTGGAAGGAGCCGCGGCTCCGAGATGGAAACAAGAGTCCGCGGTCAACACAAACCTGTCCCCGGGAAATGATTTAGTTCGATAAAACTTCTCAGCCCGTAATTAATTATGCCCGCGCTGCGGAGAGCAAAGAGCCACGTAATGTCTAGAACTCTGGAAGTTTGGGCATAAACTACCGACGTGTTTATACACGTCGGAGTAAACAGTGGAGTATGAACGGAAATGTGCGTTGGAAGTCATTCGGCACCCACACTCATGTCTTGGCTTCGTGATGAATGAACAGTCAGAAACGGGAGAAATCCTGCCGGACTCGAGCCGCAGTCACAAGGGGAGTTCTCGCAGATTGGAGGCGGTGGGAGAGGATGTGGTCGGGTTTGAATCTCGAGCGAGTTGCCCGGACGGAAAGGAAGCAGAAAGAATGTCACATGATCTGGACGAACCATCCCGGGTTATTCCAACGGTGAGATAAGGGGGCAGTGCTGGCTGGTAAGGAGGAGAAGTAAACAAATCACACAGGGTCCAACCCCCCAACCCCCCCACCCCCCCCCCCCGGGGACCCCAGGAATAACCCCCCGAAAAATTCCCCTTCACATCCGCTGCTGGAAGCACTGCAAGTACAAGTCCTCAAAAAACCCAGATTAAAGAGGAGTTAAACCAAGAAGTCCAGTAGTGGTTCTAGCTTCCTTCAGACAGCAGTCTTGTGTCAGTGAAATAGTCCCTCGGCCCTCGGAGCCCAGAGCGGCGACAGAGCCCGGGACCCCCAGGACACCCCCCCCCCCCCCCCCCCCCCAAGAGCCAGAGCCAGAGTCCTGCACTGCATTCCAGACGGGGTATTTTTAGGCGACGGCATTTAAACTTGGCACAACATCACATACCTAGACCATCCACACTATTTCCTGTTCCTGAAATACACGTTTCGGAGGTTTGATGTGCGGCGGAGTCGTCAAGTGGGGAAAAAGACGCCGATAAACACGGAGAGACAGCCTCCTTTTCACCGATCTGAATTTGTTCCTTTTTTTTGGGGAGGGGGGGGTCGTTGGACAGGCCGGCCACTTGACTCGGTGGCCATGTTTCATGCCTGAGCTACACACGGGGGGAATGCAGCGACACCCGAACCGAAGGGGATGGCCGGACCGGCAGTCATCTCACAAATGTAACCCGAGCTCCATTTGGGTTTTGGACTCTGACGTTGGACCACAGTGTCCTGACCAGAGGCTCGTCCATGTATACACTGGGACTCCTGGAGGACGGTGGGTGGGTGGGTGGGTGGGTTTTTTGGGGGTGGGGCATTTGAGAAACTGAGGCAACTGGGCTAATTTGTGTCTCTTTAGTGATGGTCAAAAAAAGAACTAGCTTGTGGAAGATGTAGGGGCAAGGTTTGTCTAAAAAAAAAAGAGTACACTGCAAAAAAAAACACCTCAACAAGCCGGACAATCCTAAATAAACAATAGATCTGTGTGTGTGTGTATATATATATATATATATATTTTTTTTTTTGTGTGTGTGCATACAGGTACTCCTCACTTAATGACCTACCTGTTTAACGACTGTTTGGACTCACGACCAGCTCTCTGACCAGTCTGTATTGTGCACTGTGTACAACACTGCAGCGTGCTCGCAGCGTCTCAGCGTCAAGCATCTCATCTTGCATCACTGTTCTCAGTCTGTCTCGTTCCCGCAGTCTGTCAGTATTCACTACACTAGCGTTTTCAATGGCCACGCCCCCTTACCGTGAAATAACACGGGTCCTTGCTTATTGACCAGTTTGCTTAACAAACTGGTCCTAGGAACGGAATTTGGTCGTTAAGTGAGGAGAACCTGTATATATTTATGTATGTGTGTGTGGTGTGGGGATGGTGTGGTTTGAGCAGCCACACCTGTCCTGTGTCTAGGTAATTCTGGGCCCAGGATCAGAGTGGCTGCATACCTGTTGCTCCTTGGTTGGTCTAAAGAGCAACAGGTAAAACCCCCATCCTCACACACACACACACTCAGGAGAGGAGCCCTTGTCGTGACACGTGTCCATCTGCTCCTGGGCTTATTCCACACAGCCTCCTTATTCCACATACTGTATCTCTCTACAATAAACTATGTGCCTAAAACCCTGTTGTCTGTGTCTCTGTGCCGGAGGTCCCTGAAAATACCACTTGGATGGCGTGTGGTAGGCAAAATTGTGTGTGTGTGTGTGTGTGTGTGTGTGTGTGTGTGTGTGTGTGTGTGTGTGTGTGTGTGTGTGTGTGTGTGTGTGTGTGTGTGTGTGTGTGTGTGTGTGTGTGTGTGTGTGTGTGTGTGTGTGTACAATTTGTGCGACAGTAGCTCTTCTGCGGGAACGCCCCGCAAGACCTGCCGATTTGGAAATGCTCTGACCCAGTCGTCTAGCCATCACAATTTGGTCCTTGTCAAAGTCGCTCAGATCCTTACGCTTGACCATTTTTCCTGCTTCCAACACATCAACTTCAAGAACTGACTGTTCACTTGCTGCCTAATATATCCCACCTCTTGACAGGTGCTACTGAAACGAGATGAGCAATGTTATCCACTTCACCTGTCAGTGGTTTTAATGTTGTGGCTGATCAGTGTGTATATATATATTGGATCATGCAGAATATCACTCTCAATGAGCATTGGCAAATAATTTTGTTAAATAATTGTATTAATAAAATATGTGATTGATTTATTTTCTTTTTGCAGCGTATTGGGATTTCTCCAATCCTCAGAATCAATCAGAACATCTCACCCCATGAGAATAATCTTTTTTTAAGTACTAGCAGTATCTAGCAAAGGTAGGATTGTTGATCAGACTCTTTCTGCACGACGTCAATGGAAAACTCGTGATATTTGGATTTGATCACACCTCCACAAGGCTTTACGGGGATAAGGCGACACGAGTTTCCAGAGTGGTCGTTAGTCCCACTGAGCTCCGTTCACTGGGGAACCAGGGGAGGTAATGTTGTTTCCACTCGGGCTACGCGCTATATGCAGGTATCTATATATAGAGTCCAAATCTATAAAACACTACAAGCAATACTGCATACACTAAATGGAAAGGCTACCTATTCCGGGGCCCCCTTACGAGGTGATGACAGAGTTTGCGAGAAAGAGGCTGTTTTATGTGACGCTGAGTAATTAAAAATTATGATGATGATGATGATGGTGGTGGGAGAGGAAGAAACTGACATCGCTGGAATTCATTTGTTATTATCTGCGCCTTGCCTCTCCCGCCAAAATCCCCCACACGGTATGTTCCACCCACTTATAAAAAAAAAAAAAATACAAAACAAAAACAAAGACCGCTTCATCCATTGTTAACTTGAAGCGAAACCGATAATGTGGATTTTTACTCAAGCAGGTTAAACACAAATCACCTTTTGATTTAAACGGGGTTGGAAATGTGTATCCAGGATGCCGCTGTCAGTTACTATTTGCAGAGGATTAAAAAGGAAAGGCGACTCACGGGGAGTGAAACAGCCCTAATATTTCAAACACAGCGCAGCCATACGTGCTGCGGTGCATGTGATTTACCTGCCTCTAATCCCTTACGCTCTTTGGAACTGAAACATCTGCGTCTGGTGGAAACGGGAGGGGCTCAAACACCTTGTTTCTGCTGCTGCTACTGCCTCCTGGCGGGAAGCGAAGCTGTAAGTCATCCACAAAGCATGGACGCGATCCACACACACACACACACACACACACACACACACTCGATCTACTTGAGCGATGAGTGAATAATGATATTGTCAAGTCTGAACATTTTCAGGATGTTTGGAAAAGGCAGAGTTGTCCAGTATATATATAACACGAAGAGACTCTTCTATCTTAGCTGCGGTTTGGACCTGCAGCGTCCATCTGGAAAACAAGTCAAGGTCATAAATTTAGAAAGCCCGGCGGCATGGCAACCCCCGTCCCACTTACTGTCGATGTGTTTCTATGGCAAAGACAAAAAACATCAAGAATTGACTGAATCAACATACAGGAGGTGCATGGCATACATGCGGATGTTTCCGAGTGAGAGGAGGGCTCTGGTGGTGCAGCCCGCTCAAATATTGAACCTGCAGTAGGTTATGCATTGCATCAAGCACTAGCTACTGCTCAGGGACCACTGCAAAATATCACAAAAAGGTGCAAAAGCTGAATATATCATTTACCTTTTTTCTCCAATATGATAAAATTAAATAATTGAAGCATAATTTCAGGATGTTCTTCATATATTAATAATAAAAAAAAATAATAATAAATAAATATATATATATATATATTTATTTATTTATGTATGTGTGTGTGTGTGTGTGTGTGTATGTTATATCAATTAATATTGAATGAATCAAATTAGTTTCCTTATCTGTTGATGGGCTAGACCATGGGGGTCTGTGGGCCACAGGTTGGCCACCGCTGCCATTATTTGTTGTATTCTTACATTTATTATCCATGTATTGACATCTGCGGTCTGACTGTGCACAAATGTGGGCAGCTTTCTCCACGTCTTTTATATATCTATACAGTACACACGCTGCTCTCAAGTCCAAATCCATGGAATGCCATTGGACACTCACACATTTGATCTCTGCAAAACGATCTTTCAAAGTGCGTATTAAAAACCCACTGACTTTCCTTCTCGAACCGAGCCGCTCCACATTTTTCGGGAGCTGCCGTGTGACCTGAGCGGCGACAACATCACACAACAGTGTTGGGTTTCAGAGACGCCGCCCGGCGCGCAGGGCTCTCGGCCGAGCACATGTTTGAAGTGCGGCGCTCTGGATTCCAAAACAATAGCAGGTAAATATAGAGACGCAGGTATTAGGACAGAATCACCACAGGAAGCTGCTAACCACGGTCAGGCCTCAGTGTTACCTACAATACTACTGTTGGCCAAAGAGTAATAGTCCCAGCTGAACCTTCCAAAGGGAAAAAGTCCCATTAAAATCATTTGTTTATTTTGAGGAAAGTTAGGAAGTAAGTATATGACGTTCCTTTATATGACCCAAAATATCCAACATTTGACACCAATATGTGATGACAGAGTGTAGTTTTGAGTGTTTATGCTCTATTTATCCCTCAAGTATTTACCTCATTTGACGCTCTTATTTTACGCAATTTTCAGTACAATGGAAAAAGTATTGATGTCCTTAAGAAAACAGTACTCTTGTTAGTAAGTAAAAGCCATTTATTATCCTCATTAACTCATTAATTTATTATATTAACTTTGGTGTGAAGACAAATTCCATGGTTAATCAGCTTTTTTTTTTAAGCAATTTGGTTTGCCATTATTCCCGTTGTCTGTAGGTTCAAATGTAAAACGGAATAATTAATCCTTAACCCTCCGTAAACAAGTTGTATTGCTTGTATGAAATAACTTTTCAGTAAAATACACATTACTCACAGTTGTTAGGGATAAATGCAGTTGAGGAAAAAGTGAGATTTTCTTTGCAAGTGGAAAGTCCCCCAAAATAGAATTGGTTATCAGTTATATCTCCACCCTTTGCTGACTATGTGGAAGTTGTACCGTACATGGCATCTCACATTTTTTAAAGGACAGTTCTTATCTTTGTGGCTCTGACGGGTGTCCAGTAGGGGGCGTCCCACCACGAGGAGAGTCCTGACCCGGGCACAGGGTCTGCTCTGTCCTCCTCCGACCTCCTTCGTCTCTCTGCTCATCCCCCTCTCCTCCTGTCAAAGTAGTACTGTTCTCTCTTTCTTTTGGCTCTTATCGTTCACCGCTCCGTCTCCCTTCATATTCCACCCGCCTAGTGACACGTCGGAAGGTACGTATAGTCCAAAAAAATACCACGCCCTTCACACCTATCAGATCTTTCCTACTTTTTTTTTTTCCATGTAACTGAGCGTGGCTGTAGCCTTATCAGGGACTGAGATAAAGATCCGTTCTCTGTTCCCTCGCATGACACCGGATCCGGCTTCACAACCGGCGACCAGGTCCAAAGGTGACGGCTCTGCTGCTCCGCAGAGGCTTCAGTTGTGTGTGACGTTAGCCCTGTGCTTCGGGGTAGTGGTAGTAGAGACTCCCTGTGCAGTGAGGCTGCCTTCCAAAACCTCCCCAGGTTTTTGGAAGGCAGCATTCCTTGAGTCCGGCAATTACTCAAAACATGAGTAATGAGTAATAATAATATTGTTATAATATATAACTACTCATTCATTCAGTCATCCATGCCCGCATTATTGTATATACATACTCATTGATTCCATACAGTATATCATCTATATTTATATTTTATAGCCATAGCCATACCTGTACTACTGTAGCAACCAAGCCAACGATCTGTCGCCCTACCAGGACCTTGAAATGGATGAAACGTCTCCCTCTCTTATGGACTTGTCTATTTATTTTTGTTATTATTATTATTATTATTATTATCATTATCATTATCATCATTATCATCATAATTATAATAATCATTATCATTATTATAATAATTATTTTTATCATTATTATTATTATTATTATTATTACTTCAAATTGCAACTGCACTTCCAGCCCTACCATAGCACTGGGGTCTGTTTCTTGTCTTTTTTTACTGTGTTTTGCTATGCTCAATATCTAATTGTCCTTCCGGGTTTAATAAAGTTTTATGGAATTGAATTGCATACTGCCACTTAACTTATCCTGTGCATAGAATCACATTTTGTATATTCTGTATATTTTTGTTTATTTGGCTGTTTATGTTCTTTGTATATTTGGCTATTTTTGATTAATTGGTAATTTGTTATATATTTTTTTTCAGACCGCTAAACCTTTCAATGCTAATTGTCTCTACACCAATGCACAAATTCTTCACCACGACAAATTCCTCATATATGAAAACGGCCGATTAAACGGATTCTTAGGCTTTTTATGGGAGCAGTTACAAGAAAGGGGATGACATACAGTAACCCAGGCTTCAGTGCTGCTGGTATTTGTGGTTTTAAATATCATTCCAGTTCATTTCACGTACCCTGCTATCCTGAAGCTTGAATCCTCTACACAGAAACAGCCCTACACCTTTTTTATTCTGCGTGGCTTCCCCGCACCTCTCTTCTGGGTCTGGTTGCCAGGTTATTATCCACCCTCTGATTTATGAATCCAGCTGTGTGGTTTTGTGATGGAGACACCTGTCCCATCCTCAGTCAGCACTTCCTCCGCTCTGAAGGGCCCTTGTGCTAACCTGGGCTGGAATGTCCCCTGTGGGACCCCGGGGGTCAAGAGGGCCCTGGTCCTCCTGGGCGGCTCTCTGGAGGGTTGCTGTGGCAGTGTTACACTTTCTTACCCCAAAAGAGAGGGGATGTGATGTGGCCCGATCCGCTAGTCAACGGCTTTACTGAGGAACAGAAACCGCTTCACGTTTTGTCCGATTTAAAAAAAAATTGAGATTTACGGATCACCCGACTGTGACAAAACACATACGGGACAAGAAGTGTTTACAGTCTAAACCAAGGCAAGTTTATTAGTACAGTACAACACTGTTGTTGTACAACAGTCTGAAAATGAGAATATATACAGAATATTCAAAATATGGTTGTATGCACAGGATAACAGTAAAATAGAAATAAAAAGCTAAAAACCGGTCAAAAAAAACAGCAACTTATGAGTCATTCTATGATGCATGGCTGATATAAGTAAGTGCTCTCATTAAATACAAATGTTAAAAAAAAATCTTTATTAAATGACATGAAACAAATGGAACTCAATGTAAATTCCTCCTGACAGCCATTTGCGTCAGCCAGCCAGAGAGGTTGACCGGCTGCTGTGGGGTGACGAGGGTCGGAGCTGTGGAGTGGTCGACGGTTCTGGAGGTTCAGGACCAGGGGTGGAGCTGTCGAGTGGTAGAAGGTTCTAAGGGGGTCAGGAACAAGGGTGAAGCTCTGGAGTGGTAGAAGGTTCTTGGGTGTCAGGAACAGGGGTGAAGCTCTGGAGTGGTAGAAGGTTCTGGAAGGTCAGGATGAGGCCACTGTGCCACCTAAGATGCTGCCACCAGGCCAAATAAATGGAGTTCCAAAGCTGTTCCAAACCCAGGTCATCAGGGTTTAATATACACTCACTGAGCACTTTATTAGGAACACTTGTACACCAACTTGCAATTATGAAATTATCTAATCAGCCAATCATGTGGCAGGAGTTCAATGCATAAAATAAGTTAGATACGGGTCAGCAGCTTCAGTTAAAGTTCACATCAATCATCAGAACGGGGGAAAAAATGTGATCTCAGTGCTTTCGCACGTGGCATGATTGTTGGTGCCAGTTCGAGTATTTCCGTAACTTCTGATCTCATGGGATTTTCCACACACAACGGTCTCTAGCGTTTATTCAGAATGGTGCGAAAAACAAAAAACATCCAGTGATCGGCAGTTCTGCGGACGTAAACGCTTTGTTGACGAGAGAGGTCAACGGAGAAGGCCCGGTTCGAGCTGACAGAAAGGCTACGGTTAGTCAGATTACCACTCTGTACAATTGTGGTGAGCAGAGAAACATCTCTGAATGCACAACACGGCGAAACCTTAAGGAGGATGGGCTACAACATCAGAAGACCACGTCGGGTTCCACTTCTGTCAGCCAAGAACAGAAAGCTGAGGCTGCAGCGGGCACAGGCTCACCAAAACTGGACTGGAAAAATGTAGTTGTCCGATGAATCAGAATTTGGCGCCAACAGCATGAATACATTGACACAACCTGCCTTGTGTCAACAGTCGAGGCTGGTGGCGGTGGTATAATTGTGTGGGGAGTTTTTTCTTTGCACACTTTGGGCCTGTTTATACCAATCAATCATCGCTTGAGTGCCACAGCCTATTTGAGTATGCTTGCTAAGCATGTGCATCCCTTCACGGCCACAATTTACCCATCTTCTAATGGCTCCTTCCAGCCTGAAAATGCACCATTTCACAAAGCAAAAGTTGTCTCAAACTGGTTTCATGAACATGGCAATGAGTTCAATGTTCTACAGTGGCCTTTCCAGTGACCGGATCTGAATCCAATTGCACCGCCAAACCCCAAACCACTTTGGGATGTGATAAAACGGGAGATTTGCAGCATGAACGGCAGCTGACAAATCTGCAGGATTTGCCTGATGCAATCATGTCAATGTGGACCAGAATCTCAAAGGAATGTTTCAAACATCTTGTGGAATCCATGTAAAGAAGAATTGAGGCTGTTGAAAGCAAACAGACGCCCTACCCAGTACTAGTATAGTTTTACAAATAAAGTGCTTGCTGAGTGCAGACACTCAACTTACTGGGAAGTGTCTGTGTTTTATTATAACCTGAAATACGAAGCGTGCGGCTCTCAAAGGCAACATGATAATGGAGTTTATTTAGAACCCAGTGAGTGAAGATGAGCCGTCTATTTAGGTGTTTTGCAACCATGAGATATCTAATACCACGTCAACCTGGAATATGTTTCGGAGATGTTTGGGGAATTTCCTCAAACTAGGGAAGAGTGATAATGGAGTAATGGATTACATTTCTGACTGTTGTCATACACTTGCTTCTCTGCCTCTCAGCCTGCAAAAAGGCCTCCTTCATATAGAAGGGGTGTGTCTGGGAGTCTCTACCCACAGGTACAGGTTTAGGGAGGGAGATGGAGTCTCTCTGGCACTAGGTTGCCGACATGGCGAGAGTTTTTATTGAAGGCAGGAACAGAAAAGCTCACTGTTCTGGCCAGCGAGCTTTTCTGATAAATAATAAACAATAATAATAATAATCAGTCTGGGCGCAGGAGGAATGACGCTCCCCCTCTGGAAGACAGACAAACATTAAGAAAACTCCCTTCACCGGATCGGACCAGTCAGCGCCGTGCGGACGCTGATTCCTTCCCTGCCGGCTGCCATCTGCAGCCGCGGCTTAACCATGCCCCTTGGTCTGCCACAGTGTGGTATTTCATTTAACATTTTGGGAACTTGGCCTATCAATCATATACATATCCCAACGTAATATAGAATGAACCATTTGCAAGTTCAAAAAAGTTCAATAACGTCCTGTGTGTATATCAGTACTTGAGTCCACATAGGTGCCTTCATGTATGTCCCGGAGGATCATGAGCTGGAAAAACCCATAATCTGGGATTCATATTTTAATACAAGACAAATGCTGTTTGGATGAATGCTTTCATAGATGCATATCCAATAGCAAGCCAATGGTTTAGGCCTTTGAGAGCTAGTGTTTGGTTGGTGTGTATCCAATAAGTGCCACAGCGTTTCAGAAGAAGATCATGATCTCCACCCTGAGATGGTCATGTTGAGCATCAGGATGCTCACGGTCATTCCTGTGCATTGTGCCTTTATGTTCACTGATGGACTGTTTGCCTTTTCTGATTGTCTTGCATACATGGGCACATTTTTCCTGTATGTTGATGGGAAAAAGGTTAGGATGTGGCCGAAATCCCAAAAAATGAGCTGACATATAAGAAACGCACTCTGAGTATTGAGCAAAACTGTCATGAAACCCTGCAAGGACAAGACACTGCTCGGCCTCTATGCCATCTAGGCCTCACCCCCCTGACATGAACACCATTTTCTTTGGCTTCCAGCTTTCATCTCTCCACGTCAGGAGCACCGCAAGGACGGGCCATATATGATTTCAAAAGGACGAGGGAGCCTTTCAAGTGAGCACATCCTCTGGAACGTTAGCGAGCAAGAGGTAATTACAGTGTTGCGGGGGACGATGAGATGTGCCGTGCGTCACACCGCCGGGTCGAGATGGAGAAAACGCATGCAGGGAGGAAAGAGAGAATAGAGATTTTTATCTAGTTGTGTGTTCTGTTACAGTCCAGCTCTCCGTCCATCCGTCTATACCCCTTTCCTCCTCCCACCTAGAGAAGCTTCTCACGTCTTCCTTCTATACTCCATCCCAAGGGTTGATTGGGGCCTTTGACTGATCGCGGCAGAAGCTGTTGTAAGAGTTCAGTCTGCTGAAGAACTCTATATATTTTTTTCTTCCTTTTCTTTTTTGGCGTCCCATCATCTTAAACAGTGGCTCAAATTAGTCATGCGCGAGCTTTCATCCGCAAACCCCTTTAACATCTGTGACCGCTGAGCAGCTTTCATGGTAAGACGCTGGCTTTTCAAAGACCCAGTGTCTGGTGGAGTCATTCCACTGCAGGAACCCGAAAAATAAAAGTAAATGCAGACCAGCTCAATAGGTCAACGCAGCAATTACAAAAGTCTTAATTAATTCTTAATTCATCTTAATTCTTCACTAGCTTCCTCACTCAACTACAATTAATGCTAAAACCCTCATTCAAAGAATAGCATTTTAAAAATTTGAGGTCAGAACCATTTGCCTTATTGTTGAAGATGTGTTGGTCCTAAATCGATGATTTCCAATCAGAGTTTGAAGAACAGTCGTCAGTTACAGTGTTACCAATTGTATAGAATGCTATAGCACTAGATTCCATTCAACAGTTGACTCGTTATTGAGCCTCCACTTTTGTCAATGTTAAACTACCAATACAGGTAGCACTAGAGTTTCCAAAAAACACCTCGTCTGAAGTGACGTCTGAAGCACGAAAAATGAGGCTCGGTCTCCGACTGCCATGTCCCCTGAGATTCTGCCCTTTGGCCGAAGGTAAAAATACTAAGTGATTCGTGGTTCGATATTAAAGTAGAATGTCTGGATGGTGCGTTGATGCGCACATGGGTGAAGTCTGCTGCATCGATCACATTGGGAATCCCAGCAATGGGGGGATGCAGTGCTTCGTATGAGGGCATTTTAGAAACTAACTTCATGATGCCCTTCCCAATGTTTTGGTGCAGCTCATAGAGGCTTGCGAAATCCCAGCCCCGATGTCTCCCATTTCCCCCATGAAATGTCTCTGTAGCCAGTAAGTCGATGGCGTATGGCAGAGCTGACTTGGACGTGAGGCGGTGTCGGGTGGGAGCGGTCGGTCTGGTAACTGAGTTGCGGCTCCAGGGGATACCATAAATACTTGAAGGTTCTTCTCTCTCTTGATACTGCACATACCATGTAGGAGAAACGTCTGCGGTCATTTGCTGCGTCACTCCCTCTCCCTCTCTCTCTGTCTATAATTGACCCGTGAAGACTCCATCCTGTCCATTCCGTTCACCTCGGGCTGACCGTTGACTGGCTTCACTCGTCCAGACCTCCCTTGGTCGTGGTGATTGGTACATACATATTTGACAAAAGCAGCCTCTGCTGAACAGTCAACACCACACTCGACCTTTGCAGGCGACCCCGTCATGCTACTACAGCACATGTTTCTTTTACACCTCATTAGCTAAGAAAAAATTGAAACTGCCCTCCATGGGTGTTGTATATGGACAATGTCAAGAGTGGGAAATGTTTATCAGCCTCATTGTCCCTTTGGCCTTTTGTGTGCCCAGATAACCATTTAAAATGTGGAGAGACTTTTTCAATCTCAATTGGTCCATTCCACCCCCATTCAAGTTTGAGTGGCCTTCTTTTGTTAAAATGACCTTTTCAAACATGAAGTAGACAACCTATATGGATTGTCTTAACATGTTTGTTGCCTCAATGCCTATGCCTGCCCTGAATAACTAGCAAGCAGTAGGACCCTGTGCAGGCTCTATGGGTGCCAGGATGTAAGATAAGCCCCGGAGAAGCGGGGACACAGACTCGCCGTTCCCCCAGCAGGATATATGGGCCACGGACGGTGGACAGAATGCTGAGCTCCACCCCGACCACTTTGAAGAGGGCGCGTGTCTCGCATGCCCGGCATTGATGACAAGTCCTTGAAGAGGGCGCGAATAACTCCTCAGATGAAGAGACGAGGAGAGCAGCCCTGTCCTATACCGTCCACTTTGGGTCCCGTAACCACAGACGGCTACCGTTTAGGGTCCAAACATGCATCTGGCATTCCCTTTCGGTCTGCATCTCTTTGTAACATTTCACCATTTTTGGGTGGACTTTGTTTTTCTTTTTTTATGGGTTGGTGTTAATGCTAATCCAGCACTAACATTTCAGTAAGTGATATGAGGAGGTTACATGACCCCCGAGCACTTGCTAGCTATAAGATAAATGTGTTGCGTGACAAGATGCACAGACGGTAAACAATCCATGTGATTGTGCACTCGCTGTCCCACAAACAGAGCTGCATTTCTTATGGAGGGCAACACCTTTTACTAACACTATTCAGAGTCGTCTAGACATTTCTACACGGCCAAACTAGTTGTTACTGTTGGTGTCAATGCTACTGGTGGGTCTCTTTTTGCTCTCTTAGCTACAGTTGAATAATGGCCACCTCTTCTTCCATTGCTTCATGGTGCAGTTCTGACGCCCACATGTCCATTGTAGCCGCCTTCGACAGTGGACAGGGGTCAGCATTGGCACTCTGACCAGTCTGTAGCTACACACCCCCATACATAGCAAGCTGTGATGCACTGTTGTTCTGACACCATTCTATCACAGCAGCATTAACTTTTTCAGCAGTTTGTGCTACAGTAGCTCTAAAGTGTGATCGGACAAGACGGGCTAGACTTCACTCCACACGCACATCAATGAGGCGTGGGTGCCAATGACCCTGTCGCCGGTTCACCGGTTGTCCTTCCTTGGACCACTTTTGGTAGGTGCTAACCACTGTATACTGGGAACACCCCACAAGACCTGCTGTTTTGGAGATGCTCTGACCCAGTCGTCTAGCCATTGGCCCTTGTCAAAGTCGCTCAGATCCTTATGCTTGCCCATTTTTCCTGCTTTCAACACATCAACTTCAAGAACTGACTGTTCACTTGCTGCCTAATATATCCCACCTCTTGACATGTGCTACTGGAACAAGATGAGCAATGTTATTCACTTCACCTGTCAGTGCTTTAAATGTTGTGTATATATCATATATGTAAGTGCTGAAAACAAGTATAATATTGTTATTATTATTTTAATTGTGCTGAAAACTGAGAAAATTTAGTGTTTTATAGATATCTGTCGGGACTCAGGACACACAGCTTGAAACCAGGACAATCCTCGAGAAACCAGGACGTCTGGTCACCGCATCTTCATCCCACCAATCATGGCGCAATTCACTTATTTGTCTCTTCTGTTGCTCCATTTAGGGCATTTTTAGAAATTATTTTGATGGACTATCATAAAGGGAAGAACAGGGCAAACAAGCATAACTATTTTGGAATTGTGGGTTTTGGATTTAAGAGGATCACAACTTATTCAGCAACAAACCGGATGGAGGTCCAGTTCAATGAAGATGGAAAACAAAGTGAGCGGAACAAACAGTAAATAACAGTTAGTGACAGTTTCTCACCTGGACCACATATGAAAACATATTTAAGACGGTCTATTTGTTTGGTTTTTCCTCCAGGAAAAAATAAAACTCTTGCAGCACTAACTATGACCCTCCTGGGTAAAATGAAGGCGAAAATAGATTGTTTCAGAGTCTGATTCCAATCCACATTGGCTCTACTCAGTGTCTGCTCTACTCTGGGAGGCAAATTAACAGTGTTTGAAAAATTGATTTAAAACAACGTGGGTATTTTTCAACCTTAAATAATGAAAAGTGCATTAGCATGAGGTTTGGCCGGTGGTTTTCAAGGTTGAGGGGCTTGTGGTGTATTCGGGGAGCTGTGCATCACCAGTGGTTTGGCAGAGATCCCTTTAATCGCTTCATAGACGGAGGAATGTATGTTTGGGGGGAAAATGTGTGTGTGTGTGTGTGTGTGTGTGTGTGTGTGTGTGTGTGTGTGTGTGTGTGTGTGTGTTAACCTGCCGACGACGGGATAGATGAATGGAGGCAAATGTTACGTTATCGGAATCTGAATTTGTTTATTCGTCGGAATACAGTTTCATATACAGTACAAAAACTTTGATGTGGTAAGGATTGGTGCATTGCTGTACAGACAGTTGGCAGAAAACACAGTCTGAACGAAATAAAAGAAAAGTAGCCAAAGTACATAAATAGCCAAATTTATCAAAAAAATTGCCAAAGGAAAATAACCAAATATTTTGAAGATAGACAAATAATATAAAAAAATGCTAAATATATAAAGAAGTAGCTGGGTTAATATCTAATGCCTTTGTGTCTGTAAAAAAAAAAGATTAAAAAAAAAAAATGCTGAGAAATGTGTCTATGAGAACGCCGCGCCCCTGTGCCCCGAACCCGATATCCAAAACAGACACTTAGACATTCGGGTGTAAATCACGGCCTCAAACTGTGCACGTGAAGCTCCCTGACATGTTGTGTAAAGTGGAACAGATAAACCTCTGCAACGGGACGGGATGTGCTTTGTCCGAGCGCTTTGGGACGCCGTGACACATGTTCATCGGCTCCGGGTTCACGGCCCTTTTTCGGCGCGTATCAAGAAGAAAGACTATCGCCGTGGATTTGACGCCAGATACCCCCGAAATAGAAGCCAGCCCTCAGCCTTGCTTTACTATTGTGCTGCGGCAGGAAGCAGTTGAAGTTGATAGAATGGAGAACTCAAGTTCAGGGGAAATGGCTCCGTCACACCCTAAAATAAAACCGAAATAAACCATTTTGGATCCACACAGCCGTACCGCATTGAAGATGCCGCAGACTGTAAAAATTCAGTGCTGCTGATTAAAGGTCCTTTATTTTTTTTGGGTAGACCTTAATAGTGTTCTTGTAAAAGAAAGAAAGACACAAGGACAACAACGAAATAGATTCTCAAATAAATATGTGTTATATGTTTATATTGTTCTGCCATTGCTCCAACAACATGGGTGGGCCCCACGTCTCCCTTTTAGAACTGTGTGGTATGTTAACATAATATTAGGAAGGGCCTGGGAACCATCAATCGTAGGCCCAGCTTAGTGTACCATGCGACGCCAAAAGACTCCTTTTGAAAGAGGATGTTTGTATTGACTTGTCCAGTTTCAGGAGCGCAGGCTTTCCTGCGAACCGGTTTATTCCCAAAAGACGACTCAAATCAATGCTCAATACCGGAGCATCCACATTTATCTGCGGAGGTAAGAGTTAAACGCCTCCACAGACACTGCTGTCACTTCCGACCAGTTATCTAGAGTTTCACAGCTTTTTATGGAAGTCAGCGTGTGTGTGTGTGTGTGTGTGTGTGTGTGTGTGTGTGTGCGTGTGTGTGTGTGTCTGTGCGTGCGTGTGTGTTCTCTCAGGATAGTGACGGCCTGGCTCGGTGCAGCAGGGACCACGTCAGGGCTGCAAAAGCTATCAAGCTGCCCAGGACGGGGCCTGATAAATCTCCTTATAATAACACACGTCAGCAGGTAAGGAGGAGAGTGGGGGCTGAGGGTGTGTGTGTGTGTGTGTGTGTGTGTGTGTGTGTGTGTGTGTGTCTGTGTGTGTGTGTGTGTGTGGTGGGGGAGTGCTACCGTAAATCTCAGGCTTTGGCGATCCACGCAACGTCCACTTTGTTTCAAGCCGCGCCCCGCCGTAATGTCCCCCTCAACCAAACCAACCCCGGATTTAGGGCTGTGAGAAAAAAAACAACGTTTTTCTTTCATGGGCTCGGTCTCGCTGTGCTCCCACTCCCACTTTTTCCTTTCGGAGGATTTTTTATGTGTCAAGGTGGTGTTTTTCTTTTTTTGTTTTTTGTTTTTTCATCTTGAGTCTCCCTTAGAAATACAGAGGGCTGGATAATGGAAATAATGGAAACGCAACTTGAAACGGGAGATGAAGATTGAAGACAGTGACAAAAAAATGACGGTGGCCAGTCAGCAGTAATGTGTCAGCTGTGAAACAGGTGCAACTCAATAGGCCGGCGCTGTAGGGTTGCCAGTTCAGTCAGATGTGTTTTGTTGACGGTGATGTTCTGACTTGATGCGTTGCAGTTCATACCTGGCAACCCCCCAGTTTGCTTGATTCCCAGCAAAAAGTAACAAATGGATGTGGATGGAATAGTTCTGAATGTTGCTGCATTTTAAAACAACTAAGACCTTGTTTATTTTTTGTTTGTTTGTTTTTTTACTTGTCATAAAGGCGGAAGATGTATCGCTCAAATAACTCAGTTTTTTGAGACGCTGGAAGGTTAGTTCCCTAATTTTACAGGAGCGAGACTAGTTGATCCCCTCTGCAGCATTGCATTGCAGTCCCTTGCTATCTCTGTACTGGACGCACAGGGAGGAAATGGGTTCTTGTCTAAATGTAGGTAAGAACAAAATACCAAAAATGGACAAAAAGCCAATTCCCCCAAAACACTGGAGGTTCAGTCATTACAATGCAAAAAAATAAACTATAGATCAGAAAATGGTTCGTGATTTCAACAAAAATGAGCTAAAATAGGACATCTGCCTCCAACATTCCACCTGTTAGATAGGTCATCATCTATATTGTCAAAGTATTCATTTTTGAAGAGAAGTGATGATGGTTGTTACCTCTATTCATGAAATACAGTATTTGCACTGTTGGGGTAGTTTTGAGGCTTCTTTGGGCACGAAATGAACTGTTGTGCTACAGCTGCGTGACGTTGCAGAAAGTTGGGTGAGGAGTTTCGAAAAAGTGAGCTCCGTATTGAATAATACTTAATAAAAAAATAAAAAACTGTAAACAGAATAACAGGCCGCCATAACTGCCTTGCCATTTTTTGCAGACGGACCTCGGAGGCATCCAGCGTGAAGGAGCGTTTGGAGCCAGGAGTTTGTAGAAGCTGTGATGTCATCCAGAAGTGACGCTTTGATTTCCCTCAAGCAACTTTGGGGCCCGACGGTGAACAAAAAAAAAAAAATCAGCCCTTTGTGGAGTTTGCGGAGGGATGATGGATGAGGCAGACAGTTGCCTTGGACCCTCCGACTGAGGCTGCATCCAGGGTGCGGGTCACCCGGAGGTCTCCCAACCCCAACCCAACCCCCCAAACGCACTGGCTGCACCTTCCTCGGATCTGGGCTTGTAATTGGAACTGTTGGAGGCAAGATGGCTGCGAATGATACAGCTACATAGATGATACAGCTACATTATTTCACTGTCCTTGCATGTAATGCATAATGACTCTTCAAAGGTGAACTAGAAACACCGTGGGTATTGGTCAGTCATCCATACAGGTATATTCAATTAAACAAGTTCTAGAGCCAGTCTATGTCTTGTGATACCGTGAATCAGATTTCTCACTGTTCATCCAACAACCGAGAACCCCCTTTATCCAAGAACTAAACAAAACCCGATAAAAGCCAATGAGAGGCTGAGATTCCTTTTTGAGCGTGCGGAAATGCTTCCTATTGTGCAACTGTCCAGACCCCTTTCAGGAGCGCCAACAGCCGCCTTTGTTTTCGACATGGACGTAACTCTGTTAAGGTCACTGTCCTCGAAACGCAGCAAGACTTACCATCCCGTCCCCGAATCCAAGCCGGCGGATCCTGCAACGCGAGGGCCTGTGGTCACAGCTGCTCTCATATCCGCCGGACCACAGGTGGTTTGCCGACGCCAAACGAGAGATATAAGGAAAGCAAAAGGGCTCACGGCAATACCCAATAAAAGAACAACATACAACGGCTTTTATTGCAAGTATTTCTCACTTCCTATAAAAGAAGAAATCTTTGTCGGAACATCTGCGCCCCATGTGGGGGCAGGAGCAGCAGATGTGTGAACACAGGAACAATGTAACATTAGAGTTGGGCGCAGGTGTAAAATACAGCCTTTTAAAACGCGCCGGTCGGGAGGCGGCGTCCTGTCGGGTTTTGATAGATCCACCATGTTCCTCTCCCCTGCGCTTCGAGTCACGCACGGTGTTTTTATGACGCGGAGGGAGGAGTCGGAGAGGGAGAGGAGGCGCAGCTCCTCAGGTTCGAACACGGTTCCACATTGAATGGGACCTCGTGTATTTAAAAGAAATAAGATGAGGGTCGGGTGTTTATGGCGGTGTTTTTTGAAAATGTTTCATCCTCCACTTGAAATGCATAAATAGTGGAAACGAGCTCTTGTGTTGCAAGATCAAAATTGCAAGACTGCGCTAATTCATGTAATTAATCAGCTACAGCCAGATAAGCAACTCCATCCATAAGTCCATAAGAACAACATTTTCACACTGAAAGTGAGAATTATAGTAGTGATGTAGTGAGTAAGTAGTGATGAAAGGTTTGACAAAATGATTTCTTATGGCGGAATGCAAAGTGTAAATCAGTCACATTCAATACTGTATGAATAATGGCAAATTACTTTTGACCTTCATTTTGCTTTGGTCTTTTAATTATCCCTCAGTAATTATTTTCCCTCTTTTGTGACTCCAGACTTATGCTAATCCTTTGCGAGTCATGCATCACTAACTATTAATGGGCCATAATAATAAGCGCAGTTCTGGAAGGAAAAGGATAGTGGTACCGGGCCGCAACCCAGTCTCGCACTTTTCGTGCTCATAGTCACAATAATAATTCTATTGAATGGTGTCCTGGGAGCGCGGCTGTCCAACTTTTTTCGTTCAACACAGAACGGAATTTAAACCAAATCATTTCAATTGGGAGATTTTCAACGACTTTAGACAAACATCAATAACCACGTCCCTTATGACGAAAGTAAGCCACCGCGGCTGCTTGCACCTCAGCCATTAAACTCCACCCTAATTATTTTGAGCTTCCAGTCAAGCTGGCAGGTCAAATCCACCAGACCATAATTCAGTTAAAAACAAAAACAAACACACGCAGTGTTCTAGGCTCCGTCCGGACTCGACAGGTGTTCCGGGGCCTGCCAGCAGCACACGCCCTGCACAACGCATCGCGGCCCCGGACAGAGCACCGGGTCTCACCAGGGGGCAGTGTGGAGGTTTCGGTTAATACAATTTGCTCAAAAAGGTGTTGGTTTTTATGTTTTCCCTCTTTTAGGGGCCGCTTTCTGAAATCTCACAACAAAGGATACGGAGCGGAGGAGAAAAATAAAAGGACCAAACCGTACAATTATCCTGGAGAACCCCCCCGGTCTGGGCCTCTGCTCCCCGGAGGCGGCAGCTGCGGCTCCCCCAGGACGGGCCCTCCACCCCCCGGTAGGTGTGCCCAAGTGCGCTCCGCACCGCCGCGTTCAGCGCGTTGTTCCTACAATATCTCAACCGAACCAGGGGAGAAAGAACGTTTCAGCATGACCTGGAAACCTGGTTTGAGTGTGATTTATTTATTATTTTTGAGGATTTCTCCGGACGAGGAGAAAAGCCCTGGACACGGTCATACGACGCCATCTCACCAATAATACAATCAATCATGATACTTCATCTTCTTGAAGAAAAAAAAATACAATTTTTTTCATTCTGATTGGATAATTATCAAGATAAAGAGAATGGATCAAGCTTTGTGTCAAAAAAAATGCATCCTTTAATTTCTCCCATCGTGGATAGGGCCCTTTCGTGCTCAGTGGCCCCTGGGCACGTGCCCAGATTGCCCATATGATAGATCCCTGCTTGCTGAAAACGCTTATGCATCAGCAATATCAATACTCAAAGACAAACCCAACCTTAAAAGTAGTGGAAATGACGATTACCAGAGCAAATATTTGGCTTTTCAGAAGCGAAGCGATTGTTAAGGATTGAGAAAAGACCAGTGTTGACTCAGCGGATTCAAGCGCGATCTGGTCAACATCCAAACATGCTGTGAATCCATCCATCCATCTGATAAGGCAGTAAAACAGAAAGTAAAACAGAAAGCCCTGCGTCTGGCTCTCCGTCTGCGATAACATTTGGGTCTTTTCATAACACAAGTTCGGCATATTTAGGAAAAACAAAGAGCTTTTCCCACGTGGGCACTCTGAAGCAGCATCTGGCAGAAAAACTGTACGCTTATGAAAACACGATTTATTACGAGACGGTAAAACAAATGTTTAAAACCCCCCCAAAAAAAGTAACGGCGGCGGGCCGAGAAGTTCTGCGCCATAGCTTCCAGCGCCAAGGAACACTGCTGTGAAAAGAGAGAGAGAAAGAGAAAGAGAAAAAAAAAAAAAAAAGCTTCCAATTTGAGTTATTGATAAACTTTGGCCCCCGGAATGATCCCGTTTTGTTGAAACACTCGCATGCTGGGTATTTTTTACAACAACATCTGTCTCTGTGGGTATTTTTTAAGTGCCCTGACATCAGGCCCCTTCAAGCTGTGATCTCTGGCGGGGCAGCCTGATGGGAAACTTTAAAAGGCCTCCCTATGTATTTTTTCATTCTTTGTTCAGTTCAGTTAGAATACTTGCACAGCATCACGCTGCTTATCTCTCCGGGGCCTCCCTGGTCCTCATCAAAACCCTGAAAGCTTCTCTGCGGAGCCCAAACAGCGCCGACGGGCTCCGGAGCCGCAATTAGAGAAGAGAGCCAACAACATGGCCGACATGAGGAAGGGATTTAGGACGCGGTGGGTTGAGGAACGTGCACGTTTAAGTGGAGGCCACGGGGGCCACAACATGTCCACTTATTCAAGCGTGAAGGTAGATTTAGCCTCATTTTCAAAGGGGTAGACTGGGTTTTTTTGGCTAATTAGCTTTCAATGCTCATGGGTTTTAACCTGCACATGTGATGTCGACCAATAGTCATATCCCATCATTTCTAACAGTTCATAACACAATTTCGCTGAAGGCTTTACTGTTGAGAAACTTACCACTCTGCTGCAGATCCTCACAGTGTTTCAATGCCGTCCAATGGGCCCAAAAAAAAAGCAAAAACATTCAATCTCCTCTTTTTCTGAAAAGATGCAGCTCATAAATTATGTAGTTAATGATGTTATGTCAATTAGGGCAATCAAAAATGTAATTTGGACTTGGAAAAAATCACTGAACATATCCCTTAATATGTCTTCAAATAAAATATTAATTCTAATAAAAACATGTGTAATTATAAAAGTATTATTTAAAATGTGAAATACAATTGAATAGAATGAAATCTAAATTATTAAACATAAATGAATACCAGTACAATTCATTTCAAATAAAACATGATTAAATTAAATAAATAAATTATCAATCAAGTAAACAGTAAACAAATCTCTTAAATACTTCACAATGGGCACCTTCCATCCAACACCGCTTCCAAAAAAAAAAAAAAAAAAAAAAGCACGGCTGGTTGTTTCTGTCATGGCAGAACAGAGTTCAAGTCACTCACTGCCCCCTCACCCCAGCACACACTTTTTTACACACACACACACACACACACACACACACACACACACACACACACACACACACACACACACACACACACACACACACACACACACATGCAAGCACACACTCTTTCTCACACACACACACACACACACACACACGCACACACAAAAACAGTTGTTATGACGGACACATCCGCTGCAACCCACACACACACACACACTCTCGCTGAAAGTAAACACACAGTTGTCATGACAGACGCTTCTGCAGCGACGACGCCTTGTTGTGATGCTGAGCCGCGGTGTTTCCCGGACATTCCTCCTCATTCCTCATTCCTCATTCCTCCTCACCCCTCCTCACTCCTCCTCATTCCTCATTCCTCCTCACCCTTCCTCACTCCTCCTCATTCCTCATTCCTCCTCACTCCTCCTCACCCCTCCTCACCCTTCCTCACTCCTCCTCATTCCTCATTCCTCCTCACTCCTCCTCACCCCTCCTCACTCCTCCTCACGCCTCCTCACTCCTCCTCATGTGTTGTTACTGTATTGCTATTTTGTTACTGTATTTCTGTGTCCTACTGTAGTATAGTGTACTGTATATCTCCATACTCACTCATATATAGGCTATACAGAACTCTTTTCCCTTGTATTTTGTACCCACACTTTGTATTACCTTTTTGAGTGTTATTTTATTTTCATTTTATTTATATTATTCTATTCACAATCTGAATTACATTTTAGGAATCAGTTAGTTTCAGTTAGTTGCTAGGTAGGAATTAGGTTAACTATTATGTTCGGTTTAGTAACTATTGTGCATAATCTCTGAGTGCGTTGCAAAGACATTGTCATTCTCATCCTCCTCACTCCTCCTCACTCCTCCTTATTCCTCCTCACTCCCCCTCATTCCTCCTCACTCCTCCTCACTCCTCCTCACTCCTCCTCACTCCCCCTCATTCCTCCTCACTCCTCCTCACTCCTACTTACTCCTCCTCACTCCTCCTTATTCCTCCTCATTCCTCCTTTCTCCTCCTCATTCCTCCTCACTCCTCCTCACTCTTCCTCACTCTTCCTCACTCCTCCTCACTCTTCCTCACTCCTCCTCATTCCTCCTCACTCCTCCTCACTCCTCCTCACTCCCCCTCATTCCTCCTCACTCCTCCTCACTCCTACTTACTCCTCCTCATTCCTCCTCACTCCTCCTCACTCCTCCTCATTCCTCCTCACTCCTACTCACTCCTCCTCACTCCTCCTCACTCCTCCTCACACCTCATCATTCCTCCTCACTCCTCCTCACTCCTCCTCACTCCTCCTCATTCCTCCTCACTCCTCCTCACTCCTCCTCACTCCTCCTCACTTCTCCTCATTCCTCATCAGACCTCCTGCCCAGAGGGTTTCTAGGATGGAAGTAGGAGGCTCTGCCTCCAAACAGCTGCTGGAAACGTCAGGCTCTGTTTGTGCTGAGAGGCCCACAACCCAAACAGCATGCAGGGGTCAGAGCACACTCTAGCTTTTAAGAGGGGACAGTATGTAAAATAAGTGGAAAAGAATGACAATAAAATTACAATACATTTTCATATGAAATATAAGAACATTCATTATCATTTTACTTTCATTTTAGAACATTAAACCTCCGAACATTATTTATTTATTTATTTTTAAGTTTTCTTCATATTTCAAATACTGCCCCAATCTTAAAACATACAAGTGTGTTTTATAGGTCTCTGGAAAATCTATTAGAATTAAATAAAACATTTTTTTATTTTGAATAGAGAATCAAGAAATGATCCAGGAGGGCATTTCTGTTGAATGCTGCCTTCAATAAACTGAGAACTGAGTATCTTGACACGCACGCACACAGGCACACACACACGCACACACGCACACGCGCGCGCACACACACACACACACACACACACAGCAGATGTCTGTTTCGCGAAGGTGGATTCTCTTTCAGAAAAGGTGGAGACCTTTCACAGCCGCGGAATGCGACGCGGTCCCTCCTCCTGCAGCTGATGGACTCTGCAGGTTTCCAAAATATCAGAGAGAGAGACTGCTGGCATTGTAATATCTATCAAGTTTCTAAATAGGAAATTTAAATACAATGTACCCTT